>NC_140578.1:20229222-20829222 GCF_057381845.1 Rhamphochromis longiceps
GATCTCTTCATTGAGCTCCTGGTGTTTTTTTACAGCAGCTTCCAGCTCTGCTGTCGCCGATGGCAGTGACCCTTCAGAGCACACTTGAACCCAGCCCTCCACCCGATGCAGGAACTAAACAGGGAGAGACAGACAAGTAGGTTTTTTGACATGAGAACATCACCTGACTGTTGCAGTGTCATATAAGAGGAGACAAGTATGGTAATATAAATCAATATGGGTCACCTGTTCTGCCCCCTGGTGGAAGCCGGTTGCCATGGCGAGCGTGTTGCTGCGCTCTTCCAGTGCCGTGGTCAGGGACTTCCAGTCTTCCTGTAATTTTGATGAAACCATGGCGATCCGTTCTGCACCATAATGACCAGCCTCTGCGAGCCTCGCCGCCACAGTGACAACACTGTCCACGTTCACGCTGCCATTCTGCACAAACACAAACATGTTGATTCAGCTCATTAAAATCACTCTGTACATAAACACACACACAAATACATGTGCACTCGCTGACTGACCATGCAGTTGGCGGTGAAGTGCTGGTGTTGTGTCTGGAGGTCTACAGCGTGCTGGTGGTTCTGACCGACCTCCACCAGGCTCTGCATGAACAGCTCTTTACTGTGACCGATCCACTCGGACATCTAAGACAGAGGGAGACAGAAAGGTTAGCATCAAGCTATCTGTCCAGGATGCTAAGGTTGATGTGAATAAAACAAAAGATTAAGAAGCATTAATGTAAGGGACATCAAACTGAAAGTGAGAGATTGAAAACTTAAATTTGATGGACACAATACATAATACAATGAAATGCAGAGCATCATAAAAGATGGCAAACTTGGTGCAAAAGTTATTGCATTTAATTTAAGCACCATGAAACTCATTACAAACTTAATGTAAAGGATGCCAAACAATGTGTGAAAAAGCGAGGTTAGGCAATGCAAAAGTAGCTCAAAAAACCATTTCCAGTGTTACCATCCAGAGGCTCAACAGACATTAACTCTGCGAGAAGGATCGTTATAAAATCTTTATTCATTTTTGTACTTTACTCTAAGGGCTGACATCTTCTCCTGCCTGAAACACATGTCACCTAATTTGCAACCTGTCAACTGTGATTTGCAGCTTTGTTCTCATGAAAACAAACATGATGTTTGTCGACACATGGGAGAACCCCCCAGAACTTAAGTCAGTCTTTCGAGAAATGTGACAGCACGTACATTAACAGAGCAAACAAATTTTTTTTTTCATTCTGCTTCCAACCCGTTAGGTTTCATACTTGCTTATCACAACATAAACCTCACCTTGGTGGCGTCCTGCTCAAAGAGGTGTAGCTGCAGCGCCTGGTCCAGGTGCAGCTTCTTGTCACTCCAGCTCTGCAGGAGGTGGGTGCGAGCCGCCTGCAGTCGGTCCAGCAGGGACGAAACCTTTGGAGCCACGCTCTGGAAGTCCGCCCCACCTGAGAGCCAGCTGCCATGGCTGCCGCCACCCCCACCACCTTCATTAGAGGTGTCACCGTGTGAAGGGCCAAGGCGCATACGTTGGAGTAAACACCGGCCTTCTCGGTCAAGTGCATCAACTGGTGCTGTGGCAATAGTATTACGGAGACGACCATGTTCCTCAAGAAGTCTAGAGAGAGAAACATGGAGGGAGACTTGGCTTTAATGACCTTTGAAAGAGCTAATTTGCCAAGAAGGTTTGCAGTTTTAAAGGAAGTGTTCCAGATCCACACCAAAATCTAACGGGTGCTTTCTTTGCCTGTGCGCCAACTCGGAAGATTCATGAAATCTCACTGGAATTGTGTGTAATTTTGTAGGTAAGCGGTTAAGATTATATGGTAAACACGAGAGAAAAAAAAACACTCACTTGCGGGCCTCATCAACATCCTGCGGCTCTGGTATGCGGTTCAGTCCGGCCTCTAGCTGTTCCAGCTGGGCCAGCAGCTGTGTGGCGGCCCCTGAGAACTCCTCCAGGCCCAGGCGTAGCTCAGTCCACTCTACATGGTCATACTCCAATGAGCCGCCGAGGTCAGAGGTCAACTGGGAGGGGTCGACAAGCCGGGACAGACCCTCCACGGACACCAGGCTTGTCTGGAGACAGAAACAGGTTACTGCATACTGCAGGGGAATGTCAAGAACTGAGTAGTTGTACTATAGACAGGAGAACGGTGGCTAAGCTGTCATCCCTGATGGACAACATCTCCCACCCCATGCAGGAGACTCTGACAGCACTGAGCAGCTCCTTCAGTGGCTGCGGCACCCACGGTGTGGGACGGAGAGATTTCGCAGGTCTTTCCTCCCCACTGCTGTTAGACTCCACAACAAAGACTCCAACTGATCAAACACACACATCCACACGTGTGCAATGACACTAAGTGCAATACTCTTTTTCTGACAAAGTTGTATTTTTACTCAGTTGTATAAAGCATTTGTATTCTATTTTTATGCTATTGTATATTTTATTCTATTTATTCAACGGTATATAGTATTTTATTTTATTCTATTCTGTACAGTTGTGTACAGTATTTTATTCTTATTATTTTCAAATTTTTGCTATATAACTTTTGCACTGTCCACTTCCTGCTGTGACAAAAAAAATTTCCCACGTGTGGGACTGATAAAGGTAATCTTATCTTATCTTATCTTATCTTATCTTATCTTATCTTATCTTATAGTACACACAGGTTGTAAGTAGTAGCAGTAACTTCTGTAACATGAGCACTTCATTTAGGTGTAGTGTTAGTATGTGATAAAGGGGTAATTTTAGAAGAACATCTAACATTAGTGGTTTTTCACTTGGGCACAGTAGTCAGTGGAGCAGTACTCTTCTTAGCTGTAGTAATACTTCATTTAAAAGTCAGTACACTCAGTTTAACAGTACTGCCTGCAGAAGCGCTTCAGGTGGCATCAGCAGGAGAACTGGCACTTAAGGTAATGACAGCTGATCTTCACTGTGCAGTAACGCACCTCGAAGCTGAGCTTGGCACTGCCCAGGTTGGTCTTGTGTTTCTGCCAGAAGGTGTCAGGTTTGATGAGCAGCGCTGTGTGGATGTTGGAGGAAAATGACTCCTGCAGCGTTCGCAGTACTGGCTTCACACTGTCCCACTTACTGCCGCGCATGTCCACCACCACGGTAAAGCCACGAGCACGCACATCCTCACTGACAGAAAGACACACAGATGCAAAAGCTGGTAATACGATCCAGGTACTATTTTTTCTACAAAGATTTGACCCATGTTAGTTAGTAGTAGTAGCTCCTCCAAGTCTTGGCTGGTTAAGACATTTCTTTAAAGATAGCTTAAGTCAAAGATGCTAAATACTATTTGAGGATATGACTTGATAACTGGAATTTCCTGAACAGGAATTTACACTGTTATTTTTTGGCATTTTACTGGATTTTTTCCTGATAGTGCATTAAAATTTAAAAAAATACAAAATACAAAAGGTTTTACACAGTGCTTCAACAAACAATCAAAAAACAAAATACTCAAACAAAAAGAAAAGGAGAATAAACAAACGCCAGTGACGACTGAGGGAACATATGTAATAAACAGCACATCTGAAAGATGACAACCAGACAAGGGACATAAAAGACAATATCATTTTCAATGACAAAAACCAACTCTATAAAAGTTTTAAGCAAATTAAAGTCGTTGACTGTTTCTGTGAGGCCATTCTAGGTGGAGGGGTCCTGCAAAAGCACAATTTTAAAAGGACCCACCCGAGGCTATCAGGCCACAAGCTGGCTCATTTAGTCTCAGCGTTTCTGCTATAAGGCTCGGGGCTAGACATGCTTTAAAAGTGATGAGGAAAATCTTGAAATCAAATCTATAACATGTGGGAAGACAAAAGAGAGAAGCCAGGATCCGGGAGACGTGATGCCATCTGCTAATACATGCCAAGCTGCTGCATTTCAAACTAGAGAGGACAGAACTGCCACGGTCAAGCCTGTAACACTATAAAGGCTTGGATGTGTTTTTCCAGGTGTGGATTTAAAAGCCTTAGTTTAATTTTGAAAACAGGTCTTAATTCGACAACCGTGGGTCGGGTCAAACCGAGCTCGTAAATTTCTGGTATTTGTAAACATGGTTTCAAAGAAACTTTCATTTGAGCACTACAATTTGTAGGATTAAACAATAAGACTGAACTATCTGATTTTCAATTATTCAGCTAAAGAAAACTTTGTATCATCCAACAGTTTTAAACTACAGCTAGGCTTTTGCACAGTTCACCTGTGTGTTGTCTACATAGCAATGAAATTTAGCTGAATAGAAGCTTATAAATACAAAATAAAATAGCACCTAAAATGGAACCTTGTGTTACTCCACAGTAATTGTAACCTGTAGATGACCTTTAGTTGACTATGTTGACATAAAAGGGTTTTTCTATAAGACTGAAAGCAGCCAACACTTGCTTAAGCCCCTAAGAGCCTTTTGGCCTTCAAAACAGTGAAGGCAGTGAGTCATTACAGAAATCAATGTTTTTATGATCTATAATGGTAAAATTAACAATCTCAATTCACAAAACTGTGTCTATTCATAACATTTTGACAAAGTATATATACTACGTACCCCAGGCTAACTAATATCTAGGTAAGCTCTGCAAAACAGCTCTACCTGGGTATCGTGGACAGGTAAGTGACCAGCCGACTGAGGTCCTCCTGTTTTATTCGATCATGATTGGTCCTCGCAGGGAAGGTCAGGATTGGTCCACCTCGTTTGTCCCGTCCACCTGGAAAACACAGAGCAGTTACTCAAACTGAGTTACATGAAGACCAAGCTGGGATAAAACCTGCAGCAGTATTAGTGTTTTTCTATTTTCTTTGCTTGTTTGTTTTTACCCGATACGAAGGCCACTTTCTCTCTGAGCACCGTCAGGACATCGACTGCCCGGACACACTCGGCTTTACCAGAACCTGAAAGACAGATAGAGGAAATCTTGAGCTGCTGGCTTTTGTCTAGTCCAGCTAGAGATCTACCACCATAGGAACCCCAAATCAAAGGTGAAACACAAACACTCTTATCAACACTCTTATCAACGGCCTACTTTTTTTCTGATTGGCCAACATGTCTATTGTTGAAATATTTCTAATCACATTATTTTCAGCAGCTTTCTTCACTTCACCACCAACTTTCTATCAGTGGGGCATTGTGAAACTGGCATGAATACTGTGTCACCCACACTACCGACCACACTGGGATGCCGTCATGTAAAAATATTACTAAGAGTGGTCAAAAACTCCACACTGACTTATCGTTCCAGCTCAAGATATTTGAGTGGGACCAGTGTGGTGAAAAACACCTACAGGCTGAAAGTTAGGAAATAAAGGACAAGGAAACATCAAACTACTTCCTCTCATCTACCAAAATCAGGCTTCAGCACGAGGAGCTGACAGACATTTCAATTAAAAAGCTCCTGCAGCTCAGGGAGCATGTCTTTGTGTACTTGTATGCCTATATTTGTGAGGACTGTGCTGAATTTAAGACCCTGTGAGGACATTATCTCTAAAAAACCCCCCACAAAGGTCTGTTTTCAGGGGTTGAGATGTGCTTTTAACATTTGATCAGGTTTAGGTTTGTCATGGTGTAGGAGCCTGAAAACACATTTTGTCATTGGCGGTCCCCACAAAGCTAGGAGTACAAACATAAGTGTGTGTTGCAGACGGCCTCCCATGTGCGTCAGATCATCCTCCACAGCGGGGAGAAAGCTAATCCAACACACACACACACACACACACACACACACACACACACACACACACACACACACACACACACACACACACACACACACACACACAATGAAGGCATTAAACGTCTCACATTAGCAGCTCAACGAGCAGCAATAACCCTCAGAGAGAAAACCTAAAAACAGGAAGGAGAAGTGAAACACTTCTGCAACTTAAGCTCCCTGCTTGCAGCACCCTATTTCTCCTTCTCCATCCGTGTCTGTCAGACTGACCCAGACTGACTTATTAACTAATCAGCTTCAGACCCCTGATAATCCATCAAGGGTTTTAGTCAGGCCACACCCATGTGTGATAATAACCCAAATAACCTACACATAAATTCACTGTGATAAGAATATTTACTTCAAACAGAAAGTAGAAAAGCCCCAAAAGACTATGGGAATGACTGAAGACTAAATGTGATTTAAACCATAGGCTGTTACAAAAATAAACCATCCAAATTATGGAGTTCATTTTCAATATTTTCTGCAAAAAAATCAACCAACAACAATAACAGAAGTCAAACTGTGTTCTACCTTCAGATGACTAATGAGCTGCACTGTTTTGCATCCGGTCCCCATGTGGAAAAATACCCTGATTTGGTCAATGAATCTGTAAGCAGGCCTCTTCATTTTAGCTTTCACCAACAGCTATTTTTTACCAAAGGAAGGACAAACATCAACAGCACTGTACCTCCTTTCTCTTCCTTTATGGTTAGAACTCCCTAATCTTCACCTAACGGTGCAGGGTACCTGTAGTATATCTGCTGATTTCCATGTTTGCATCCATGAGCCCTACATGGCCTGTGTAGGTTTTTGGTCATCCAGGTCATGGAAGTCTTATGCTCTTGAGTTGACAGCAACTAGACATATTTTTTGATTCTTGATTCTCATTCAGAGGGCTTCTTCAGTTCGAAAGGCTCACGGCGAGTCCTAGGTATTTAAGCTCTAGTGGGATTAGAAAAGTCCCTAATTACCTATATACTTTGCTTCACAACTTTGCTCATATATTTATTAAACAACTAAGCTAAAGACAGGGTGGGTGAACGGTTATTAGGACCACCTCCAGGGTCACAACTCCACTACTGTTCTACTGTTTTTTTTTTCTTTTCAATTCTTTTTTTTTTTTTATTACTTTGTACTTGAATGTGTGGTGAGGCATAGGGCTGCTTTACTGGGTCCAGCGCTGATTTAATTTTTGTGATGTTAATTAACTGCTTATCAGTTAATTATACCTGGGATTCCTCACCAGCTGTTAGAGCTGAAAAAAACAAAAACAAAACACTTGGATGAGAAATGAAATATTTTGATGAATCTAAAAACAAGTTACAGTTTCCTTCAGTTCAAGTACTTAAAGTCTTGCTTTATCATTAAACAATCCCTTTAAGACTCTTTTTATATGTGAATAACCATGAAGAAAAACATCTTGGAAAATATAAAATTTCCCAGTGCTTAGACCCTGCAGGAGTAATTTGTAGACTTGCAGTGAATTACTGAAGACTTTACTAACTGTCTTTTGGAAATGGGAAGATGCATGTTTAATGACAATTGGGTTTAGAATAACTGTTTCTCTTGGTGATTAAACTCAGCCTTGCTGCTTTCAGATGACTGCTGAGCTACACTGTTTTAATCCTTTTCCCATGTGGCAAAATACCCAGACTTCTTCTGTTCCATAAGTCGAGTCTTATAATAGAAAGTCAAAAGAACTTGATTGTTTTCTCCATATTTGAAAGAATGCTAGGTTCTGCTTGGGTCTGAGTAACTGTAAATTTTATAATTAGATGCTGAGTGGGAGGGTCCATGTGGACGCCCACATGCCTGCCAGTTTTTGTGACTGTACAAACTCATCTGCAGAGACTTTGAATTACTATGCACCGACTATGCTTGTGCCCCAGGCAGCAGACTTCAAGTGGACTTCAAAAGAAATATAACAGGAGTGACTACTCAACTGTGGCATCTCCAGCTGTCCGTGTTCTCGACAGAGTATAATAAGGGCTAGCTTCTCACCTTCAGTCAGGAGCCCTTGGTGCCACATTGTACCTCTGCAGTGTAACTGTTCAACGTGCAAGGTTACCAAAGCAAACTAGAATAGTTAACACAAACCATCATCTTTACTTACATCTCTACAAGAAAATGGTCTGCACTTCATGATCCGGCAAAAACAAAGAACCTAAACAAGCAACATGCTAAAACAAAGCTGCCTGGTGTCCAGGCTAACAATCAGTCTTTCAAGTAGGTGTTTGCTCTCATCTGAGAGTTTGAATGGATTGGACCGGACATCAAAGGCTATAATGCGCTATGAAGACAACTTTCCACTGTTCTTTGGTCAAAGTAGCTAAAGGTCATTTGCTCAAGAAAGAAACTTGAGATTGAGATCAGGGGTATAGTTGCAGCTCAGTAAAAGCAAGTGGTGGTGAGCCATCTTCACTGAATCAATCAATAGTATTAATATTTTAAGGAAACCCCACCTATTGAATAATAAAATAAGATATAAAAGTCCATTTAAACATTAATTGACTATATCCACTGTATCCTACAGAGGGCAGTGGTGGGCTTGAGACTGTCTCAGCTGATGTTGGGCACAAAAGACTTCAGCCTTCAATAGATCTGCAGCAATTACGCTTGGTTAATGATTACTGGAACCAGCTAATGGACAGAAAATCAATCAGCATCTAGTTTAACATTCTGATAAGTAGTTTTTCAAAGATTTCATAGTTTGTGCTTCCCATACAGGAGAACTGGCCACTGTTCCTCAGCTGACATGATAGCAAATTACTTTTGAGTGTTAAACTCAGAAAGCAGATATTTGTTGATGTGATTTTGAGCTCTGTGAGAATCTCTGTATGGTTAATCAATCAGTCGATTAGTAAATTAATCTGCGCTGAAAATCATGGTTAGTTGCAGTGGTGGGCTTCAAGCTGTGGATCAAATACATTTGGGAATCAGTGTCCAATGTTTAAATTAAAATGCAAAATCATTCAATTTGAATTTAGTTGCATCCCATTAAAAAAACCTAAACTCCAGTTCCTGCTCTGATTTCTTTAGCCTGAGATGAGCTTCCCAATGTGCTGCAACTGATGGGTTTTTTCTGTGATAAATCATCAATAAGAACACTGAGAGCAGGCAGTTCTTTATCGCTACCGAGTTAAACTCCACACTCCTGCTCTTCACTTGCTGCTGTTTGTCGTGAATTAGCCGAATTTGAAAAAAAAGATGATGAATGTGTTGGAGTGGGTGGACCTGTTGTTAATATATGGCAGCTCTGAGAGCAGAAGCTAACAGCCTGCAGACGCTAATGAGTCGCTGGTGGGTGTTTGAGGTCTGTTCGAGTGTAAATACAACTGAACCTGGCACGTTCCGCCACATCTGATTGATCCTCGATCGGTTGTCAATCAAGGTGACACCATCGAGATTTGGAGGAGGGATTTCCACTCTGATAAAGCTGTCTGACACCAATAAAACACTCACTCTCTGAGTCAGTCACAAGCTGAAAATAGCGGCTGTGCAGAGCACATGAAAAGCCTTCAGAGGAACTTGCTGTCAGTCTGTCAGGACTCATCACACTGATTACACAACAAAAACTAATGAATATATTTCCCCGCAGTGTCCTCTGAATCTCTAAAATGTCAGCCTCGTGGATTTGAAGACATCGCAGTCCGAGGCCAAAAATACAACATTACTTTCTTTTTCTGAGTGACCTTGGTGCCATTTCTCTGCTTGTAAAAACAGCCTCGAGACATCCAGTTTTTATGTTGCCCAAAATGAACTACACTGACATATAGCCTGATCTGAGAAAGAGCTACAAACAGTGTTACTCACAGCCGTTCCATCGTGAATGCAGCTTCATTCACAGAAAAATCACACAAACTGCTTTACAGTTTAACCATCAGCTGCTCCACAATAAAAGTCTGCCAAATACTTCACAATAAAAGTCTGTCAGCTTCTTCACAATAAAAGTCTGTAAGATGCTTTACAAAAAAATCTGTCAGCTGTTTCACAATCAAAATTAATCAAGTACTTTAAAGTAAGTCTTTCCGCTGCTTCACAATAAAAATCTGTCAAATACTTCACAATAAAAGTCTCCCAGCTGTTTCACAATAAAAGTCTGTAAGATGCTTTACTATAAAAATGTGTCAAATACTTCACAATAAAAGTCTGTCAGCTGCTTCCCAATGAAATGCCATCAATACTTCACATTAAAAGTCTGTATACTGCTTCATGCTCCTATGTGAAATAATGAAATTCTTTTAGCCTCAGTGTTTCTACTTTCCATTAGTTGCATTGTGTAACTTGCTGTTACTGACAGTGCTGTCAGTGGTTTTGCTAAAATATCTTCTTCCATAATGTTCACAGCAGCTGATTACTGTACATTTAAACCTACACTTGTTCTACTCAAACACCATTTAGCTGATTTCTTGTTACTGTAAGCTATTTGACTTCTGCAAGTTATTATTATTCCTACTTTGTCTTACAGCTATAACCTTCCTGGAACACGACACAGCCCCACGTTGGTTGCTTGCCAGTTAAAATGTGATAATGTGTGACTGAACACAGCGTAAAAGCATAAAATCAACTGATAGAGAGCCCTGAGATCATTAAAGATCATCTGGATTGTTTGTATGTAACTGAAAGCAGAGATGCTGTAATTCATAATGACGCTGATGAGATGCAGTTTTCCTTCATGGTCAATTGCCTGATAACAGTCTAGCAGAAAAGATAAGTACATCACATCCATTTAGCAGCGCTTTTGTCCAAAACATGAAGAGGCTGCTGGGACTGAGCAACCAACCCTGTGAACGATGGCCAACCTGCTCTAAACCACTGAGCTACAGCTGTGGCAAATATTTAAATTACCACAGGGAGCTTGCCAAACAGACACCACAGGTCCCTTTGTGGACCCGTGGGGCTGTGTCCCACTTTTCCCTGCTGGTAATCCAGATTTTCCTATATCCATATGTTAGGTTTGTAGTCATTTTAACCCATGGCTGGGTTATTTTATTTTTTTATTTATCCAACACTTTATTTTTAGGTTTTTAATATGCAACGGAAGAAATCAGAAGAAATTTCTAATTCTGCTTTCTGTCAGAAATGTTTCCCATAACCCTCAAAATTCAGGTCAGTTTGCCTGCTGAGCACATGTCCTGAACCATATCTGACTGGTGCTGCTCTTTACATCTTCACATAGATTTTCTTGCTACTATCAGCAAAACATTAGCAAGGTTGTCGAGCTATATCCTTGTAAAGCCTCCTCAGTGTTCCTTATATTCTGTACATCCCAGCATATTTAATTGGAACAACAAAGCCTTTAATGCCTTTTGACATTTGTGTGGTTCTAAAAACACAGTCTGGTTTGTCTCATGGATGGTCTGCTTGGTTAATGCATGCCTCTGTGCAACAGCCACTTTTTGCAGTTCTGTTTTATTTTCTTCTGGTTTCTAGTTTTATTGGTTGTGTTTATTATCATTAGCTGCCATTAGAAATTATTATATGTTTTATTCCTTTGAGGCACTGATTTCAGGAATTCTACTTCTTCCTAGATTCCTTGCTGGCCTAATTTTGCTCTTTTGAAGAGATTTCGTGAAGAAACAAGTTTCACTCTTGTAGCTGAACAATATTTGGCTCTTACTATGCTATGTTTGATTCACCAAAATGAATCCCAACCACTACTGAAGGGCAGCAGTGAAATTTGTGAAGCTAATAAGGCTGTTTGGTCCACTAGCCTTAGGCTTTATTATGCTTATTCATAGTCATATCATACCACAGTTTGTGAACTGTAGACTAAGGTCACATTTCACTATATTAAATAATCTTCGGATTGGTTTTTCAACTATCTCTTCAATCTTTCGGTAAGTAAACGTTTAGAAAATATTTTTTTCAAGTTCACTGTGATGTCCTGTTTTCTCAGACCAACAGTCTGAGATTCAATAAAGGAAAGCTGCAAGTATATCCGAGAAGCTTTTATTAATTTTTTTTTTAAGTGTCATTATGCAGCTCCTAATTACCTCTGCCAAGGTCATGAAAATAGTTGTATGTTCAAATATGAGAAGCTGATTAACTGATCATCAAAAAAAGCTTCTGATTACTTTCATTATTCAGTACACATTCTGAAATTACCTCCGCCAAGGTTAAGTCCTCTGAAGAATTAAACAAAATCTACGGCGCCAGCTCACAGAAATGTTTGTGGAGACGTAAAGCGTGCTAAATTTTGGCGTATAAGCCTCAGTCAGACAGCCATGTGTAGCCTTTATCCACTAGTACCTACTCAGAAAAATAGAGACCAGTCGATAAACACAGAGTTTATTCCATCACTGGTGGGCAAGTGGTTGTTGGTTTACGGTACCTCTCAAAAGGTATACGGTGCTACACTAAAAACACTGATTGTGATTGATTTGGTCGCTAATAGATTGAGATGGTGGCCTACAATTTGCATGGAAAACACTGACTTGTCTGCAAAAACTCACCATTTACTCTCTGAGTGCTTTTAAAACTGTACAAAGTGAAGTACAAATCGTATCTTCAAAGTAAAAGTCTTACTGTCGCAACCAACATGTTTCAAAAAGGTGAACATTCTCAATCACAGTCAAACATTTCACAGCTTCAGTGCTTCTTGGCAAGTAGTTGGCAAGTGTTTGCAAACAAGATGGTGTTCAATGACAAACAATGGGCAACTGCAGTAATCTTAGAGCACCTAAAACAATCACAAAAAGGTTTTTGATGCACCACCATATACCGCTTTGCAACCAACCAATTGCCAGCAACCACCAACTAGTTCTCTAATGACCAGTGTTTATTGGGTCTTTAGCCGATCTCTAGGATTAAAGCTGGAGGTGTGTTTAGACAAGTAACTTCTGAATCATCTATCCATTTTCGTCATGGGGTATGCTGAATTCCTTAGATCAAGGTGAGTTCAAAGAAAAAGTTCAAACTTTTCCTGAGGCCACAATTTTTTTTTCCAGCTGGCACTAAATTTGGCACAGATGATCTTCAGACCAATCCTGACAGAAGTTATCAGATGGATTTGGGATCTCAAAAGCACCAGTCAATCACAGACAATCAAAGGGTCATATCACAGCAAGACATTACACTATCGTAACCATTTTTAGGAAGCACAACCAATTCACCAATTATACCCCCCAAAACCCTAAAAGATGACACTAGAGAACTTAATGTCTGGTTTCACTATAAATGAATCTGTTAACTCTGGTTTTATTTCATTATTTAGCCCATAAAGCAACAAGAAACCAAACCAGTTGCAGAGAAAAGCAGTAAATCTTTCAAAATGACAATAAGTCTTCCGGGCTTCATTTGCCTTAATATCACTTTTTCATTATATTAAGAAAAATTAAGACTAATATGTGCTGTATTAAACCCATCCACCTACTATACATAGTTCAGATGGACACCGTGCTGTAGTGCAGATTTGTGGTACTTGTACTTCAAGTATTTCCTTTTCATGTTAACTCGTCCCTCTACTGCAGCTTTATTTAGATCAAGCACATTTTCATCCTCTGTAGTACGAGGATTCGCTGCTTCTCCTTTTTCCCTTTTTGCTTTTTCTCAGCCACTTCACACAGCCGAAGAGGAAATCATCAGCGGATTGATCAGCGGGGAAAATAATTAGCTGCAGTCCTGATCATTAAAATAAATAAGAAACAATCACACGTTCATCTCAGAAAAGCTTCAGGAAAGACAGAAAATCCATTACATTTGCTAAGTGATGGATCATTTTTTGTGTCATTTTTAATTAAACATTTTCAGGCAGCAGCTTCTTAAATGTGGATGTTGAACATTCTCCAATTTCTGTGATATTATGTCAAATTTGGGTTTTTTTTTGTTTTTAACAGCTTATCCAGCTTAAGGAGATGGAAGTTGGAGGGGTGAAAGGTGACCCAACAGTCATAATAACTGTTATGACTGCTGGGTGATAACAGCCTCTGTTTTACTGTATGTCCAGATATATACACTAAAATAGTTGATTATTCCCAGATTCCCAGATGGGCTGGTAGTAGTTACCACTGGTTGGAGCCTCTCAAATATGTCCTTCGATGTTTTCTGTCTGCAGGTTTATATAAAAATTTACAGCCTGATTGCACAGCAGCCAAAAGCACAAACATGGTCCAGATGTCCTGTTCGGGGACTCCATTTAGCTGCTTTGCTGAGCTGGGCTGCCTGGGTCGCCATCTACCTGTCAGTCAAAGAGGCCACACCCCTCACAATGCAAACTTTAAGCCTCTACAGCAGCTGCAACCATGTGTATTTCTGTTGTACAGGTAGATATTTTAACATGGGAGTCTATGAGGACTGACTCACTGCTGGAGCCTGCCTCCAGTGGACATTTGGGGAACTGCAGTTTTTGGTGCTCTATCTGCATTTGCCTGGAAAGACGATTGTTTGACGATTGTTTGAGCAAACTTTGTAAAAAAAAAAAAAAAAAAGAAAAGAAAGAAAGAAAAAAAGAGACAGAGAGAGATCAAAACGAGCTGGAGGAGCAGCTTGCCTCCAACATATAGACCTCAGTGTGTTCGTGGGGTCGGTTGGGGGGGCTGGAGGTTTCGGGGGCTCCTGCACAGCTCCTGCTGCCTCCACCTCTAGATACAGTGTTTCAGTGTTAGAATATAAAATACACACACACTACATTACATCACACACATGTTCAATAAGCAAGGAGGCCTTCCCATAATCCTCCTTGGTGGGACCCCCTACACACACACATCTGAGCGACAGGACAGAGAGATGCTGACACACACACACATTCATGGTATGTAGCATATAGGGCACACACACACTGAGTCAATGGGCGGATGTGGAGGCATCATGGCGACAGCAGCTCTCTCTCTCACACACACTCACTCACACACACACACACACACACACACACCCTACCTGCCGTCGCCAGGCCGTCCGGGCCCGCTTCTCCTCCTCCATCCACCGGATTCATCCTCCCTCCTCCTCCTCGCGCTGCTCCGCCGCCCTCCTCCTCCTCGCGCTCTCTCCTCCGTTATGTACCGTCGCTCGCTCCGCTCCTCGCGCCTCCTCCCTGCCTACCCGTCCATCCCTGCTGCTTTACATCAGATCGGGTCGGTGCAGGCTCGGTCGGATGTGTTCCCCTCCTCCCGGTACCGATCACTGCTGCATCCTCCCCGGCTCAGCCTCGACTGTCCTCCTCCTCCTCTTCCTCCTCCTCTTGCTGCTGCTGCTGTTCTTACGTTACCGTGATCCCGCGCGGCATCGCATCACATCACGTCACCGTTACTGCCTCCGTTACCGTTACTGCCCCCGGTATCCCCCCCTCAGTCTCTCTCTCTCTCTCCTCCTGTCGGTCCAGGCGGACGGACGTTCTGTGTCGGTGTGTGTCTCAGCACGCAGGCGCACCGGAGAGATGGAGGGGGGCGCTATGCACGAGGGCTGCAGCATCTGCTGCACCGCTCCCCACCCCCTGCTCACCCCCCGTTACTATAAAGTTAAGGCTGCCGTCGGTACTACGAGCGCGGCTCCCGTTAACGTGACGGAGGCTGACGCCATCGGCTTACTCAGCCTCCACTTTATTATATTATATTAAATTATATTAATTATAATATATTTATTATATTATCCTCTTATTTAACATATTTATTTTAAACTCTATTATATTTAGAGTATTTCATATCATTTTTAACATTATTTTAAATATATAATAATTTTAGCACACATTTTTATTTTTTAATTATATTAATTTTTTGTATTTTCACTTTATAATATGTCGTATTAGATTAATTGTTTTTTCTTGTTTATATTTTCTAGATACTTTTTATTATTGCAGATTATTTTAGATTTAGGTTAAAATTTTTATATCATAATTAAAAAATATATATTGTTTTGTGTGTATTACTTTTTAAATTACGTTATGTTTACATTAAATTAATCGTATAACTTTTATCGCATTTTTTAATTATATTAGAATTTAATTTCAAAACATATATTATATGCTAATATCAATTTATTATTGTAGGCATATTTAATATTTTCTAGATTTTTCTAGATTATGTATTATTCTCATATTATAGACGTTTTCCATCATATACTTTCTTATATATTATTTTATATTATATTAACATATATTTTTTATCCATCCATATTCTTATTTATAAATTCAGGGTCCAGGGGAGACTGAAGCCGTTCCCAGCAGCCATAGAACTGGTATATACCCTGGAGAGAACCCACAGTGGGACAACACTCCACACAGACAAAACACAGTCGGTCCTGGACTCAAACCCAAAACTTTCTTGATGTGGGCCAACAATGCTAAACACTGTACTGCTCTGCTGTTTTCATTCTTTAGATTATATTCTTGTCATACTGAATGCTGTTAGCAATGAAATCCCTTTATTAATGTGCAAATAATACATCGTTAAATCATAAATGAATTAACATAAGCAATTATAATAATGATAATAACACACTTGTGAGATGTTCTCCAACAAATCAGAAAGTTAAAGATTTATTTCACATGACTCAGAAAACGCAAAGAAGTCACACACAGCTGCAAACGTCTGAAGGGAAAAGATAGCAAACCTCCTCAGAAATGAAGAGAAAATAAAGTGCAAAGAAATGTACAATAATATGTTTGAAGTGAAGCTGAGCAGCAGAGGAACCTACACAGCTGAATGAATAAAGCTGCAGCGCCACCTGCAGGAGAGAGAAGCAAACAGCAGACTGACCTCAAACTGCGGGATTAAAACCAAACAGGATAAAAGAGCTGTGATTAACAGCAACAGGGTTTCACCTTTAAATCAGTTTAGTTTCACATTTTTAATCTCCTTTTACTCGGAAAATAAATTGTTATTCTATTCATTAAGCTGCACAAGTACTTTCTTATTTTAATATCTGACCATCTTTGTGAAATTTTTAGAATATATTTCATGCACTTCTAATATTTTTCTACTCATTTAATAATTTTAATAAAAAAAAAATTTAAACAGCATTAAATATACATAAGTTATAATGAATTAAATAACAATAGACTTTCTAAAAATAAAGTTGTTTTAAACCTTATTACTAGACTCATTAATTCTTATACAGTTAATTTTTTTCTTTCAATTTGTTGATATCTTTTAATATGGAATTTTTTGTATTTTTAACTGTGCTTTATTTTTTCCACAATATTATAATTATATATCTTATATTATAATATAATTTTTTTTTTAATTTTTCACATATATTAAAATACTAATAATTATATATCTTGAAAGTATAGCAGAAGTTTTTGATGATTACTTGATTTTTACAACACATAAATTGTGTTAAAATATTTCACTAATTTCACCAAATGCCACTTGCAATATTTAAAATTATTTTTAAGACATGAAAAAAAAATATTTTCACTTTAATTTTCTATTTATATTTTTGTTATTTTAACATGTTTAAACGTTTAAATAAAGATTTTCATTAAAGTTGTTTTTTTTCCTGAATGAAACTTTACTGCAGAGGGGTGTGTGCCGTCGCTGCGTCATGACGTCATGTTACCGTAGTAACAGAGGAGTCGTTTGCTTACGCTGTGCTAACAGCTAACAGAACTAGCTCGTTAGATAATAGTCGCCGTTTCTTGAGTTTTTAAGTGAAGGTTTGTAACTCAGCGAGTGACCATAAGTGCTATGTAGACGGCTAATGTAACCGCTTGAGTCACTCAGTGGTATCAAACTGTTAGCTGAGACGACAAACACGAGTCAGGTGAGGCTCTGCAGACACACCGGAAACACTTCTGTCTGTATTAGCTTTAGCGGGGCTTTACTTTGTGTACCTGTACTTTAAAGCCACTTTACCTGAGAGCGTGTTGCACCATCACACAGAATTTCAGATGGAAATGAGAGCACTTTTTTTTATAGTGCACTGATTTCCTGCATTATGAATTTTCTCTCTACAGAGACCGAAGAGGGTCATTTCGAGACGTTCTAAGACTATAATATTTATACCCTTTATATGAACTCCTAAATAGATTTTTTTCACACTTTGGGACTTTTTTAACTCTTAAAAGTTTAACCCAAGTGCTTCTGTCAACATTTTTAATATTATTTTGTAATTTGTGGAACTTTTAAAAGGTTTAACGGTTTGGAAATATTTAAACACATTAGGAATAGTTGAACTAATATATTAAAAAACTATTTTTGGTGTCTAAGATTTAGGTATGTTAATTCTTGTAATTAGAAGTTTTAATTCTATTTTACAGTTTTTTCTGATTGCTTAAGCACATTTTTTGTAACTATTGGCTAATTTTGCAAAACTCTTCACACAAATAAGAAAACCTGTCACCCAATAATCAAAATATTGTAGTTCTCTTGCAAAAGCAAACACAGCTAGATTAACTCTTCACACCTTCGTAAAAATGGTGTTTCCGTATCAAACAGTACACACAAGCCATCATCTACTAAGCACACAATGCGCCAACTGCACACTGATGGTATGAATACAAAACACATCTGGCTTTTGCTTTCTCTGTGCACAAGGTAGGCTATGTCAGTTTGAGCTCATACTTCTGTCATAGATCCATAAGCATAGAGGGATCCAAACTTCAAGTTCTGGTGTTTATTCAAACACATCAAAACAAACACAAGTGTTTATTTCCAAGTCTAGGATTATTTGCAATCGCCATAATGACTATATGGGTTACTTGGTCTGCAGTGAACATGCTTCTTCTGCCCCCAGCATCTGGTCATCTAGCAATTCTGTAAAGTAACAATTTCAGTATTTTTACATCAATGGTATCGGTGTGTTTCTCATTGGCATATGGCAGTGCTACAAATCTTTGTGACTGTACTAACCGATTCTCATTTCAAGATGTCCTTATGGTACTTGCTACAGTGTAGCGGCTCGAGTTAGGCTGGACCCGTTGGCCAGCTACCCTCAGGGTCATTCCACGGTTGATTACATGGTCCACTATTGTAGCTCTGATGTCATCAGCAATTCTATTTCTTACTCTTCCTACCCTTCCTCTCCCCCCTTCTCATCTTCCTCTCCCCCCTCCTCGTCTTCCTCTTGCTCCTCCTTGTCCTTGTCGTCCTCTTCATCCTACTTCTTCACCTCCACATCCTCTTCCTCGGCCTCCTCTACTTCTCACTCTTTCTGCTCCCTCCATTGTACTCCGCACACACAGCTTACCTGTATTATAGTGCTTAGGCTGATTGCAAAGTGAACTAATTATCTAAAGAAGTTTTCACATGTGAAAGTGTGCCAGACAGTTGGCAAATTAGTGTTAATGATAGCCATACATGTGTATACTTTTGCTAGGAGTGTGTTGGAAATTTGGTAATTGAGTGTTGTGCAGTGAATTGTGCCTACAGTTTTGCAAAGTGTGTGTTACAAAATTGCAAACTGAGTGCAAAGCAGTTTTTGTGCTTTTAGTTTTGCAAACTCAGTGAGTGGTTTTGCTATAAGTCTGGATAGTTTTAGAGATTGTGCTACAGGAATCACAGTTAGGGTTTAAGCATTCAGAAAAAACTGTAATCACTTTAATCAATTTAGCTGCTAGAGCGCCCCCTCCCCCCAAAAAAGTGACAAATTCAATGTGCTGTATATATAAATGAAATATAAGTTAATAAAAATGCTAACAAATTTAAATGAACGGAAATGATTGTAATCTTTTAAACGGTTATAGTTTATTTTACCATTTCTATCTGCAATAAAAGGTAAAGAACTCCCTTTTATTTTTAGCTTAATTTAACATCTAATGTTTTGAAAAATTTAATACAGACTTAATGTTTCAAATAAAATTACTGTATTTTTTAAAATATAATTGAAATGCTATCAAATTGCTATTTTAATGTTTTTATTATTTATCATTCTTTTTAAAAACAAAATTATGGTATTTATGTTTTGTATCAGATATTTTGGAAATTATTGTTTTGTGTTTACAGGAAGTTGGAGGTGATGGAGGTGAAGAAGAAGCCCGAGGAAGAGGAGAATGAGCTGGTGTTGGAGCTGAAGGGGCAGCTGGAGAATGAACACCTGACCCCGGTGGAAAAACTCAGACTGCTGAATGATAGCTTAAACAGTGAGAGGCTCACTTCCTGTCAGTTCCTCTGTCAAACAAAATTTCAGAATAAGAGCATGTACAACTCTTTTTATCTTACATTTCCTGTGTTAGATGCTCTGAACTCGGCAGCTGTCCACGTGAACAGTGGCGAGCTGACTCGGCTGAAGTCTCAGCTGTATCTGAGCGGCGTGCTGATCCACTGCGTCCGTGTTCTGTCTCTGCATCCCAGCAGCCTGTGGGGCGACCTGAGTGCCGCTGCTACACTGGCCCACCTCACCAGGTAACCTGAGATCACAGCTTCACTTTAAACTGAGGATTTATTTGAAGGAGGATGGCGATCCCACACCTGTCTGTCTGTCTGCAGCTCCTGCTGTGTGGGGGTGGAGCCTGGCCCACACTCTGAGACCTTTCATCGGCTCTTCCTGCCGTCAGTCGTGGATGCTCTGCTGTCATTGGCTGCTCAGCTGGTGAACCGAACGGAGGTGAGAAGCTTGATTTGGTGGATGTTTGAGCTGAGCTGCAGTCAGATTGAGGATGTAAATCTTTCTGTGTGTGTGTGTGTCAGAATGTGTCTCTCCTCAGGAAGGTGATGGACTCTGTCGGCTGGCTGCTCGCCGCTCACACTCACCTCACAGAGAAAGGTCAGTTGACTACTAAACCTGCAGCTTTCAGTACTAAAAAGACCCACGGGAACTGTGTTTAACCTTACTGTGTTTGTGTGTGTGTGTCTAGTCCTCAGCTCCATCCACTATGAGCAGATCCAGGTGTGTGATGATGTCACTGTGTCTCTGCTCTGTGTCCAGATGTGGATTCAAACCTGCACGGCCAACAGGTAACACACCACCTCCTGTCTGTGACTGTGTCGATAAAGTTTATTCAGACGGACCCCGTCTGTCACATCACTGACCTGTAAGAAAGAAGCATCTGAAAACTTTAGATTAAAATGTTGTCACTACTGAGCTTGTCTGTGAAGGTTCTCAGTCATCCAGGTCATCGTAGTCAAAGGAGCTTGCAAAGAAAAGCGTCTGGACTTCTTTAAGTTACTTGAAGACGTTTCACCTCTCATTTGAGAAGCTTCTTCAGTTCTAAGGTCAAATGGTGGGGAGTCCCAGATTTAAACCTAGTGGGAGTATCCCCCCACAGAGGGACAAAAGGACCCCCTGATGATCCTCTAATCGCCTGAGCCAAGGTGTGAAACTGGGTGTGGGTCCGAATCAGCCAGAGTTTCGGGTGAGTTCATTGTGAAACCTGGCCCCACCTTATCATGCGAATTCCTGAGGTCAGATGGCCCAGGATGTGAGTGGGCGTTAAGGCGTCTGGGAAGGGATCTCAAAACTGGATAATAGATGGCAGAGAGTTGGTGTCGTAAACCACCGCCTCTGTTCAAAGATGGTCGCTCACAGTGGACATAGATGGCTTCTTTCACTCCTCTTTCAAACCATCTGTCCTCTCTGTCCAAAATGTGAACATTGGCATCCTCGAAAGAGTGTCCTTTATCCTTAAGATGCAGATGGACTGCTGAGTCTTGTCCTGTGGAGGTGGCTCTTCTGTGTTGTGCCATGCGCTTGTGAAGTGGCTGTTTGGTCTCTCTAATGTAGAGGTCTGGGCATTCCTCGCTGCACTGTACAGCATACGCCACATTGTTAAGTCTGTGTTTTGGCGTTTTGTCTTTCGGGTGAACCAGTTTTTGTCTGAGCGTGTTGCTGGGTCTGAAATACACCGGGATGTTGTGCTTGGAGAAAACTCTCCTGAGTTTTTCTGATACACCGGCTACATAGGGGATGACAATGTTTTTGCGTCTGTCTTTCTTATCCTCCCTCGCTGGTGTCTGATCTTCTTTTCTGTGCCTTTTTGCTGACTTTAAGAACGCCCATTTAGGATAGCCGCACGTTTTGAGTGCTTCCTTTATGTGTGTGTCATGGGCTGTGGTGCGCGGGCACGAAAGGATCCAGGCGCAGACTCCGAGCTAACAGAAAGACACTTTATTGAAACAACGAAAGGCGACCCGGGGAAATTAGAGAGCAAAACAGAAACTAAAAACCCGGGGAAACAATGACACGAGGAAGCCGGGATCGGGACGGCGGGGGGCTGCAATAGAAAGGGGAGATGATTACTAGGGAGCCAGGAAGCGGGGAAAACATATCAGGACTGAGTTAGAGTAGGGGCTTACGATAGAACGGGACCGTGGGAGCTCGGGAGGGAAGTGTGGCAGTCCGTGGGGGCAGGAAGTCCGTGGGAATGGCGAGTGGGCCAGGTGAGCACCGCGAGATCCAGTTGAGCGGGAGGACAGGCAGGTAGCAGACGCCGAGTAGAAACCTGGACAGAAGTAGGCAGGTTAAACAAAGTTCCAAGCAGAAGAGAATGCACACTTTTCGTGGAAGTCTGGTTACCACTGTGGGGATGACTAACGGACTGGCGTGGAGCATCCGTCAGCGCCGGATTAAGTGGATCTCCGTGTAATCACCGTGATGGAGAGCAGGTGTGCTGGTGATGGCCCAGCCCGGGGGTGTGGCTACCCGAGCATCACGCATTCCACAGACACAGGACCACGGACCATGACAGTGTGTGTTCCTTCTTTTTTCCTTCAGGCTTGGAGGGAACATGTTCTGCCCGGTGGTGTAGGGTCCTAATTACTCCAAGTTTGTGTTCCAGAGGGTGATGGGAGTCAAAGAGGAGGTACTGGTCCATGTGTGTGGGCTTCCGGTAAACTTCGATGTTGAGGTTGCCATTCTCTTCAATGTGCACAATGTGCCTCTCCTGTGTTCCAGGAAAGGCAAACAGTTGTCCTTTGACCTTAGAACTGAAGAAGCTTCTCGGATGAGAGGTGAAACGTCTTCAAGTAACTTAAACAAGTCCAGACGCTTTTCTTTGCAAGCTCCTTTGACCACTACTGAGCTTGTTCTTCTCCCTGCAGCGACTTCCTGTCTGGGTTGAGTGACGATTCCATACTTCTGCTGCTCAACGAGGCCATTGGCCAATTAGCTCTCAGTTCTGACTCTACGGTGGGAGGGGCCTCCCTCAGATTGATCCTTCTTATGGCCAGTCAGCTGGGCCGCTGCCTCCGGCCCCTCCTCCTCAGCTTCAGAGGTCAGTAGTCTCTTGAGGGCTGTGTGCCAATCCAGGGGCAGCATCCTGAATGCATCGGAAGACCCAGCCCACGTAGACCACGAAGGCCAGGTCCAAAGACCGAGAAGGCCGGAAGTGCAAGGCTGTTGCGTCACCGCTGTCTCAGCGGAGTTTAATAAACTCAGCTGTCTGCTTTTGGCTATCTAAAATATAACAGGACATTGGAGTAAATTCTAGACCATCTCACACTTCTGTTTAATCAGTTTTCTGTTTAACGTTTATTCAGCTGTGTGAAAACTATAACTTTAATCTCAGCCAAACCGATTTATTAAACAATAACATATTACTTCTATATCATGTTTAACCTGAGTAGCGAAAGACTGCGCAGGGTCAGAAAACGATGTGATGGGAGTCCAGTATTCTGGCCGGCTCTAGTGAGCCTTGACCACCTGGTCAGCTATCAAGCTGGTGGGTAACAGAGGTCTCCAAAAATGTCACAGCAATTTTGCAAATATGTGATGTCTCGATAAACCAAGCAGATATTTGAACTTTACACAGCTACATTTTTGCCTGAAAAAATGTTAAAAGTTTATTTTGTGACCCAGAAAGAGTAATATTTCAAACTCTTTAGCCTCGCTCCTCTGCCATTGCGGTGTTTGAAAAGTATTTCTATATTATTATAAAAATATTATAAATAATAATTTAATTAATAAAGGTTAATAAGAGCAATATTACAACTAAGTAGCTCCCACCATTGTTGGAAACTGGAATTGGTTGGGCTGCGCTATGAATTCTGGGCCACGAAGGATACACCCGACCCATCCTTCAAATTCGGGGAAATGAAGGATGCATTTGTTGGCTGCATTTGGAGCAGCCTTCGAACTGGGACAGCATTCGTCGCCTGGCTGTGATGTAATCGGCCTCCCAATGCAGCCTCCGAAGGATGCAGCTGAATTGGGACATAGCACATGTGTAAGTGTGTCACAGCAGCCGAAAGGTCAGAGGTCACTGTGTGTTTGTGCGTCTGCAGGTCTGGACAGCCTGCTGCACAAAGACTGGAGGGGGCGGGGCTTCGACCGGGGCATTGATCAGCTGATCGCTCTTATCCAATCAGAGAAGGATGTCGTTAGTCAAACACAGGTGGGTTCGCTTTGTTAATTATTAAAGTCATAAAAATATTTTTGTTCTGACATTGTTTTTAAAGGAAAAAAATAATTCTCTGCTAAATTTTAAGTGTATTCAAAATATTTTATTGGTTTATTTAATATTTTTATTTATTTCTTAAACAAAAATATATTTTTAAATGGTTTTTTATTATTTACATTTTTTCTAACATTATATGTAAAAATATTGTGAAAAATAAAACCGATTTTTAAAAATATATATTTTTAGTATTCTTTCATTTTAAATGTTTTTATGTTAACAAAAAAATGTAGTATTTAATTGTTTTTCAAATACAAATTTAAACAAGTTTTCAATTAAATAAAATATATTAATTTTATTATTAGTTATTTAATTAAAACTATATTTTTATATTTAAGTGCCTTATTTGGGATATTAAAATAATTATTTTTAATTTCATTAACAAAATATACTTTGGTAGCTTAAATTTTTCTCTCTAATTATTTTAAAACATTTGACACTGTAAAGCTGAATATGGATTACATTGTTTACCTATTTTATTGAAATAATTATTTTATTTACTTATTCTTTTATTTGTCTCCTGGATGTAGGACAGATTATTTCCTGCCATATAAATAAATTTAAAATAGCATGAGAGAGAATACTTGGCTTGACCTCTGACCCCTGCTGTCTATGTGCAGGGGAGTAGTGAGCATGTGCGGGCGGCATGTGTGATCCAAGCAGCCTGGAGGTCGTATAAGACCAGACGCAGAGTGAAGAGTCTCAACAGAGCCGTCAGTGTCCTGCAGAGGAAGTACAGGTGACTACTTCCTGTTGTTTAGCCAACATGAGAGCACAGAAGCCCCGCCTACCTTAAACCAATTATCAAACTGGAGGTTTCAAACTGTAAGACTTCATGGCAAACTAATCTAGAATTTAATTTATCAGACAGAACTGATGGGGCCCAGTATAAGATGAATATATAATAAATAGGGATTATTTTAAACTGTTAATCATGCAAAGCTACATTAAAAGAGTCAGAGGATTAAAAAACAAAAGAGCTGGAAACAAGCAGGAGCTTGGATCAAAGCAACCTCACAGATGCCTATAGTTCAACCTGTGTGTGTTTGTGTGTCAGGGCTCGGAGAAGGGAGCAGCAGCAGCAGAAGGAGGCGCAGCTGTGGGAGGAGGAGCTCAAGTATCAGGTGAACCTTTCTGATTCATATGACAAAACTGTTAATTCTTCTATTCTTCTAAATCCCCCTTAGCTATTCCCAGAGTTACATTTTTAATTTGAAGGCTGTGTGTGTTATATTTACTAAAGCTTGTTCGCCGTGCTGTTTTCAGGTGTGTGTGAGACGTCAGCAGGCAAGGAGGAGGTTCCACCAGAAACAGAGACAGCTGCTGCAGCTGCTTCCAGCAGGTGAGAGACACAAAGCACCTGAAACCACGAGGCAATGTAGAAATCACTAAACCTTAAAATCCCTCCTGTTCAGACTCAGAGCGCCATCTCTCTGGGTTTGTCTTTAGTTTCTGTTAAACTCATGAAGTCTACGTTTTAGAAAGAAAGAATTCCTGAGAGCAGATTTTAAAATCTTATAAAGGAGACGCCTGTACCTCACAGGGTTTATAATCTCCAACTTTCCTGCACAGCCCAATATTTCTGTCATGAAGTTTAGTGTTCGTTTTTCAGCTAAACCGCTACGATGATTCATCTAAATGAAATGAATCATCAATGCCCTGCGACAGACTGGGGACCAGTCCAGGATGTACCCTGCCTTTTGCATTAAGGCAGCTGGGATAGGCTCCAGTGCCCCCCCCCCCAGCGCAAACCTGAAAAAGATAAGCGGATGGATGGATGGAAATCATAATGAAAGAGAGTCTGGGGACATTTTTGTGTTCTCATGTGGAAGATTTGTTTCAAAATAATGAAAAAATTTTTTTCTAATTTTGTTCAGTGAAGGCTGAACAGAAGTTTGATTTAGGGTTCTGCTTTTAACTGGTGGGATCGTGGTTGGTTTCAAACACCTGACTCTGTGTTTGTTTGTTCAGACCAGGTGCAGTCATACCTGCAGGAGTGCGAGAATCGAGCCGCTGTGGTGATCCAGAGCTTCTGGCGAGGCTTCAGAGAGAGACGACACTACAGCAGCACGCAGCGGCACATGCTCAGACGAGAGCGAGCTGTCAGGATGCTGCAGAGAGGGGTACACACACACACACATCTGTTAAGTTGTATTCTCTGGAGCTGGTTACTCTTTACTCCGTCTTATCTTACGTTTCTTTCAGGTGCGTCGCTTTCTACACAAACGACGAGCAGCAAAAGTCCCGCCCCTCCCTCCTTTCTGGATTGGTCAGAAAGGTTTGACAGACAGCCGGAGGGCGGAGCTAAAGCAGCAGGTGGATGAGTACATCGCTACACATCAGGTACGAGATTGATTTCAAAAAGTCCTCAACTGTTACCCATGATGTTTTGCACGCTACTGATTTGTGTGTGTGTGTTTGTGTCTGTGCGTGCGCCCTCAGTCGTTCCGTGTCTCTCCTGAGGAGTGTTCCTGCCTCCATGAGGAGGTGCAGCTGCTGCTGCTGTCAGTGCTGCAGACAGGAGCTCAGCAGAGGATGGAGGAGCAGCGGGTAGAGGCACTGCTGGCTCACGTGCACACACAGCTGGAGCTGCTCCGAGGTCCCTCACACACTCACACACAGCTTCACACATCTGGAGTTAAACTGAGATCAGTCGGATCAGTTAATAACAGTTGATCAATTAGTAACCAGTAAACATGTTGGCTCTACAGATGCTCCGCCCCTCTCTGTTGTCACAGAGACAGATGCTGACACCTTCCTGAGCCCGTCGGGTCCCGTCGCTGCTCGTGCCCGTGACGCCCACAACGCCATGCTCCAGGCGAGCCGGCTACCCTGGTGGAGGATGCTGGGAGACACGGACGCAGGTCCTGTGGATCCATTGGGCTCCACCCACCTGCCTGAGCTGGAGGAAGAGCTGGGAGGACTGTACATAGGAGGGACAGTGGCGAACAAGAAACAGACTCAGGTGGACGAAGTCAAACTGTAACGTGATCTCTCAGGTGAAATATGGACTCGCGCATCTGCTGACGAGGAAATGTTCTTATAAACATAGACTGTAAATAAAGGTTGGACATTACCCATTGTAAGTGTCTGTGTTTGGATGAGAGAATGGAATGCTAAGCTATTAACTCAGCCTACACTGTATAGGAGCATCACACAGACCTGATGCCTGCTAATTAGTGGTCAGTAACATCCAAATGAAATCCTAGAATTCCACTCTCCAAAACTGGAATATTTGGTATTGTTGTTAACCACTAAGCAGCCATGTTAGTCTATCAGAAATGCTTCAAAACGGCTCCGACAGCACAAATATGTTTGAAGGTCCGGTACAGGGTTTCCAGTTAGCTAAGGTGAAACCTAGCAAACAGCTAGAAGCTGCCTATCAGTCAAACAGCCCACACCCCTAATTCAATTAAATTCTGTTTTATTTATATTGCGCCAAATCACAGCAACAGCTGCCACAAGGAGCTTTATATTGTAAGGTAAAGACAGTAATCCTACTCTTATCTCCAAATATACTACTTCTGGACGATTTTAACATCCACATGGACAACACATCAAATTCAGTCACAAGAGATTTTATATCCTGTCTGGACAATTTTGGCTTACACCAATATATGGACGTTCCCACACACTCCAAAGGACACATTTTGGATCTTGTTTGCTGTATTGGTGTCACCCCTAAGAATTGTGCTGTATTGGACATGCCTTTTTCAGACCATAAATTAGTTTTATTCAATGCTAGTCACCCACTATACAAAAATTAACAAAACCGCTCAATTACTTTTAGAAATATTAGGGGCATTGATCTATCAGCTCTTTCCCATGGCATTAATAATTTACCTACCAACTCTGTTTCTTTCTCTCGCTATGCGCCATGGTAGCCTACTCATCTGAAATTCGCCAACTTAAAGCTACTGGACGCCGCCTGGAACATCTCTCCAGGAAAACAGGACTTGCTATTCACAAGGACATGTATCTCAGTCATATATAACATTATAAAGAAGCTATTCATTATGCTAAATCTGCTTACTACACCTCTGTTATTGAATCCACTGAAGGAAACACTTGCACTTTGTTTTCTACATTGCATAATATTGTTAAACCCCCAGATACCTTTGCCATACATACACACTCTGCTGCAGTTTGCAACAAATTTATGGATTTTTTTTTTCACCAAGATTGAGAATCTTTACCAACAATTGCCCTCGTCCTGTGAAATGGTCAATTGTTCTGCATTTTTTGTCCTTCTCAGCTGTCATTCTCTCTATCCAATTTTGAACTTCCCACAATAACTCAGCTATCTTCCATAATTACTAACTTAAAGTCATCATCGTGTATACTTGATCCACTCCCGACAAATCTTGTTAAACTCTCATTCCCGTCTCTTGCCCCACTGATTGCTAATATCGTACACTCCTCTCTTATATCTGGTTCTGTTCCTTCTTCTCTTAAAACTGCAATAATAACCCCAATACTGAAGAAGAATGGTTCAGATCCCTCCAATCAAAAAAATTATAGGCCAATTTTGAATCTCCCTTTCCTAGCAAAAATTGTTGAAAAAATAGTGGCTGCACAGGTTCATCATCATCTCACTGGAAATAACTTGCACAAACAGTTTCAGTCCGGCTTCCGTTCATGTCACAGTACAGAAACAGCCCTAGTAAAAATCACCAATGATCTTCTGCTTGCAGCTGATTCTGGACTTATATCCATCCTCATTCTCCTTGACCTTACAGCAGCTTTCGATACTATCTCCCACCGCATCCTCCTTCACAGATTAGCATCTATTGGCATCGATGGTACAGTACTCGCCTGGTTTACTTCTTATATCTCTGGCCGCTCACAAACTGTGAGCGGCCAGTGAGACAGTAATCATCTATCTCCTACCCCTAGGTAATATTTTTAGGAAGCATAACATCCAGTTTCACTGCTACCAAGATGACACCCAGCTCTACCTATCCTCCAAACCCACAGCTACTCTCCCACCCACATCCATTTCTGACTGTGAAATCAAGGTCTGGTTTACTCACAACTTTCTTAAACTTAATGGCAATAAAACAGAATTCATTTTAATAGGCACCAGATCAAAACTGACTACAGTTCCAACCAGTCTTTTGTTATCCATTGATAACTCTGTTGTCACACCCTCCCCTCAGGTTAAAAGTCTTGGTGTCATCCTCGATAGCACTCTGTCCTTCACAGCACATATAAATAATACCACTTGGTCTTCCTACTTTCATCTTCGTAATATTAACCGTCTTCGTCCCTCACTCACACCACACAGTACCGCCATACTTGTCAATGCTCTTGTCACATCTTGTCTGGATTACTGTAATTCTCTTCTCTATGGTCTACCTCATAAATCCCTCCATAAATGGCAGTTAGTTCAAAATACAGCTGCTCGTATTATTTCCAGAACTAGATCCACTGAACATATAACACCTGTTCTTAAACAGCTCCATTGGCTCCCAATTCACCTCCGTGTCAATTTCAAGATCCTGCTTCTCACTTTCAAAGCGCTTCATAACCTTGTTCCTCCATATCTATCCGATCTTCTTCATACATACTCGCCCCTTCCTACACTCCGCTCTTCTTCAGCTTCCCTTCTGTCTGTTCCACCTGCTCGCCTGACTACCATTAGACTCAGAGCCTTTAGTTGTTCTGCCCCGAGACTTTGGAATGGACTTCCACTTGCTCTCCGGACCGTCTCACCACTTTTAAATCACGTCTCAAAACTCATCTATTTAGAATTGCATACACCTGATCTGTCTTAGGCCATTTTTACCTTGCTCAGTTTTTATATTTGTTTTTATATTTGTTTTTATACTTTTATGACTCTTTATGTCTTTTATCTTACCATGTTTGCTATATATACATTTTTCTTATGTTTTTATGGTATTGTTTACGTGTTACTGTAAGGTGACCTTGAGAGTGTGAAAGGCGCCTATAAATAAAATGTATTATTATTAATAGTAGTAGTAATACAAGGAAAACAGAGAAAACCCCAACAATAAAATGCTAATTTATTAGCCTTAATACAATTTAAACAGGGGTTATAAATAAACTCACCTCGTGTACAGCTGTTCTGAAGGAGGAAATTAGCTTTAGACATCAAAGACGCAGATAATAAACTCTCTGTTTAAAAGTCCTTGTAAACCATTTTCCTACACAACCCAGAATGCACCCTGACAGGTTGGTGGAAAACATCCACTCAGATTTTTTTTATTGCTGCTTTTATTGCATTAATCTTAATCAGACACCAGAGGGAGCCACTCCTACAGCCCAGCAGCATGCTGGGAAGAGGATTTCTCTCCTGGCTGAAAGAAGGATGAAGAAGAGGAGGGTGAGAGGCGCTTGTTTTTTCTTCCCTGCACAGCAATCGAAGAACGGCGTTTGTTTCACTTTTTAAAGTTTAAAATGATTGAAGTCATTAAAGTTCCTCAAACAGCTGGAGGTTTCAGGAAACTCCTCCTCCTTATCTTTCTCCTCCTCTTCCTGATGCGCTGTGATGTCAGAGGCGCTCCAGCATGCAGAGCCGGGTATCGATCGCTCTCATTGATTATTGACCGAGCCTGACGGGGAGCAGGGGCTCAACAGATGTTACATAAACAGTTGTTGAGCGTGTTGGAGGGAAACAGCTGCAAGAGAGCGACGCTGCAGACGAGCAGGTAGGACATCGCTTTTTATTTTACACTGCTGTCTTCATCATCATCTTCAGTAAAACTCACATGTGAAAACACTTCTTTTACACTCATCTACAGTAATGTGAAGCTAAAGTACAGTTAATAAATCAGCATTTATCATGAAATCCTCAATCAAAGCAGGACTTTTATTAATAATAAGTTTAAAAACAGGACTTTTTGACCCATGTGTTATAATATAATACATATATAGGTAATGCTGTAAATACTAGTTAGTACATCTTTAATTTCTTTTCTTTGTGTTTTTTACTTAATTACCAAACCAAACGTTTGTGGGGAATAAATGGAAAATAATTGGGGTCAAGATTTTCAGGGACGCAAACTTTGATTGGTTCCCTCATGTTGGGCTCTGCTGAGGAAGTTGGTGTATCAGAGCTGCAGATCTGAAGGGGTTAAATTCAGAAGAATTTTAAGAGGCAGGCTTTTCATTTCAATCCGTGTTCTTATTTCCCTTCTCCACCTCTCCCCATCCACAGGTCTCCTCTCCTCTTCCTCAGGACCTCTTCTTTTTTCTCCAGAGATGCCAGGGACTCTTCCCAGGTTCCCCAGCTTGCCACGGGGGGTCACCATGCCAGCACTGCTGAACTCTTTGCCCCGAGGCATCAACCCTCCCACTTTACCCAGAGGAATCACCATGCCCAGTATGCCCACTCTGCCCAGTTTACCCAGTATGCCCCGTGGCGTGACCATACCCAGCTTGCCCAGGGGGATGTCGCTGCCGAGGGCTGCCATGCCGGCCGTAACTGAGGCTCCAAGGCGGCTGCTGCAGGACTGCTGCTCTGTGCTGGACCACCAGACACCCGGAGGTAACGGATACAGCGAATACACTGGCTGCTTCACATTACGACTCCAACAATGTTTGTGAGGAAGACATCTTTGAATCAAACAGATAAAGGATGGGTGTACTTTTAAATTCTTAAAACAGAAGCCAAAGCAGAAGTACCTTTAATTTTCTTATTAATATTCCCCATGACCTTGGTAAACACTTTCCTGATGTGTTTATACACTCAGTCCTTAGTTTTGGGTCTAACTAAATAAAAAAAATGAAGTCCACTGTGTAAACTTTGATCTCAATAGAATCAGGAAAGAGGAATAACTGGCTAACAACTTAAGACTTATGCAGGAGACTTAACTGGGATAAATAGATGCAGCCAAGCCTAACAAGAATAACATATAATATTAGGTTTAGTGCAAGTTATTGTTGATAAACAGAGCTTTTAAATTACATCCCACTGTGGACCAACAGTCTGTTGATAGCATTACTTTCATGGTCCAAAGTTCTGGAAATTAGATCATATAATATACAAGATCAGCCCAACTCCTGCTCCGACTCGACTTCGACATTTTGAATGAGCATCTAACACTTAATTATCTTTTCATATTTTTACTGAATATATGTGGATTTTTTTTTATCACACTAGATCTCAACACAACCCAATAAAACTACCATCAGACCGATTGTCTTTTTCAAAAGAGAAAAACATCAAATACTTTCTGTCCTAATACTGTCTTTTTCCCCCACATGGGCTCACTTATTAAGTCTAAAACATGTAAGCAACATTATATTAAACAGCCAGAAAGTGAGCGATAATTTAAGAGAAGAAGACAAATGAATGTCAGTTTCAGTTTTGTTCCCTTTCTGCAGTGAAAACAGAGCAGATGAATGTTTTCAGTTCTGCAGGTTTCTGATATTTATTTTTTTCATTTTCGGTTGGAATGATGAATAAATCCAGAGCAGATTACAGAGCGCTGAGCTGCTGCACATGGCCCGGATCTCTCTCTCTCACACACACACACACACACACACACACACACACACACACACACACACACACACACACACACACACACACACACACACACACACACACACACACAGAAAAGTCTTTCAGGGTTAAGAGCCTGTGGGAGTATAAATACTACACTGTTAAATCTGTCTTATTTCATTTTAACAAACTCGTTAACAAACAGCATCTTTTTGTTTTATTTTAAATCTTTAATCTGGAGTTAAACAGCTAACATGCAAAAGCGTTTTCAACATTGTCCTCTGACACTTAATCTGACCATCGAGATACGAGCTTTATAACTGACGGTGAATGAAAGGAGGCGGGTCCACATCAGTGTGTATGTGTGTGGAGGATTAACCACAAGTGTGTGTGTGTGTGTGTGTGTGTGTGTGTGTGTGTGTGTGTGTGTGTGTGTGTGTGTGTGTGTGTGTGGTGTATGTGACAGTGTAGATGTGAGCTGAACGAGTCATCCTTATGTACGGTAAGAACAATTCTTTTTATTTATTAAGCCTTATCTCAAAATAAATAGAAATAGATTTAAAGATCAAACAGAGGCATAAATGAAGCTTCACTTAGTCCTGAAAAGATGTGCGACAGTTCACCTCTGCATCAGCTTCTCTCCTCAAATCTACCTGTTAGTCATGATGTCAATGTATTTTAAAGGGACAACTTACTGGATGTGTTTTTTTCTAGTTTAACAGTTTCAAACAAATGTTATGAAGGCAATAATAATAACATTAATAATAATAAAATTAATTACAGCTGCAAGCAGTGATAATTGGGCGTATCAAGGCACGCTGGGATTAAAGTGTTTCCTGTAGGCATGCGGATTTCTGATTGGCTGTTGCAGAAACGTAATGTTTATTACAAAAACTGTGTGACATTAAAGGAAAGCCCGCTAGTTGTTCATTGTGTTGCTGTGAATAATGTTAACATAGTGTCACAGCAGTACCTGATAGAGTCACAGCCTTTAATGTATTGATTGATGTTTTTGGACACGCCCCTCACAAACTGAGACCCCAATTTGAGCAAATTTTTGAAAAATTACTTTTTAAAATAGTATTCGATGTCATTAAAACAATTCTGTTTAGAAAAAGTGTTAACATACACTAGCTACCACTTCTTTTAAAGGTTTCTTGATTGCCATGGTGATGGCTCTCAGAAGAGTGTCTTTAACATGTTGGAAGTATGACCAAATTTCATACATGTACCTGAAACACGGCAGCAGGGCCCCTGTGTTGTATAATAAAATAGAGACATTTTCACAAATCACAAAGTGCAAAATTCTGAGCATGTTAAGCCAGTAGACTCCTTTTCTTCAATGCAGATAGAGTTTTTTCTTATTTTAAGTTGAATGAATGAACTACTGATTTGAGTCATTAAAATTTGGTTCATTTTAATTGTGTGTGTGTTTCTTTTATTTAATTATCCCTAATACGTCAACTGTTTGTCAATTTATCAGTCAGGTTTTGCTGGCTGTAGTGTTTAATTTACTGAAGCCTAAAATATATTTGTGTTTATAATATCAAATAGTTCAAGAAAAGAGTCTTTGTTACTTTACTTAATTATGTGAGGATCCGTAATCATCTCTCAATGATCTGACAATGACCATTATTCTTATTATTCTTATTAACAAAACAAATAAAAACCAAACATACCACTCTCATGGGATTTATCATATCATATATTGTAACTAATAATTCATCTGAACAACAAAATAAACAGTAAAAAAAATACAATTTAAAACCAACTCATGAAAAAGCTCTCAGAAAAGTATGATCTGCTGGTTCTGCAGGGTCTGAAGGTCCAAGCATGCCACTTGTCCTGGTTTTTGAGACAGAACAGCATGCTCGCAGTGACAGTGCGGATTCTTTAAGCTCTGCTAACTAAAAAACACAAACAATATAAACACATTACATAACAAACCACTGCAGGATTAAGATGTGTTCTCACTGCTGCATTGTGTGTGTGTGTGTGGTGTGTGCGTGCACTCGTAGGCCTGTTGTTGTGAGAACCACATCTTTTTGCAGAGTCTTCACTTTAGGACAGTGTGGTTTACAGATTCAGGTTTGAATCAGGTTTATGTTCAGTGTGTCATTCAGGGGCCTCGTAAAGTCAGGAAGACGAGCGTTTGTGTGTTGTGCTGGCAGCTGACCAGTGGCAGATCTCTTGTCTCCTTTAATCCCCCAAAAGCCGTGACGCCGAACATGGAGAGAGATGAAAATCAAAGAAAATCTATAAACGTCCAGTACAATCCATAAACTCGACTGCCCACTTTAGGCTGTTACAATCATTTTTTAAAAACTCACTACTGAAAACAGGTTTTTATTATAATTCAACCTGCTTTATAACATTTTAAAGAGTTTTTGTGTCTTTCTGTATTTAGTATATTATATATTTACAAACTAATGAAATTACAAAAATTACTCCACAGTTTTCTAGCTCCAACAGAGGCTGAATGTTATTATTATTAACTATCAAAAACAATGGAAAAGAAAAAATTCTCAATTTCAGAATTCCTAAAAAAAGTCCATTCCTTAATAACTCCTAAAAATTGTGACTATTTTAAATCAGAGATCAACATTTTAATTTATTAAAATTATTAGAGGACATTTTAAATATGGAAATGTTTCTCTGAAGCCTGCTGTGTTTCAGACTTTGTTTCAAATACATTGTAACTGAAGGGGGAAATTGAAACGTGTCTCTGTGTTCAGGGCTGTGTGGTTGCTGCTGGGCCCTTCGGCCACGCTACAAGCGGCTGGTCGACAACATTTTCCCAGAAGACCCTGAGGTAAACACCTGTACATCTACACCGCACAGTCTTTACATTTATTTTAGTGCTTCAGTATCAAATGTAATCAAAATCCAAAAATGTCATCTTTATTTCACATATTCATGAAGTTTCAATAAGCTACACAGTAACAACATCTCTGTGTGTATTTGTGTGTGTGCGATCAGGAAGGGCTGGTGAAAGCCAACATGGAGAAGTTGACCTTCTTCGCTCTGTCTGCTCCGGAGAAGCTCGACCGCATTGCTGCGTACCTGTCAGAGCGTCTGACCAGAGAGCTGAACCGCCACCGCTACGGGTCAGTACACACAAACACACTAAAGCCCACACAGATGGCCTTAAAATCATTATGCTAACTGGCAGCTTAAATGAATAAAATTCTACTTAAAAATCATTGAAAAAAGACATTCAGAAGTCAGGATCTAGAGTATCCCTGTAAAGCAATCAGCAGTTCAGGTCTTTTAAGTATTTAAGATCTTTTAAGTATTACAAGCTTCACACTTCTCTGAAATCAGCCCACCATCTCTAGAGGAGTGACTGATCTCAGGGGTTTAAAATATGACACACATGTTTAACAGCAATGGGATTTTTTTTCCCGCCCCTCTCAGGTATGTGTGCATAGCGATGGAGGCGATGGAGCAGCTGTTGCTTGCATGTCACTGTCAGAGCATCAACCTGCTGGTGGAGAGTTTTCTCAGCACACTGCGTCTACTGCTGGAGGCTGACAAACCACACCTCCACATACTCGCCACCAACTCTGTATGTAACACCCTGCAACAGTGGACAGCATTTAAAAGCTTTGAGATCTTGGTAAAGTGTTCATGGGTTTGCAGTAAAGGAAACATTTACTAATCACAAGCTGCAGTAGTGATGTTAATTTGTTAATGGTTATTTGTTCATTTGACCATTCACCAGTCTTTTAACATTCATTAAGTTTCATGTATTATGAGGAACTGCAAGCATTTCATCTAATGAAGGAATGTAAAATCTCTTAATGAATTTTACAAAGTAGAAGTTGTATCACAGTAGGAATGTTTCTCGGAACTGTCAATTAAAAGGTTAATTAATTATCCATAAGTTTAATTAATTTATTTGTTTTTTAAGTAGATCTAAGTTCAAATTAAAGGGCAAACTATAAGTAAAATTTACATTTGAAATTTCTTTTAATACTCAAAATTGAGCAGTTTTACTTCTGCTTCTAAATTTGTCATGTGTAGTTGCTTTTCAGTGTGTTTTGATGGATTAAGAGGCTCATTTTGTGTGTTGCGTAGTTTGTAAAGTTTGCAAACATCGAGGAGGACACACCGTCATATCACCGGAGCTACGATTTCTTCGTGTCTCGCTTCAGTGAGATGTGTCACTCTGATCACGAAGACCTTGACACCAGAAACAAGTCAGTTCTGAGGTTTAACTTTGACTTGATACGAACTCACAGACACTATTTAAGAAGGGTATACAATTGTGAGTGCCAGAACACAAATAATCAACAATTTTAGTAATCAACCATTTGATTAGATATGTAAGCATCCTCAGGTTATGCCTTTTCATATGTTAAATTTTTTTTTATATCAGCAAATTATTGAATAGTATTGATGATTCATGCACGTTTCTCTCTGTATAAGAGGAATATTGTGGAATAATCCAAAATTATGAACATAAAACAAACATCAAAACAAAACTCAGCTCCAGAGTCTGGAGATGAACGTGTACTTAGTGTGTTTGTGGGTAAACTTATGAAGTTTGTGTGTGTTTAGGATCCGTGTGTCGGGGATCCGCGGGCTGCAGGGCGTGGTGAGGAAGACGGTAGACGATGAGTTGCAGGTGAACATCTGGGAGCCGCGTCACATGGAGCAGATTGTCCCTGCCCTGCTGGTCAATCTGCAGCAACACTCACAAAACGACAGGTATAGACATGTATTAATGTTAACACTCTCGTACACCTACACGTTTTACTGCTAGATAAATAAAGTGACATCTGTGTTTAGGATTATATTTAAAAGCACTGCCGTTGGTTCCCACATTCAGCTGGTGACATTCTGTTCTAAACATCAGCTAATTTTGAGATTTTGTAAAATTGATAAGAAATTTAATACGTTTGCTATGCTGTTTATGGTGCTGTTAAATCATGTGGTCAAATAAAACAAAGCCAAAAGTCACTGAAAGTACATTTAAACAGTTAAATTACTCAGAATATTGTATGAGATTTGGTTAGTGGCTTGTTTTCAGCATTTCCCTCTTTGTTCAGCGGATCTCCAGCAGAGCAGACAGAGGTTTGTTTCAGGGAGCTGCTGTGCCGAGCTGCTTATGGACACATTAACAACGCTATCAAACCAGTACTCATGTAAGATATACACTATATTTATAGCACAATAGTAGTATTACTCCTTACGAAAGCAGAGTGCTTTATATTAAGTACACAGAAACAGATTAACAAAGATTTAATAATTTCTTTGAAGTATGGAGTCAAAACATCAAACACTCAATCAAAATAGATAGAAAGAAAGTATCTAACTTCCTTCGACTCTATCTGCTGATATTTACACATATTCATATATAATACTGTTGGACTCTTTGAAGTTCAAAATGATGCTTATTTATCTTGCACATACCTTCATGCTCAACCTCTGTTTATTGTTTATTCTGAGTAGCTGTACTAATAGAGGTCAAAATCAGTAGTAGCAGCAGTATTTATTTAGTTTCTAGTATATATGATATGCTATAATAATAAATCATTACATACAGATTGCTGGACTGTCTTTCAGGCACCTGGACAGTCACAGTCTTTGGCAGGGACGAGGGTTTGCTGTTCAGTGTTTTCAGATCATCATGTACTCTATTCAGGTTTGTTATTACACTGATAATCCTGTATATACTGCACTATAGTAATAGTTGTCATTTCATACAGCAAGTTAAATTAATACATTTAAATTACCTCAGCTTGAAAGTAACATATATTTAAATGCCCTTCAAAGGAACTTAAAGGAAATACTCTTTGACTGTAAATTTAAATATGTATCTGTAGAAAGAATGAACTTACTTATTTTAACTGTGTGTACTTAATTTGAGTACTTTAGGACGTGCTTTAGCTTAAACATAATTACTTTATTCAGTTTAGTTTTGTAAATGTATGATAACATAATTTTAAATAAAATTTAACTGCTGTTATATTTATGTAACAATAATGTCAACTTAATTATGTTAATTTCTTTCTTAATTATTAGAAAGTATTGTAGTATTTAATATTATAGTATAAGTATTGAAAAATAAGAATAACAAGTTTAACCTAAGATTAACTTAACAAAATGCATTTGTTTAAGCATTTAAGCACAATTACTTAATCTTAATCTTACTGTAGAGTAACTGAAAGTTAATTTAAATGTATTTTCAACATAGTTAAATCTACAAAGTTGAACTAATAATTATTATTTTAAGTACAAAATGTGGGAAATAAATAATAATAAACACTGCTAATGGTACATTCCTTTTACTCATCCTACATTTACCTCTAAAGCACTTAACTGTCCCCAGCTGTACTGGCTATATTACGTGTCACTCCACCTGTTATTCTGTAACTGAATTGAACTCTTGGTCAGTCCCAGCACTCCCATCTGGTCATCCAGCAGCTGTTGGGTCACCTGGATGCCAACAGCAGGAGTCCAGCTTCAGTCAGAGCTGGGATTGTGGAGGTCCTGTCTGAAGCAGCCGTTATAGAAGCGACTGGATCTGTCGGTGAGCCTCCAGCTCACACACACATCTGTTTATATATACACAGAAATGCTTAATGTTACTTATACTGTACTCTGCAGGTCCCACAGTGTTGGAGGTGTTCAACACGTTACTGCGACAGCTCAGGCAGAGCGTGGACTACCAGCTGACTGGTTACTATGACAATGGTGGTAAACATAAAACCAGCTCGATTGAAGAGAAAAAACTGCAGGACGCCGTCATTAAAACTATTGGTGTGTTCATGGTGGTATTTTAGCACTTTTTTGCATTAAAGGTGACAAACTTTTCTTTGTACTTTTCATTTTATTTACTTCATTTGAGCTGATGTTACCTCATGACATTTCAGGATCCTTTGCCAACACACTGCCTATTTACCAGAGGTCAGAGGTCATGCTGTTCATCATGGGGAAGATTCCTGTTCCTGGTATCTACCCAGCCTTGGGTTCACCCAACTCCGGGTACCATTCACATTAACTTTCTGTGCTCTCTATTGCTTGTAGTTAACACTGTACTCACCTAGTATTTGACAAAATACTTGTAAAACACCTTAATTTTGTGAAATAATATTCTTGACTCAGGTTTGAAGGCAGCAGGATGATACAGGTGATGCTGCTGAAGTCTCTCCTACAGGTGAGGTCTCTTTAAAACCCTCCAGCTCTGCTCTTACCTTTTGAAAGCACACAGTTAAAATGATAAAGGAAAACCTGGAGAGTCGGTGAAGTGCAAATTTACAGTGGATTTTGAGATAATCAAAATGAAATGGTGTTTTGTTTATTGGTTTATCAGATAAACAGCAGTTGATTCTACACTCGCTGATTAAAGTCGTATGACTGAATAAAGCTGAATAACGTATGTCTCCAACAGTTGATTCTGTTCATCTGGACGTAGTGTTTTGTGGGAGAAACGTTTCGTCACTCATCCAAGTGACTTCTTCAGTCTCAGCTGACTGCAGGTTTCTCTAATCTTATAAACAGTACATTTGCATAATGACTGAAACCAGCCCACTGAAGGAACAATGGGCTGGAAGGTCAGTTCCTTAATCTTAACTATGCAAATTCTCATGACCATTGATCAATTGACCACTGACCAAAACCCACTGATCAATGGCCATGAGTACCATTCACAGAGAGTTGGGGAATGGCTACAATCACAGCATTGTAAGATGGTGACAGATGTACCCTTAGGCCCCCTCCTCGATTCAGAGATGGTCTTTCCCTTTTCACGTAAATGGCCTCCTTGACTCCGCACTCAAACCAGCGTTCCTCCCTGTCCAGGATGTGTACATCCTCATCATTGAAAGAGTGTCCACTGGCCTGTAGGTGTGAACAGACTGCAGAGTCCTGGCCTGACGAGGTAGCTCTTCTGTGTTGTGCCATCCGCTTCGCCAGAGGTTGTTTGGTTTCCCTGATGTATAAATCCTGGCAATCCTCCTGGCACTTAACAGCGTGCACTATGTTACTCTGTTTGTGTCAGGGACTCGATCCTTGGGATGGACCAATTTTTAGCACAGCGTGTTTTGGGGTTTAAAAGCCACAGACACCCGGTGTTTAGAAAAAATGCGTCTCAGCTGTTCTGATACTCCTGACACTTATGGGATCACTACATGTTTTCGCTTAGGCAGCGGTTGTCCTTCTCTCCTAGATCGGCTGGAGCTTTCTTTTGGCGCCTTCCCAGCTTTGACAAAAGTCCAGATGGGATAACCACATTTACTCAGGGCCTTCTTGATGTGCTGTTCTTCTGCCTCCCTGGACACTGTGTCTGTGGGGATGGTGAGATTTGATTTTCACCCAGGTGTCATCCACATATCTGAACCAATGGCTTGGTGGTGTTCCAGGGTAGGATCGCAAAGCCCTCTTTTCCACTTCTTCCATGTACAAATTGGCCATGATAGGTGAAACTGGGGAGCCCATGGCACACCCATGTTTCTGCCTGTGGAACTGACCCTTGTATGTGAAGTAGGTGGAATGAAGACACAGTTCCAAAAGCAAACACACTTGGTCGATGCTGAGAGTGGTCCTCCCACAAAACGCTACGTCCAGATGAACAGAATCAACTTTTGGAGATTTACTTACCTGGATGATTGAGCATGCATCAAGATGAATAACGTATGGTTCAAATAAATCAGAATTTACAGCACTTGAGGCTCATCTTTGTAATCTTTGAAGCTGTATTCATGCAAGCTTAAATAACATTTTCCTGTCAGTCTGACATGCTCGCTGTCCCTCCTCTGTGCCTCAGGTGTCAGAGCATTACGAAAGTAGCAACCTGCTGACGGCGCTGCCCTCGTCTTTCCTGGAGCCTCTGCTGTCCTTCACGCTGATGGAGGATCCGGAGATCCGCCTGCTTGTTCTGTCCATCCTCACCTCGCTCATTGACAGACGCCACAACGCCTCCCGGCTCACCACAGCCAGGTCACACTTCCACAGAGACAACACCACTACTACCAGAGACTAATGACCCATGTGGAGAATAATGAGTTGTAAAGAGCTCCACCCTGTGGCAGGGGGATGTCACTGCAGACCTGCTGATTGTCTTTAGCTTGTGATGAACATAATGTAAATACTTCCACTTTTCTCTCATTAAAAGATGATCTGCAATAATCATTTTAAATGAGGATCACATAGCATTGTTGGTCATTCTAAAAAGGTTGGAGGCGTTTCAGATTATTTAAACAAAGATACTGCTTTACACACATTTTTACAACAGGCTTGAAAGAATCTGTGAATCTGCCTTATAAGACTGTTGTTCAGTCTCTACCTTAAATTCAAAATTAAAGTCATGGCCAGATGCATTTTATTTAAAGTGCTCCTATGGTTCCCTCATCCATAGAGCCCGCATGGCTGTTCATTTTGATCCTACCATTGTGGATTTATTATAGCAGAAAACTGAAAAATAGCATTTGTCTAAAGGCGTTAACTGACCTGTTGAGGATCGATAAGTTATTGGTTATGTGTCTACAGTGTGGCATTTGATGTCTCATCCTTGGAAATGAAAGAGGACAGATGCTCTCGACAGGACAACCTGTTCATGAGGAAGGTAAGCTCACATCATCAGAGACACCACGAATGATGTCACTAGTTCGGAGGTTCGAGGTTGGAAGAATTTATTTCAGAGATTTACACCAAGATTTGATCAGATGGCTTTTAAAGGCAGGGATAAAACGGGTGGTCTTAAGTGTACATCATGATATTTGCACATTTCAGCATGATGTGTTTGTGTTCATGCAGCATGCTCAGCGTCTCTACAGACACGTCTACCTGGCCTCTAGGGAGGAGAACAGTGGACGCAGCCACTACCAAGCCCTCTTCACCCTATTGGCTGTTCTAAGTGTGGAACTGGCCAATGAGGAGGTTGTGGTGGATCTAATTCGACTGATCCTGGCTCTGCAGGTAGGCAGAACCTCTGTGATATGATTTAAAGGCCCGTGTAGGGGCAAAGCTTAGTTTATTAATGTTGCAGTGTGTGGTGTTTACAATAAACAATAAATAAAATAGCACATTGCTTCTTCCTCTCCCTTTAACTTTCCTGTGATTGGCTGCACAGGAGATGACTCTTTCCAATCAGGAGTGTTTGTCAGTGTTTAATCGCTGTGGGATCCACGCCCTCTGCGCCGCCTTCCTCAACCTGCTGTCACAACTTGGCCCGCCTCCAACACTCCACCAGCACATCACTCAGGTGAAGTCGGTGTAAGTGTGTGTGTGTGTGTGTGTGTGTGTGTGTGTGTGTGTGTGTGTGTGTGTGTGTGTGTGTGTGTGTGTGTGTGTGAGAGAGAGAGAACATGAGAAACAAAGGTGTTTGTTAGCACAACATCACAGACTGTGTGTTTGTTTTGGATCTTCAGGTGATAGAAAGTCGACAGAAGGATGCTCCTCACCTGCTGCCCGAAGTCATGTTTTGTGACAAACCCAGGTAGAGCGAGAGGCGCACTAATTGATTGTATTAAAACATTATAAAATTTAAAACTTTAGTTAGAAATAAGAGTAGAAATTCAACCAGACACCCACATATTTACATAATCGAAAAGCAGAATAAATATTGCCAGGTTAGCCCCATTTTAAAGTTAAAAAACAAATAAAATATAGTATTTTATGTTATTGAGTTATGTAATTACACTTTACTAAAGTGTTGAAACTCTAGTAGAAAAAGCATAAAAACATCAACTATTAAACAGTACCATGCTGACCTTATATTGTTCTCAATATTCTTAATAATATACTTGTTATGGTTGATTCTGGTAACTCGCAGTATAGACAAAATCAATCCAATCAATCATGCAACTAGTCAGCTCACGACTGTGGCAACTGTTCCTCCTACATATTCTCTGATCCGCTGCAAGCCGTGGGGTTGCCAAGTGCTGAGGCAAACAGTATGTAAACGTCACTCTGCTCACTCAGTAACTGCAGGGCTCCTAGCATTAGCATCACCACAAAAGTGTACACCAAGGGCTTCATAGCACAGGTTTCTGTTGTCAAGCGGCTCCTGTAGGTGTAGTGTGCAGGTGGCCCAGTTCTTCTGTCCAATGTACATTTATACAGATTCAATTGTTTAGCTTGGTTGTACCTCAGCTTTGTTTGTCTAGCACCAGGATTTTTAAAGTCTTGGTGTTATAACTTTGTGTGTGTGTATCAGACTCCCAGAAGGTGAGCTGAAGGTGGATGAAGCTTTGCTGTTCATCCAATCAAAGATCTGCGAGGCCCTGGCAGGAAGCAGCTACAGCGCACACTGTGAACGCTTCAACACACCGTACACACCTCAGTTAACAGGTACTCAAACTAGGGTGACCAACCATCCTCTTTTCCCCAGACATGTGAACTTTTCACGTTCTGTTCGGGGCATCCGGGGGGATTTTCAAGATGGATGAAAATGTCTGGGTTTTCCTATAGGCCTATAGAGGACCCATATGTGCAACGTCATCCTTGAACTGCTGTGTTGTAAGTGGTTGTTCCGTGCTCACAGACGGGACAGAGTGCAGAGCGGCGTGTTGAAAAGATGCCAAAAGATGCCAAAGTGCAAGTGCATCTTTTCAGACAAACTGCAAAAGAAATTTCCCTCGTATCATAAATGGGAGGCGTAGTGCACTGTGTGCAGAGCTGGCACTTACGTTTGTGTGTCTAACAAAGGTGCCGGAGATCTTGTTGCTTACATGGACACAGAAAAACATAAAAAGGCTGTGCGAGGCGAAAATTCATCTAGTAAGTTGATGGAGTTCTTTGTTACACCTGGGAAAAATGAGGATGCTGTTGTATCTGCAGCAGAAGGTGCACTGGCATTTCATACTATGAAGCATCACAATAGTTACAGATCCATGGATTGCACTAGTGTGTTGCTTAAAAAAAAAAAAAAAAGCATTTCCAGACTTTAACACAGCTAAAAAGTTCAGCAGTGCCCGCCAGCTATTGTCAATGGTGTGATAGTGCTGGATTCAGTGGAAGTCACTCTTGAAGCTCTTTCTCAGACTTAAGTAACCAACAGAGAAAATATTCCCAATCATACTTCGACTGGAAGAATGGTGGCGTGCAAACAAAATTAATTGAAGTTAGAAACGTCAAATGAGACAGCAGAAACCACTGCACAATACCTTACTGGTACCTCACTGGTAATTTTTCTTATACAGATGAGGCATTATTTCTGTAACATTATTTAATTCCAGAGGTTTTTAAGTTATTTTCTTTTGCGCTTGTTGACTTGTAAAAGCCTATAAAACATTTTTGATTTCAACATTTATTAACAGAGAAGGCATCTTTTAAATATGTTAAAAAATACTTTAAACAAACAGTATTATTAAAATTCTTCATGACTGGGCCAAGTGTCCTCTTTTTTGGAAATCAAAATATGGTCACCCTAACTCAAACACACCCTTAATATTAAATCAATTTATCAAAGACCCAAAGCTTCACACGGGGTTTTTATTTATGTCATTTTATGTAATTTAGACTTTGTGTTTGGTAGTAACTAGTATATACCATACTCAGTGTAATAATATATAAAAGTAAGTAGAAAGTAAAAGCAAGTAAGTAAAGTTTAAGTAGAACTGTCTTGAAAAATAGTAGTTACGCAGTACTTAACAATGATTGTTCAAGATCCCAGTATGGACTGTAAATAAGAACAAACGATCGAAAGCTTTGTTGAGAAGCTGATGGTAATGTTTCTCAAAAACTGCAGGTAAATATTTAATAGCAGTGGGTTTGAGGGTCCACTTTAGCAGCAGTATGAGTGCACTGATAGAGGCACCAGTCTCATAGCATTCAGACTGAATTACTGTTTTATTGTAGAAGAGGATCGTCTGTCTAAGAGGAAGAGCATTGGAGACGCCGTCTCTCTGCAGGTGGACATGGACCTTCCGTTCTGTCCTGATACACCACAGGTACCCATCTGCTGAATGTACCTGTCCTTTTGTCCATCGCTTTTTTTTGTGTCTGATCATATCTCTGTGTGCAGAAACCTCAGACTGAGCACATCACCTTTGAGACGCTGAAGAACGCCATCGGTAGGCCATCGATTTCAAATCAATAGTTTCACATGATTTACTTGTGAACATCTAGGAAATATTCTTCAAATTGTCCCCTTCAGCGTATAGTGACAATGACTTATTTGTATAATTTTATTTTCATTAAAATTAGAATTTTAACAATAAAAAAACCCCCATTTAATTTAAGCCACGTAAGTGAAACTGTTAACAGTGAAATTCAAAGTGAAGCACTGGGTTAGCGTCAACAAAGAAGATCTGTCTTTGATCTGGTTTTTCTTTCTGTCAGAGGACAGAGGCGTGGTCGAGGAAGAGGAGAGGAGGAAGCGGATGGAGGTGGTGGAGAGGTTTCAGACAGCTCCCTTTGAGGAAATTGCTGCCCAGTGTGGAGCCAGGGTGAGCAGCTTATTGTACTCTAACAAAGCAGCTGAAAGCACCACACCCACGCCATCGATGTGATTCTCAGCCAATAAGAGCTCACTTTAGTTTAGTAAAGTTGTTAAAAAAATTTTCATCTAGATGAAATGATCTGTCTTGATGTGATTAAAAACTGTTTTTTAAAATAATGCCTTTATTTGTCTCTCCAGACATCGTTGCTTCAGTCCAAACTCAATCAGGTCTTTGAACTCATCATACGTCCTCCTCCTTCTCCCTCTGGACATTCGGCACCTCGATCGACTCCGGTCTATGAGATGAAGTTTCCTGACCTCTGTGTCTATTAAAGACATTCAGCAACAACCTCGTGATGATGTTGAAGCACTTTGTTTGGTAAAGAAACGAATCAGTGGCTGTGAGGGAAAGAGTTTTACATTTTAGTGATTTAGTGTGGCTGTTTCCTTTATAGCTGTCAGATTTGATCTTTTTGTATTAGAAATGGACTGACTCAGTGTTTGACTTCATATTTCCCAGTCTGCCCTTCTGTTTGATCCTCCAGTCATGAGGTGCATCTGTACACAAGTATTGTTAATGGTTAAATGATGCTGCACTAAATAAATAGTACATGTTAATTTTATCGTCTCATCTTATTCACACACAGCAGACCTCTCGCTGTGACAAGCAACAGTTTGTTTTCATTTTCATTTGTGCAGCCCTGCCTTATTTTGAAGGTTCACACACAATTGATTTGTTTTTTTCTGTGAACCAAGGCTTCTACTGTAGCAGTATTGAGTCATAGACTTGTTTATGTAGTTATAAATGTTATACTTTACCTAAAAATGTACGTACAGGTTGTTCTGAGGACAATAGCTGTTGTTTTTTTTTTTAGATTAGTTCATTGATTCGTATTTCTTCCATGACGCTACATGCTCTTTTTTTTAGCACTTACCTTTTCTTTACTTTTTTCTGGCCCAATACTTTATATTGGTCATTACGTATTAGTTTAGGAGTTTTGTTTAATGTGGATTTTTTCTTAGCAACCTTTTGTCTTTTTATGATTTCACTTTCTTTCTTACCTAGTCTTCTTCTTCTTCTTCTCCTTCTTCTCCTTCTTCTTCTTCTTCTTCTTATTATTAGCCCTTTAGAGCTTAAACCATGTAGTAATTGACAGAAAATGCAGTTACCATAGGGCGAGCTGGGGTATACCCTGTACAGGTTGCCAGTGTCTCACAGGTCTAAAGCTGCTACATATTTGCTCTGGCATTTTTATTTTTTACAATATATTGCTTAAAAATGTTTAATTGATTTTGTTATTTTGGGGGAAAAAAATCCCACTGATCATAAAGGGTTAGTGCCACCATTGTAAGTTCCTGCTTATTTTATGAGCTCACTTTATTCTGCTTGATGGACACTCCTCCTTTTCAAGACTGACATGTAAAGACTTTTCACGTAGAGCATTTTCACCTATTTCAGCAACTGACTTCTATTAAGATTTATCGCTGTTGTTACTCCTTCTTTGAGGAACTCAAAGTGAAGTTTGTTATTGTGGATGTGGATCACAGGTAGCAGGTGTCTGGTGTAGATGTGCATGTGTTCTGGATTCGTGCATTTGTGTAGAGAAAAGATGTATCTTGTTTTGCTTGCAAATAACTTTTTATAACTCATTTAATAATTAAAGTTATTTACATATATCAATACATATCAAAACATCTTTCTCAGACTCTTCCCCTCTCCATCACTCAATCAGGATCATGTAACAGATGGCAGTTTCAGAGCTTTTTTATTGGTCACTCTGTTAATGGGAACTCTTTGGTGTCTAATTGCCTTGGAAAACGTTTCCTCCTCCTGTCACTCCTCTCTCCACTGCCTCATCCTCTTCTCGTCTAGTCTCACTTCTGCTGCTGTCCTTCTTTGTTGATGACGTTCTTGAAGAGCGTCAGCAGTGGCCTCTGGCTGTGCTCGTCCCAGCTCTTCATGAAGCCACCGTAGCGTTTGCTGGTTGGCGGGCCGCTCCAGCGGAAGTGCTTCATCTTATACGAGCCGTCTTTCTTCTCCTGCACCCCGTTCAGGAGCTGCTGCTCCTCCTCCGCCTCCTCGACCATCTCCTGAGCCTTCTCTCCTTCCTCTGCCAGCAGCTGATTGGTAAGCTCTCGTCTCCTCATCTCTTCGGGGAAAACTTCAGCAGACTCCTCCGCCACGCCGTTGGAGGTGTACACTTTGACGGGGCGGCGTTTTCGGCCAACGGGCTTCCCCCAGCGGAAGTGCTCCATTGAGTAGGAGCGCTTGGCCTGAGAAGAAAGTGAGGAGGCGTCTGATGGGACAGCGGGCTGGAGGTGGGCGTTGCCGGGGATGACAGGGGTCTCGGCGGTGAGGTCAGAGTGACAGAGCTGGATGCACTCCTGCAGGAGAGAAAGAGAAGAAAACGTGAGCTTCTGGGTAAAAAAAAAGAAGAACCTCCCATTAAATCAGGTCTGAGTGAACAGTGTGTTTGTGCGTTTACCATCATGTTGCTCTCAGAGCTGAGCTCCTGGCAGCTCGGATGCTCCCAGCACTGGCTGACTACTTCTCTGGCCCCGCCCACTACCACTAATGCCACCAAAAGCCACATAGGACACATCCTCCTGTTGACCAATCAGAGAAAAGCACAGACAGAATGTTAAAAAAAACCCTCATGTATACATTTTTTTGTTTCATTTTTGATTTGACATATTTTTATTTAATTTATGTTACATTAACACTACATATATAACCATAATGTGACTTACAGAGTAGGTATACAAAACAGATATCACTGTGAAATTGATCAAATAAATAAATACATCCCATGTACATAAAAAAAAATCATAATAAAGGGCATGAAAGTACCTGTAATCTCTTTAGCAAAATACATTATATTGGGTTAAACAACACATTACCATTGACTTTATATAAACTTATGCAAAGTTACATTAAGTTTATATTTTGTTGATGCCAAATCCTTGTTGTCAGTTCTGAGATGAAGCAAATGTCTTTTTCTCACAATTTATCTTAAAATATATTACTCAGTATTTGTTTTAATTTATTTTTTTTTAGATCCAAGTCTAATAGAATTGAGTCAATCATTAGAAATTCATCATCTGTGAAGAACTAAAAAGTAAAAGTTAAAAAATGTAACAATAAGTGATTTTCAAGCATTTTAAGCACTTATTAATTTTAATATCATTATAAAAAGTTATTAAAGAAAATGATGATTCTCACCACACTTTTCTGCACCTCTTCGTCCTCTTATTGCTGGTGTTTTCCCGTCACTCGGCCGCTGGATGGAGGTTTTTAGCTGTTGCTCTCTCCTCTTCTGTCGCTTTGACCAGCCGACTGATTTTTATATCCTGCCAGCCAAGGACACGTGCATGCAGATAACGTCATCACCAGCATTTGCTCCTGCTCGCAAACGTGGACTGTTTCTAGAAAACGGACAATTCCATGTTTTCCCGCCTCCTCCTTCCTCCACATCAACCTCTCCTGCCCCTCAAATATTCACATTTTATATGGAGAAACTGTTTTAACTTCATAACCTCAGCTCTTCATTCTTTTTCAGGTTTAAATCTTCCTTTTGTGAGCATTTATAAAAAGATTTCCAGCAAAGTTCAGTTTTATATTCACAAACTTCAACAGCCTGTATTTTTTAATGGCAGGGTTTTATGATTTCTGGTTGTTTATTATTTTTTATATATCTTAAGATTCAAGATTCTTGAATTTTTCTTGAGAAAATTGGATAAAATATAGACAAATTCACCCTTAAATTGAGCTTAAACTTTGCAAAAACAAAACAAAACACACATTAAATCTAATAAAGACTTTGGGGGAAGAGGAAGACCAACCGCGTAAATATTGGCTTAGCACCTCACTGCCACTGTCGTGTGCTAAATGTCAGATGGCAGGTTTGGCAGATTAACATTGAGGTGCCATGTCATCATTGGAGGGAAGACGGGAGTCAAACCTGCAGGTCAGGGTGTACAGTTTCAAACTCGGGCAGCTGCTGCAGCATCACCCCTTTATCTGAGCCCTCAGCGGCACTAATGATGATTCTACAGAAGGTTTTCACCGACAGCTGGGGAACAGACGTGAGCATTAAAGCCTCTACCTAAGGCCTCAGGAAGTTTCATTTCAATGTCTAGAACTTGGAGTGGTTTTTAAGCTCAGCATAGACTATACATAAAGACTACATATAAAGAACAAAAACAAACTTCTGAAGATCTTCTTTTAAAGAAGAAGCCTGGACAGGCCTCCCTTTTAGACTCTATTTCAAATTCAAATTCAAATTCAAATTCAAATTTTATTTGTCACACACACACAACCATACACAGTATGACATGGGGGTGAAATGCTTGTAGCTGTACAATGCCCGACCATTAAATGACAGGAGAAAAGTTTTACAATATTTACAATTTACAGTTTACTACAAAAATTTACAAATTAACTTGGGAATTTACAGTAAAGAATGTGCAAATAGCAGAAGAGATTATAAAGATAAGGATTATAAATTATAGGAATTATAGGATTATAGGAAATGTGTGGTGGTGCGTGTGGTGACGAGTGTGAGAGTCCAGTCTTATAGTGACGTGTTTGGGAGAGTCCAGTCCTACACCTGGTTCAGGGCCCGAATAGCCTGGGGGAAGAAGCTCCTCCTCATTCTCTCTGTTTTGGCCTTAAGGGAGCGGAAGCGCTTCCCAGACCTCAACAGTGAGAAGAGTCCATTGTTGGGATGGGAGAGGTCCATCATAATCTTCCTGGCTTTGGACTTGCACCACTTGGTGTAGATGGACAGCAGGTCAGGGAGCTCTGATTGAATGATGCGTTCTGCCGAGCGCACCACCCTTTGCAGATCTCGTCTGTCCTGCTTGGTGCTGTTCCCAAACCAGGTGCAGATGTTTGCCGTCAGGACGCTCTCGATGGTGCAGGAGTAGAAGTTCTTGAGCACCTTCAGTGGCAGATGGAAGTCTCTAAGTCTTCTGAGGAAGAAGAGACGCTGACGGGCTTTCTTAACCAGGGTGTTGATGTGACAGGACCATGACAGGTCCTGAGTGATGTGGACACCCAGGTATCGGAAACTGTCCACTCTCTCCACTGGCGTGCCACTGATGATGAGGGGTTTGTAATTCCTCGCCTGCTTTGTAGTGAAGTCCACGATCAGCTCCTTAGTCTTGCTGATGTTTAGGAGGAGGTTATTCTCCTGGCACCAGGTCTCCAGGTTCCTAATCTCCTCCAGGTAGGCCGTCTCGATGTTGTCAGAGATCAGGCCCACAACAGCAGTGTCGTCAGCAAACTTGACAATGGAGGTGGTGTCGGATGTGGTTACACAGTCATAAGTGTACAGTGAGTACAGCAGGGGGCTTAAAACACTGCCCTGAGGCACTCCAGTGCTGAGTGAGATGGAGGGGGAGACTTGTTTTCCCACCCTCACTGATTGGGGTCTGTCTGTGAGGAAGTTGATTTCACCTTTTTATTTCATTTTTTTGTTTTCTCCACATCTGTTTAGAAGTTTTCTGAAAAGATGTACATGTAGTAGCCTTGAAGAAAGTAGAAATGTCATGTAGAAGTCGCCTTTCTTCGTGTCATTAAGAGATCTGCACTGATGGTCTAGTTTTCCTCAAGAACCAGCAAAAGCCTCTTTTTGGGGTTAAGGCTCTGCCCATCTAAAGGCTAATTTTAACTTCATCCAATGTCTTATAAGGGCTGTTCTTCTACTTGCACCTGCTCTTTGATGCTATCTTTCCCCTGAACAGTTTTATTCAAGGGCTTTTAGGGTTATGTGTAGACTGGGGATGTTTTACTTTTTGGAGGCCTTTTGGAGCCTCTATAAGAGGTTTCTGTTAGATAAAAGCCCTGATGTAAAGTTATATATATCCACTTAATACTTTTCTACAAAGCTGTAACTTCAAAGGAAGCATCTTCTAAACAAACCTAAGCTTTGAATTTTGAAACTTGGTTTATAACCAATGCTCAGTTGGTACTAAAGAAAATAAAAACAAAATAATTCGAAGGAAGAAAATACCCCCATGCATCACACCACCAGCAGCCTGAACTGTTGATAGATGGCGGGATTGATCTATGCTTTCATGTTCACACCAAATTCTGACTCTACCATCTGAATGTCACAGCACAACTCGACACTCATCAGACCAGACAACATTTTTCCAATTTTTTGTTGTCCAGCTGTTATGATCTTGTGCCTACTGGGACCTCAGCTGACACCTGGTGTAGTCTACCTGCTTCAAAGTTTGACATGCATTCAGAGATGCTCTTCTGCACAATTACAAGTAACGAGTGGTTATTTGAGTTACTGTTGTCTTGCTATAAATTGGGAGCAGTCTGGCCATTCTCCTCTGACCTCTGACATCAACAAGCCATTTTCACCCACAGAACTGGATATTTTCTCTTTATTGTTCTCTGTAAACCTGAGAGATGGTTGTGTGGGAAAATCCAAGTTTCTAAAATATTCAGAACAACAACCATGCCACATTCAAAATCGCTTAAATCACCTTTATTCTACATTCTGATTTGAGCTTCAGCACGTTTTCTTGACCATGTCTACGTGCCTAAACAAATTCAGTTGCTGAAATGTGATTGGCTGATTAGATATTTGCATTAATGAGAAGTTGAACAGATACACCTAATTAAGTGAGCCTCACTTTAGAGCTACATAGTCATATTTTGTCAGTCATTTGGAAACTCACACATCATTGCAATGCTTATATTTATTATTAAAATAGTTTTGGTACAATTTTTACTTTTTACTTCTTTCACATTTATAAAGCATAGAAAATAGAAAATAGGCCAAATTCTGCTGGTGATAATTTTGTATTTCTGATATTTTTTTGTAAATTTCACATGTGAAAATGAGGACTTTACATTTGTAGCTCATATATTTTATTTTATCCTATTTTTTGTTAGAACTTCTTCCGGAGCTATAGGGAATTCTACTTCAGGTGATTCAGATGGTCACTTGTGCAAGGAGCTATTCATTTTGTTTTTCTAATGGACTGATTGAGCTACGTTTGGAGGCAGGCAGGTAAATATAAACCCATTAGACGGCTGCCACAGCCTTGAACATCCATTCAAGCCATTACACACAAACACAAACACACAGGTATATTCAGGAAGAAAGAGGTAATGGCAAAAGTCAGATGAGCTGAACTGAAAGAAAATACCCTTTTAATGACACATCATTGGAAGAGGAAGCTCTCTGCTCACCTGCTACAGTCATGACATTTCTGTCCATGCGTCTAATAAATATTTTCTCAAAGCATTTATCATTTTCTATGTCCTGACTTTTCATTAATATAATAATAATAATATCAAAGCCTTTATTTAAAATGTGAAAGGTAAAGAGCTATAAATAAAAAGAAATTAAGAAAATTGGAAGCAGAGTTCACAAAAAGAGCAAATGTTTATAGTACCCCAGTGAGGATTGGCATGTGAATTAGCCACAGTCCAATGAATTATATTAATAAGTATGGAAATCATTTCAAAATAAAACCTTTGGGAGAGTAAAGGAAAATAATGTCAGCGGCAGGTAGAAAAGCTACAGTGATACAACTGAGTGTACATCTGAAGACTATTTAGACTCTGTGGTTGTACCCAAACATTACACAACATTACACTACTTATACTACCACTAATAATAAACTGACCTTTACTGAATAAAATCTGTGCAATTTCCCTTTTAATATAACCTGCACGTTGAACCCAAGCATCATATTTTTGGGACTAAGAGAATTAAAACAAACACTGTGGTCAGCAAACTGATGCCAAACGCTTCTTCTTTTGGCCACCAGGGGGAGACAATTCCCCAGAGTCAACCTTACAGTCAAATGACTATATTTTATTTCAATATGAAATATAAAGACAATAATGAATAAAGGTTTGAATTTAACACTTAAACTTACTATAGTAGCACTGTTCTCTAATAGCTGTTTGTTCTCAGCTCTAAGCTCCAACTCCTACCATCTGAGAAAGCTACACTTAACCTACAATCATTTTGGAGAGGCACAAGTCTTCACTTGTGCCTCTCCAAAATGATTGTAGGTTAAGTGTCTGCAAAACTGGTAGATGCACATTGCCAACTGGACAATCTCAGGCATCGAGACGCAAACTGCAGCCATTCTCCTGTTCAGCAGGTAGATGTGAGAATGTAGCTCAGTGATCTTTGACAAAAACTGTCAAACTGCAAGGCAGGAAAAAAAGAAATATTAATTAAATCATATTAATGGGACAGTTTCAAAGTCAGCACATGGAATTCAGAAACAGTTCCTGAAATTAAATTATGATTCCCTTTCATCCCCACGTGCAAATACAGAGTTATATTTGGAAGGTAAGATTTTGTTATTACTTTGTTTTATTTTTTTATATAGTGTCTTTCAGTCTTCATTTTTTTAAATCTATGCCCCTTGGTATTCAGTTACTTTAAAAAGAAATGCATTCATGACTATCACAACTTCACAGTTTTTCTTTTAGTTTTTACAGCACATTTTGCTGTTGCCAGTCTAGAGGCTTTTATTTTAATACTTAATTTGTATTTTATCTTCCCACAGCCCAAAGACTCGCAGTTAGTGGGTGTAGGTTAATTGGGGATTCTAAATTGCCTATGGGTGTGAATGTAAATGTGAATGGTTGTCTATCTCCCTGTGTTAGCCATGCAACAGACTGGAGACCTGTCCAAGGAGTACCCCGCGTCCCCGCGACAAAGACTCCAGTCAGGCCCACTAGAACGCCCTGAAAATGCATAGATTTTGAATTTTTCACTGTATTTTCACATATTTTAAGCCTTTCCTATTAATAAAGAACCCCCATTATTCATTTTACAACAGAAATTAAGTAAAAATTAAGTAACAGATAAAAAGTTTAAATGACAGACATTTCCTGTTTTTTCACTATCTACTGTATTAAATTGTGTTTGAAACAAACTCTCATTCTTCGAACTAATTTGTAATTTTAAATGTTAAACTATTGTTTGATTAAACATCCAGTAATAATACAGAAAATATATATATTAACAAAGCACTCATCATATCAGGTCAGGACTCAAAGCAAAAAATAAAATCTTTATTCAGGTCAAGTGGTAAAAGGCCAAATCCAAGTCAGTGGGTGAAAACTACATCTTAGAGGTAATTTAGAAAACCCAGAGGACACTATGGCAGCAAAGCAAATGCTAAGACAAAGAAGGAGCAGTATATGCACAGACTGAGGGCTGTCTGGGAATTGGAAACAGGAGAAGAAAATAGAAATCTGAAAATACATTAAACCTAAAAAGCCCAAAGTGACCTGAAATAACGTGGACGGAAACTTAAGAATAAAATACTGTGAAAAATCATGAGAGTGAACACGAACACATAAGTGCCTTTCATCTGTTTATCATTTGAAGCCATCTTTTCAAAAACTCCTCGGTCACTAAAATCCAGTTTGTTCAGTTTTTTTCCCATTACTCCCAGTCAGCTCATTTCCTCGTCCGCCGGAGCAACATTTCCCTGAACTTTCGTAACTTCCTGTGATGCTTTGTAAATTGTAGATATAAACAAACTTTCATTTAACGTTGAATTCAAAATACTAGAAACAACTATATCGAGATCAGTGATTGGCCTGAGGGTTTCAACTTTGCCCTCAATGTTTCCTGTAGAGGTGAAGGAGGAACGTTTCCAGCTGCTGTACCGTTCTTTGTTTGCAGTAGACTGAGGTACAGATTGCTCAACATTTGATGTGTAAATGTTAATAGTTGTCAGGAAAGCGGAGGTTTATTTGTTCTCAGCTTTGTTTAGGGTGTTCCAGTCAGAGCGTTGTTGCAAGTTAATTATTGAAGCCATATTACAATGTATCAGCTGATTTTCAACCTATGAGCTACAGCTTAAGACTTGTTTGAAGAGTTTAATGAGCCTGAGTGATAACAGAGATGATTTGGGGGATTTTCTTTTTTTCTTGACACAGACGTCGTGAAGACACCAGAGAGCTGAATAGCGAAGAAGCTAGTGGGAGAAACGCAGAGTGAGTAGAACTTTGATTTATTTGAGCCTCCCAGGTTTTTCTCTCCATCACAAAGCAGCTGCTTTTATCTTTGTTTGTTAGCTTATGTGGTGAACATTTGAAGACTCTAATCTCTGAGGTCTTGAATTGGCTAAAGACTCCAAACCCCCAACAACGAAGTCTCCAACATTCGGCTCAGAGCCTTTCAAACAGAATGAGCAGGTAGAGATTTGTTCATCAGATCATTTTAAACACAGAAAGCCTGACTGTGTTATATTTACTAAGACTCAGGTGTTCTTGAAGTGCACCCTGAACGGTTTCATAATCAAACTATAAAACTGAAGTGCTGTTGCTAAGCTCTAGTTTGACTCTGAGGCTGTTTTATTGTTGTTTTATGAAGGAACAAAGTGCATTACTGGAATGGGTGAGTTCTTCCTGCTGGGTTCCTGTAAGTGCCATTGTTGGGATGGATTTATGGAGGATCTGTGGAATTCACAGCAATTCAATTGTAGTTAATCCCTCACACCTGTGTAACCACAGTTAATGTTTAAATTTTGAGTTCAGTGTTATCGCTTCAGAAATTCAAATACATTTCTTCCTTTATCAATTATATTTAACCTTCTATTTCCAGATGTAATAAAATAGAAGCAGTAAACACTGAAATCGCAGCATGACTTTTCCTTCAAAACACAGAGTCACACTGCTTAAGTTCAATATTTGTACCTAAATCTGCACCAAGACAGAGTCAACACAATAGATTTTTTCAGTTAATGCTAATAATATTTCAAATGTCATGTGTGACAAGTGGAGAAGCACAGAGAGATTGTGAGTACCAAAATAACCTAAAATAGAGTTAAGCACTTATCCTCTAACTAACCACCATCAGTGTGTTTTAATAGTAGTAAGGATGCCAACACAAACTTGTCACTGATGTGTTCTGTTCAGCAATAAGCCAGTGGCAGGTGTAAGCTTATTAGTTCTTCTAAAAGTAAGTCTAGCAGTTTGGCAGCCATCCTGAAATACATCAGCTGATGGCAGCTTCTTCTGCGTCACACTGCCGTCTGACTGCCACATGAATGTTTTGTGTTTCCTCTGCAGGTGAAGGTAGAAAGTGTGTGTGAGCTGATGTGGATGTGAATTCAGCAGCATGGATCAGTGTGAGGACAGACAGGAGGGAGTCCCTCCCTCTAAAACCACTCTGTGTGGGGAACATGAGAGCCAGACCAAAGCTCAGAGGTGAGATGACCATCTCTAACTGTCCACGACTCTTCTCCATGTCACAGCTCAGCTCTCACATCACTGCTCCATCATTATTCACAGGAACCAACCTGGACCTGAACCCAGCTGTTTGTCCTTAAAGAGTGATGGGTCAAAAAATCGCCTCATTTATTTTAAAGGACAAAAATCATCTGCAGAGAGGTGAGCGGTGTTAGTAATATGAACTTTTTGATAGTTATCATTTTGGTGCCTGTTGAAAGTAGGAACATGGCTAGTCCTGTAAAGGCCAAATTAAAGTGTTTACGTCGGGGTGAGACCGTTCCCCTTCCCGATACGTAACATACCGATGATTTGTCATGTTCTGAGGTGTCACATAGGAACCAGAAATGTAACCTTCCGCGCCCCTATGATGTGTGCCGGGTTGTGGATAGGATCCAATAGAATGACTCTCCCGGTGGTAACACACGTTCCAGACGTGTATTCCAGCCCTAACCCTAAACTTAATCCTAATCCTAACCATAACCTTATCCCTACTATTAACCACAACCTTAATCATATTAGATAGTGTTTTCCAAAGCGATTCATAATGAGAAAGTAAAATAAATGTACATGTGTAGATTCAGTCCAAACAGTTCTCGTGCTTCATCCCTTTCTGAACAGGTAACATAGAGATGTGTTGGGTGGCCAAAAGCATAACATACCGATGATTTGTCACATTAAACATATTATGCTTTGGGATGAGAACGTTTGTCTGGGTGGTGCTCTGTTCTTACAGTGACTGTTTGGAGTTTGTAGGGTTGTATTTGGGATGATGGTGAGGTCTTCATCTGTTTTTGTTGCTGGAAATGAAAAAAAAATCTTCTCTGTCTAACAGGACCTATGGGAGACCTGAACCAAGCAGTGTATCTTTAAAGAGTGACGGGTCAAAAAATCGCCTCATTTATTTCAAAGGACAAAAATCATCTCCTGCAGAGAGGTGAGCTGTTAGTAACAATGATGTGTTTTAAATGAACTGCTTTTTGTTGTTTCATGGCCCTAAACAGCATTTAAAAAAAATAAGGAACTGAGCAAGGAATACCTTTATTCCACAGGGTGGGCCATTTATATGGATACACCGTAATAACATGGGAATGGTTGGTGATATTAAAGTCCGGTTTGTGACACATTAGTATATGTGAGGGGGCAAACTCCTCAAGATGGGTGGTGACCATGGTGGCCATTTAGAAGTCGGCCATCTTGGATACAACTTTTGTTTTTTCAATAGGAAGAGGGCCATGTGACACACCAAACTTATTGGTAATGTCACAAGAAAAACAATGGTGTGCTTGGTTTCAACGTAAATTTATTCTTTCATGAGTTATTTACAAGTTTCTGACCACTTATAAAATATGTTCAATGTGCTGCCCATTGTGTTGGATTGTCAATGCAACCCTCTTCTCCCACTCTTCACACACTGATAGCAACACCGCAGGAGAAATGCCAGCACAGGCATCCAGTATCCATAGTTTCAGGTGCTGCACATCTCGTATCTTCACACCATAGACAATTGCCTTCAGATGACCCCAAAGATAAAAGTCTAAGGGGGTCAGATTGGGAGACCTTGGGGGCCATTCAAGTGGCCCACGACGACAAATCCATTTTCCAGGAAACTGTTCATCTAGGAATGCTCGGACCTGGCACCCATAATGTGGTGGTGCACCATCTTGCTGGAAAAACTCAGGGAACGTGCCAGCTTCAGTGCATAAAGAGGGAAACACATCATTATGTAGCAATTTCAAATATCCAGTGGCCTTGAGGTTTCCATTGATGAAGAATGGACCCACTACCGTTGTAGCCCATATACCACACCAAACCATCACTTTTGTTGTTCCAACAGTCTTGGAGGGATCCATCCAAGGTGGGTTAGTGTCAGACCAATAGCGGTGGTTTTGTTTGTTAACTTCACCATTCACATAAAAGTTTGCCTCATCACTGAACAAAATCTTCTGCGTGAACTGAGGGTCCTGTTCCAATTTTTGTTTTGCCCATTCTGCAAATTCTGTGCGGCGATCTGGGTCATCCTCGTTGAGATGCTGCAGTAGCTGGAGTTTGTAAGGGTGCCATTTGTGAGTAGCTAATATCCGCCGAAGGCATGTTCGACTAATGCCACTCTCCAGTGACATGCGGCGAGTGCTACGCTGTGGGCTCTTGCTGAATGAAGCTAGGACAGCCACTGATGTTTCTTCATTAGTGACAGTTTTGTTACGTCCACATTTTGGCAAATCCAACACTGAACCAGTTTCACGAAACTTAGCAAGCAGTTTGCTAACTGTAGCATGGGAGATGGGTGGTCTCGTAGGGTGTCTTGCATTGAAATCTGCTGCAATGACTCGGTTACTGTGTTCACCAGTTATCAACACAATTTCGATCCGCTCCTCACGTGTTAACCTCTTCGACATGTCAATGGCTGTGAACAGAGAGAAACTTGTAAATAACTCATGAAAGAATAAAGTTACGTTGAAACCAAGCACACCATTGTTTTTTCTTGTGACATTACCATTTTATAATGGTGTATCCATATAAATGGCCCACCCTGTACATTTAACCTTCTTCAGCTTATTGTGGGACCATCAATAGTCCTGCATAGTGTAAATGACTGTTTTACTTTGGGTGGTAAATCACAAACACTAGTTTCCTTCTGCTCAGGCATGGCCTGCAAACCAGGTTCTCTTATGGATGACAAAAGTATTCTAAGTCTTCATCAAATTCTTTTGCTGGAAATGAAAAAACAATTTTCTTCTGTCTAACAGGATCTATGGGAAACCTGGAGAACTTAGATCTGACACAAGCAGGGTATCTTTAAAAAGTGATGAGTCTAAAGATTGCTTTATTTACAGGGAGTGCAGAATTATTAGGCAAATGAGTATTTTGTCCACATCATCCTCTTCATGCATGTTGTCTTACTCCAAGCTGTATAGGCTCGAAAGCCTACTACCAATTAAGCATATGAGGTGATGTGCATCTCTGTAATGAGAAGGGGTGTGGTCTAATGACATCAACACCCTATATCAGGTGTGCATAATTATTAGGCAACGTCCTTTCCTTTGGCAAAATGGGTCAAAAGAAGGACTTGACAGGCTCAGAAAAGTCAAAAATAGTGAGATATCTTGCAGAGGGATGCAGCAGTCTCAAAATTGCAAAGCTTCTGAAGCGTGATCATCGAACAATCAAGCGTTTCATTCAAAATAGTCAACAGGGTCGCAAGAAGCGTGTGGAAAAACCAAGGCGCAAAATAACTGCCCATGAACTGAGAAAAGTCAAGCGTGTAAGTAAGTAAGTAAGTAAGTAAAATTTTATTTATATAGCACATTTCTAGATAGAAATCACAAAGTGCTTTACAAGATATAACAGATTATAAAAACAAACAAACAAGATACAAACAAAGTTAGCAAAAAGCAATTTTAAAAAGATGTGTTTTTAGCTGTTTTTTAAAAGTAATCAATGAAACAGCGGATCGTAAGTCCTGAGGAAGGGAACTCCACAGTCTGGTGGCCACAATATCAAAAGCTCTATCACCCCTAGTTTTCAGTCTCGTATACTGAGTGACAAGTAGGCCCTGACTACTCGACCTCAGAGACCTACTAGGGGCATAGGGCTGTAAAAGTTCAATAATATATGGTGGTGCTTGTTGTTGAAGAGCCTTAAAAGTTAAAACCAAAATCTTAAAATGGACTCTAAATTCGACAGGAAGCCAATGTAACTGCATAAGCAACGGTGTTATATGTGAAAATTTAGAAGGGTGCAGCTGCCAAGATGCCACTTGCCACCAGTTTGGCCATATTTCAGAGCTGCAACATCACTGGAGTGCCCAAAAGCACAAGGTGTGCAATACTCAGAGACATGGCCAAGGTAAGAAAGGCTGAAAGACGACCACCACTGAACAAGACACACAAGCTGAAACGTCAAGACTGGGCCAAGAAATATCTCAAGACTGGTTTTTCTAAGGTTTTATGGACTGATGAAATGAGAGTGAGTCTTGATGGGCCAGATGGATGGGCCCGTGGCTGGATTGGTAAAGGGCAGAGAGCTCCAGTCCGACTCAGACGCCAGCAAGGTGGAGGTGGAGTACTGGTTTGGGCTGGTATCATCAAAGATGAGCTTGTGGGGCCTTTTCGGGTTGAGGATGGAGTCAAGCTCAACTCCCAGTCCTACTGCCAGTTTCTGGAAGACACCTTCTTCAAGCAGTGGTACAGGAAGAAGTCTGCATCCTTCAAGAAAAACATGATTTTCATGCAGGACAATGCTCCATCACACGCGTCCAAGTACTCCACAGCGTGGCTGGCAAGAAAGGGTATAAAAGAAGAAAAACTAATGACATGGCCACCTTGTTCACCTGATCTGAACCCCATTGAGAACCTGTGGTCCATCATCAAATGTGAGATTTACAAGGAGGGAAAACAGTACACCTCTCTGAACAGTGTCTGGGAGGCTGTGGTTGCTGCTGCACGCAATGTTGATGGTGAACAGATCAAAACACTGACAGAATCCATGGATGGCAGGCTTTTGAGTGTCCTTGCAGAGAAAGGTGGCTATATTGGTCGCTGATTTGTTTTTGTATTGTTTTTGAATGTCAGAAATGTATATTTGTGAATGTGGAGATATTATATTGGTTTCACTGGTAAAAATAAATAATTGAAATGGGTATATATTTGTTTTTTGTTAAGTTGCCTAATAATTATGCACAGTAATAGTGACCTGCACACACAGATATCCCCCTAAAATAGCTAAAACTAAAAACTACTTCCAAAAACATTCAGCTTTGATATTAATGAGTTTTTTGGGTTCATTGAGAACATGGTTGTTGTTCAATAATAAAATTATTCCTCAAAAATACAACTTGCCTAATAATTCTGCACTCCCTGTATTTTAAAGGACAAAAATTATCTCCTACAGAAAGGTGAGCTGTTACTAACACTGACGCTATTTTAGCCATCAGTTTGGTGTTTGACTTAAATTAACTGAAATACTAAGGTATTAAGGAATTCCTTTATTATATAATATATACACAGATGTATATTTAAACGTCTGCAGCTTATTGTAGGACCATCCATAGTCCTGCATAGTGTAAATGGCTGAGGGTCACATCATGAGGACCACGAAATACCTAATTACCATTTAAATCCAAATCATATTTACCTCACTGATTGCACCTTAAACTAAAGTTGATTCACATTCTTTCAAATCTAGATTTACAGAAAACAATGGCAGATAATTGTGCAACAGCTCTTTATGTTGAAGAATGTACGTATCCATTCAGACACAATGAACTCAAGCACTCATTTTACCTGGAAATACCAAGATTACATCATCACCAGTGTTCACAATCTGACAGTGAAAACAGGACAATAGTAGAAGAGAAGGATCTTAACACTATCAAAGGAGATTTTGAAAGAATCTCAAACAGTTACTGAATCCTCTGAATGTGTGAATATTTTTGAAATTATTAGAATATAAGAAATAAGAAATATCAAATGAAAGGAGGATCTGCTGTGAAAATATAATACTGTTGGCATGGATAGCAGGGATAGCTCAGCAGGTAGAGTGGTGGCCTCATGATCGGAAGGTCGGGGGTTCGACTCCACTGAACGGCTACCCTGAGGTACCCCTGAGCAAGGTACCGTCCCTACACACTGCTCCCCGGGCTGCCCACTGCTTCACTGGGTGAATGGGTTAAATGCAGAGGAACTATTTCCCTATGCGGACTAACTTGCACACTTTACTTTTACTTTACTTTACTTATTGTCCCTGATAGACAATAAATCGATGCAGTCTATTAAGTGTATGGAAAATCCATTGATACAGATGCTGGTTGGGTTTAGAAAGAAAACATTCTGAATAAAAAAAAACCTCACAACAAAAAAGTGCCTGCATTAAATTTGCACACATATGCTAAAGTTATTTGACAAACATAATAGAAAGTGTCAGGTTGAATTTACACAATGATCTTTCATGGAATTAACACATAACTGTTTATCAGATGTACAATGTTGAAAAAATGCTAAGCTGAGTAGCTGAGTATCAATGAGATCGTCAAGAGTGGCAAACTTTTACAACTACATGGAGTCATATATAATCTAAATATAATTTTTTCTTCAGATGTCACTTACATTGTCTTTCCCCTGTGCATGAACTAATATTCATGAGTCCTCCACAGACTGGACCAGGAAAATTCAGAGGTTTCTAGTGGTCATTTTGTCCAGCAGGATCAAAAACAGCTGGACTCCATATTCATGGTGCGTACATACAGTATATAACAACCACTCTTACATCTATTATGTTCATTCATCTTCATGTTGCTCTTTGTAGACCAGTGGAAGGACATGATGTCAGCACTATTTTGTCATTGACATAATGTTCTTATAATATTTTGTTCCAGCTGTTAGAGGACAACATCATCACGTTTGTAAAGAATGAACTGAAGAAGATGCACGAGATTTTGAGTCCAGATTATTTAGAGATGGAAGAAGATAATATGTCGAAGGATGACAATAAAAAGCAGAGGAGTAAAAGCAGAGAGGCATTTGTGACAATTGTGTTACACTTTTTGAAGAGAATAAAGCAGGAAGAGCTGGCTGACCGTCTGCAGAGCAGTAAGGGGATTTCTCAAAACATTTAAGCTGCAGCATGAATTTAAAATTGAAAAATGTCTCAATACTTACTGAATTGAAATTTTGGGATATTTTCTGAAAACCAAATTAATGTAATGTATTTATTTTTGTGTTTTCAGAAATGTTTGCTCCACTTTGTCAATGTAAACTTAAATCTACTTTGAACAAAAAGTTCCAGTGTGTGTTTGAGGGGATCACTAAAGCAGGAAACTCAACACTTCTGAATCAGATCTACACAGAGCTCTTCATCACAGAGGGAGGGACTGCAGAGGTCAATGATGAACATGAGGTCAGACAGATTGAAACAACATCCAGGAAAGCAGACAAACCAAACACAACAATCAGACTAGAAGACATCTTTAAAACTTTACCTGGAATACATGAACCAATCAGAACAGTGCTGACAAAGGGAGTGGCTGGCATTGGGAAAACAGTCTTAACACAGAAGTTCACTCTTGACTGGGCTGAAGAAAAATCCAACCAGGACATCCAGTTCATATTTCCATTTACTTTCAAGGAGTTGAATGTGCTGAAAGAGGAAAAGTTCAGCTTGGTGGAACTTGTTCATCACTTCTTTACTGAAACCAAAGAAGCAGGAATCTGCAGCTTTGAAGACTTCCAGGTTTTGTTCATCTTTGATGGTCTGGATGAGTGTCGACTTCCTCTGGACTTCCACAAAACTAAAATACTAACTGACTCCAGAAAATCCACCTCAGTGGATGTGCTGCTGACAAACCTCATCAGGGGGAACCTGCTTTCCTCTGCTCACATCTGGATAACCACGCGACCTGCAGCTGCCAATCAGATCCCTCCTGAGTGTGTTGACATGGTGACAGAGGTCAGAGGGTTCACTGACCCACAGAAGGAGGAGTACTTCAGGAAGAGATTCAGAGACAAGAAGCAGGCTTCTAGGATCATCTCTCACATCAAAACATCACAAAGCCTCCACATCATGTGCCACATCCCGGTCTTCTGCTGGATCAATGCTACGGTTCTGGAGGATGTGCTGAAAACAAAAGAACAGAGAGACATGCCCAAAACCTTGACTGAGTTGTACATCCACTTCCTGGTGGTTCAGGCCAAAGTGAAGAAGGTCAAGTATGATGGAGGATCTGAGACAGATCCACACTGGAGTCCAGAGAGCAGGAAGATGGTTGAGTCTCTGGGAAAACTAGCTTTTGAACAGCTGCAGAAAGGAAACCTGATCTTCTATGAAACAGACCTGACAGAGTGTGGCATCGATGTCAGAGCAGCATCAGTGTACTCAGGAGTGTTCACACAGATCTTTAAAGAGGAGAGAGGACTGTACCAGGACAAGGTGTTCTGCTTTGTCCATCTGAGCATTCAGGAGTTTCTGGCTGCTCTTCATGTCCATCTGACGTTCTTCAACTTCTGTGTCAATCTGCTAGAAGGAGAAACCTCTGCATGGTCTAAAGCATTTAATAAACTCAAACTCCAAAACTGTGGTGGACAATTTCTTCACAAGAGTGCTGTGGACAAGGCCTTAGAGAGTCCAAATGGACACCTGGATTTGTTCCTTCGTTTCCTCCTGGGTCTTTCACTGCAGTCCAATCAAGCCCTTCTACGAGGTCTACTGACACAGACAGGAATGAGCTCAGAGACCAATCAACAGACAGTCCAGTACATCAAGAAAAAGATCAGTGAGAATCTGTCTGTAGAGCAAAGCATCAACCTGTTCCACTGTCTGAATGAACTACATGATCGTGCTCTAGTTGGGGAGCTCCAACAGTCCCTGAGTATGGGAAGTCTTTCCACAGAGAAACTGTCTCCTGCTCAGTGGTCAGCTCTGGTCTTCATCTTATTGACATCAGAAAAAGATCTGGATGTTCTTGATCTGAAGAAATATTCTGCTTCAGAGGATGCTCTTCTGAGGCTGCTGCCTGTGCTCAAAGCATCTAAGAAAGCTCTGTATGTTACCATAAAGTTTTTAAGATCTATTCACAAGGAAGATAAAGACTGAATTTGCTGCTTTCTGTGTATTTTCTCTTAGGCTGAATAACTGTAACTTGACAGAGAGAAGCTGTGAAGCTCTTTCTCTGTCTCTCAAAGTAGAAGGCTGTGAGCTGAGAACGCTGGACCTGAGCAATAACAATCTGCAGGATTCAGGCGTAAATCTCTTGATAGCTGGAATGGAGAGTATGCACTGTAAATTAGAGAAACTCAGGTCAGATACATTGTTTGTGGTTTAATGTGAGAGCTGTTTGCTAATTCGAACCTTCATTGAATGTAAACAATAACATGCACTCCTGAATTTCCTTAAGCATTTAAAGTTTTCCAGTTTCATATTGAGATTTACACATTTATTTAGTACTTTGTGGAAAACTTTGGAATTGTCTAAATTAGCAATTCTTTTTGTTTTTATTTAACAATTTGTTTATCTTCAATAAGTATCAAGAATCTTTTTTAGGCTTTAGCAGGTGTAGGGATTATATGTTATATATATCACGTGTAATTAAAAGTTTAAATTAGACATTTTAAAAATGTTTTTTTTTCTTCTAAATTACTGTCTCTTCAGACTGAGCACTTGTAACCTTTCAGAGAAAAGCTGTGGAACTATGTCGTCAGTTCTCAGTCTCCAGTTCTCTAGTCTGAGAGAGATGGACCTGAGCAACAACAACCTGAGGGATACTGGAGTAAAAGCTTTGTCGGATGGACTAAGAAGTCCACACTGTAAATTGGAAACACTCAGGTCAGAAATAATCAATTGTTTAGTTGATGAACATTTTGAAATCTGGATTGCATAAGTAACCCAAGCCGGGGTTAGTTACTTATGCAAGTTTGAGGGGTTTTCTTTAACATTTCCATTTTTTTCTTCTCTAATTCTTGCCCACTGATAAAATTAAGATTTCTCCTTCGTTTGATTTTTGAACTTTGAGTTTTAAATCTGGACTAAATGTTTATGATCAAAAAGCGAATAACATACAAATGTACAGTTTATGGAATGTAATGGTCACTTTCCACTGAAATATTTCAACACAGATATCGTGATTCAGGCTCAGTCATCAAGCTAACTAAATCCCAAAAGGTCGATTCTGTTGATCTGGATGTAACGATGAACAGAATCAACCTTGGATTTCAACACAGACTAGAAATTAAATTGGTTCGTATTATAACCAGAATGAATTATTATTGTAGTTTGTCCTGTACTTTTTTGTGCTAATTATCTGCTGTTCTCTAATAGTATCTGTAATGATTATTATGTGCAGGCTATCGGGCTGTCTGATAACAGAAGAAGGTTGTACTCTTCTGGCCTCAGATCTGATGTCTAATCCCTCCTGTCTCAGAGAGCTGGACCTGAGCTACAATCATCCAGGAGAGACAGGCATGAATCTGTTGAAGCAGCTGAGACTTGACAATCTCAGGTAAAGAGAACGTCTCATAGCATCACACACATTTGAACACAGACGACTTATCAGAAGAAAGAGTATGTGATGCAGGAGCTTTTATGTATTGTAATCAAAAAGTAAAGTTATGTGTTTAGTTTGTGGAGAGCAGATTGCTGTGTTAAGACAAGATTTTTGATTTTCAACATAATCACAAAAACACAGTAAGCCATTCTCTGATGGGGAATTTAACACAGTGTTCAGTAGGTTCTGCCATGATAATATGCCCTGAGCTGGTATGTGTTCTGAGCCCCCCATGATGAGAGCAATTCCAAAACAGTTTAGAATGAAATGCACATGATTTCATTTCCCTTAACTTGCATTATAGGGAAAGGCTCCAATGATGTTCAGATTGAACTAATTGATATGCAGTCTGATTCAATACTGTCAGTCTGATTCAACTAGTATCACTGCTGGGTAGACCTGCTCAGAAGATGTTGGTTCTCTATGGATCTACATTTATATGTCAACAAACAAACACAGGAATGATATTTAACAAATCCAAGTACAGATTCTCTGTCAGTGATGATCATCTGTCTGCTGTCCTTCACATTTCCACCTCAGATATTGGACCTGACTTTAATGGACAAACAAACTAGACTTCTCTCACTGAAAAAGAAAAAAGAACCAAAAAACTGAACAAAATAACTAAAGTAATTAGTTTAATTGCTTAGTAATTAGTAAAATTAAACTCCATTGAAATTGTGTAAAAACATGCATGCTTCATTCTCACTCATTTGGGAGTATTGATGAAATAGCTTTTAATATGCTGTGACTTAAGGTGACTATAGCTCAAGAGGTAGCACAGGCCAACTACTGATAAGAAGAGTAGGTGATTTGATCCCCGGCTGCTCCTGTCTGCATGCTTTCAATCTTTTTGTTGGACTACACTGTTTTTTTGGGGGGTTTTTTTTACATGTAGCTGTAAGGTTTGGTTCTCTGCGCACCTGTGGAGGCATACAAGTGCACCGGTGAACCCCTTTTAACCTTAGCTTCATTGTCTTTTTAATTAGGAAGTCTCCTGTGAAAAGAAATTTTTTTAAACTACATAACTGAGTGATGTTTAAGTTAATGAATGATCATTTTGACAAATAGAGATTACAATGATGATCCACATAATTTAAATTATGAATTCTGCTATAATAAAACAGACTAACTAGATCATGACAACCACTGGACAAGACTTCAGAAGCATTTTCTTCAAGTGTATTTGTGAAAATATTGGACTGTTCCTTTATCATTGTCTAACAGCATGTGTGTGAGAGCGATGTAATGTCCATGTGTGCATGCTGAAAGAGACTGTGGTGGTCTGACCCCCCTCCTCCTTTCAGAGTGGAGCCTGCTGGAGTCCGATGGCTGAAACTAGGAAGTCTGAGGAAGTGTAAGTGTGTTTTTAATGTGATTCATGAAAACAAAGCAGCACACATTCAACCATCTTCAAACTGTCACATCACTCATTCACATCTCTGATGTCAGGAGTCATCATCAAAGTGTCAATCAATGAACAGATGATGGATAAATAATTGCAGCTGTATTGTGTTTGTTCTCTCCATCAGATTCCTGTCAACTCACAATCGACACAAACACAGTACACAGAAAACTCAAACTTTCTGACAACATGAAGGTGAGAAAAGCAAAGGAAGTTCAATCATATCCTGATCATCCAGACAGATTTGAACGGCCTCAGCTGCTGTGTAAAGATGGTCTGACTGGCTGTTGTTATTGGGAGGTCGAGTGGAATGGAAAAGTTGAGATATCAGTGAGTTACAGAGGAATCACAAGGAGACGAGACGATGACTGTTTGTTTGGATGGAGTGATCAGTCCTGGAGTCTGAGCTGCTGTGATGATGGCCGCTACTCTGCCTGGCACAATAAGAAATCAACATCCATCTCCTCCTCCTCCTCCTCCTCCTCTGTCTCTAACAGAGTAGCAGTGTATGTGGACTGTCCTGCTGGCACTCTGTCCTTCTACAGAGTCTCCTCTGACACTTTAATCCACCTCCACACCTTCAACACCACATTCACTGAACCTCTTTATCCTGGATTTGGAATCTGGTCCTCTGGTTCCTCAGTGACTCTATGTGTAGTTTAGCATAATAGTGTCCTAACAGACAGTTTAGTCTGTACATGTTGGTCTCTTTCATTTTGAAACATGTTTTCAGATTTATGGATTCAGCTGATGTTTTAAACTGTTCTAAATGATTTTTGTAAACTTCTTTCCTGGCTTTGTAAGTTTGTTGAGCAGTCAGGGTTCATCTTGATATTTATTTTTACTTTTGTTAGTGTGATGAAATCATAACTAGATTTTAACATGTCTGTGGTCAAATTTGGAGAATTAAATGGTCCTTTAGAACCTAGATATACAGATAGTCAGTTACCAATACTGAACATTGTTTTACTCTGTTGTGGTATAGACTCAAATAAAACAGTGACAAAAAGACTGTAACTGTGACTGTAAATCATTCATTTACCTGTCCAGATGACCTCTTGTGTTATAATATAAGAAGATGTGCTCTATTTATCCATACCATGTATCTGGTCACATGGTCCAGCTTTACAGAATATTATATCTAAGTTGTGCTCTTCTTTTGGCTCCCTGGCCCTCAAATTTCTCTGTCATCATAACTGGGAGAGGCTCAAATGAGAGGATGAGGTTCAAGTGAAGCATGCAAGGAGACACATTACCAAAAGAAAAAGCAACCAAAGTGTTTGTTGTGATATTTTGATACCATGGTAGCATTTACAGGATATTGTTTTATAGTGATATTATACAGGAAAACTGTTACTCAATAAGGCCCATTTACTAGTTGTTTTTCTCTTTCTCTGTGACCCAAGAATTAATGTGTAAGAATCACAGGCTGGTACCAAGGTCGAAAATACCACAGAGATCACTTCCTTATTCCCATCCTCCCTTCTTTATCTCCTAGAAAAGAGCTTGTTAAAGGCCAGGTGGCTTGTTTCAGAATTCACTAATGAAAGAACTCTGTATTCTATGTCTAGGAGTGTATTTTGCTGGGATGATCATAAATTGTAGCTGAACTGATAAACTATACAAAGGATACTTCTTTGCTCAGAGGGCAGGAAGACGTTTCCTTATTTGGTCTGTACCGGTTTGAACTGAGAATCTGCTGACACACGAACCTTTTCCCTCTATATAAACTGTTGTCTGATGAATAAACCTTTGAGTTGATTTTGGGAAAGCAACCTGAAGCAGTCTGTGTTTCCTTGTTCTCCCAAGCTACTCCCGACGTCGTAACTAACCTGCTGAACGGCATACCTGAGTGTTACTTTGAATAATTTTGAATCTTATAGGGTAAAGACAAAACTCTGCTTATAGGTGCCCACGCCTCGGAAGAAACCCGATCCACGGATGACCCGGGACGGAGATTTCTTTCAACTTGGTGTCAGAAGTGGGATCCGCTGACGAAGGTAAATACGTGTCTTTTCCATTTTTATAAGACTGTATTATACCTTTCTCAGTGACCCACAAAGAAACGGGATATGCTGACGAAGCTTTCCTTAGTGGCCCAGATAAATGGGATACACTGACGAATCTTCCTTAAGTCCCCGAATAAAGTAAATTAAAAGCAGAGAGACACAGGAAGTTGCCTGTTGTTTTGCGAGAAGTTGCTTGTTAAGTGAGAAGTTGCTCACCAAAAACAAAAGAAAAGATAAAATTGCTAGCAATAAATTAAAGTAACCTCAGCTATGCCACAGCAAAAATACTAACATAAATCCTTCAAGCGTGTAAACCCCTCTGGAAGTCACTGAACATGGGTCAGAATAATTCAAAGACCTCAGACAGGTCCGAGAAAAAATCTAAATTAACTGCAAAACCAAAAAAAATAAATAAATAAATAAAATATAAAATATAAAGTTGCAAATAACGGCTCAGTACTACTCCCACTTCCAGTTACATGTAACCCACGTCCGCGAATCGGTGAAGACTTCCATGAGTACGTCTCCCGAACATGTGGAAGTGCTTACGTGACTGATTTTGTCTACAACTTAAGAACTGTAAGTTTAATGCATTCTAATTTATTTCCGGAGCCCTATCCCGAACGATTAAAACCAGAAAACAGGTCAGTAGAAATGTTGAATACCATGTGCTATAAGAAAAGGAGTCTGCTTAAAAAACCCTGTAGAAAATATATGATAGAATGTCGTGACGTGATACATCGGATATTACCATTATGGAAAAAGGGACCGGAACCAGTTGTAGATGCTTTAACATCAAATAAAACTCCTAGTATTCATAAAACGCTTTGTGCACTGTTGGGCTAATGAGGCATGCATGCCAGAGGATGGAAATGATCAGATTTTCATTTCTACCTTTTTGAACAATATCCACCCTGAATGCTCTCAGTTGCTAAAAGTGACAGCTACTAATAATCTCTATGAACTGAGTAAAGATGCTTTTTTTTTAAGCTTGTAAAACTGAAGGCCAGTGCAGATCTTTTCCCTACTACCACGAAAGTTGCTGTGGAAAGATAGGACATTGGACAAGCTCCTGCCACTAGGCGGCAGCAGAGCTCTTCCAGTCAAGGTAACTGGCAACAACAAATTTAGCTCCGTTTTCCAGCAGCCGCAGACACCCAGAGCAAAAATGAATTTGTGTATTTCATTTAACACAAAGGGTGAAATGTTTGCTGACACTGATAACAGCTTATGTTTTTTCTGCCCTATGCACCGACATCATGGAGAAGGAACAGCCTCTGTGTCAGCTGGACGCCTCAGCAGAGAATGAACTCAACATCGTTTTGTCCGGTACTCCATGTCACACACTGTGCCAAAAAACGTGTACAGACGCCACTACCAGGTAATCGCATGACTGGGAGCCACACTTTTGTCTCTCTCACACTGTTCAACAACATGATAACTGCTCACACCAGTGATTTATTGACTGTACACCTTATCACGCACAGCTGAAACACAACAAGCCAGTATATGTCAAGCAATATCCCATTTCCGCCGAAAAAGCCGCAGCCCTAGATGTCATCATAGGAGATTTATTGATTACAGGAGTAATAAAGCCCACAGTATCTCCATATAACACTCCTGTCAATCCTGTGCCAAAGCCTAACAAACCTGGCGTATGGCATTTCATACAAGACTTAAGGCAAATTAATGCAGTCATTATGCCTCTGCCACCTCTCAGACGTTCCCAGCATATTAACATCCATTCCATCCACAGCTACACATTTTACCGTGGTGGACCTGTGTTCCGCCTTTTTTTTTCTCAGTGCCTGTGCATGAAGACACACAGCCGATATTTGCATTCACACATAGAAATAAGCAGTACACCTGGACACGTTTGCCCCAAGGCATGATAGACAGCTCTGCGGCTTTCTCAATGGTGGTCCGTGCTACCCTGGACAGCTTCACTCCTCCGGAGGGCTGTACTGGATGACCTCCTACTCTGTGCTCCGAGTGAGGAACTATGTCAAACTGCTACACACATGCTTCTCCAGCACCTCCAACAGACTGGCCACAAAGCATCGGCAAAGAAAATGCAGTACTGTCAGACTTCTGTTCAATATTTGGGATTTACACTGTCACACGGACAACGTTCCATGACTGCAGACAGGGTCAAAGCTGTGACCTCTGTCCCTCGGCCCACTACACAGAAGGAAATGTTGTCCTTCCTAGGCATGGTGAACTATTGCAGACAGTGGATACCAGACTGTTCTTTTCATGACCACATTCAGCGTGACTGTTGTAAAAAAGACAAGCCTCCTCGAATACTGTGGTCCACAGAAATGACTGCCTCTTTCAATGCATTAAAAGGAGTGCTGACCTCCGCCACTCAAAGGTGCTGCCTGTGGTTGTTCAGGGGATGCCGGCCTGCCTGAGGGCAGTAGCAGCTTGCTCTATCATGATAAGGGACTGCGAGAAGCTCACACTCTCACATGACACTATTCTACACACCAATCATCAGGTCACGACCATTCTAGCAAACATAACTACACAACAAATGACTGCACAACGTCGCTCAGGTTATGAAGCTACACTGACTTCAACAGCAAATCTCACTATAAAAGCAAACAGCACACCCAATTCGCCAGCACACTTACTTATTCGTATGCTGTGTTCCTCTGACCGACAGGATAGTTCAGACGAGCCTGACGTTCATGATTGTATGACACGTATACTTCAGATCTGCTGACGGAAAATCAATTGCTAAATTCTGATTTTGTTCAAAGACTTTTTCAGGCTATACAGCTACCATCGGCCGTTGCAGTCGTTAAAACGAAAGGACACAGTACAGCTGACACAGACGAAGCAGCAGGTAATGCCCTAGCAGACGTGACTGCCAAAGCTGCAGCTGCATCACAGCTCCCACCTCCACAGGAAGTATTATCTGTGCCCCTACAGTTGCCACTTGTTACACTCCCAGACTATTTAGAAACAAATGTTGATTTAAAATTTATACAAGAGCAGGCCTCTGCATCTGATTACACCTATTGGGAGGATAATGACTGTACCTTAGATGACAGAGATGGCCTATACAAAATCTTGAGGGTTTGATTGCCCTCCCATCTTCCCTGCTGCCAGTCCTTGTCCGACATTTTCACGGTGTGAGTCATGTCGGACAAAGAGGGGTAATAGGGGCAATAAAATCAAGATTTGTAATTGATAAAACATCACATGCAGTAAAAAGCATATTAGCAACCTGTCTAACATGTGCACGAACTAATGTAGGGAGACCAAAAGCAAAACATCAGCATTTATCACAACCAGATTTTCCATTTCATACATTATGACTCCATCCGCAGCAACCAAATTATCTCCATTTGAAATAATCATAGGAAGACCATTTCCAACACCATGGTCAGCCTCCAGAGGGGCACCGCTATTGGAAGGGGACATAGACACTGCATTGTCCGACTATGTTCACAATCTGGTAGAAACACTGAATAATAACTATCAGAAAGTTTGTCTCTTTGTGAATGAACATCAAGGTGTGGCTTAAATCCCTCTGGCTTGATTGCCTGCAATAGGCTCCAGGTGTGCAGGAGCTGGAGGAGTTGGCCCTGCCCAGGGGCAGATCCCAGGTAAGTTCAGGGGCCTTATGGAAATTCCAGCTACCCACCGCAGACCATGGCAATTACATCTGAGGTTTAGGGAAAAATCTTCCAGTGTTCTATTAAACAAAGAGAAAGCATGGATCTGTTATTGATACCATATCTGGTCTGCTGAAGGTTTTCTTTGCCTCACTCTCATTTTGTTCTCTGACTCCTCTGTCATGTGAGCCTGAAGCAGTTGTCTGTTACTCATTTCCTCATTCATATAGCTGTTGTCAAACCTCATATCAGAACACATTAATCTACAGTTGATTAAAAACATTGAAATCCCACTTATAGATTAGCTTGCTCCCTGCAGACTCTTTAAAATGAGTGCTATTATCTTCCATCTATCATCAGTGTAAAGACAGTGATCTGTGGACACAGTGGATTCAAAACTTTATTTAAAACTGTAACTCTTGTTCAGTGATACTTTAACGTGCAGACTAGAGGAGGATCCAGGGACTGAACACCAACCACAGCAGCCTCATGTTCCACAATCGTCTTTGACTCATGCGTCTGCTCACATGTTTGAAAATGTTGTCCAGATGTGTTGATTTGGCTGAAAACAATGAACTGAATCTTACACTCAAAATGACACATTGTCAGCGAATGTATCTGCACACATTTCCTTCTTAAAATTTGATTAAGGAAACAGCTCAAATTAAACTACAGTGTTTTCTTTAATATGCAGTGACACCAGTGTAAATTCAAAGTGTCAGATTACAATATAAACAGATCATTTTGGAGGTTAAGTTGATTAACAGGAAAGTTGTGTTTTTTTTTAGTTTTATCTATTTATTTTAAACAATAAAACTCTGATCAGACATTTCCAGATAATCAAAAACAGATCAGTTCAGTTTTTGGACAAGTCCTGTGTCAGCTCCTTTCTGGGTCTTTCTTTCCTTTTTACAGTTTCACTTCATTTTCCTGAACTTGGGATCACATTACTGCCTCAGTCTGAAGCTCTGTAACACAGTAAGGAATCTTTCATTTTTTACCTGCAGAAACAGCAAAAAATTTGCTTCATAGTTCAAAATAACAGAGAAAAATCTGGAATTGGGAAGGTGTGAACAAAGGAAGCTGACCAACAATCCATCTGACATCTTGTGTGTGAGTGTGAACAGAAAGTCAGAATATGAACTCATACTATGGTCAAGATATTAGAGGTATTAAGTAATTTATTTTGAAACAGTTACTAAAATGTTATATTCTGTAACTTTCTTCTGTATGTTTCTAGTGCTGTCTTGAAGTACGTTTTTCAGTACGTCCTCATTTCACAGTTACTTCACCTACTTACAAACTCAGTTAATGTGTTCAATATTTATGTTTGAATGCTTAAATGTTCTTAAACGCCAAGTTCTTCCCCACTTTTAACTCTGCTGATCCTCTATGAATTATGGATCAGCTGAAATGTTTGAAAATGTTCAGATGTGTTGACCTGACTGAATATTAATGAGCTGAAGCTTCCAGTCAGAGTGAATCAGTGTGTCAGTGAATGCATCGTGTGTGCTTCATGGCTCCATCTAGTGGACTGATAGTAGAAGTAGAGCCGCTGATGGCAGCTTCCTCTACCTCACACTGCAGAAAAGAAGCAGCTGATATTTGGACAGCACACATGATGGAAAGGAGGATTTCAGTTGATGTGCACATGAATGATTTGTGTTTCCTTGGAAGGTGAAGGTAGAAAGTGTGTGTGAGCTGATGTGGATGAGAATTCAGCAGCATGGATCAGTGTGAGGACAGACAGGAGGGAGTCCCTCCCTCTAAAACCACTCTGTGTGGGGAACATGAGAGCCAGACCAAAGCTCAGAGGTGAGATGACCATCTCTAACTGTCCATGACTCTTCTCCATGTCACAGCTTAGCACTCACATCACTGCCCCATCATTATTCACAGGAATCAACCTGACCCTGAACCCAGCTGTGTGTCCTTAAAGAGTGACGGATCAAAAGCGAATATTTTAGATTTTCAAAAAGCAGCATCAAATAATGCAGAGTAAGTGCTTCTCATTGTTTAGATTGGACTGAAAAATATCCCAGGGGACACATTGTAATTCAGTTAAATTAAACTATATTTAATCAATTGAAGAAACTGTTAACTTTTTTTATTTAAAATTTTATTTTCTCTTTTTCTGTCGGGCTCCATTGCAGACCAGATTTTTCTGGAGCTGAATCCAGCTGTGTGTCCTTAAAAAGTGACTCGTCAATGTATATCCCTGTAGGTTTTAAGGAAGGACACCATTCTGTTGCAGAAAGGTAATCTGTATCTAAATGTTGAAATTGACTTCATTTATTTAAACAGTTTGACTGAATAGTCTCTGACATGTTTAATGTCAGGTCAGATCTGTTTCACACACATTTCTATATTCATGTTTAAAGTGGTGTGCGATGGAGTTTGTTTCAAAAACACAGCAGTTAAAGTGTAAGGAACCAATGCTGTAGCAGAGATGGTGGTGTTCAAACTACAATATTCAATTTAATATTTCAAAGTTCAACAATACTATGTACAATATAAACAAGTCATAATGAGGAGTTATAAAGTCTGATGGACACGTACAGGAATGATTTCCTGTAGCATTCACTGGTGGAATGAGCCTTTTCCTGAATGTGCTTTCCAACATGAAATGGAAAGGATGTGAAAGATTGTCAATCACTCCCATTTGTGTCATCCTTTGTGAAATGCCTGCCAGAGAGTCAAGCTCCACACCCACATTAGTGACCTTGTGGATCAGTTTATTGTCTTTTGCTATCCACTAACCTCCGTCTACAGCCCCAGCACACAGCAGAATAGAGACTGGCACTGGCCACAACAGACTCATAAGAAATCCTGAGCATCACCTAGCAAATGTTAAAGGACCTCAGTAATCTCAGAAAATAGAGAAAGCTTTGGCCCTTCTTGAAGAGTGTTTCTGTGTTTTGTGTTTTTTTAATGAAGTCCAGTTTATTGTCAGTCTGTACATGGCACTTGCCATGTTCCACTGACTGCACACAGACCCCATAGAAATAGTTCTCATTGGTTCTTCTGTTCCTCCTCATGTCCACACCCAGTAATTTAGTCTTTGCATTGAGTTGCAGATGGTTCTTCTCAGATCACATAAGTAAGTTGCCCAGCTTCAAAAACAGTTTTAATGCTGAAGTCTTTCAAGCAAAATACAAAAACAACACAGGGCTGGCAACAGGAATGCAAAAACTCTGAGTCACAGGGAAACCAGAAACCAAAGGAACACACAGCATGATGGGGGGGGGGCACAACAAACGAGGGTTTAAAGGTTTAAATACATACAGTGGGGCAAAAAAGTATTTAGTCAGCCACCGATTGTGCAAGTTCCCCCACCTAAAATGATGACAGACGTCAGTAATTTGCACCAGAGGTACACTTCAACTGTGAGAGACAGAATGTGAAAAATAAATCCATGAATCCACATGGTAGGATTTGTAAAGAATTTATTCGTAAATCAGGGTGGAAAAGAAGTATTTGGTCAATAACAAAAATACAACTCAATACTTTGTAACATAACCTTTGTTGGCAATAACAGAGGTCAAACGTTTACTATAGGTCTTTACCAGGTTTGCACACACAGTAGCTGGTATTTTGGCCCATTCCTCCATGCAGATCTTCTCGAGAGCAGTGATGTTTTGGGGATGTCGCCGAGCAACACGGACTTTCAACTCCCGCCACAGATTTTCTATGGGGTTGAGGTCTGGAGACTGGCTAGGCCACTCCAGGACTTTCAAATGCTTCTTACGGAGCCACTCCTTTGTTGCCCGGGCGGTGTGTTTTGGATCATTGTCATGTTGGAAGACCCAGCCTCGTTTCATCTTCAAAGTTCTCACTGATGGAAGGAGGTTTTGGCTCAAAATCTCACGATACATGGCCCCATTCATTCTGTCCTTAACACGGATCAGTCGTCCTGTCCCCTTGGCAGAAAAACAGCCCCATAGCATGATGTTTCCACCCCCATGCTTCACAGTAGGTATGGTGTTCTTGGGATGCAACTCAGTATTTTTCTTCCTCCAAACACGACGAGTTGAGTTTATACCAAAAAGTTCTACTTTGGTTTCATCTGACCACATGACATTCTCCCAATCCTCTGCTGTATCATCCATGTGCTCTCTGGCAAACTTCAGACGGGCCTGGACATGCACTGGCTTCAGCAGCGGAACACGTCTGGCACTGCGGGATTTGATTCCCTGCCGTTGTAGTGTGTTACTGATGGTGACCTTTGTTACTTTGGTCCCAGCTCTCTGCAGGTCATTCACCAGGTCCCCCCGTGTGGTTCTGGGATCTTTGCTCACCGTTCTCATGATCATTTTGACCCCACGGGATGAGATCTTGCGTGGAGCCCCAGATCGAGGGAGATTATCAGTGGTCTTGTATGTCTTCCATTTTCTGATGATTGCTCCCACAGTTGATTTTTTCACACCAAGCTGCTTGCCTATTGTAGATTCACTCTTCCCAGTCTGGTGCAGGTCTACAATACTTTTCCTGGTGTCCTTCGAAAGCTCTTTGGTCTTGGCCATGGCGGAGTTTGGAGTCTGACTGTTTGAGGCTGTGGACAGGTGTCTTTTATACAGATGATGAGTTCAAACAGGTGCCATTCATACAGGTAACGAGTGGGGGACAGAAAAGCTTCTTACAGAAGACGTTACAGGTCTGTGAGAGCCAGAGATTTTCCTTGTTTGAGGTGACCAAATACTTATTTTCCACCCTAATTTACGAATAAATTCTTTACAAATCCTACCATGTGAATTCATGGATTTTTTTTTTCACATTCTGTCTCTCACAGTTGAAGTGTACCTCTGGTGCAAATTACTGACCTCTGTCATCATTTTAGGTGGGGGAACTTGCACAATCGGTGGCTGACTAAATACTTTTTTGCCCCACTGTAAGAGAAGATGAGGCCATATTGGAGACATCTGGGAAGAAACATACAACTAAATCTGAAAGAAGACAGACTGCCAAAATAAAACAGGAAGTAACAGTATACAGAACACAGAAATGCAGACTTTACACAGGGAATGAAAAGTAAACTAAAACAAACAATACAAATAAACTAGGACAATAAATTGAACCCAGAAATTTTTAACCACTTTAAAGATTGCCTGAGGAAATAAAAACAACAAGGAAACATTTCAAAAATGTACAAAACTTAAAAATACCACAAACTCACCAAGATAAATTCAGATTTATCTTGGGTGACTGGAAATTAGAATAGAATAGAATAGAATAGAATAGAATGCCTTTATTGTCACTATACAGTTGTACAATGAGATACAGAGCATCTCCTACTCAGTGTAAACATGCTGGGGGGGGGGGGGGGGGGGGGGGTACAGTTCTGCAGCGCTATGTACATATAGACAGTATTAACATAGGGAAAAACATATGTAATATGTAATAAATAGTGTTATGTATATACAGTTGAGTTATTGCACATAGAATTGGTATTGCACAGTGGTGGTCCATAGAGGAAGTGGGAAGTGGGGGGCTGTGTTATCTGTGCATGTGTGAGTTCAGGGTGGTTATCGCTTTGGGGAAGAAACTGTTTTTGAGTCTGTGGGTTTTTTTGTTGATGCACCTGTAGCACTTCCCTGAGGGAAGCAGGCTGAACATGTTGAAGCCAGGGTGGGAGCTGTTCTTGATAATGTTTGCTGCTCTGGTGAGGCAGCGGGAGGAATAAATGTCCATCAGGGAGGGGAGAGGGCAGCCGATGATCTTTTGTGCTGTCTTGACCACACTCTGAAGCCTCACTCTATCTGCTTTGGTGCAGCTGCCGTACCATACCGTGATGCAGTAGGTTAGCAGGCTCTCAATGGACGAGCGGTAGAAGGTCAGCAGCAGGTTGGAGTTCAGCTTGTACTTCCTGGGCCTTCTTGATGACCGCTGAGATGTTTCCTGTCCAGGAGATGTCAGCAGAAATGAGGACACTAAGGAACCGGAAAGTGTGGACCCTCTCCACACACTCCCCATTGATGTAGAGGGGGTCAAATTCTGGGGGGAGGTAATCCTTGATGTGCTGAAGGACTAGTCTATCAAAGCATTTCATGATTACCGGTGTGAGGGCCACAGGGCGGTAATCATTCAGGCTGGAGATGGGAGACTTCTTCGGCACTGGGATGATTGTGGCTGATTTTAGACAGGATGGGATGGCTGCCTGATCCAGTGAGAGGTTGAAGAGTCTGGTGAAGATGAGGGTGAGCTGGTGTGCGCATGCTCTTAGTACCTTGCCAAGTACTCCATCTGGACCGGCCGCCTTCCTGGGGTTCACTGCTAGGAGCACACGTCTGACATCGTGCTCTGTTACAGTGATTGGAGCGGTGCAGGAACCAGGTGAGGATGAGGATGGGAGCAGGGCTGAAGCAGATGAGTGTTGCTGTTGTGGTGTTTCAAAGCGGGCGAAGAAGCTGTTTATTTCCTCTGCCAGCTGTCCACTCGGGTTTTCTGTTTTCGCAGTACTGCCTCTGTGGTTGATGATGTCTTGCATTCCCTGCCACACCTCTCGTGTGTTGTTGCTGGACAGGTGGGACTCGATGTTCCTTTTGTGGTCTGACTTGGCTTTTTTAATCCCCCTTTTCAGGTCAGCTCGAGCAGCCCTGTACAGAGCTCTGTCACCTGACCTGAAGGCAGCATCACGGGCTTTGAGGAGTGAGCGGACCTCGCTGGTCATCCAGGGTTTTTGATTTGGGAAAACCCGAATGCTTTTGTCCACTGTCACATTTACAGTACAGAACTTGATGTAGTCCAGTACTGATCCTGTGAATGTTTCTAGGTCCTGGTGTTCAAATATGTCCCAGTCTGTCTCTGTGAAGCAGTCCTGTAGTTTGGAGAGAGCATTTTCCGGCCAGGTTGTAACAGTCTTTGTGGTGGGACTGGCACTGCGCCTGAGGGGGGTGTAGGCTGGGGAGAGCAGGAGGGAGAGATGGTCGGACTGACCGAGGTGGGGGAGGGGTATGGCTCTATATGCATGCTTGATGTTGGAGTAAACATGATCTAGAGTGTTTTCTCCTCTGGTGGGACATTTGACATGCTGACAGAACTTTGGGAGTACAGTCTTTATGTTGGCCTTATTAAAGTCACCTGCAATTATGTGAACACCGTCTGGGTGGGCCCGCTGCTGTTCGTTAATGGTGTTCAGCAGGATAGAGAGCGCCGTGTTTACGCTGGCATCGGGTGGAATGTACACAGCCATGATGATCACTACTGTTAGCTCTCTCGGTAGAAAGAAAGGCCGGCATCTTACCGACATGTACTCGAGGTTCGGGGAGCAATGACTGTTTATAATTGTCCCGTTGTTGCACCAGCTTTCATGCACGTAAATACAGAGCCCTCCCCCCCTGCTCTTACCGGAGTCCTTTGTCCTGTCCCAGTGGAGCAGAGTGCGGCCTGCTAGCTGCACGCTAGCATCGGGTATTCCCGGGTAAAGCCAGGTTTCAGTGATGATCAAGGCACAGCAGTCACGAACATAGCGATTTCCCGCTAGTTGTAATTCCAGGTCGTCCGTTTTTTGCACAAAGGATCTGGCGTTGGAGAGATAGAGGCTCGGCAGAGGTGGCTTGTGTGGTTTGTTTTTTAGCCTCAGCATAATGCCGGACCTACGACCCCGCTTTTGCTTCCTCTCCCTCCGTCTGCGCCTCCGCCTAGTCCCAATAACAATCCACGGGGAGCCCGGTGGTCTAGCTATGTGATCTGGGATGTTATGCGTGTGAAGAAAGTCCAGTGAAACAGATGTTTGATGCTGGTCACCGATGTCTATGAGGCTCTGGCGGGTGTAGCAAACTTTGAAAGTAGAGCCGATAGTGCAGAAAAAAATAAGAAAGACATACAAACTAAGCAAACTAAACAAAAAAAGGAGTACTGAGACGGAGAGCTGTAAGCCGCTGCAACAGTGTGCGCCGCCATCTTGAAAAAGGTTTGACAGTAATAGCTAAAACAAATGTAAAAGGGAATTAGATCATGAGGAGACAAGGTTGTATGTTGAAAATATACATTAGACAGAAATATGCCTCTTCAAGACATTTATAACATGTTTAGAACATATTTAGAAGAAATGGTACAATAATTGACTACAAACATAGACATTTTCTGATAACTGGAAGGTGACCTGTGAAACCAGTTATACATACAGATAGAGAAGGACTTTTATCTTAGCTGAAACTAATGGAAAGCTGTCAGGACAAAACTAAGCTTAGCTAACATTTTCAAACAGCTGCAGGCTGAGCTGCTGATTATCAATGGCATTATCAGGACTAGTAAAAATTTACAACTAAAGGGAGTCATCTGATTCACTGCTCACATTCAGACCTCACTTCATGAGCATTTAGCTTGTGGTTGACTCTGTATGAACAGACCTGATATAAACTAATTCTTCATGATTCCTCCACAGAGTGGACCAGGAAAGCTCAGAGGTTGCCAGAGATCAGTCTGACCGGCAGAATCACGCACATCTGGACTCCATATTTAGGGTCTGTACAGGGTGTGAGGGTTACTCAGACCATGGCTCAGATTGGTGGGTGGATGGGATGTTGGGATGTGCCTGTGAAGGTTCTCAGTCATCCAGGTCATCTTAGTCTAAGGAGCTTGGAAAGAAAAGTGTCTGGACTTCTTTAAGTTGCTAGAAGATGTTTCACTTCTCATCCGAGAAGCTTTTTCAGTTCTAGGGTCAAATGGTGGAGAGTCCCAGATCGAAGCCCTCGAAAGAGTGACCTCTTTCCAGTGTTCACATTTTGGACAGAGTAGACAGATGGTTTGAAAGCGGAGTGGAAGAAGTCATCTTTGTCCACTGTGAACAACCATCTTCGAACAGAGGCGGTTGCATATGACACCAACTGTCTGCCATCTTTGAGATCTCTTCCCATACGCCTTAACGTCCACTCACATCCTGGGCCATCTGACCTCAGGAATCACTTGGTAGGGTGGGGCTGGTTTCACTATGGGCTCACCCAAAACTAGGGATGGGTACCGGTGTCCGGTGCCATCATGGCACCGGTTCTGACATAAACGGTAGTAACCAGACCGAAAAGCAGCGCACATTTCGGTGCTTTATTTCGGTGCTTTTTTTTTCCTGAGCTGTGATACACTTTAGATTCTAGCCAATCATTTTACGTTTCCAAGGATAGTAGGCGGGCCCAGGTACGTACGTTCTTTTAGAGCAGAGCTACAGATTAAAAATGCCCAAGGCTAAGCGGTCAAAAGTCTGGCTGTACTTCACAGCAAAATATGCAAACTCAGCAGCCTGCAACAAGTGCTTTAAGCTGATACTGTGATACTGTCAAAGGAGGTAACACCTCAAATCTGATGAAACACCTGGCGACGCATAGCGTTTTTTTAAAAAGCCGAGAAATGCGCCGTATTTGATAGCTTTTTGTGAGACCTCACACCGAGCACATCTATTGCGGGTGGGTTGCCAGTTATCGGACCCGGAGTTAGCAACATCCCCCAAAAACACGAAGAGGAGAGTCCTGGCCCCTAGCCCTGCCAGTGTAGCAGAAATGATGATGGATGATGATGGCAGCAGCAGCCGTTCTTCTCTGCGTGAGTAGCTTAATGTTGTTCGTGTGTAATTCACGTTGAGTAGGCTAACCACGTTATCACATTAATGCATGTAAGGTGAACTAGCAAACATCATCATAGCTACATGCGGCTGTCTTCTTGTTTGATGGCAGATACTCCCTTCACCCTGGCCAAAAAGGCTAAAATGACCAAAGAAAAAGTGGAAAACAGTTAAACATGAGAGGTTTTTGGACAAAGTTTGTGTTTTTTTTCCATTGTTTAAGCACTGCTTCCAGCCAAGAGTGATACCATATATGCCCCATAGCTGCAGAAAAGGCTAACATTGTTATCTTTTTACAAAAAAACAGCTGAACATGAGAGGTTTTTGGACCAATTTTGTGTTCTCCATTCTTTAAGCACCGGTTTGAGCACCGTTTGAGCACCGGCACCGTTTCAAAAGTACCGATTTGGCACCGGTATCGGATAAAACCTAAACGATACCCATCCCTACCCAAAACTTTGGCTGATGGTGACTACACCCATTTTCACACCTTGGCTCATGTGATTAGGTAGAGGATAATTAGGGGGTCCATTGTCCCTCTTGAGGAGATTCTCCCACAGGGCTTAAATCTGGGACTCTTCACCATTTGACCCTAGAACTGAAGGAGCTTCTTGGATGAGAGGTGAAATGTCTTCAAGCAACTTAAATAAGTCCAGACACTTTTTGTCTTTGGTGGCCAGATTGGAGGGCACTATGATAAAATCCAGTGAAGACTTTTGGCATTGGTTTTAAAAACACAGCAGACTTTATATGCCTTGTTCTTATACACACAAGGTGTCTCTGTTCACTTTAGCAAAATCCAGCACCAGTGTTGGGAAGGTTACTTTTAAAATGTATTCCACTACAGATTACAGAATACATGTCCCAAAATGTATTTTGTAATGTATTCCGTTACATTACTCAATGAGAGCAACGTATTCTGAATATTTTGGATTACTTCATATAGTATCATGCTTTTTAAAACTACATGAATGTACTATTGCTGTGTGATTTATTACTTTTACTGAAGGTTATTTGCCATATCAATTCCAACTAGACCATATAATAGCTTACTTACAACTGGGCTCGTTAGGCCATCTTTTTGACTGCAGTCGTTATTATTGTATTTATATGCTTCCATCTCCTGTTTCTGGTCGGTGACAACTCGTACTTTTTGACTCTCCTTTTTCTCCCTCCCTTGTGCTGACAGACATGTAAGCGGTATGGCAGTCCATTCTCCCTGTAGCACGGACTGCACTGCCCATGAGGCTACATTCTTTAGGGCCATGCCTGTAACACTCACAAAATAAAGAAGGTATAGCCTAACATATGAAACAGGAAAAGACCGTTGTGTAATCCATTTATTTCGACAAAGTAACTGTATTCTGAATACCACCTTTTAAAATGGTAACTGTAACGGAATACAGTTACTCATATTTTGCATTTTAAATACAGTGGCTTGCAAAAGTATTCGGCCCCCTTGAACTTTTCCACATTTTGTCACATTACAGCCACAAACATGAATCACTTTTATTGGAATTCCATGTGAAAGACCAACACAAAGTGGTGTACACGTGAGAAGTGGAACGAAAATCATACATGATTCCAAACATTTTTTACAAATAAATAACTGCAAAGTGGGGTGTGCGTAATTATTCAGCCCCCTTTGGTCTGAGTGCAGTCAGTTGCCCATAGACATTGCCTGATGAGTGCTAATGACTAAATAGAGTGCACCTGTGTGTAATCTAATGTCAGTACAAATACAGCTGCTCTGTGACGGCCTCAGAGATTGTCTAAGAGAATATTGGGAGCAACAACACCATGAAGTCCAAAGAACACACCAGACAGGTCAGGGATAAAGTTATTGAGAAATTTAAAGCAGGCTCAGGCTACAAAAAGGTTTCCCAATCCTTGAAAATTCCACGGAGCACTGTTCAAGCGATCATTCAGAAATGGAAGGAGTTTGGCACAACTGTAAACCTACCAAGACAAGGCTGTCAAAGGAGAGCGCTGATCAGAAATGCAGCCAAGAGGCCCATGGTGACTCTGGACGAGCTGCAGAGATCTACAGCTCAGGTGGGGGAATCTGTCCATAGGACAACTATTAGTCGTGCACTGCACAAAGTTGGCCTTTATGGAAGAGTGGCAAGAAGAAAGCCATTGTTAACAGAAAACCATAAGAAGTCCCGTTTGCAGTTTGCCACAAGCCATGTGGGGGACACAGCAAACATGTGGAAGAAGGTGCTCTGGTCAGATGAGACCAAAATGCAAAACGTTATGTGTGGCAGAAAACTAACACTGCACATCACTCTGAACACACCATCCCCACTGTCAAATATGGTGGTGGCAGCATCATGCTCTGGGGGTGCTTCTCTTCAGTGGGGACAGGGAAGCTGGTCAGAGTTGATGGGAAAGAAGAATGGGCAAGAATTTCAGTCTGTAGATGTGCAAAGCTGGTAGAGACATACCCTAAAAGACTGGCAGCTGTAATTGCAGCAAAAGGTGGTTCTACAAAGTATTGACTCAGGGGCTGAATAATTACGCACACCCCACTTTGCAGTTATTAATAGTATTGATTTTCGTTCCACTTCTCACGTGTACACCACTTTGTGTTGGTCTTTCACGTGGAATTCCAATAAAAGTGATTCATGTTTGTGGCTGTAATGTGACAAAATGTGGGAAAGTTCATGGGGGCCGAATACTTTTGCAAGCCACTGTACGTGACGCTGGTACCTGTATTCTGTTACTTCCCAATACTGTCCAGCACTGGCATTAGTGCAGGAAAGTTATTCCACCTCAGTTCACAAAACAAATTTAATGAATTTATTTAGAGCCCAGCATGTCTGAGTTAGAGAAATGTGAAATTCAGCAGTTACTCAGAATATTCCGAGTTGTAGTTGTGTTGCTTTAATTGCTTGTCTTCACGTCTGGTTATGGATTTGTCCACAACCATACTTAAGATTGTAGGACAACGAAGGACTAGACGACAGCAGCATTGCAGCTTTAAACATCTTTCATTATCTAGTTTTCCAGAGTGCCGCTTTCCAGTTGCTCTGCTTCTGTAGCACACACAACTCCCTTCTCAGGTCCCGACAACATCTTAAACAGGGGAGACATGATTATATGATGGGGTTAGGTGTGTGAGACAGCCTCCAATGACACTATACCCTGAACCCACCACTCTACCTTTCCCCTGCAGCTAGCCACAATCCAGAACCTGCCACTGGCACCAATAAAGCTTATGGAAAAGTTATTACTGTCACGGCTGAAACAACACAACCAGTGTCCTGTACACACACCACAGAGTCCAATTTGCTCACTGTGATGTTTTTCACTGCCGGTCTGTGGTCAGCAGTCCCAACTGAAGCCACAGGAGTGAGTTGAGGAGTTGTGTGATGATGACGGTGGGGGCACCATCTTTTCCGGGATGAAGTGTTGGGTGGTGTAGCAGTGACCAGCGACGGCGAAGCTACCCGTTGGTGCTGGGAATACCAAGTGGCAAGAGTCTCTAGGAAGGCCACAGAATCCTCTTTGCCTGGGCCATCCATGCCAAACAGATCAAACTTAAAGGTCGCTCTTAAATCCTTAATAATGCGAACCAGCTCCCTGACATCCAGAAAGTTCTGAGGAAAAACAGTGGAAGACAGGAAGGCATCCAAGAAGACGACTTGAATGGGTTTCTTTGGAGTGTCCGAGGCGTGGATGACTGCCCGGCAGTAATCCCATAGCTGTGTGAGCAATTTTCTCCTCTGTGAAAGAGCCTGAGTCTGCTGGGTCCAGACTCAGGTTGGTTTGTATTGTCATGACTGCCGGGTGGTGTTTGTGAAAAAGGATCCAAAATGCAGTCTAAGGCTGTGATGCAAGTGACTGTTTATTTACAGAGTGACATAAACAGAAAATGATGAGCAAAAACCTAGACTGGGGAAAACTAATGACAAACCAAAAATACATGACACACACTGAGCACAGACCGACGCCCACTATATATACACACACAAGGTAATTAGGAAATGACACACAGGAGGGAAGCATAGCTGATCCTAATTCACATGATGACAGGGAAACGCAAGCTGAACACAATGATGTCACATATGGATCTACAAAATAAAACAGGAAGTTCCCAGGCAGTTTAACAGAATACAAAATCAGAATGAAACTAGAACATGAGAAAATAATAATAATCATAATCATAATCACAAAACGCTGGGTCCTTGACCCAGGACCATGACAATTAGTATTTCACTGGTGTGACTTCTGAAAGTCACAGCATTTTTCAACAGCAAAGGAAAGGAAATGGAAACATTTGAGGGTATTTTAATTTGTTGATTTTTAAAAATATTACTTAAGAGATTTCCTACTACTAGGATGTAAAGTCAAATTACGAGAAAGAGTAGTGATCATGAAGGGAAATTCTGATTGCATTTTATATGTGGTACAGTTCAAATTATATTATAGTTTTAGTTAGCAACCTGTTGTCTTAGAATGGAGTAGTATATAATGAAACCAACACCCCATTGTTTAGGCATTATTTTTTAGTTTGAGAGACACCAAAATATGATATTTGTATTGGAAACATTCTGGCTGAAGTCCAGTGTATCCAACATTGATCTGATGATTCACTTCATGATTTCACACTGATTGAATCATTCATATTCTATTCTATTCCAGCTGCTGGAGGAAAACATTGTTAATTTTGTAAAGATTGAGCTGAAGAAGATTCTGAACATTCTGGGTCCAGATTACCCAGAATGCTTAGAGAGTAATAGGGAGGATGAAGAGTTGTTGAAGGCTGAGAATGAAAAGCAGATGAACAGCAGCAGAGAAGCATTTGTGAAGCTCACTCTGCACTTCCTGAGGATGATGAAGCAAGCGGAGCTGGCTGATCACCTGGAGAGCAGTAAGAGGGTTACTCTAAATATTTAAAATGGTAGTAGAATAACATTACATTTGCGATCTCATATTATATATCTACTTCTGAAAGCAGAACTTGTTGATGTTTTTATTTCAAGGCTATATCCTCTCTGTGTTCTTTAAGAAATTCCCAGCATATGCCGGAATAAACTTAAATGTGCTTTAAAGAAGAAGGTCCAGTGTGTGTTTGAGGGGATCGCTAAAGCAGGAAACCCAACCCTTCTGAATCAGATCTACACAGAGCTCTTCATCACAGAGGGAGGGACTGCAGAGGTCAATGAACATGAGGTCAGACAGATTGAAACAGCATTCAGGAAACCAGACAGACCAGAAACATCAATCACACAAGAAGACATCTTTAATGCCTCACCTGGAAGAGATGAACCAATAAGAACAGTGCTGACAAAAGGAGTAGCTGGCATTGGGAAAACAGTCTTAACACAGAAGTTCACTCTGGACTGGGCTGAAGGCAAAGCCAACCAGGACATCCAGTTCATATTTCCATTCACTTTCAGAGAGCTAAATGTGCTGAAAGAGAAAAAGTTCAGCTTGGTGGAACTTATTCATTACTTCTTTATTGAAACCAAACAAGAAGGAATCTCCAGCTTTGAAGAGTTTAAAGTTGTGTTCATCTTTGATGGTCTGGATGAGTGTCGACTTCCTCTGGACTTCCGCAAAACTAGAATCCTAACTGATCCTAAAAAGTCCACCTCAGTGGATGTGCTGTTGATTAACCTCATCAAGGGGAAACTGCTTCCTTCTTCTCGCCTCTGGATAACCACACGACCTGCAGCAGCCAGTCAGATCCCTGCTAATTGTATTGACATGGTGACAGAGGTCAGAGGGTTCACTGACCCACAGAAGGAGAAGTACTTCAGGAAGAGATTCAGTGATAAGAAACTAGCTAGCAAAATAATCTCCCACATCGAGACATCACGAAGCCTCCACATCATGTGCCACATCCCAGTCTTCTGCTGGATCACCGCTACAGTTCTGGAGGATGTGCTGAAAACCACAGAGGGAGGAGAGCTGCCCAAGACCCTGACTGAGATGTACATCCACTTCCTGGTGGTTCAGGCCAAAGTGAAGAAGGTCAAGTATGACGAAGGAGTTGAGACAGATCCACCTTGGAGTCCAGAGAGCAGGAAGATGATTGAGTCTCTGGGGAAACTGGCTATTGATCAGCTGCAGAAAGGAAACCTGGTCTTCTATAAATCAGACCTGACAGAGTGTGGCATCGATATCACAGCAGCCTCAGTGTACTCAGGAGTGTTCACAGAGATCTTTAAAGAGGAGAGAGGACTGTACCAGGACAAGGTGTTCTGCTTTGTCCATCTGAGTGTTCAGGAGTTTCTGGCTGCTCTTCATGTCCATCTGACCTTCATCAATTCTGGAGTCAATCTGCTGGAAGAACAACAAAAAAACACCCAGACAGAGAATCACTTCTATCAGTGCGCTGTGAACAAGGCCTTGCGAAGCACAAAAGGACACCTGGATTTATTTCTGCATTTCCTCCTGGGTCTTTCAGTGCAGACAAATCAGAATCTCCTACAAGGTCTACTGAAACAGACAAGAATTAGTCCCCAGACAAATCAGGAAACAATTAATTACATCAAGAAGAAGCTCAGTGAGAGTCTGTCTGCAGAGCAAAAGATTAACCTGTTCCACTGTTTACATGAACTGAATGATCGTTCTCTAGTGGAGGAGATCCAAAGGTCCCTGAATTCAGGAAGTCTCTCTACAAATGAATTGTCTCCTGCTCAATGGTCAGCTCTGGTTTTTATCCTACTGTCATCTGATGACCTGGATGTGTTTGACCTGAAGAAATACTCTGCTTCAGAGCAGGCTCTTCTGAGGCTGCTGCCTATCGTCAAAGCTTCTGAAAAAGCTCTGTAAGTTTTAAACTGTTTTGCTTTAAATACACTGCTATATATTCACTAGCAAAGAAAAAAAATATCTCAAGATTCTTTTGATGTCTCACCAGACTTAGTGGCTGCAACCTTTCAGAGATAAGCTGTGAAGCTCTTTGCTCAGTACTCAGCTCCCAGTCCTCTAGTCTGAGAGATCTGGACCTGAGTAACAATGACTTGAAGGATTCAGGAGTGGAAGTGCTGTGCCGAGGACTGGAATCTCCACACTGTGAACTGGAAACACTCCGGTCAGGGTTCTAAAATGTTTTAATTATGGTGATTTAAAATCTGGTTTGCATTGAGTCAGGCTATGAGGGAATGTGTCTACTGGAATTTATCAAAGTATCTATTATTATTACTTCTGTAAAGTAGAACCTTCAGTGTTTTATTATTATTATTATTATTATTATTATTATTATTATTATTATTATTATTATTATTATTATTATTATTATTATTATTATTAGTCCACTGCACCACACTTCTTTATGAGTATGTAATGTTTCTGCAGCCTGTCAGGATGTATGATCACAGAAGAAGGTTGCTCTTTGCTGACAAAAGCTCTGAGCTCCCCTTCCTCACGTCTTAAAGAGCTGAACCTGAGCTACAATCATCCTGGAGATGCAGGAGTGACTCTGCTTGAGAAATCGAGTCAGGAAACTCTCAGGTATGGAGAGACTTGTTTGTAGCCAAAGATTATGTGTAATAGAGAAGATTTTCTTTTCTTTGCTAAATCTCTCTCTCTCTCTCTCTCTCTCTCTCTCTCTCTCTCTCTCTCTCTCTCTCTCTCTCTCTCTCTCTCTCTCTCTCTCTATATATATATATATATATATATATAGAAAGAGAGAGAGAGAGAGATTTAGCATTGTATTGCTCTCTTTTCTTTGAAAGAGAGCAATACTGTTTCTCTGTTTGGTGTTTCCTTTCTTTCTCCACAGTCAGTCTTGTTCCACGTCTGTTTCTCCCAGTGCCATACCTTTGTGTCTTAGTGTTTGTGTTCATAGTTATTATACTTCCTGTTTTATTTTGACTGTTTATTTTTGTTTCACCTGTTCTGTTGTTCCAGCTGTGTTCTCCCCTGTTTTCCATCCGCTATCCTCTGTGTACTTACAGTATGTCCTCTGTCTTCCTCTGCTTGGTGTCACGTTGGCCCCATTGCTCTGTATTTCCATGTCCTTCTTGTTTCCCTCTTTTGATTTTATCTCCTAAACTCAGAAAAAGAGCACTATTGAACACTAACTTTATTTTGGGCAGATATCAGAAAGCCAAAGTTCATTACACGCAGTGAGAAAAAAGTAAATGTGGAAAATATTATAGGCGGGAGTTTTCTTTTAACATGTGATACTAATAAATGGCACATGTGGATTATTTCTACTGACTGAAGCACCTCCCTAAAAGTAATGAGTCGGGGAACTAAAGGGTCATACAAATTTATCTTTACATGAAATGCTCTTCACCGGCTCCCTTCGCGAGTGATGGGAGAAGGGAGCCGGAGATTGACAGACGGATTGGGGCTGCAGCTGCTGTAATGCGGACGCTGCACCAGTCCGTCGTGGTGAAGAGGGAGCTGAGTGTAAAAGCGAAGCTCTCAATTTACCGGTCGATCTACGTCCCTACCCTCACCTATGGCCACGAGCTGTGGGTAGTGACCGAAAGAACGAGATCGCGGATACAAGCGGCGGAAATGAGCCTCTCCCTTAGAGATAGGGTGAAAAGTTCGGCCATCCGGGAGGGGCTCAGAGTAGAGCCGCTGCTGCTCCACATCGAAAGGAGTCAGCTGAGGTGGTTCGGGCATCTGACAAGGATGCCCCCTGGGCGCCTCCTGGGTGAGGTGTTCCAGGCATGTCCCACCGGGAGGAGGCCCCGGGGAAGACCCAGGACACGCTGGAGAGATTATATCTCTCGGCTGGCCTGGGAACGCCTTGGTATTCCCCCGGATAAGCTGGAGGAGGTGGCTGGGGAGAGGGAGGTCTGGGCCTCTTTGCTTAGGCTGCTGCCCCCGCGACCCGGCCTCGGATAAGCGGTTGAAGATGGATGGATGGATGGAAATGCTCTTCAATACACATATGGATTAAAGTGTATATCTGAAAATCTTGGCTCTTCCTTTATCAGTGTCTAAAAGTATGAGAGTGATGTAATGTCCATGTGTGCATGCTGAAAGAGACTGTGCTGGTCTGACCCCCCTCCTCCTTTCAGGGTCATTCTGGAGCCTGCTGGAGAACAATGGCTGAGACCAGGTCTGAGGAAGTGTAAGTGTGTTTTAATGTGATTCATGAAAACAAAGCAGCACACATTCAACCATCTTCAAACTGTCACATCACTCATTCACATCTGTCACCATCAAAGTGTCAATCAATGAACAGATGATGGATCAATAATTGCAGCTGGACTGTGTTTGTTCTCGCCATCAGATTCCTGTCAACTCACAATCGACAAAAACACAGTACACAGAAAACTCAAACTGTCTGATAACAACAGGAGGGTGACACGTGTGGAGGAGGATCAGTCATATCCTGATCATCCAGGCAGATTTGATGGTGATTGTCAGCTTCTATGTAAAGATGGTCTCACCAGTTGCTGTTATTGGGAGGTTGAGTGGAAAGGAGAGGTTTATATATCGGTGAGTTACAGAAGAATTTCAAATAACGGAGACAGCAATGCCTTTGTCTTTGGAAGGAATGATCAGTCCTGGTCTCTGTTCTGCTCTGATGTTAAGGGTTACTCTGTCTTACACAGTAACACAGAAACATATCTGCAATCCTCCTCCTCTGTCTCTAACAGAGTAGCAGTGTATGTGGATCATCCTGCTGGCACTCTGTCCTTCTACAGAGTTTCCTCTGACACTCTGATTCACCTCCACACCTTCAACACCACATTCACTGAACATCTTTATCCTGGATTTACAGTCTGGTTTCCTGGTTCCTCAGTGTGTCTGTGCCGAGTTGAGTGTACAGAGTGTCCTCCTGTTAGAGAAACACTTTGACTGTTAAACAGATAGTTCAGTCTGTACATGTCTGTCTCTTTCAGTCAGAAACACAGTTTCAGATAATCAGTCAGTTGTAAATATTCTAAATGATTCCTTGTAAACATCTTCCTCTTCAGCCCTTTAAAGGTGGAAGCTACAATTATTTCAGGATCCACATGTTTTTTTTCCTGTTTTTTTACACTCAAAGCTTCACATTGAATATTGGTATGTTGTTATTGGTAGGTTTACTACACCAACTGTCTGCCATCTACAATCCAGTTTTGAGCCCACTCAACTCCTGGGCCATCTGACCTCAGGAAGTGTGTTTTGAGTTATGTTCAAAAAAGATCTGGAATTAAAACAGGACTACAATAGTTAATTCACAGTGAATTCAAGACTACTTTAGGCCACCAATTCCCACCAATTTACTCAGAACCAGAATCTTTTTTTCAAATTGTAAAACATCAAATCAGACTAAATGTTTATTTTTTTGATTGAAAAATATAAAAAAAGATATTTGTTAAATTTAAAAGTAAAGAGAGAAATTGTTTGTATTTCGTAATTGCAAATGGCACCAAATTGTATTCAAAATTGAGCCACACTTATGGAGGTCCACAATACTTTTCCTGGTGTTTTGGTTCATATCTCTTGATTTTCCCATGACAAAGAAACAGGCTCTGTGTTTTGGGGGTGCCTTATATGGATCCACAGGTGTGCCACCAATTTAATCACATGGCCTCTACTAACCTATCAGAAGCTTCTTAAACTCTTATTAACTCTTATTAATTAACAATAAACTTAGTGTATATGTACTACTAAAGTTGATGAAAGTGATAAAAAATAGACAGCCCTCTCTTTTTATTCTGACATTTAACTAATTCAAAAGATGCTTCAATATTTATTTATCTAAAACAAAACAAGTTTACTCTAAATTGATGTTTAACAGCAAAAAAAGTTCTTGTTTTTCCCTTAAGTGTATGTAAATGTCTGGTTTCACCTGTGAACATAATGCTGTGTATTGAAATTCCTCTTGTTTTGCATAGAAATATAGAAATATTGAACAGCATACAAAGCATAATATATAAAATAACATCTATCTGAGTTTTTTCTTTGAAAGAAGCTCCTTATGGCCATTGTTGTGTTCATCAGTACATAACTGAAACCGATTTTGAGTGCTTTATTTAGCCATAGAGGGTAACAACTGAAAATATGAAATAAACACACATGTAAGCTAAGACCAGTGTTGGGTGTAATGTGTTACTAAGTAACGCGTTACTGTAATTAAATTACTTTTCCACTGAAAAAGCAGAGTAACTAATTACTGTTCATTTTTAGGTATTTTAATTACAGTTACTTACAATGTACTTGCGTTACATTGTAAAATAATTAAACTCGCTGAATATCGTTGTTTAATTTCAATAATTTGTCTTCTAAACGTAGAAGTAAACTCTGCCGCTTTAACATCGCTGTAGTGCAGCTGCACGTTATTTTGCACCAGTTTGCTGCATAGTCATATTCTAAAGCGGAAGATGTCGGACTTGGCTGAAGAGAGTGGCTGTTTTATGAAATGGAAATATTCCCGTCTCTTCACTTTTCTGAAACAAGCAGACAAGAATATTACAGTAATATGTAAGCTATGTGCTGGGGAGAAAAAACTATCGGCCGCTGTTAATAGCGCGAGTAATCTACCGAAGCGCCTGACATGAGAGCATAGACGAACACTTCTGAGTGATCCTTGTTCATCATCCATGGATAACAACGCGGTTGATTTTACTTAAGCACGAAAGGCGTCTGAAGGTGAGCTTAAAAAAATGATTGCAGGCTAAATTGTGGAAGAGATGCTACCGCTGCGTACTGTAGAGTCTCTGTCTTTATAAAAAGTTATTTATTATTTAAAGAGTTTAATTTCTATTGTTTGCCCACTCATTGTATATAGCTATTTTAAGAAGTATTTAGTTAAATTACTTATTTAGTAATTAAGTTACTTTTCTGACACAGTAATTAGATAAGTATTTAAATACAATATTGACTAAGTAATTAGTAATTAATTACTTTTTTAAAGTAACTTACCCAACACTGGCTAAGACTCTCTAAAAAACAGCATTGTTGTTGTTCGGCTTTTCATTTCACCATTTGTTGGTTCACTCGAAGAGCAAGTAGCTTAATATGGGTCAAGTAACCAGTTTGATATCAATCTTTTGTGATACAACATCATATTTACATTGTAAAAGTACAAATGATTTGCTTTGGTACTTGGTCAAACTTAAGCTCTCCTCTGTCTGCCTGGCTGCACTTCTCCTACAGCAAACTCGCAGGCAGCAGCTTCTCCCCCCTCCCTCACATGCGTAAGTGCTGTGCTCAGTCACCTAGTGCCTGAGCTCGGATCATACCAAAATTAGGGGGAATTTACGACTGTGCGCTATGTGCTTCAAATATTGTGTGTATAGGTTTTGTTTTATACAGTTGTCAGTCAGGCATCTAACTATGAAACAAATTACACTCCAAAAGGCTTCCGAAAAAATGACCCAGGCTTAAGCCCAGCAAGCCACCCTCCCGCTCCACCGATGGCTTCATTAAATATACTTCTTTATTTTCTGTGACATATAATTGATTTGATGGGTAATTGTGATGTTAAATATTTAGATACGGTTAACTTTGGAGTTATGTTGGGAAAATATCACATACCTGTAATGAACTCCTTGTGTTTATGTAACATTTGGTCTTTATTTAGTTCAAGCCACTGAAAACTGTGGAAACAGTAAATAAAAGTCTGAATGATATTCATGTTTTAGATCTTTGCTTTTCATTTCTGCCATTGTTAAAGAAGCTATACTCTTCTGTTCCCATCTCATTTCAAAGCATTACTTGTGTTCATAAGATAAACTACATGATGTCAGTGTAGCCAGATGGGCTACTCTCCATCCCTGGCTCACTCACTCGCTCTCTTTCTCCCTCTTCCTCTCTCTTCCTCTCTCTCTCACTGCTAGTCAGGTTGTGTTGGGTGGAAACACACCTATAGTTTAATTGCATTCTTGGCGTTCTCGACAAAATACACACTTAAAGTAGAAATTTTAATTGAAATTAAATGTTAGTAGTACACTCATCATGAACAACCAAAACCAGTGACAAGTGAACTCAATTGCAGAATCCAAACACGAACCACAGAGAATGGAAATATTTATTTTCACACTTAGAGGATTTATGTTGAAGCAGGGAAATGCAGGGGATTTCAGTAATTACACAGAAAAAGGAGAGGAGCAGTCTAAGAGGGGAGAGATCACAAAATAATTGACTTGTGACCTAGGATGTCCTGTTGCAATGTGCACTCATGGACATCATTAATTTTGAACACAGTGTTCATTATGGACACATTTTGATTTGCACAGAAGTCCAGTAATAGAATCAAATGTCCCAGTAGTTACCAGATGGAACCTACCTGAGCACAATGACAATCAGAACTCATTCTACAAGCTGAAGATGCAGGGAAGAAACATCTGCCTGCTACCTCCTACCAACAAAACTCAAACATTAGAATAAACTAGCTCACTGGCCATTATGGTGTCTTAATTTGATATTTTTGCTCTCTCTTGGCTGACTGACCATGTAAGTGTACATTTGTTCATTTTCCTTTAATACAAAGTCCAATAAAATGTTACAAAAAGCCTGTGTACCACATCCTTATCTGCCGCTCCACAGTTCAAGCAGACATCTAAATTAGTTCAGATAAAAGTGAAATTCATTTGACTTATGACAGGCAGTGATGAACAGCCTTCAAACAGACTGATCAGTTTTATAATCTTTATTTTATCAGGTATGTCAAGCAGATTAAGATCAAACATAAAAACATATACGTTATGCATCACAAGCTGAATGCAGGTAAATTCATGTGACTTTTGTTTAGCTGTAACTTTATTGCACTGCTTCCTTCTGTGTTAGATAAGGCTCAACAGGTTGAATTTATAAAATGTATTCCTTCAGCAGAGTATTAAAAGAAAAGTGTATCTCTGCTGTAAGGCACATTCACACTGCATTCATATGACTAAATGTGAATGTGACAAGTTTCAGTGAGTAATGTAGAGACAGAGTCTGACTAAAGGGACATTACAGTGAGACTCTCCCGTTTGATCAGCGGAGACAGTCTCTCTCTGCTGCGAGTATATTTCACTTTAACTGTCACACAAAATGATTCAGCGTCTGTAAACCCTCCAACAAACATTTATATGCTTAAAAACATTAATACTCCTAAACACAGAAATTGATCATAACTAATCCGTTACTTATGTTCCCGAGCCCCAGCGTTCCCACAAACCCCTCCTGCCCTTGTTGTTTCCCTTTTTTTTTCTTTTTTTTCTTTTTAACTTTCTTTTCCTTTTCCTGAACTTGGCGTCGCAGATGATCGTCTCGGTATGAATGGAAGGTAAGTGAAACTGCATACTTCACGGTAACGGACTCACAGCTGGACCAACGAGGTGTGTCACACACTATTTTCTGCTAGTGTGTGAGATCAGAGTCCGGGAATGAGAGCAGCAGCAAAGTTAAGGCCCTTTCACACTGGACGCGGCATGCGCGTCAAACTTCGCTGGCCGCCGCGCTCTGCTTGTACGTATTTATTTATTTTTTCTTCTTCGTGTACCAGATGCGCCTGCTCCTTGTCATTTCGAGACTTTCACCTCACTGACTTAGTATCCTCTACGAGAATTTGTGGTTTATGTATTATGTTCAAGTGTTTAATAAGAAAAATGTATCGCATTCATGAAGAAGAAAGCTTTGTAACTATCCCGACCAGTGACGAGTGTGTCGTTTCCACAACTCGGGTTTCCCCGCCGAGGTCCGCAGAGCCATTGAAAAGGCTCTGGAGGTCCGTTGAATCTGTGACAAAAAGTTCACCGGACTCGGACAGAATGTTTTCCTTCATCGTGAGGTTCAACTTAGCGCAGCAGTTTTTACTGGTCGCGCGAAGGTACGTCCGCGCAGCGGGAAACCGTTATTGCGTGGCGCAAAGAATAGACACGAATGAGTGCCGCGTCCTATGTGAAAGGTCTTTTAGTTGATGGTCAGCAACTGGACTCAGAATCATTGTTACTGTGGATCCACTTACTGATGACTGAAGGCAACTTCTTCTGCCTCCACTAGTCTATGGAGGAAGCGGAGAGGAGCCGCTGCCCTCCCGTTCACTGACACGCTAAATCTGGCCTGAGCTGCACCGGAAAGCCGCTGGAGAAACTCAGAGCTCCGGGTCTTTATAATCACTCTGTGGGATTTTCACGCATACGGTAGGGAGGAAAACGTAAAGCGACGATAGAGGGTGAGAGTGGACGGTGTGATTTTTATTATTAAATATAGATAAGGCATAAATTCAAAACAGAATAAAAAATGAATAAAAATACTGCGTCACAAACTTTTGGCTCTCTTCCAACAGAAAGCGGACTATTTTTCATTGTTTACACCCACAGGAGTGGTGTTACTCAGAGACTAACTGGATTAAACACATCACGCTTTAAAACTTTATTATTAAACTTTATTAAATTTAAACATAATCATTTAAAGGTGATTACATATCAGTCACATTTGTTACTGACTGTCCCCGCTGAGCCTGAAACAGCTGTCTGTGACTCATGTCCTTAATCTGTAAGATTGTGCTTAAAGACATTGAAGCTCCAGTTAGACACAGTTTATACCACACAGACTGTCTTCAACATGAGTGCTGATATCATCAGTCTGTCATCAATCCAGATAGCGAACATTCATTGAAATAATGTTAAATCAATATCAGGCAATTCCCTTGAATCGACACTGAAATCTGACATTGATTTTACATCATTTTTCAGCCTTGGTTAATACTGAAACAACAATAAAATCATGATTGAAAATCGACAGGACTTCAACCAACTAAACCACTGCAAATTATCATCAATACTTAAACATGTGAAAAAGACAACTGTGTATTATCTAAAAAAAGATAACCATCATCTGTTAAGTTACAATTTAAGATGTCAAAAATCAACATCAATTCAATATCTTCTTGCTATCTAGGGAGTCTGTGGACATCAGGGCAGCTTTTTCCCAATATGACTGATTCTAAACATCACTGAATATATTTTTGAGGAGTTGTTGAGCCTCTACAGAGAGTCTAGATGTGCTCTGACAGCATTTTACACTAAAGTATTCAAAACTCTTAAATACAGATAAAATGTTGCTGAACCATTAAATTAAAATAAGATCTCTCAATAAAAACACAAACTACATCTATAGGCAAACAGAACAAAAGATCACATGAAGAATGTTTATTAATCAGTGAATAATTATTGGCTAGAAATGAAAATGATAAACAGAGTCCATTTCATGGATCTTTCTCAGAAATTTACTAAAACAAAGTGTGTTTATAAAAATGATGTTAGACTTCTCTGTGGTAACAACGGTTGAATGCTCTAATTCTGAAGCTGTGAGCTGAAATATTGTGTGTTAAATAATCAGCTGTAATTTGTTCGTTCCATTGGTTGATTTTCTGCAGGCACACTGCAGACTGGGAAGCACCAGTCCTTCTTAGTCCTTCTCCTAACAACATATAAGAGTCCAACTGGACCACATCCACGTACTGAAGCTTGTTCTATGACACAGGATTTGATCTTATCCATATAATGTCAGGGTTAGGGTTAACCCTGGGGTTTCACTTCTTACAGGGGTATATTCCCAATTGTAACTCATCAACTAATTAATCCTGAAACTTATGGAGACAAAACATTACTGGATGGAAGATGCTTCTTATTAACTGTAAATCAATATGTGTGTGTACACTTCTCTGCGTAAGAATAATTATTGTGAACCTTTCATGGATGCGCTGAAATATTTGAAAATGTTGTTCAGACGTGTTGAACTGACTGAATATTAATGGGTTTAAGCAGGGCCGGCTATACACTGGGGTAAGAGGGGTCAATGCCCCCTTATACAAACGTCCTGTCCCCTTAAATCAAAATGTAGAAGTTGAGAAAGAAAATAATAGATTGCCCACAAACTGAATATGGGCAAGATTTACTACAGTAGCTTAATAATCCACTGGAAAAGGCACAAATGAGATGATAAGTAACCCTAACCCTGTTTGGCCTGTTTGGTCTCTTCAGTGTAGAGGTCTGGGCATTCCTCGCTACACTGTACAGCATACACTACACATTGTTAAGTTTGTGTTTAGGAGTTTTGTCTTTTGGATGAACCAGTTTTTGTGTGAGTGTGTTGCTGGGTCTTATTTAATTTTGCACATTTATTTGAATTAGGCCATCCAATTAAGTTCGATCTTATGTTGTTGATTGTAAAGATCTGGATGGATATTTTAGTTTATTCTCTATTTGTATTTTTCAGTGTTATTTTCCAAGACTTTGCAAATTCTCCTTTTCTTTTTATAACTGGGCCTACCATTTTTAGTTTTGTTCATATTGGCAATAGTGAGAAGTTTTATTGTTGGTATGAATATATTTGATATAGGCTATCCAATTAAGGTAAATGCCGTGTTTTTAGTTGTTAGAATCTGATGAAGAATATTTTATTTTATTTTTTGGTGTTTTCGCTTTTCTGTTTTCCCCCTGAGGGATTCCCACCTTAACGTGGTCAGGGGGTTTGCGTGCCTTAGTGACCATAAAAGCTAGACCCGCAGAAGCTTAGCCTTCAGGTGGGACACCCAAGTTGGTCAGGTCTTAGGGTAGAGGCCTGACAAATTGCAATCCAATTACATGACAGAAACAGTTATCCTGAGTAGGGCTGCCACGATTAGTCTACTAGTCACGATTACGTCGACGACTAATTTGAGTTTGGTGCGTCGTTTGAAGCTAAGATCCTGAAAGACGCAGGAATAGGTAGTAGGATTTAAGAGTGTGAAACAGAAGATGTCAGCAATGCATGTACAAGGATGCCAGCTGCTGTTAAACGCCAAAGAAGAAGAAGCAGCCTCCAGTATCGTGGCTGTGTCCAAATGTAGCCACATCCTTCGGAGGCCGCATTTGAAAGTCAATTACATTACAGCGACGTGACAAAGGCTGGCCAAATTCAAAGACTCCGACAAATGCGGCCGACAAATGCATCCTCCTTTTCCTCAGATTTGAAGGATGGGTCTGGTGTATCCTTCGTGGCCCAACCTATCCCAGAATTCACAGTGCGGCTCAGCCAATTCCAGTTTCCTGCAATGGCGGCAGCTACTTAGTTTTAATATTACTCTTATTACTCTTTCTGGGTCACAAAATAGTTTTCAGATATTTTAGGAGAGAATGTAGCAGCAGATCACTTCAAATATCTGCTCGGTTTATCAAGACATCACATATTTGCAAAAGTGCTCCAATGTTTTCAGAGACGCCTGTTTCCCACCAGCTTGATAGCTGACCAGGGGTTCGAAGCTCTCTAGAGCCAGCTTGAACAGCAAACTCCAGGCACATTGTTTTCAAACCCCCCGTGGTCTTTCGCTCCTCGGGTTAAACATGATATATAAGTCAATTAGATAACTTAAAAATTTTATTGTTTGGCTTTTTTCAGTGTTTTATTTGTTCCTGAGTAAATCGGTTTGCCTGAGATTAAAGTTATAGTTTTCACACAGCTGAATAAACGTCAAACAGAAAACTGATTAAACAGAAGGGAGAGATGGTTGAGAATTTACTCCAATGTCCTGTATATTTTAGATAGCAAGGAGCAGACGGCTGAGTCTGCAAATTTCATTAAAAGTTTAATAAACTATCATCTTAATTTTAGTTAGCACATACCTTAAACACTAAGCTAATGATAGTTATATAAGAGCTTATTCCACCAGCATGTTGGTGGAATAAGCTGTACGTTTTATGTCCAATGGATGTATAATCTTATTAGTCGACTAATCGCAAAAATAACCAGTGACCATTCGACTATCAAAATAATTGTTTGTGGTAGCCCTAATCCAGACCAGATCAGCCCACCCAACCCCCACACCTTTCTCGCCTCCATTGCCACTAGGTGCCCCCTTTATTTCTGTCTGCCTGTTAGGTGTGGCTGTGTGCAGACAGGAATAGGACCCAAGGTGCAGACTCCGGAGACAGCCGTGAACTCAAAATGGCTTTAATGTGATACTCAAAATATATCATAACTGAAAAAACTCAAAATAACCTTAAACTGGAGGAATGACAGAACACACAGCAAGGTAAACGGTAGATCGCGACACGGACACAGAGAAACACAGGGCTTAAATACACAGAGGGAGCAATCAGGGAATGAATAACAGGAGGGAAACACAGCTGGGGCAAATCAGAACTGACGAGACCAAAGGAAGCATAAACTGAACACACTGAGATAAGACAGAGACCTTCAAAGTAAAACAGGAAACACATAACACAGACTCACATGCAGGCACTACAGAGGGAACAGAGACGTGGGACCAGGGCAGACACAAACACTGACTGAACACGGGGATATAGGAACTAAGGATACACAGAGACGCGAACTAGACAAGGGGATACAGGTGATAGGGGAGACAGAGTAACTAAAGAAATACAGACAGAAAACCAAAACACTAAAACTCTAACCAAACCCCACCCAGAGGACCTTAACTAAGAAAAACCTGTAAAGCAAAGCTAGAATATAATGAAATAACAAAATCAAATAACCAAAAACACAAAACACTGGGTCACCGACCCAGGAACCCTAACACTGCCCCCTCATATATGCCTGTCTAGAACCGGCCCAGGGTTGAAGCTTCCAGTCACAGTGTGTGTCAGTGAATGCATTATTTAGGGAGTAACAGAATACATGTTACGTATTTAAAATACAAAATATGAGTAACTGTATTCTGTTACAGTTAAAAGGGGGATATTCAGAATATTTGTTGAGATAAATGGATTACATGGCAGTCTTTTCCTGTTTTATATGTTAGGCTATGCCCTCTCAATTTTTGTTAATTTCACACCTGTGGAAAACCCTAAGAAAACACGCAATAAGAGGCTCTAATGCCTGTGTCTCAGTCTTGCGGCCCATGTCACCTCTACTTGCGGCTCGTATAAATGACGTGAAGAAAATTCTTTTCAAAATTATTATTCAAAAAATTATTTAATATAAAGGCAATAGGCAGAGTGTTACAGGCATAGCCATAAAGAATGTAGACTCATGAGCAGTGTAGTCCGTGCTGCAGGGAGAATGGACTGCCATACCATTATGTGTCTGTGAGCGCGAGGAGGGAGAAAAAAGAGAGTCAAAAGTATGAGTTGTCACAGACCAGAAACGGGAGATGGAAGCATGTAATATAAGAAATATATATAATAATATATATAGTAAATATAATAATAACCACTGCAGCCAAAAAGAGTGCCCGACGAGCCCAGTTGTAAATAAGTTATTAAGACTCGACTGTACACTGTGTTCGTGTTTTCCTCTGAAACAATAAGTTCCGTTGGAGCAGCCTTTCAACGCCTCTCTCTGTCTCTCGCTAGCAAAGTTGACCCAGACAACAAAGTAAAGCTAGTTTTCGGCTACGAGCCCGACACAGAACCCGACGTATTAGCCAGAGGTCCCTTTACTACGGTTCGGAACCGCGGATCTGTTTGATATATGAGCAGAATAGTTTTCTATATGAGATCGCTGCAAAAAGTGCAGCCTTACCTAATGTCCACCCTACTGTTACTCATTTTATATTAAGATTTAAAAATCTAGTTGCTATTGGTATCTCGAGTAACGTTCAGTAATAGTAATAAATCACACAGCAATAGTACATTCATGCAGTTGTAAAAAGCATGACAATATATTAAGTAATCCAAAGTATTCAGAATACGTTACTCTCATTGAGTAACGTAACGGAATACGTTACAAAATACAGGTTGGGTTATGTATTCTGTAATCTGTAGTGGAATACATTTTAAAAGTTACCTTCCCAACCGTGATCATGTGTGCTTCATGGCTCCATCTATTGAACTGATGGTAGAAGTAGAGCAGCTGATGGCAGCTTCCTCTGCCTCACACTGCTGTCTGACTGCATTCTGCTGACACTGAGATGAAGCAGAAAAGAAGCAGCTGGTATTTGGACACACATGATGGAAAGGAGGATTTCAGTTGATGTGCACATGAATGATTTGTGTTTCCTCTGTAGGTGAAGGTAGAAACTGTGTGTGAGCTGATGTGGATGTGAATTCAGCAGCATGGATCAGTGTGAGGGAGAGGAGGGAGTCCCTCCCTCTAAAACCACTCTGTGTGGGGAACATGAGAGCCAGACCACAGCTCAGAGGTGAGATGACCATCTCTAACTGTCCATGACTCTTCTCCATGTCACAGCTCAGCACTCACATCACTGCTCCATCATTATTCATTATTCACACTCATACTTATGTGTATGTTGTTTTAAAGCCCAGAGGTGCACGGTGTACCAGGGTCTGCTGGACCTAAGCCTAAAACTAATCCAGAACCTGGACCTGAACCCAGCTGTGTTTCCTTAAAGAGTGACCTGTCGAAGGATATTGGTGCTGACTTTAAAAAAGAACTTTTATGTGACAAAGAGTAAGTAGTTTACTTTTTTCTGGTTGTTTATGTTTTGGGGGATTAAGTATTCTCATTTTAATTTTTTTTGTTTTACATCATTTTTTTCTGATTTGAGTAATTTTGTTCATCATGTAAGTAATTTAATATTTCCAGTTTTTCCATCTGTCTCATGAAACTTTTACATTTATTGTTTTACTTCTAGGATCAGTAAGAAGCCAGAATCTCCTGGACCTGAACCCAGCTGTGCGTCTTTAAAGAGCCATCAGTCAAAAGATATTGGTGAAAAATTTAAAGGATGTCCTTCTCCTGCCAAGAGGTAATGTGTATCTAAATGTCATTGTGAATAAATGTGAATAAATCCTCCATCATGTTTAATATCAGTTCAGCTCTTTTTCACACACATTTCTATGTTCATGTGTGAAGTGGTGTGTGTTGGAATGTTTCCACAAAGACAGCAGTCAGAGTGTAAAGAATGGATGTTGTAGAAGGGGTTTCTGTAGTGAAGAGGCTGAGTGTCTGTAGGACTCCAGATGCACGTGTCTCCTTTGTGCTTTGCATCAAACACAGTGTAGGTGGGAACTTCCATTCAGGTGTTTCAGGTGTTGCCGGATGGACAAATATTTTTTTCTCCTCTTCAATGACACTTCAGCAGTGCTCAATCTTCTGGGGAGATGTTTGTCTTTATGAAGGTTTATGGATTATAATTCTTTCTTACTTTGGTGAAACTAAGCAATAAACTTTCCACCTAACTTTTCAAATAAATTTCCAGCTGGCAGAGAAAAAAAGATATGAAGCTATAGTGATGCTTAACAGCCTGAGCGATAGTAAAAATTCAAACAGAATTCAAACATAGGCTTAATCTCCATACGTATTTGATATAGTGCCAACGAATACAAATAGGTGTTCTTACATGTCTTAATCATAGAGCTCTGATAGTGATAAGCTATCACAGCATCATCACAGCCACTTTGCACCAGGAAGTAACTACATAGGGAAACTGTACTACAAAGAAGACAGCAAGGGAAAACTCAGGGCAGCCTCGTGCTATTGCAATGTAACTAAGGGAAGATTCAGGGTCACCGGATCCAGCCCTAACTATATGCTTTATCAAAAAGGAAAGTTTTGAGCCTAATCTTAAAAGGAAGAGAGAATGTCTGTCTCCCGAATCCAAACTGGAAGCTGGTTCCACAGAAGAGGGGCCTGAAAGCTGAAGGCTCTCCCTCCCATTCTACTTTTAAATACTCTAGGAACAACAAGTAAGCCAACAGTCTGAGAGTGAAGTGCTCTAATAGGGTCATATGGTACTACAAGGTCATTAAGATAAGATGGGGCCTGATTATTTAAGACGTTGTATGTGAGGAGCAGGATTTTAAATTTGATTCTTTCTTTAACAGGGAGCCAATGAAGGGAAGGCAATAGAGAAGAAATATGCTGTCTTTCTAATCAATACTCTTGCTGCAGCATTTTGGATCAACCGTAGGCTTTTCAGGGAGTTTTTAGGATATCCTGATGATAATTACAGAAGTCCAGCCCAGAAGCAATAAATGTATGAACTAGTTTTTCAGGACAAGACACTGGACCATGTGTATAGTAACATCAAGCAGGCCTACAAAGCGACACCCCTCCCCCACCTAGGACCATCTGATCACCTCTATCTGCTCCTCGTCCCTGCTTACACCTGCCTAAAGAAACGGACTCCTTCAAGCATCTGGGTCATTAAAACATTGCCAGATGATGCTCTCCACCATCTACAGGACTGTTTTAATCTCACAGACTGGTCCATCTTCAAATAGCAGGTGTTGTGTAATTGTTAAGTGCTGTGTAATGAATGTGACAGTGACCAAAACCATCTGGGTTCTTCCTAACTGGAAACCTTGGATGAAGAGTAAAGTACAGGCTCTGATCAGACCAATTCTCTGTACAGCACTACCACAGCCAACCTGAGGAGAAGCATCAAACAAGCCAAGAAGACCTACAGGAGAAGGACAGAGAGCTTCTATGGACAGCCCTCAGAAACTATGAAGACCAGACGAGAAGTCGATTTTAATTTTGCTACAATAAAACTGTCATGGTCCGAGTGAGTGCTGGGTTTTCCAGCGTGCCAGTGAATCCACCATTGGGGAGAGTCGCCACACCCCCTCTCGCTTTGTGCACCTGTGAGTAATCAGCCGACAGGCTTTTAAGACCAGCACTCACAAACACTAGTGGAGTGTGATACTGCATATTTTGGATCCGATACCAAGTAAATACGGGCCAGTATTGCCGATACGGATACGGATACTTTTCAGTAAATAAGGTGGATGCGTCATTGAATTGCTAAATCTCAATTAATTTTCATGACCTTAAGTGTTTTTTTTTGTAATGTTTACTTTTTTATTATTAAATAGTTAAAACACAGGACATAATCAGGACAAAGTTCATAATTAAATAGAAAATGCTTTATTATAATTTTTTTTTAGAAAAATCTTAATTAAAAAGTGCATGCAAACCAGTAAACAAAGCAAAACAAGCAAGTACTGTTGAGAAACTATAATACAAAAATTACAATTAAAATTCTCAGAAACAACAACAACAACTGGTGAAAATATAAATAATATGTAAACAACTTAACAACCCCCAAAGCCTTTAGTTAGTCTGTGCAGAACAAAGGTTTTGGCTACAGGTTTTTGTTCAAGAACAGTATCATATTAACATTTTTTGCTTGTAATGCACTTTGTCTGTTACTCGCTAACTGCCCTGCTTTTGAAAAAATCCTCTCAGCTGGCACTGATGTTGCAACCATTGCCAGGTATTTTTTGGCAAGTTTGCTCAAAGATGGGAATGTTTGTTCATTGTTTTTCCACCAAAGTAGTGGATCCTATACCCAAGGAACTGGCCTTTCCTCAGAGTACCTGCACATCTCAATTAGGGCATCAGTACCAGTTGTCCGATGCTGCTGAGATGCTAGGACTTTAGGGTGAAATTATTCCCATATCCCACCTTTTGCTGCAGGTGGGGATGAAGCAGCCCCTCCAGACGAGCTTGAGGTTGTTTCAGGAGTTGGGGCAGAGCAGATGGGACAGATTTTTTTTATATATGTTTATATAAAATGGTAGTGTTTCCACTATACCTGGCAAGCTTTTTATAAATCCCACATTTTGCAGTTGTCTCATTTTCGACTTGAAAATGCAGCCACATTGCGCTCCTCTTCCTCTCTGCCGTTCTTCTGTTGTATTTTCTCTGTGCGTGACGTGTGCTGATGAACCTGAGCTGGCAAGTTGCTTGTTTGTTTGCTTTGTGCATCTAAGTCACGTAATGGTGCAAAATCTAAACACAAGAGGGGGGAGGGGGAGCAAAGTGTGCCTGCTCTGCGCTGACACAGGAGCGGCTAATCCGGTGACCTGGCTGTTTCGTCTTTGCTGAAACCACAGCACTGCAAACAAGAGCGGAACTTAAAGTAAATAATCGATCTCACCAGGCTAGTATCGATCCAATACCAATTTAGTATCGATACAACTGATATTTCAATCAATCCGCCCACCACTAACAAACACTTCTCGCCAGAACGTTAGCTAGCCCTTGTTAGTGAAAGCCACAGTTAAGTAGTTCTCCTCATAGCAGTTTTTGGAACTAATCTTGTCTTTCTACTCGCTGCAGTCTCACGGATGTCTGGATCACGCCGTCATTTTTCCTTCCCTTCACACAGCCACTGGCCTGCGTGCTGTTTTCGGGGTTTACTAACCTGACTACCTCCTTGCCCGGTTTTCCAGTGAGTGAATCTTGACTGGTTTAGCCTTGCCTGGATTTTACTACCCCTAAGCCTCGCCTCCGCCTGCAAAAGTACGATAATTGCAAATTGCCCTTTCTCCCTGGACTGTTGCTTGGGGCTCACTTTAACTTTGCTCTCCCTTATTACAGTGACTCTGTGAGCGTAACTCCATAATCCTCCTTCTGCCCCGCAGCTCACGGCGCCAGTTCTAGAAAATGCCCGATGTCGGGTTCCCTGGCTGCTTCCCCAGCCTGCTAAAGAGACCTTTTCCTTTTGGACTCTGCTAAAGCACTCGTTTCATCCTTTCATGTTTTATGACAGTTGCTCTAGTATAGTTTAGTGCTTCGTAGTTCTGCTTTTGTTCATAGTCTCCCATAGTAATATTCTGATTTTGTATTTATTCAATTCAATTCAATTTTATTTATATAGCGCCAAATCACAACAAAAGTCGCCTCAAGGCGCTTTATATTGTACAGTATACCCTATAATGATAGATACAGAGAAAAACCCAACAATCATATGACCCCATATGAGCAAGCAATTTGGGGACAGTGGGAAGAAAAAACTCCCTTTTACCCAGGAAGAAACCTCCTGCAGAACCAGGCTCAGGGAGGGGCGGCCATCTGCTGTGACCGGTTGGGGTGAGAGAAGGAAAACAGGATAAAGACATGCTGTGGAAGAGAGACAGAGATTAATAACAGATATGATTCAATGCAGAGAGGTCTATTAACACATACTGAGTGAGAAAGGTGACTGGAAAGGAAAAACTCAATGCATCATGGGAATCCCCGGCACCCTACGTCTATTGCAGCATAACTAAGGGAGGATTCAGGGTCACCTGGTCCAGCCCTAACTATATGTTTTAGCAAAAGGGAAAGTTTTAAGCCTAATCTTAAAAGGAAGAGATAGTGTCTGTCTCCCGAATCCAAACTGGAAGCTGGTTCCACAGAAGAGGGGCCTGAAAACTGAAGGCTCTGCCTCCCATTCTACTTTTAAATACTCTAGGAACAACAAGTAGGCCTACAGTGCGAGAGCGAAGTGCTCTAATAGGGTGATATGGTACTACAAGGTCATTAAGATAAGATGGGGCCTGATTATTTAAGACCTTGTATGTGAGGAGCAGGATTTTGAATTCAATTCTGGATTTAACAGGAAGCCAATGAAGGGAAGCCAAAACAGGAGAAATCTGCTCTCTCTTTCTAGTCCCTGTCAGTACTCTTGCTGCAGCATTTTGGATTAGCTGAAGGCTTTTCAGCGAGTTTTTAGGACATCCTGATAGTAATGAATTACAGTAGTCCAGCCTGGAAGTAATAAATGCATGAACTAGTTTTTCAGCGTCACTCTGAGACAGGATATTTCTAATTTTAGAGATGTTGTGCAAATGGAAGAAAGCAGCCTTACATATTTGTTTAATATGTGCGTTGAAGGACATGTCTTGGTCAAAAATAACTCCAATGTTCCTCACAGTGTTACTGGGGGCCAAGGTAATGCCATCCAGAGTAAGAATCTGGTTAGATACCATATTTCTAAGATTTTCAGGGCCGAGTAAAATAATCTCAGTTTTATCTGAATTAAGAAGCAGAAAGTCTGCGGCCATCCAGGTCTTTATGTCTTTTAGACATTCCTGCTGTTTAACTAATTGGTGTGTGTTACCTGGCTTCATGGACAGATAGAGCTGGGTGTCATCTGCATAGCAGTGAAAATGGATACTATGTCTTCCAATGATACTGCCTAAGTGAAGCATGTATAATGTAAACAGAATTGGTCCTAGCACTGAACCCTGTGGAACTCCATAATTGACCTTAGTGTGTGAAGAGGACTCTCCATTTACATGCACAAATTGGAGTCTATTAGATAGATATGATACAAACCACTGCAGTGCAGTACCTACAGCATGTTCTAATCGCTCTAATAGGATATTATGGTCAACAGTATTGAACGCTGCACTAAGGTCTAGCAGGACTAGCACAGAGATGAGTCCACTGTCAGAGGCCATAAGAAGATCATTTGTAACCTTCACTAAAGCTGTTTCTGTGCTGTGATGAGCTCTGAAACCTGACTGAAACTCTTCAAATAAGCCATTTCTCTGCAGATGATCAGTTAGCTGTTTGACAACTACTCTTTCAAGGATTTTTGATATGAAAGGAAGGTTGGAGATTGGCCTATAATCAGCTAAGAAAGTTGGGTCTAGGGATGGCTTTTTAAGTAAAGGTTTAACTACAGCCAGCTTGAAGGCCTGTGGTACATAGCCGATTATTAGAGATAGGTTGATCATATTTAAGATTGAAGCATTAATTAATGGCGGGACTTCTTTGAGCAGTTTTGTAGGAATGGGGTCTAAAAGACACGTTGATGGTTTGGAGGAAGTAATTATTGAAGTTAACTCAGAAAGATCAATTGGAGAAAAAGAGTCAAACTTAACATCAATGGTACTAAAAGTAGCTGTAAATAATATTACATCTGTGGGATGATTATTGGTAATTTATTCTCTAATAATAAAAATTTTATTTGTGAAGAAGTTCATGAAGTCATTACTAGTTAACGTTAAAGGGATTGTTGGCTCAACAGTGCTCTGACTTTTTGTCAGCCTGGCTACAGTGCTGAAGAGAAACCTGGGGTTGTTCTTATTTTCTTCAATCAGTGATGAATAATAAGACGTTCTGGCTTTGCAGAGGGCTTTCTTATAAAGCAACAAACTATTTCTCCATTCTAAATGATGATCCTCTAAATTTGTGACACGCCATTTCCTCTCCAGCATACGAGTTATCTGCTTTAGGGTACGTGTTTGAGAATTATACCACGGAGTCAGGTACTTCTGATTTGAGGCCTTAGTTTTCACAGGAACTACAGTATCCAGAGTCATACGTAGTGAAGAGGTAAAATTATTAACAAGATGATCGACCTCTGTTGGAGTAGCGTTCAGATAGCTGCTCTGCTCTGTGTTGGTACAGGGAATTGAAGATGATAACAGTGGGTGGATTATATTCTTAAACTTACTTACAGCGCTTTCAGGAAGACATCTACTGTGATAGAGTCTACTCTTCACTGCTGTGTAATCAATTATTGTAAATGTAAATGTTATCAGAAAATGATCAGACAGGAGAGGGTTTTCAGGAAACACTGTTAAATGTTCAGTTTCTATGCCATATGTTAAAACAAGATCTAGAGTGTGATTAAAGTGGTGGGTGGGTTCTTTTACAGTTTGAGAGAAGCCAGTTTAGTCTAATAACAGATTAAATGCTGTGTTGAGGCTGTCATTTTTAGCATCTACATGGATGTTAAAATCACCCACAATAATTATTTTATCTGAGCTGAGCATTAAATCAGATAAAAAGTCTGAGAAATCAGAGAGAAACTCTGTGTAAGGCCCAGGTGGATGATAGATGATAACAAGTAAGACTGGTTTCTGAGTTTTACAGCTGGGGTGGACAAGGCTAAGCATCAGGCTTTCAAATGAATTAAAAGTCTGTCTTGGTTTTTCGTTGATTAATAGGCTGGTGTGAAAAATTGCTGCCACACCGCCCCCTCGGCCTGTGCTTCGAGATTTCTAGTAGTTAGAATGACTCGGGGGTGTTGATTCATTTGAACTAACATAATCATCCTGCTGCAACCAGGTTTCTGTAAGGCAGAGTAAATCGATTTGTTGATCAATTATTAAGTCATGTACTAACAGAGACTTGGAGTTGAGAGACCTAATATTTAATAATCCACATTTCACTGTTTTACTCTTTGGTTCAGATGTGGATACTGTATAGATCTTTCTTTGTGATTTTTTATGTTTAAGTTGTTTATTGCTGGTTTTTAGTTTATCTTTTGTCTGTTTGGGAGCTGACATAATGGAGATGGAGATGGGTTTTTTTTTTGTTTTGTTTTGTTTTTGTTTTTTTGGGGGGGGGGGGGGGGGGGGGGGGGTACCAGGAGGAGAGAAGCTGCAGAGAGGCGTGTAAGACTCCTGGTCCCAACTCTGGATAGTCATATTTTGGGGGGTTTAATAAACTTGTCCATATTTCTGGAAATGAGAGCTGCTCCATCCAAAGTGGGATGGATGCCGTCTCTCCTAACAAGACCAGGTTTCCTCCAGAAGGTTTGCCAATTATCTTTGAAGCCCACATCATTTCTGGGACACCACTCAGACAGCCAGCAATTTAAGGAGAACATGCGGCTAAACATGTCACTCCTGGTCTGATTTGGGAGGGGACCAGAGAAAACGACAGAGTCCGACGTTGTTTTGGCAAAGTTACACACTGATTCAATATTGATTTTAGTGACCGCCGATTGGCGTAACCGGGTGTCATTACTGCCGACATGAATTATGATTTCACTGAATTTACGTTTACCCTTAGCCAGCAGTTTTAAATTTCCCTCAGTGTCGCCTGCTATGGCCCCAGGAAGACAACTGAATATGGTTCCCGGTGTCTCTAGCTTCACATGTCTGAGAACAGAATCACCAATTACCAGAGTTTGACCCCCGGCAGGTGTGTCGCCGAGTGGGGAAAAACCGTTAGACACATGAACAGATTGGTGGTGTACCTGGGGCTTCTGTTTAGGACTATGCTTCCTCCTCACCGTCACCCAGCCGCCCTCTTTCCCCAGCTGCTTAGGGTCTGCCGGGGAACAGCTAGCGGGGCCTACGCTATCTTCGGCTGCACCAGCTACAGGGGCCTGGGTAGCTACAGGTGAATGAAAGGTGCGAAGCCGAGTCTCCAATTCAGTAATCCTGGCCTCCAGAGCTGCAAATATGCTACATTTGTTACAAGTATCATTACTGCTAAAGGAGGCCGAGGAGTAACTAAACATCTGACACAATAAGCAGGAAAGTGCAGAAGGGACAGGTGAAGTAGCCATGGTGGTAGCGAGTCGGCTACGAGCTAAGCTAGCAAAACAGTACAGACACAGTGAGTGAAAACTTTGGCTATAAATTAGGTAGTGAGTACACAGAAAGTGTGCTTCGGATGAAACACATGAAGATTATACTATGAAAAAGAATGTATTTAAAGTTTTTAATTAAATTGCTAAGCAGATAAGCTACTCAAAAACATCACTGTGTTTGAGCAGGAACTGGAAGTGATACTCTACCGCAGAGAGAGCGAACACCAAGTGACAGCGCCACCAAGAGTGACTAAGTTTCTTACCTGCCATAGAGTGTGTTTAATCTCACTTTCTTAGTCCCCTGAGTTTGTAGCATCATGTTAGTTTTTAGTTTGAGTAACTCCTGAGGTTAGATTTATTCCTCTCGCCTTTTGTTCTTGTTTAGTGTTTTTGCCTTTAACTATTTTCCCTTGTGTCACCTTCGCTTGCTGAAATAAAATCTTGCTTTTTGCTCATCCTCCGAGCTTCAGAGTGGTGTCTGCACCTGAGTCCTTTAACCTGTATTGGCCGTCGTGACATAAAACCACATACATACATAGTGTCATGGTCCTGAGCCTGCCGACTCAGGGTTTTGTGTTTCTTTATGCGTTTGTTTATTCTGAGTATGTATTCTGTTATGATTTGCCATTTGTTAGGTTTCTGTTCTGTGCCTGCCCTGATCCCACTTCTGTGTTCTGCCTGTCTATGGTGTCACACTGTCTGTTTGTGAACCTGTCTTTTTAGTTTAGTGCCTTGTCTGGTTCTCTGTGTCTGAGTTTCCTGTTTTATTCTGAAGGTCCCTGTCTCATGTGAGTGTGTTCAGTTTACGTTTCCCCTGTCCCGTCGGCTCTGATTTCTCCCAGGTGTGTTGCCCTCCTGTCTCTCATCCCCTGATTACTGCTGTGTGTATTTTAGCCCTGTGTGTTCTCCTGCTTGTTGCCGGTTTGTCTGTGTTCCACGGTGCCCTGTTCCTCGTCTCTCTGCCTCTCACCCCGTTTGGTATCATTTAAGGTTTGTTGTTTAGTTTTCCCAGTTTCGGTTTCTTTAGTTTTGTCATCCCTCATTGCCTGTTTTGCCACTACGCCACTTTGTAAATAAACATCACTAGCATTATCATCTACTGCCTGCATTTTGGGTCCTTTCTCCCTCCAACATCACACGGCTCACCTCGGCAGCCGTGACAGTACGAACCGGCCACAATGGACCCAGCAGCATTCAACCCGACCGAGGAGCTTCGGGGGGGATATTATTAACTCTGTGGATAAATTAATCAACTTATGGCTGGAGCACGAGGGGAGAGAATTCCGTCAGGCCATAGCTAATCGGCTGCAGCGCTTAGTTTCTGGTCTCCCCTGGTTGCTCAGCTCACTTCATCCACTCGCACAGAATTTTGTTCTGAACGAACTTTGTCTTCACCCCCCGGTTGCTACCACCCACCCTGCAACTCATGCTTCGCTGCCTGTCCTGATGGAGGATGCTCTGCCCGGCCTGTCAACACAGCCTTCACAAGGGAAACGGCGCTCACGCCGTCAACGCTCCTCACCACAGTCGGACCTAGGGATTTCAGAGCAGCCGGCTGTGGTGAGTGGACAGGACAATAGTATTGGTTTGAACTGTGGGACTGTTTACTCAGGGGTTATGTTCTGTACGGCAAAGGACAATGACTGCTTATCGCCTGTTCAGTCTACTGCTCAGCTACCTTCAACCCAGTTTCCAGTGTCACCTACACAGCAGCCTGTAGCTCAGTTAGCCGCCCGGCCTCAAGCTCAGTTAGCCGCCCGGCCTCAAGCTCAGTTAGCCGCCCGGCCTCAAGCTCAGTTAGCCGCCCGGCCTCAAGCTCAGTCTCCAACTCCACCACAGTTGTCATTTCAACCTTTACTTCAGTTGCCCTTAGTTCAGCCTCTATTTCAGCAGCCACTAGCCCGGTGACCTGTGTCACCTGCTCCTCCAGTACGACAAGCTAAATCAATTCTATCCGAAGGGAATTGTTTTTCATTCGTCCATTGTAAGTAGAGAGACAAACCCATAAATAATGTAATCGTTCCTCAAAAGCTGGCCCGTTTAGAGACAGTAACTCTCTCCAGGGCCTCCCCAGAGTCTGAGTTTCAATCCGCAGTCGACTCTGGACCCCTGGAGGCTAAAAAGTCAGAAAGTTGTCACTTCAAACCAGTCACTGGTGCAAAGAGAGTACCTTGCTCCAGGGCATCTCAGCATGGAGGGAAAGCTTAATGCACGAGATGGTAAGAGCTGTTGGGACTAAAAAAAACTGAGCGGAAAGCTACAGACATCTGAAAACTGAGTTTTTAATTTTCAGTGAGATCACCAGGACTAGCAAAGCTTCACCATTGCAGGGAGTCATCGTATTCACTGAACCCATCAAAAAATCACTTCATGGACCTTGCGTCTGTGTGTGGACAGACATAACATGACCTAATTATACACTACTCCTCCACAGAGTGGACAAGGAGAGAGCAGAGGTCTCCACTGGTCAGTCTGCACAGCAGCGTCAAACACACCTGGACTCTGTGTTTATGGTCTGTACTACTACTTTTACATGTGGTTTTTTTTCGGTCACCTCTATGCTGCACTTTGTAGACCAGTGGATTGTCATTGTGTCCAATATGAATCTGATTTTTGGTTCCATGATTTCAGTCCATTTGGGGGTGCCTGTAGCTCAGGAGGGGAGCAGGTCAGTTACTAATCAGAAGGTTGGTGGATCAAACCTTGGCTGGTAAATGTACTGGACAAGATACTAAACCCAAAGTTCTCTCTGATGCAACCATCAGAGTGTTAAAGTTGTGGCATGTTGTATAAAGTGCTCTGATAGCACAGAGTGTAGAAGAGCTGTATGAGAACCAGTGCATTTCAAGATTGTTTATTTGTCACCTGCATAGTTATAGAAGTACAACACGCAGTGAAATGTAACATGATACGCTCGACTGTGCAAAAAAACAAGAGAGAGAGAACATTATATACTGGGAGTGAATATATACAAAGATGACATTATATCCAATAAGTGAGTGAGTTATATATATTATATAAATAAAATAAAACAATCTGGAAATTTACATTCAAATCTGAGAATGTACATTTTCTAAATGGTGTGTTAAAGTGTCTTGTGCCGTTGTGAATGGGGGGGATGGCCTGAGACTCAGGGCTCAGATGATTGCAGAAGTTGGAACAGTGTATTGCTGGGATGGGACAGGTCCTTCAGTATCTGAGCTGCTCTAGTCCAGCATCTCCTGGTGTAAATGTTCTGTAGGGAGGGGAGGCCAGCCCTGCAGCAGCGTTCTGCTGTACGGATCACTTTCTGAATAGCTTTTTGGTCCTTAACATAGCTGTTCCCATACCAGGATGCAATGTTCTGTGTGAGGATGTTCTCCATAGCGCCTGTATAGAAAGACCGCTCGGTAACTCATATGGTCTTCTTTTCCAGCGGCTGGAGGACAACATTATGATGTTTGTGAAGAATGAGCTGAAGAAAACCAAAAAGGTTCTGAGTCCAGATGACCCAGAAACCATAAAAAGCCAGAGGGAGGATAAGGAGATGTTTGAAGGTGAGGATGAAGATCAAAGAAAGAGCTGCAGAGAAGCATTTCTGAAGATCACATTACACTTCTTGAGGAGACTTAAGCAGCATGAGATGGCTGACCATCTGCAGAGCAGTAAGAGAATTTCTCTAAAGATTGCATATTGATCTTTCCTAATATCTCAAGAAATGGACCAATATCTATTCACTCATTTATCCTTTCGGGGTACTGAAAGGCTATGATATTTATTATATAATAATTAATTTATCTGAATTACTTATTTTCAGAAATATTTGCTCCACTCTATAAACGTGAACTTAAAGCCCAACTGAAGAAGAAGTTCCAGTGTGTGTTTGAGGGAATCGCTAAAGCAGGAAACCCAACTCTTCTGAATCAGATCTACACAGAACTCTACATCACAGAGGGAGGGACTGCAGAGGTCAATGATGAACATGAGATCAGACAGATTGAAACAGTATCCAGGAAATCAAAGGGACCAGAAACAACAATCAGACAAGAAGATATCTTTAAATCTTCACCTGGAAGAGATGAACCAATCAGAACGGTGCTGACAAAGGGAGTGGCTGGCATTGGGAAAACAGTCTTAACACAGAAGTTCACTCTGGACTGGGCTGAAGACAAAGCCAATCAGGAAATCCAGTTCATATTTCCATTCACTTTCAGAGAGCTGAATGTGCTAAAAGAGGAAAAGTTCAGCTTGGTGGAACTTGTTCATCACTTCTTTACTAAAACTAAAGAATCAGGAATCTGCAGGCTGGAAGACTTCCAGGTTGTGTTCATTCTTGATGGTCTGGATGAGTGCCGACTTAGTTTGGACTTCAACAAAACTAAAATCCTGACTGAAACAAGAAAGTCCACCTCATTGGATGTACTGTTGACAAACCTCATCAAGGGGAACCTGCTCCCATCTGCTCACCTCTGGATAACCACACGTCCTGCATCAGCCAGTCAGATCCCTCCTGAGTGTGTGGACCTGGTGACAGAGGTCAGGGGCTTTACTGACCCACAGAAGGAGGAGTACTTCAGGAAGAGATTCAGAGATGAGGAGCAGACCAGCAGGATCATCTCCCACATCAAGACATCACGAAGCCTCCACATCATGTGTCACATCCCAGTCTTCTGCTGGATCACTGCTACAGTTCTGGAGGATGTGCTGAAAACCACAGAGGGAGGACAACTGCCCAAGAACCTGACTGAGATGTACATTCACTTCCTGGTGGTTCAGGCCAAAGTCAAGAGGATCAAATATGATGGAGGAACTGAGACAGATCCACACTGGAGTCCAGAGAGCAGGAAGATGATTGAGTCTCTGGGAAAACTGGCTTTTGATCAGCTGCAGAAAGGAAACCTGATCTTCTATGAATCAGACCTGACAGAGTGTGGCATCGATATCAGAACGGCCTCAGTGTACTCAGGAGTGTTCACACAGATCTTTAAAGAGGAGAGAGGACTGTACCAGAATAGGGTGTTCTGCTTTGTCCATCTGAGTGTTCAGGAGTTTCTGGCTGCTCTTCATGTCCATCTGACCTTCATCAACTCCGGAGTCAATCAGCTGGAAGAACAACAAACAAGCTCTCAGACAGAGAACGACTTCTATCAGAGTTCTGTGGACAAGGCCTTACAGAGCCCAAATGGACACCTGGACTTGTTCCTTCGTTTTCTCTTGGGTCTGAAAACTAATAAAATTTGTTTGCAAGGCCTGGTGACACAGACAGGAAGTAGCTTACAGACCAATCGGGAAACGGTTCAGTACATCAAGAACAAGCTCAGTGAGAATCTGTCTGTAGAGAAAAACATCAACCTGTTCCAGTGTCTAAATGAACTGAATGATCGTTCTCTAGTGGAGGAGATCCAACAGTCCCTGAGTTCAGGAAGTCTCTCCACTGATAAACTGTCGCCTGCTCAGTGGTCAGCTCTAGTCTTCATCTTACTGTCATCAGAAAAAGATCTGGATGTGTTTGACCTGAAGAAATACTCTGCTTCAGAGGAAGCTCTTCTGAGGCTGCTGCCAGTTGTCAAAGCCTCTAAAAAAGCTCTGTAAGTCATGATGTTTTTATAATTTAAATTCAGTTTACAAACAGAAAACTCTTGCTATTCCATTCTTCTTATTATACATATATCTTTTTAGGCTGAATAGCTGTAACCTGTCAGAGAGAGCATGTGGAGCTCTGTCCTCTTCTCTTCAACTAGAAGACTGTGAGCTCAGAGATCTAGACCTGAGTAACAACAACGTGCAAGACTCAGGTTTGACACTACTGTTTTCTCGACTGAAGACTACAAACTGGAAGCTGGAAACGCTCAGGTCAGATTATGTTGTTTATGATTTGACTTGAAATCTGCAACATAAAAGCTACATTTAGTTTTTGTACTGACATATCCTTACTCTTGGTATGGTATTACGGTAAATACCATGATGGTGGTGTGCTAGGTCGCAGCGGCCACACCGTGTCGAAATCATGGTGCAATTTTCGTGTTTTTACTCAAGTTCTACTTGAGTCCTGGTTCATTATATAGCTGTAATGTACGTCGGAACTACAGTCAAACACTTCTATAACCACCAACAACTTTTGGATTTAGGAAAACACCATTAAACTCAACCAGATGGAGACAAAGTGGAGAAATTGCGCTGCTGCAGCATTCTGCAAGCTCTGAACAGACGGGCTACGGCACCACCACATCTTAGCGTCCGCCTGGAAGTCCATCGAAAACGGTGTCAGCGAGGAAGTGGAAGTGCAGTAAGCGAGCCGGTATCCATGCCGGTATACCGCGCTTCCATCACTACTCTCCAACATGTGCTCCATAGAAAACAAACTGGACTGTTTGAGACTACAAATAAACTCCAGGAAAGAAACAAGGCACTGCTTTGTTCTTATTTTTACTGAAACATGGCTACACGGAGGCATCGTAGACCACGCTATCCAGCTAAATGGCTAGATAGCTACCGTGCCGACAGAGACCCCCTATCATCGGCAAGACACATGGCGGTGGACTGTGTGTTTACTTCAATAACAGCTGGAGTAGGAATGCTCCAATTGTGTCTGTGCAATTTTTAGAACTTGTGGAGGCCTTAGCAGTCAGATGCAGGCGTTTTATATCCCAAGAGAGTTTACTGTGGTGATCATTGTTGCTGTTTACATCCCACCTAGTACTAGCACTAATGCTAAAGCTAGTGGAGCACGCAGTGAACTCTACAAGATTATCAGTGATCTGCAAACAGCCCACCCTGACAGCTTCCTCATTGTCGCTGGGGATTTTAATAATGCAAAACTTAAATCAGTTCTACCCAAATTTCATCGGAACATTGACTTTGCAACAAGAGGGGACAACATGTTATACCTTGTTTACACAAACATCCAGCATGCATACAAGGCTTCATGCAACAGGCCCAGGTTCTTGGAGACACTGAAGAGCCCAATAAGAGATTAATGTTTCAGTGTGTCACAGATCAAACTCTACATTTCCATCAGCATAAAAGAGATTCAGCAGCAGATCAGAATCAAGTAGAGCAACATTTATACATTTTCTAAATTCCCAAATTCATACATGCGCATTCCTTTGACAATGTGACACACAGATTGCACTTCAGTGGATTTTAGTACAGTGGGCAGTGCATTCCCCTTGCACACACTTATAAGACACAAATTTTCTTTTCTTTTTTTTTTACCTGTTTAGTTATTTTTTTATATATATATATATATATATATATATATATATATATATATATATATATTTAATTATTTATATAATGGAAACATGGACATAATATGTAGACTCTCAGCTTTTATTTGAGGGTACTCATATTCAAATTGGATGAAGGATTTAGGAGTTTCAGCTACTTTAAAGGGACTAAAAGACTCAAAAGCTATTTCATGGGAAGGTGTGAGCAATTCCTTCTTTATGTCATTATCAATTAAGCAGATAAAAGGCCTGGAGTTGATTTGAGGTGTGGTGCTTGCATTTGGAAGATTTTGCTGTGAACAGAAAACATATGGTCAAAGGAGCTCTCCATGAAACAAGCCATCCTTAAGCCTATCTGAGAAATTGCTACAATATTAGGACGTCCAGGGAAGACAATAGTGCTGGACGACTGCAGAATGATTTCCATGTTGAAGAGAAACCCCTTTACAACATCCAACAATGTAAACAAACACTCTCCACGAGGTAAGCGTATTGATATTCAAGGCTACCATAAACAAATGACTGCATTTACTGCAAGGTGCAAGCCACTCATAAGCCTCAAGAATAGAAAGGCTAGATTGGACTCTAAAAAAGCCAGCACAAAAAATGTTTTTTGGACAGATGAAACCAAGAACACCGTCTACCAGAATGATGGCTAGAAAAAAAAGTATGATGATGTGACACAGGACAGAAGCAGCTGAATAAATTCTGATGTGTTCAGAGATGTATTGTTTGCTCACATAAATGCAGTCAAACTGATTGGGTGGTGTTTCATAATACAGTTGGACAATGACCCAAAACAGCCAAAGTAACCCAGGAGTTTATCAAAGCAAAGAAGTGGTAGTATCTTGAAAGGCCAAGTCAGTCACCTGATCTTAACCCAAATGAGCATGGATTTCACTTGTTGAAGACTAAACTACAGACAGAAAGGCCAACAAATGTCTCTTTCTGGACAACTTCTCTTAACTTCAACTTAAGGATGTTCCAGCTGTCTAACGGATTTGCTTCTCCATAGTGGTCAGATGTCTGTCTGTGTTAACGGGAACGTGGAGCTCAGTGATGGTGTAGCTAACTTCTGTGTGGCTCTTATGGGGTTGTTGTTTTTTTGTTTTTTGTTTTTTTTTGGGGGGGGGGGGGGGGGGGGATCTCTCTTTTTGTTTTCTGTTTTTGTTCTTTTTCTTTTTTCTCATTGCTTGTTTGGTAAATAATAAGAGAGGAAAACAATGTTCCAACATGAGAAATTCTGTTTTGTATTCATTGTAAACAGTTTGTGTTTTTCGTCTTCTTTTTTTCTTTATAAACTATATCCACAAATACTCAATAAAAATGTTTTGAATTAAAAAAAAGAAAGGCCAACAAACAAACGGCAAATGAAAGTCACTGCAGTAAAGTCACTGGGCATTAAAAAGGAGAAAACCCAGCATCTGGTGATATCTATGAGTTCAAGACTTCAAGACTGTCATTGCCAGCAAAGGGGTTTCAAGCATTAGAAATTAACATTTTGTTTTCAGTTATTTAATTTGTCCAATTATAGGGATTGTTTTACAAAAGATCCTTTCCTCCCTTCCAGAACTGAGTTCTAATGGTGGAATGACAAGGCATATAAAATTTAATAACACAAGTAATTCAATGTAATTGTCCTCTTTAAAAAAAAAGTCGTAATCTTAAGAATATTGAAATGTGCGCAATTTCGTTCAAAGAAAAGCTTATTCACATGTTTTGAAGTGTTTCATCAATGCACTGCAGGAAAAAAAAAGCAACTTCACACAAATAACAAAATTTAACAAAATGATTAATCCTTCTGTTATTCCTGCATTTGGCGGTTGAACTTAAGAAAAGTTGTAATATACAGGTCTGTCCATATAAATGTACTATTTTGTTTCTCCATGAACACTGAAGCTGTTATCACTTGTTAGATACCACACAGAAATCCAAAAGCTAGTGAAAACAGTAGTATTTTTTTTTGGCACACAAAGTCGAAGAAATGTCTGAAACGAATGACCTCCTCTAACAAATTTCTGTCATGTTGGATCAATGTTCTTAAATTACTAATATTACAGTTCTCAAATTTGAAGAAACTCTTGTTCTTTTATTTATATGACTCCCTACAGGTAAACTATTTGATCTAGATGTTAGTTTGGTACTACGTAGGCACACAAATTTGAATAAATTTTACTCAGTTTTAAATACATCAATCTTTACTGATGCCATTGCCTCTAGGATTCATAATAATTTATTAAAATGTTGAATGTCAGTTTGTTTGTTGTTTTTTATAGTTCCTTTTTAGGACTTTTGTGGAATGTCTGAGTAGGATTTTCTTTTTGAGTGAGTTGTTTTAATACAAACAAATGTCACTGGTATACCAAACCATTTATTATATATTTTGAAGCAGTTGTGCATCACATGAGAAAAATGTGTAGGTGACTATGTTTTTCTTTCTTTGTTTGTGACTGTAATTTAATATTTGAGTATAAAACCCCACCCACAAAAAAAAGTATATCGCTGACCACGAAACACCTTCAGAACCATTCAATTTTAGTTTCAGAATATATTTTAAAAGCCATGTACCTTTGCTTTCTGAACGAAGACCACCAACTTTCAATCCGTTGATTTGTAGTTGAGGTACCATACATATGACTGTGGGCTCCTGCAAGTTCATCTCCATGGTCTGATCTTAAAGCACAGTGAATGGCTGCCATTGTGCCATTTTCTGTGCCACAGTCTGTACGAAGGCATGCTGGAAGTTGACCAAACCGTGACAAGCACTCCATATAATATTTTGCAATGATACCTGGGTCATTATTTGAGCTGCCACAGCTGAGCCACATAACTTTCCTTGAAAATCCATCGACACATGCACTAATAGCAACACCAAAGGGCTTCAGCTTATCATAACCATCCACATGCCACACTTGATTTGGTCCTTCTGAAAAATATCCTCTTCGAACAAACCTGCGTTTACAGCGACGCTTAACACCATATGGATCTAGTCTTGAGAGTATGTGCATTACATCATTTCTTTTAACTTTCAGATTATACTTTTGTTGCAGTGTCTGACACATGGATCTGTAACCCAGAAGCTGACCTGAGCCTCTCAGTTCTTGTGTAACAGTGGAAATGACAATGTCAGTGGGAGTAAAGTCTGTCCTTCTAGTCATTCCAGCATCTTTTAGCCTCCTCTTTAATGTTCTCAGACTCATACAAATATTATGCTTGTTTTCAAGAAAATCCAGGATCACTTCATATGTATGGCCCTCAGAGAAATACTTATTGATGATGTCTGTGACTGAGACTGGGCCTAAGGTTGAAGAGAAAACATGAAAAGATAATTACGACCGCAGGAATCCACAAATGCACTTAATAAGTGTTTTTAAAAAAAATACCACATCTGAAACAAGTCTCAATAAACATGACTCAAGTATTTAATCTTCTTGATGTGTGCTTAAATAAAGGCCAGCAAAAGCTCAAAGAACATGGACCAGGATTCAGGACTTATCACTCTCATTAAGACCTCTATGCTGACAACTCAAAATGAGCAAAATTAGAGAAGTTAGAAGAATTTCGTCACTGTGTACATATGCCCTATTAAGTCATAAACTAGTTTTTAAAATTATGCCATAGAACCGGTGGCAGGCTTAAACCAGAATACAGTTCTTAGTACCTACCAGTTCATGCCTTTTCGTTTTTGGAATTCTGATTTATCTTTGCATACAGAGTCTTTAACAATACAAAAACCTTAGAATAAGCAAATGAATATAGTACTTTGGAATGGCACATCAATAATAATCCCCCCCAAAAAAAGTTTAACACGCACTACTGAAGCTACTGTGGTGTATATAAGTCATTATGAAGCAATTAAAAGGTGAGCAATAAATACTAGAACTTAGGAAAGTGAAGTGCTTACCATTCTCTATAAAAGGTGCTAAAACTTGAATGTTAGTTCCACAGGACCCACAAAAAACTCCAATTTGCCCCACTAGCTGGATTCCACAATATGGACAATACATTGCCTGATGAAGACAATGCCAAATTAAAACCTGAACACATTAACTGCAATATTCCTTAATGACTTTGACTTATTAGTATTTGTTCTCGAGTTTAAAAAAGCTTCATTTCTAAGGCTACATTAAACATTACCTTTGTTAGAATTATCTTTGAATATATAATCCAGATATCTGTAGTATTATTAGAATCATGAGATTACAACATATTTACCTCTCCTCCACTTCTTTGAAGTGTCTCCCAGTCCTAGCGCACTGGTTAGCATGTTTTGGTTCGTGCAACTGGTCCGTCGGGTTATTGTCTCCCCAGGAACATTTCCGTTGTCTTTTTTCCTATTTCCGTTGTGCTTTGTGTGCTTTTGCAGCGCTTTTCTTTTTGCAGCGTTTTTCTTTTTGCAGCATTTTTCTTTTTGCAGTGCAGCGTTTTTCTTGAAATTGCAGTGCAGCGTCTTTCTTTTTGCAGCGTTTTCCTTTTTGCAGCATTTTTCTTTTTGCAAGTGCTTTCTGAAGTTGCAGTCCGTTTGGCCTCTCAGGGCCACCGTACATCTCCCCTATATGGCTCAACTCCTTTAATGGTCCACCATATACAAGCACAGGTGAGCCCATAAATGGAAGGAAGTAAACATGCCTTACTAAGTAAGCAAACCAGAACCTTACATAGAATGTGCCTGCAATTAAACACTATAGCTATTGCCTCCCCATCATCCTACATGTAGAGGAGGGACAGAAAAATATCTGAACATGCAGTTCAGGACAAGGTTTACAATTTTAAGTACAACAATGACAACTTTTATCAAAATCACTCCAACAGGGGCCACAGTGGCAAAAGCTCTATCACCTTTAGTTCTCATCTTTTGGTCAGAAGCCAATAAAAAGTGAGTTACAGTAGTCCAAGCATAAAGAAATAAATGTATGTATAGCAATCTCCAGTTCAGAGCGAGATACAATACATCTTAATTTAGCAACATTTCTTAAATGATAAAAACAAGACCGAACCAGAGATTTGACATGACCATCCAATGTGAGAGTCGAGTCAAAAGTTACACCTAAATTCCTGATAGAGGATTTAACATAGACCAAAAGAGGACCAAGGGCTTACACTATCTGGGGTAAAAATCTGTCAGGAGCGCATACAAGGACTTCAGTTTTCCCCTCATTAAGTTTGAGGAAGTTAACAGCCATCCAACGTTTGATCGAATCTAAGAAGTCATTCAGAAACTGGAGCTTAGATAAATCTTGGGGCTTAAAAAATGTATAACTGCATCTCATCAGCATAACAGTGATAGGAAATGTCCTCGGAGGGGTTCATTATACGTTGGAGGGGAAGAAGCTATATTAAAAACAATAAAGGCCCCAAAACAAAACCTTGAGGGACACCGTAAGTAAGGGAGGTAGAGGATGACCTGAAATAAGAGACCGTCACAGAAAAACATTGGTTATGTAACTATGAGGAGAACCACTCCAAGGCAGTTCCAGATATACCAACCCAATATTTTAGCCTTTCAAGCAAAATGGTGTGGTTAACTGTGTCAAAAGCCGATGTTAGGTCCAGAACAGAGCAGAACAGAACATTTTCCTGCATCATTACTCATAAAAATGTCACTAGAGACTTTAAGAAGGGCTGTTTCCGTAGAGTGAACTCTCTGAAAGCTGGACTGAAACTTGTCAAAAAGGCTGTGTTTGTCTAGAACTGCTATAAGTTGCTTAGCCACAACCTCTTCTAGAAGGTTAGCAATTAATGGTAATTGGTGACTATCTATATCTATACTGCACATAAAACATGATATAATTGCTATAATAAATGCGAATTGAGAGATAAACAGGAGAGACATTTTCATTGATGCAGAAGACAATCAATGAACTCGCTTCACAGCTGACTGTCATGAATGACTGTTTTTTTAGTTTCAAAGAGACATGAGGGGTACTCCCCAAAGTCTGGCCTGGATCAGTGTCTGTGGTTACCATACTTACTGGAAAAGCTACTGTGAATTAAACAGATGGCATAACTTACCGGCGATATGACTCTTTACATTTTTCATTACAAAAGAAATGTACGAATTAGTTAATTTAAAGTTATCATATTTATAGTTATCAGTGTCATAGAATTCCAGTCTAACACATATGAGCATCAGATCAAATCACAGGGCTGCTGTACATCGAAGGACCAGCAGGTGTCAGTACTTCCAAATTAGCGGTTAAACAAGGCTTCGTGTGATCTGCCTTTTGGTGAAGCAATTGGCCAGAAAGATTCGACACATTCATGGGGCTTCATCACATCATCACTATTTACAGTTTATAGCAGCACCATTACCGCTTGTGATTTGAAATGCATTCTGAGATACCTGGTTGTCCCAAGTCAACACTACCGCCAGTCCATAGCAATTGGTTGTCTAAGATCAAACTGTCTTCATTTACTGTGCGCGGTAAGCAATAAGATGTTACACAAGCTGGAGTGGCAGTGTTAACCCCACCCCTTGACTTTGATGGGTGACAAATGAAATTAATTAATGAACAAAGCAGCAGGGCCAGGAGTGCTAAAATGAATTAAGTAAATACATCATTAAATAATTAATTTAATATTTCAAAAATTGATTAATTAAATATATAATTATTAATTAAATGTCTCATTGATTAATTAATTTGGAAATAAATAATTTAATAACTGTTTTAAATTAAATTAATGACATTTAATAAATTATTTAATAACATGTTTAATTAATTAAGATTATATTTTATCAAGATCATATTTTTTTTCAAAGGTGCAGACCACAAAGTTTAACATGCTGTTATTTTTCTCATTATTGTCTCTACAGATTGAGTGTCTGTAATCTCTCAGAGAGAAGCTGTGAAACTCTGTCTTCACTTCTCAGCTCCCAGCCTTCCAGTTTGAGAGAGCTTGACCTGAGTAACAATGACCTGAAGGACTCTGGAGTGAAAGTTTTGTCTTCTGGACTAGAAAGTCTGTGTTGTAAACTGGAAACACTCAGGTCAGCATTCTTAAAATGGTCAATAGATGACTATTTCAAATCTTTAAGCAATGCAGGGCTTTCTGTTGTGATTTAAATTATCTACTGTATTATATTGTTCATCCTAATCTGTGCGATTTATCTGATCAAAAAATGAAAAACGTATAAATAAAGTGTTGGAAGTTGTCCAACATATTGAACATATTTATTTCAGATGTTTTTGTTGTCCTCACAAGGTAATATAAGATATAAAGACTTTTATAATATAGACTTAATTTGCTGTCATAATCTGGTCAGACGTCTCGCTTGCCCAATATTTTCATTAGAACCAAAAAGCAACAAAGCTGATGACACCCGAAACAGTCTCAGCCCTACTTTATGTATTTTTTGTCTTAATTTTTATTTCATTAATTTTTTATCATTTGCAGATTTTAAGGTTTAGATTGACTAATGGCTATTTTTAACTACTGCTTCAGTCATGTCATTTTTTAATGATTTTTGGCTGCAATTTTTCTGTTTGCATTTAGCTGTGTTGCTATTCTCTAAGAGTATTTGTCATGTCTACAGGCTGTCAGGCTGCCTGATCACAGAAGAAGGTTGCAAGTCTCTGGTCTCAGCTTTTAGCCTCAATTCTTCCCATCTGAAAGAGCTGGACCTGAGCTACAATAATCCAGGAGAGGCAGTAGTGAAGATGCTTGAGCAGCTAAGACTGGACACTCTGAGGTATGTAGATGGCCGTTACAACCACAAACACTGTCTGATAGATGAGGAAACTGACCCTGTCTGATTACTTAATGCTGGAAACTAGTGTAATTTGAATAATCACACATGTAGGAACATTTTTCCCATTCTGGTCTAACATAAACAGTAGATGTCTGTATGGGGTCTCAAAGGGCAAATTTTCTATCAACAACAATGGTGCAACCTGTTCTAACTGATGTGTGGAAAGGAACTTACATCTTTACTCTCTGACCTTTATTTAGATTAAGTTTTATCTGTGTGTAGAGACCACGCCCAGGACATGTTTAGCCCCTAATTCTTCCCCTAATTCTAGCATAAACTAGAATTAGGGGAAGAATTAGGGTTGTTTGCCTAGCTTAGAAAAAAAGAATTGTTAATATAAATGGATTACTAGGTCACTCAACCTAACTGGCCACCTACAAAAATAGGCTTTGCATTGCTAGTTTGCTGCTTCTGAGCGTTTACATCTGAGACTTGTTTGTGCTAAAATATCAAATTGATCTTCTGGACTTTGTGATGACACAGTCACAGTTACATAAAGTCAAAGTTAATTAACTTTGGTTGAAATTCAAATTCAATTATAATAAGAAATAATAATTACAGCAGAAAGCGAATACTAAGGAACAATGGAATGGAGCTGGTGGAGCAAACTGGGTCACCGGTTGGGGTGTTAGGCCCAGACTAGTGGGTGTTTTTGACTGTAAAGCCGGTCTAGCATTAACAACCTGTTACCCTGCAGCCTGCACTGCAGGATATGTACTGTGCCATTGAGAGCTCCAGAAAGAGCCTGCACGGTGGTCCTGCAGCCAACCAGCACTTCAGTCAAATGTTATTGATATTTTTGCATAAATAAATGAAGATGATGAGCCTTTTAACACACATACAAAAGGAACATGTAAACATATGCTATAATTATTTTAGTGTGATGCTGTGATACATCATATTGTGAAATATCACTGACATTACATACTGTGCTCAACTGAACTCTCAAATGTAAAAATATTTGTTAGGATATATACTGTTATATACAGTTAGGAGAATATGAAATAAATCTATACATCATAAAGGTCAGCCAGAGGACAGAAGCAATCCGAAAACGACAAGTATGAGAATGAGAGTGAGTGAAACAGAGCAAGAGAATACAAAAACAGAAACAAATGAAAAGTGAAGTGACAATTGCTTCCTTTTGTCTTAACTGCAACTGCTTCTGTTTGCACATTGATCTGATTATTTATGAATTCTTGCCATTCACATTCAGGTTAAGTAGCAGCACATCACAGATGGGAAAATGAAAAGCAAGCAGGTCCCTCAGTGATCATCCACATGCAGAAAAATACAACATACCTGTTAATTAACAGGTCACAGTCACTGATATTGTCAATTTAGAACAAACAGAGAGAAGACAGAGACAGAGTCTGAACAAAAAAATAATAGATGATTTTATAGGGTGATGAAAGAGGAACTCTTCTCAGAATGAGTGGCAGGAAGCAGGAATGTTGACTTAATTTTAGGTAAATTAAGCTCATTGGCTATTCCTGCTGTTTGTGTCATATCACAATGGCATGTTGTATCATGTCTCATTTATTACAGTTATAATTGTTTACAGACTAAAGCATGGAATTGCAGATTTGTGTTCTAATACGTGGAGCTAGTAAATAAAATCTATGAATTATTCCATCCTGACTGAAGCATAACCTTTGTAAAAGCAATAGCAAAGATAGCAGTGATCATGAGGATCACATCATATTCTATGACCGCTACAGTAGCTCAAAATATGTGATGCACTGGCTGCTGCACTCTACCTGTACTAAATCATTTTTTGTACCCAGTCCCAGTCTTTATGTTTAATATGTACTCACTCCCTGACAGCATGAATGAATGTCACAGTGTGTTGAAATTGACTGTGACTGTGGCACATGTTGAATGCTCTCTGGACATCATGCTTAATAATAAAGATTATGATGTAATGTGCTAATCATTTTTGCTCTTTTGAAGTTTAGACATTTTCTTCAAGTGTATGTGTCCAAAAGTTGGATTTTTCCTTTATCAGTGTCTATCAGTATTTGTATGAGAGCGATGTAATGTCCACGTGTGCATGCTGAAAGAGACTGTGCTGGTCTGACCCCCCTCCTCCTTTCAGGGTGGAGCCTGCTGGAGTCCGATGGCTGACACCAGGTCTGAGGAAGTGTAAGTGTGTTTTTAATGTGATTCATAAAAAAAAAACGGAAACATTTATCCACCTTCAAACTGTCACATCACTCATTCACATCTCTGATGTCAAAAGTCATCATCAAAGTGTCAATCAATGAACAGATGATGGATCAATAACTGCAGCTGGATTGTGTTTGTTTCTCCATCAGATTCCTGTCAACTCACAATCGACACAAACACAGTGAACAGAAACCTCAAACTGTCTGACAACAACAGGAAGGTGACACGTGTTTTATCGATTCCATTATATCCTGATCATCCAGACAGATTTGACTGGTATCCTCAGCTGCTGTGTAAAGATGAGCTTGAAGGTCGCTGTTACTGGGAGGTTGAGTGGAGAAGAACGGCTTGGTTATCAGTGAGTTACAGAGGAATCAAAAGGAAAGGAAGGAGTGATGAGTGTGTGTTTGGTTTAAATGATCAGTCCTGGAGTCTCAGATGCTCTAATGATGCTCATTCTGTCTGGCACAGAAGCATAAAAACGTCCGCCTCCTCCTCCTCTGTCTCTAACAGAGCAGCAGTGTATGTGGACTGTCCTGCTGGCACTCTGTCCTTCTACAGAGTCTCCTCTGACACTCTGATCCACCTCCACACCTTCAACACCACATTCACTGAACCTCTTTATCCTGGATTTGGGTTCTGGGCTCCATCGGATGGTTTGGCAAAGGGTATTATCGACATTTATGGCCCTCCTTTGAATAAACTATTATTTGACTTTGAGTCAGTGACTCTGTGTAGTTAGCGTTCCCCTGTTAGAGAAACAGCTCAGTCTGTACATATTTGGCTCTTTCAGTCAGAAACACATCATGAGATGTATGAAAGATGCTGATATTTTATTTTCAGTACATTTAGAATGATGAAATAACTCAACTTTAACATGTCAGTGGTGGCATTTGGAGAATTAAACCATCCTTTAGAAACTAGATATAAATATTATATTTTCCAATATGATTTTTTTCTGTGGTACAGATGACAATGAAAAGATATAAAACAGTCTGCAAATCATAAGTTATCAATTCAAATGATTATTAACGCCATAAGAGAAGGTTTCCTGTTATTTGTACCACTCAGTTGGTCATGTGATCTGGCTGTGCAGTCCACCATAACTGACATCGCTTTCTATTTTGATATTTTCATGGTAAATAAACAGATTCTTGTTTAGCACTTTTCTGCACACATTCATACTCTGATGGATGATGGAGAGGGTTAGTATCTTGCTCAAGTATATTTTGCATGCCAACTGGAGCAGCCAGGGATTGAACCACCAACATTCTGATCATTAGATGCCTTGCTCTATCTCCTGAGCTATAGCCAGCCATCATCAAAGCCCTTTCTTAAATCCTCTCTGAGAGAATCTCAAACATGAGGAAGACAGGGAAGAGAGTGGACTCATTAGTAAAATGAAACACAGCCAATATTGACGTTTAAGACAAGGGAGGTAACAGAAATACTATTTATATAGATATGGCAGTGGTCACCATGGCAACATCACTGTCATTTGCTGTGTATTGTATTGATCATAATCCTGTCGTTTGTATTTCTTTTTATTGTTACCATTTTTGTCTTTTTTTAACAAACTATTTTTATCTCTTGCCATTGTTTGCCAGTGAGTGAAACAAAATTTTGTTCCATCTTTCTGCAATAAAAAATATCTTTAATTCTTGCAAGTGTAGAGTTGTAGTTACTTACAGTGACCACTAGAGGCAAGTGATCCTAATAGTTTCCCTGGAACCGTCCAGTTCATCCACATAAATAAGATGGCTGGTTCCATCTTATTTATGTGTTTATATGTGTAAAAACCACAACCAATACAGCCTTCGTTCGAACAAAATCATACAATTGATTGTCCCAAAAATCAGAACAGAATTGGGGAAAAAGGCTTTTAAATATGCTGCCCCTGCTTCCTGGAATAATCTGCAGAAGGAACTGAAATGATCAGAATTGGTTACCTTGGGAGAGTTTAAGTGAACAGCTCTTTTACTCAGTGTGATTGTTTTTAATGTACTCTTAATTTGATCTGTTATTGTATATTTTACACATGGTGGTATGGGATATTGTATTTGTTTTAAATGTTATATACCTATGTGGTATGTGACTTTTGTTGCCATGATGCCAGGTCTCTCTTGGAAATGAGATTTTTAATCTCAATGAGATTTTTTTTACCTGGATAAATAAAGGACTAATAAAAAAAAAAAAATTAATGAAGCTGTTGGTGATCAACGCTTATCAGTACAACTATAAAAACAATATTAAACATTTAAGTGCTCTACAAATAGTTTGTCTGATGTATATAACTAAAATGTGTTTTAAAAGGGTAAATATAAATGTCAAATTGACAGCAGATTTCACCGTAATGTACTCTATTTTTAAAATATGCCAAATATAATCTGGCTTGGTAATGTTTTACTCATATTTTGTTTACACAGACTAAAGCAGTAGGACATGAGATGAAACACTGCTCCCCTCAAGCAGGAGGCTCCAGTCCATTCTAGTGAGCCGGACAACAGGAGCCATGGGTCTTTTTTCCCCTTTGTCTCACCCTCTCTCTCGCACTTTTTTTCCGCTTCACTCCACACACAAGCCTTGTGCTTTGCGCTGAGCAGAGGGGGGAGGGGCGGTAGTTACACTTGCAGTAGCACAGGAACAGAGCGGGAGGGAAAGAGACAGAAAGAGAGCCAGGGACAACAACATCACATTAAAAAGGTATAGTAATCATCCACAACTATTTTCAGTTGCGGATGATAAAGGATTCCGAAAGTTTATTCATGCAGGTCCATATGACAGAGAATGTGCATCTTCTTTTTGTTTTCATATTTTAATTTATATTTAATTGTGTTGTGGTTTGCAGTGTTTTGTGTTGTTTCACTTTAAATTTGTTTAAAAAGGAAAAGCTGAAAATTTAAATAGTTAAAAGATGAAATGTGAATAGTTGGACTGCTGCAAGGGGGGGAGATGAGATGAGACCACAGTGGAAGGAGCAGGGGAGGACATGGAGGAAGGCTGTTTTAGTGTGGGAAATGAAATTTGGGTTTAAGAAACTGGGAAGAAAAAACGACTGCCTTGTGTGGAGAATTGAAGAGTGTCTGGAGCACCGCAAAGAGGAGAGGTACACAAAAATTACACAAACAGAAAAATGCATTAATCCTACTAACACATACACACATGCAATGAAGCTCATGAAGATCAAACAGTATTTTTAACCATGCATTTCTGTTACCATCATCTTGTCCGGTTCACTTAGTAGGTTAAAAGGTGATACATAGACTAGTGAACTATTATTTTTGGGGAAGGATGATTGAATCATTGCAGGGGTGAACAGAATGCTGCAGGAGGGTCAGATGAGTGGAGACTAATAGATTATTGAGTTTCTTGCTTCTGATGTGTGGGGGAGGTCATATCATGACACACATCTGGGTACATGGGGGAAACAAAAACTCAAGGGCATAGATTTGGCATGGACGGAAGGGACATGTCCCCACCAATATCCAGCGATTATTGAATTGTCCCCACCAATAATTTGATCTCTTCGAGTAAAGAAAAACAAACCCAACAACAGGCGGCACTGTTAGTTATCTCAGTCTCCCAGAGTAGCATTTCTAATTTTGATTGAAACTGTCAGAGAAAACTGCAGCTTTGAGCAAGCCAGGATATTAGTTTACAGAGGCTGTTAAAATTATATGTCTAACATTAAAATGTTGGTGACACAATAATTTCATCCTAATGGTACTGACATATTCATTGGGTTAATTTTTGAGACAAAATATCCTGAGGTAGTCATGATTTTGCAAATATCCACCTTGTAGTGCAGTTTGCACAAATTGTTTTAAAAATGCACTCACCCTACAAACATTACTGATGAGTCAAGATCTGCACAAATTGACAGAAACACTGAAGCAGCTCCACATTTTATTCTTATTGTCATGTATGTCCTGTTTGTCAGGTGACAGAAGAACCAACACAGAGCTTAGAGAGCAAAGGTGATACAAGATCACAGGTGAAATTGGATGATGACCTGGTGGTTCATGACTGTATTTGAAGCACATGTGTGACTGCATGTATGTGGAATGTCTCACTGTTATTTATCAGGTGACAGAGGCAGCTCTGCTATGTTGTAGCTCGGACAGAGGTGAAGAGGCGAGGTCACAGGTGACTGACTGATGATTTGGTGCTGTAGATTAACTAGTATTTATTATCATGACAACTGTTAGGCTGCTGATGTAAATTGATTCATTAGTGTATATTTGACAAAGAATCTGAATTGACATGTCTCACTTTTTATATGGCACGAATCCATGCGTTATTTTATCAGGTGGCAATATGTCCTAGTGTAGTCAGAGGGGAAGAGCCAGGGCCAAAGGTGAGGCACATCAAGCACAGAATAATAATTTTAATCTGAGGATAAAACGCATGTACTGAGGCTGAAAGAAGCTTCAGTGCTCTCAGAAGACTAAAAACATGGCTAAGGTCAACAATGACTCAAATGAGATTAAACAATGCCGCTGTATGCCATGTCCACCAGGAGAGACTGGACAGTATAGATGTAAAACCAATATGCCAGCAGTTCATTTCAGCTAACGAGAGGAGCGGGCATGTGTTTGGCTGCTTCACATAGTGGACATTGAGTTGTTGTGTGGGGCACCAGTAGTCCATGTCTGTTGCTGTAACAGTAGTTCATGTTTAGAATAAAAGATCCCAGCTCACTGATCTGATAGAGGGCAATAGTGCCTAAAATATTGCATAATTTTGCTGAGAGATCTTTTACTTTGTGGTAATCTTACATGAGTAGTTTTATGGCCAAAAACCACCAGGTCAGTCAGTGTTCCCTTAGTGCTAATGTGTCAGAGATGTTGGTGTACTATAACTGAAGTAATGTTGTTAAGTCCTTAAAGTCATATTCTTTTATTGTCATGAGTGTATTTGAAGCTATTTTTATTTTTGTATGTCACCTGATTTATATGGAATATGGCTGAAGTAAACTAAAGCCTAAAATACTTAGTCAGTCATTTGTTTAATAGTAATTTAACATTATATAATTCACATATTGTCATGATCCTGGGTCCTTTTGACCCAGCGTTTTGTGTTTTCTCTTCGTGATTGTGGTTCTGTTCTTTCTCTGGTTAGTGTTTACTCTGTTCTGCCCGTGTGTTCCTGTATCTAGTCCGCGTTTCTTAGTTTGTGTCTTTTCTTGTGTAAGTTCCTGTTTTATTGTGAAGGTCTGTGTCTTATGTGAGTGTTTTCAGTTTGCCTCCCTAGTCTCGTCATGTTAATCACTCCCAGCTGTGTTCCCACCTGTATGTAATCTCCCTGTGTTCTCTGAGTGTATTTAATTATTGCTGGTTCGTCTGTGTTGTTTCCCCTCGGTCTCCCTGCGTCTCTTCATGTGTATTTCCCCGGATCTCCCTGCACCGTCATTCCTGGTTTGTGTTGTTAGTTTACCCAGTTTAGGTTTTCGGTTTCATGTTCACACCCCGTTGCTGTTTGTACCCACTGCTGTAAATAAACACTCACCTGCACCAGAGCTGCCGCCTTTTGGGTCCTTTCTCCACCTCCACACGGCTTGCCCCGGCAAACCGTGACAGTACGAACCAGCCACCATGGACCCAGCGGCAGTAAATCCGTCCGAGGAACTCCAGGACGACATCGCGTATAATGTGGAGATTCTCCTCGGGCTATGGCTAGAGAACCCTCCAGAGGAGCTTCGTCGTGCCGTGGAAAGTCGGCTACAACGGCTCTTTTCTGGCCTGCCATGGCTTCTGCAGTCGCTTCCTCTGACCATGCAGGCTTTTCTCCGGCTCACACCGCACCTTCTCTCAGCCGCTCCTGCCTCGCTGCCCGACTCGCTGGATGTGATCTTGCCCGGCCCGTCGGAGCCGTCTGCGAGGAGGAGACGCAGATCGCGCCACCGGCGCGCCACCCCACAGCCGGACGTTCGGACTTCTAATTCACCGGCTGTGGTGAGTGAGGACTCTGTGTCTTTTCCAGACTTTTTGACTGTTCATTCAGGGGCTGTGTTTTGTGTAGCGGATGTCAACGCGAGCTGCTTATCGCCTGTGCAGCTACCGGCAGCTCGGTTAGCTACCCCGCAGCCACTCTCAGCTCGGTTAGCTATCCCGCAGCCACTCTCAGCTCGGTTAGCTATCCCGCAGCCACTCTCAGCTCGGTTGGCTACCCCGCAGCCACTCTCAGCTCGGTTGGCTACCCCGCAGCCACTCTCAGCTCGGTTGGCTACCCCGCAGCCACTCTCAGCTCGGTTGGCTACCCCGCAGCCACTCTCAGCTCGGTTGGCTACCCCGCAGCCACTCTCAGCTCGGTTAGCTACCCCGCAGCCACTCTCAGCTCGGTTAGCTACCGCAGTGCCACTCTCAGCTCAGCCTCCAGAGTCACCCTCAGTTCGGTCTCCAGTGCCACCCTCTGTTCGGTCTCCAGTGCCACCCTCTGTTCGGTCTCCAGTGCCACCCTCTGTTCGGTCTCCAGTGCCACCCTCTGTTCGGTCTCCAGTGCCACCCTCTGTTCGGTCTCCAGTGCCACCCTCTGTTCGGTCTCCAGTGCCTCCAGTGCCCCTTTCAGTTCGGCCTCCAGAGCCTCCAGTGCCCCTTTCAGTTCAGCCTCCAGAGCCTCCAGTGCCCCTTTCAGTTCAGCCTCCAGAGCCTCCAGTGCCCCTTTCAGTTCAGCCTCCAGAGCCTCCAGTGTCCCTTTCAGTTCAGCCTCCAGAGCCTCCCGTGCCACCCGTAGCGCAGGCCCCAGTAGCTCCAGTGCCCCCGCTACCTGTAGCTCTGGCTCCAGCATTACCGGTTTCACTCATTCACTCCATGCAGGGAGAAAGTCTAAGTCCAACTCAAGGTGCTTTTCATGGTTCAGCCGCCATTGGCACAGTTTGCCGCTCCAGGGCTTCCCCAGAGGCTAGGTCCCAGTCCTCAGCTGATTCTGGACCCCTGGAGTTTAAGCAGCCACCTGGGAAGTGCACCGTGTCAGTGCTGTCTGAGCAGGGCCAGTGCTCAGCACAGCACCCATTTCCTTCATGTCTGCCAGTGGACTCCATGCCTGCTGGCTTTGTGATGGCTTCTGCTGGAGGGTCCGAGGGACCGCTCCGGCCTTTGTTTCCTGTCTCCGCTGGAGGGTCCGACAGACCGCTCCGGCCTTTGTTTCCTGTTTCCGCTGGGGGGCCCGAGGAGCCCGTCCAGCCTCCTGCTTCGTCAGCTGGAGGGCCCGAGGAGCCCGTCCAGCCTCCTGCCTCGTCAGCTGGAGGGCCCGAGGAGCCCGTCCAGCCAGCAGCCTCATCGCCAGCTGCGGCCTCATCGCCAGCTGCGGCCTCATCGCCAGCTGCGGCCTCATCGCCAGCTGCGGCCTCATCGCCAGCTGCGGCCTCATCGCCAGCTGCGGCCTCGCCTGGCCCAGCCTCCGTGCCTTCAGCCCCGCCTGGCCCAGCCTCGTTTGGGTCTGGAGCTAAACGGCCGTTTTCTAGACCGCTGGCTAGGCCTCTGGCCGGGCACCATTGCCGTCGTGGGCGGCCCCGGACCGCCTTCGCCTGAGCGGCCGCCGTTGCCGTCCGCACGGCCGGCCCCGGACCCTCGTCGCCTGAGCGGCCGCCGTTGCCTTCCGCACGGCCGGCCCCCAGACCCTCTTCGCCTGAGCGGCCGCCGTTGCCTTCTGCACGGCCGGCCCCCGGACCGCCATCGCCAGAGCGGCCGCCGTTGCCTTCCGCACGGCCGGCCCCCTGGACCTTTCTGTTTTGGACTCCTGTGCTGTCGGCCCCCTGGCCGGCCCCCTGGACCTTTCTGTTTTGGACTCCTGTGCTGTCGGCCCCCTGGCCGGCCCCCTGGACCTTTCTGTTTTAGACTCCATTTTCCTTGGGCTATGGTGTGTTTTGTTTTTGGGTTTTTTTTTTTTTTGGTTTTGGTCTCTGTTTTCCTGTGCTTTGGTGTGCTTTTCTTTTGGTCTTTGGCCTCGTGTTTTGTTTTTCTTTTTGTCTTTTGGCCTTCTGATGCTCCTGTTTTGTTTTGCCTCTAGCCCTCCTTCCTGGGTCGCCCGCCCTGGTCGGGTTGTTTTCTGCTTTGGGCGGGTTTTTTTTTTTTTTTTTTTTTTTTTTTTTTTGTTTGGTGTTCTTGTGTTGGGCTGTCTGGGGCCAGCCCTTGACGGGGGGGGGGGGGTACTGTCATGATCCTGGGTCCTTTTGACCCAGCGTTTTGTGTTTTCTCTTCGTGATTGTGGTTCTGTTCTTTCTCTGGTTAGTGTTTACTCTGTTCTGCCCGTGTGTTCCTGTATCTAGTCCGCGTTTCTTAGTTTATGTCTTTTCTTGTGTAAGTTCCTGTTTTATTGTGAAGGTCTGTGTCTTATGTGAGTGTTTTCAGTTTGCCTCCCTAGTCTCGTCATGTTAATCACTCCCAGCTGTGTTCCCACCTGTATGTAATCTCCCTGTGTTCTCTGAGTGTATTTAAGTTGTGTCTTCTGTCATAGTAATTGCTGGTTCGTCTGTGTTGTTTCCCCTCGGTCTCCCTGCGTCTCTTCATGTGTATTTCCCCAGATCTCCCTGCACCGTCATTCCTGGTTTGTGTTGTTAGTTTACCCAGTTTAGGTTTTCGGTTTCATGTTCACACCCCGTTGCTGTTTGTACCCACTGCTGTAAATAAACACTCACCTGCACCAGAGCTGCCGCCTTTTGGGTCCTTTCTCCACCTCCACACGGCTTGCCCCGGCAAACCGTGACACATATAAAACTATGAATTGTGATTTTAAATGGTTTAAAAGCATGTAGAATAGCATAAGTAGGCAAGTATATTTCTCCTCTTTTTATTAAGAAGCAAAAACAAAAAGGAAAAGAAACAGGGCAGAGTTCAGTGGTTGAATCATCCGTCCCCACCAATGCCAAAACCAAATCTACGCCCTTGCAAAAACTCATCATTTAATAGAATATTGCTGTTGTGTGAGGTGTGTGACTGGTGGATGAATGTTTTGGGGATTTACGTGGCTGATGCATTTTCTTTTGGTACCACTTTTAACCTACCAGTTGTATTTTGATCTATCATTCTAAGAGAGTACGCTTAGACAACTTCTAAAAAGAGGCCTTCATATTTTTTTGATTTTTAACAGTGCACTGAGATTTTTTTGTTTGGCAATTTTCTCTTTTTCAAGCAGGCCTGCAAGATCGGAATCGAAAGCGCTACACAACATGTTGAACAATCGCAAGTGAGCTTCTCCAAAATTAAAATGGGCTCGGGAGAAAGCCACTTATTTGGGACAATCAGAAAACAAGTCCCTGCCAAAAAGGATTCAGCGAGGTAATCCAGTCTAAATTCTTTTTCTTTTTTGAAATGACGTCATTGCTGGCAGTAGAAACTCATTGCGTCACGAGAGGTTCTACTGTCAGCAAATAAAAAATGGGGACTGACTGGACTGACAAAAGCTTTGGCTGACTTGACACCAGTATGCAAGATTGCACCTCCACCCAGAGTGACAAAAGGGTGGATGTATGTATGTTTCTTTTTACAGGAGCAGAAAGGTGACAGCAACAGGTTGCATGGGCTTTTGGGCCGTGCTGACTTAACCTTTTAAATGCCACTTTCTGTGTCTTTGTGAATTTACCAGCAGTGTGTTATTAATGACCTTGTATTGTTTACAGTGCAGAGGTCACTGTGAGAAAGTGTTCATACAGATGCGCTGCGCTAACATCTACATCACTTTTTCCACAGCAGAGGGTTAATCGGGGTTGATCTAATCACATGATTTACAGCAGGACACACCGCTGGCTAATGTTTTTTTTGTCCACAGGAAGGACCACAGGAAGGACTACAGGAAGAGTCTTTTGTCTCTTCAAGGACTCTTCCTTGAAGAGTCCTTGAAGAGACTCTTCAAGGATTCACGCAAAGGAGTGTGAATCTTAAGGTGTGAAACAGCTGTGTACTGCCTTTTGTTCCTGGAGAAGGTATTTAACTGAGAGCCATGCTAGGCTCAGTGAGACTCTGCTGACCGTCTGCCCCGCGGTCATGTAGGCTCTCCACAAGCTTGGTTTTCTGTTCTTTGTGTGTTTGGATTAAAGAATGTTAGCTACCGCTCACCGCTCATCTGCAGGCTTTATTTAAATGGAAAACTTCCACAACACTATGATTCAGATGTTGTTTTTCTGTCTTTGTAAAACTTTCACAGTGAATATCAGTATGTTGTGTTTCTCTGAAGCTCAGTTCAGCTGAGAATATTCAGTTCATGTCGCCTGCAGTCAGTAGCGGCCCTAGCCTGTTTCCTACATAATTTCCTTAGGGATTAATAAAGTATTCTGATTCTGATTGCTTCAGGATACATGACCTGCCATTATCCAATGGCACATCTGCTTACCTGTATCTTTTGCTCGTTTCTCCTCTTCTTTTTCTATTTTTTTCTAAACTGAGCACCTGATGGCTTTGAACTTTTCTTGTCCATCTTCCATTGGTTTTAATTTTGCACTCCAGTATGAACACAAATCCCCCATATCGAGGATCACCACAACATAACCTAATAGACCTACACCTTAGTTCACAGATTCACTTTGTCTAGGGTGTATTTCTGGGATTTCACCAACCCGCTCTGCAACCCGTTCTCACTCCCAAAGCGTAACATTTTACGCTAGGTGACAAATCGTCACCATATTACGTTTTCGGGTACCCACCACGTTCCTAAATGACGACCTCGGAAAAAGAGGAAATATGAGAACCGTCTGGACTGAACCTACACATGTTCGCTCTTTTTCTTCAAATCGCTTAGAAACACGCTATTTAACATCATTAAAGTCCTGGTTAAGGTCAGGAATAAGGTTATGGTCAGGGCTAGGGATAAGGTTAGGTTTAGGGCTGGAATACAGGTCTGGAACGTCTACTACCGCGGGAGCGTCATTGCACTGGATTCCAGCCATAACCCGCCGCGTACCATAAGAACGCCGAAGGTCTCCTTTCGCGTTCCTCAGGAACGCCGCGGGACGTGACAAAACGTCCACATGTTACGCCTCGGGAGTGAGAACGCTCTGCTCTGTCTTATACATGTTCAAAATATGATGAATTTTCAGGGAATGCCTAAATGTAAAAGAGTTTGACTCCAAGTTGATAATTTGTCCCTTTCCCTTTGCATGTCAAATGTATAACTAAAGACAGTATTTTGGTTGGTGTAGCCTCACAACTGTAATGTACGGAGCCCCGCAAGGGACACTGGAGAAAAAAAATGAAGATGAACTTTTGCGAGATCCCGAGTTACTTTTGCGAGATCCTTTCCTTTGGAGGCTGCCAGGTCGAAGCTGACCGGGAGGTCAAGGCACGATGTTCTGGGAGTGCAGTGTTCTCGCCGGCTCTAGTGGGCCTCGACCTCCTGATCAGCTTCGACCTGGCAGCCTCCAAAGGATGGTGGCCATAGCTGGACTGGCCATCGGGCATACCGGGCCTTTGCCCGGTGGGCCGCTGGCGATTTTTTGTTTTTATGGGCCGATGGATTGGAAGGGTATATATAATGAAAGGTGTTGGATTGGCCAATTGGTCATGATCGACTCTGGGCTGGACCAATTACAGCCGAGGAGGCCGGATGCACCCTCCCCCTTTTTTTAGCAATCACGTGATTTTCGCGCGTTGCATGCCGGGAACTAGTGGCAAAACAATCCAAGTACCGCATCAAATGCAAGCATTTGCAGCACCGCAAAACGTTCATTCTCCGGTTCCAATACCTTCTTGTTTTTTCTTTGCCGCACAAAAAAGGAATGTACAAAACAAGAGGAGAACAATGCCGGTCCGTACAAAGACAGACGCGACGAAAAGACAAAGAAAAGATACGAGGAAAAAATCAAAGGTGTGAAAGGGTTAGACCCTTACGAGCACACAGAGGGACAAAAGACGTTAGCGTGCTGCCCAACTTTCACCACGCTCAGATTTATAATTATACGGTTCTTGGAGTGAGTGCATACACTCATGAAGTTTAGTAACTTCAGGTCACTGCAACAAGCCCAGGTACAGTTTACCGACGGATGGGTGCAGGACCTTGAAATGTCTGTAGAACGAAAGACCATCGTACGAACAAAGGTAAGTTTACCAGTCTCACAAATCGTCGTCATAAATACACATTCGTTAACCGTTTATTAATATAACCTTTGAGCTCAACGGTAATTAATTAGTAGTGGAAATAATTTCTGGTAGCATTACAGAAATGTAGCAGTGACAATAATATTGTATGTTGTAATCGCACTGGACAATTAGTGATACAAAACAACTGTTTTATCCTGTGAATAAAAGTATATGTTTTTGTCAATGTACCATGGTAATAACAAGCGAAACGCAATATTGTGTCAGGACAATTCACTATTTATGCACAATAAACAAAGGAGCATAGCGCAACAATTTCTGTTCAGTGCCAGACTTGCTTGTAACCTATTTCACCAATTATGTTAAGAAAAATGACGTATTAACTACAAAACTCTGACCTTTGTGGGAATGCTTGGAGCAGACTAACATGTGAGCTGGAGTGTTCTGAGACGTTATATTTGGTATATTCAGACCATCCGTCGGCTCTTACTTCGGAAACATGGCTTAAAAAATTTCTCTTCAACGACGTAATCCGATAAAAAAAGAAAACGATCTCTTTACCCGTGGCTGCCATGTGACCGGCTATTGAAGTTAATAATACAACAGCTTCTTGCCATTTTTTGGGTTTCTTTTTATCGCTGTGTAACTGAGTTCAATTGAAAGCCTGCGTGCGCTAGTACCTCTTGCCACAAGTTCCCAGAACCCTTTGCGGTTTTACCCCTGAATGACGTCACATTTTCAATCTTTATCCTGGTGGGCCGGTCTCTAGTCAAAATGCCCGGGCCGATTTTTTGTCCCAGTCCAGCCTTGATGGTGGCTAACAGATGTCTCCAAAAATGTCTGAGGACTTTTGCAAATATGTGATGTCTTGATAAACCAAGCAGATATTTGAAGTTTTCACAGCTACATTCTCGCCTGAAAATATTTTAAACATTTATTTTGTGACCCAGAAAGAGTAATATTAAAACTAAGTAGCTGCCGACATTGTTGGAAACTGGAATTGGCTTGACCGTGCTATGAATTCTAGGATAGCTTGGGCCACGAAGGATATACCCGACGCATCAGTCAAATTTGGGAAAATGAAAGATGCATTTGGAGCAGCCTTCGAATTGGGACAGCCTTCGTTGCCTGGCTGTGACATAATTGGCCTTCAAATGCGGCCTCCGAAGGATGATACGGCCTAAGTCGCAAAAGTTCATCTTCATGTTTTTTTTCTCCAATGTCCCTAAAACTAAATGGAGGGATAGTAACTGCATGTGTATATGTAAGTGTGTAAAAACTGCAGATAGTAAGATTAACAGAAACAGTATTTTGTCTGTATCTGCCAATTGTAGAAATTCATCTCATGTAAACAATAACATGGCACAAAGCGCAACGTCAAAAACAGCGCACACCTTTGACGTTGCGTGAGTAAATCTGTTTTACTCGTCCACACCTAAATGCAATAGCATTTAGGTGTCTGCATTTATGGTGATTTCCATCTGTCTGCGCTATGGCTGAGTAGACCTGCACTCACCATCATCCCAGAACTTTTCATCTGTACATAAATGAACATGAATGAAACAGCGATCTCTGTATGGAGACCAGTTCCAGGGGCAAACCTCTTTGCTGTCTCCTGCAGACATAATATATATTTATGAGTGATTCACTTTACACAGTTCAAATTTGGACAGGTTTTCTGCTTTTAGTATATGCAAGGCAATACATTCAACCAGTTGAAAAATTTCCACTTTCCTTGGTTTTGTCATGATTCGCTGTGTGGCAGGAAGGATTGGACCCAAATGCAGGACTCGTAGACGGGAGGTTAAACTTAAAGCGCAGCTGTATTGCTGAGAAAATAGACTTTACAAAAACAAACCAAAACCTCAAAGCAAAACTAGAAATTAAACTGGTAACAGGAACTAAGAAACCTACACTACAAACCTAACAGGAGTACAAGGGAAAAAAAACACAGCATGAAGAGGGTACAACACAATACAAGGTAAGGAAAACAGGGCTTAAATACACACTGGAGTAATCAGGGAATATAAGACAGGAGGGAAACACAGCTGAGAGAAATCAGACTTAACAAGACAAGGGAATCAAAACTAGACACATCGACACAGACTTTCAAAGTAAAACAAGAAACATGACAGGCAAAACTTAAAGCAAACACTATGACATCACAGACATGGGACCAGGGCAGGCACAGAGACATAGACTACACACAGAATAGAAGGGCTCAAAATACAAAAACAGAAACCAGAACACAGGATAATAATAATAATAACCAACAAAGTACAACAATAGAATCAGAATATAACCCATAATGCAAAATAAAACCAAAACATAAGAAACTCAAAATGCTGAGTCAAAATGACCCAGAACCATGACAGGTTTATTTTTATCATCTGGAAGAGCTTAAAGCATACAATTCAATTATTAATTAATACAGTTGTTATTATTTATAAATAGATAGATGACAAACACACCAAAAAATACCAGTGGAAACACACACTCTTCTCTCACAGTAGTTTTCTGTATTCCACTTTCAGTTTTGGTGCCTGAAATTGGACAATTCCATTAGTCAGAATTTATGTTAAAATAACTATACTCTACCTCTACTTAATACTGGTCTAATGTCTTACTACATTAAACTGTGATTTAGAATCCAAAGAAACAATTATAGGAAAACAGTCACTCACCTCCAGGAGATTTCGCAATTTGAATTTCATTCTTGGAAACATTCAAACTGTCAGAAAAGATGAGAAGGAAAAATATCAGCATCCTCCACCTGTAAGACCATCCCATAATAACCATAAAGAGTCCGTAGGATTTGGTCACAAAAAAGATCAGAAATCAGATATTAATATTTTTTACCACAATTTCCAGGGTCGTAATGTTTTATCAGCTGCAACTCCAGCAGTATGAAACAGACTTTATATTTCAAACATAAAACATTTTCTGCATCACCAGTTGAATGCAGGTAAACTCAGCTGTAACTTCACTGCAGTGCTTCCTTCTTAGTTTTTTGAAGTGAAATACTGCTTCATCAGGTTGCCTATATATATACCGTATTTCTTCATCAGAAAATCTGTAGTGTAATAAAATAAAAGTGTATAAGTGGTATAAGGAGTATTTACTAAATGTAAATGTGACAGCTTGCAGTCAGTAATGTAGCAGAGACAGAGTCAAAGTCAAAGTCAACTTTATTTGTCAATTCTGCCACATGTACAGGACATACAGAGAATAGAAATTTCGTTACTCTCAAACCCTAGATGAAATAGCAAATGAACATTTAAATATAAGAGAGTGATTAAAAAATGCAAATAAAATAATTAAAAAGTAAAAATTTAAATAAATACAATACAAATTAACAAGAAAGCTATGCAATATACAATATACAATATTCAGGTAAGGGTAAATGACATTGAGTGTAAACAAGGCAGAGTAGTGCAAATAGGCAAATAGTGCAAATGGAGATTTAGTAATGTACGGTAAGAGATAGTATAACAACAAAGTCTTATGAGGTAGTGGCAGTCCAATGCTCCACAAAGTGACTGGTAACTGGTGCAGGCCAGTGAGTGAGTCAGAGTGTGTGTGTGTGTGTGTGTGTGTGTGTGTGTGTGTGTGTGTGTGTGTGTGTGTGTGTGTGTGTGTGTGTGTGTGTGTGACAGAGTTCATTGAGACCATAGAGGAGAAGAGGGGAGAGGGGGCAGAATCGGGAGGGAGTTAAGCTTCCTGACAGCCTGATGGATGAAGCTGTCCTTCAGTCTGCTGGTCCTGGCCTGGAGACTCCGCAGTCTCCTCCCTGACAGCAGCAGCTTGAAGAAGCTTTGCATTGGGTGCGTGGGATCAGCCGCTATGCAAAGGGCTTTTTTAGTGAGACGGGTGCTGTAAATGTCCTGGAGGGAGGGGAGAGAGACACCAATGATCCTCTCTGCAGCTCTCACTATGCGTTGGAGGGTTCTATGACAGGACGCATTGCAGGCTCCAAACCACACAGTGATGCAGCTCGACAGGATGCTCTCGATGGTGCCTCTGTAGAAAGTGTACATGATGGGGGCTGGTGCTCCTGCTCTTCTTAGTTTGTGGAGAAAGAAGAGACGCTGCTGTGAGTCTGACTAAAGAGACATTACAGTGAGACCTGTTTGATCAGCAGAGACAGTCTCTCTCTACTACGAGTATGTTTGACTTTAACTGTCACACAAAATGATTCGGCTTCTATAAACCCCCCAACAAACATTTACAGATGCTTAGAAACATTTCCACTCCCAAACACAGAACTTGATTATAAACTAATCAGTTACTAATGTTCCCCAGCCCCCGCTTTCCCACAAACTCCTCCTACTCTCACTGTTTCCTTTTTTAAAGTTTTACTGTCTGTCTCCTAAACTTGGTGGTGCAGCTGGTTGTCTTCGTGTGAATCTCCATGTGAAGGTAATGGAAGCAGTGTGTTATTTTTTTCGGATTAATATCACCTGTGTGCAGCTTAGTTCCAGCACAAACAGCACAAATCATAGCATTGTTCATGATGACGGACTCATATGAACAACGTCGACTTGTAACACAACGTTTATGTAAGCAATCATTTGTAAGCCTCTTAAACTTTCTTGCGCTTTTACACTAAGTTTTATGGTAGTGCTTCTCCTTCTTTGGTGATTATTGTTCAACAGACTGAAAAAAGCTGTAATATGTTTTTGAAGCATAGTTAAATTGTTATTTAATAGACTATCACATATCATAATTAGATTTATGATACTGTGTTAAGGCACAGTAAAATTGTGTTTTTGTGTGTCTGTGTGTGTTTTGCTGTAGTGCACTTCTTAATTGATGATCCACCTGATTGGACTGGAAAATTATTTCTAGCATAAATTACAGTTTTATATTACAGAAAAAATTTGATATCTGGAAAAATAATTTAAAAAATTCATGCTTACTAGTTGACACTAAATTTTTAACTGATTTCTCTTTTCATCTCAGCCCACTGTGTGATTCCACAGACATTTCTCCACAAATTCAACAAGCTCATTGGAATATTATTACTACATATAAAAAATTCATTTAAAAAAATGTTTCTTAATTGTCTAAATGAAAATCTCAGTAGATTCTTGATTCTCGCCTACTCTACAGCCGGCATAGTTTCATTTCAAACTGCGGCCATATTTCTGCCAAATTAAAAAATTAGTTCTACATGAGATGATTAAAAAAGAGGAACTAACACACACATATGTACATGTACGTAATACACATACAGAGAAAACAAAGGGAAATATAACTGAATGTGAAGACATGCCAAATGGGGAAATCTGACAATGACAGACACATAAGACAGAGAGACAAGACAGACACAGGGACTTGACTGAAGAACAGGAAGGGATCACTAAAGCAGATAGCTAGTATTAAGGAAGCCGAAACACGAGTGGCGGGGCTCGAAAACTGGTCAGCGGTGGCCTACGACGCGCTGAGACAATTGCTAACGGAGCAGAGGAAACTGACCGAAAAGCTAGAAGACCTTCAGTGTAGATCGAGAATAAATACAAGCTTTGTTGATCCGAAGAGAGAGGCTAATACCTGATGGCACTGACCCACAAATATAACGGGCTCACCGGTCTCTCGGTCCTAGGCCAGGTGCTGATGCCACTCCCCGTTCCATTGTCGTCTGTTTTCTTCAGTTCAAAACAAAGGAAACAGTCCTCAGAAACGCATAGCAGAAGAAGATCCTTGTGAAAGACAAGCCCATTGGTTTTGACTATGGCTATACTGCTACGGTAGTACAACAGTCCCGTGCATATAGAGAAGTGAAAAGCACACTTAAACAAAAGGGCATACGATCTCCATTAACAAAACTCTAGATTCACAGGGACACGGGCCCTCAGGTGTACCAAAGTCCGGCCGAAGCGGTATGAGAAATGCAGCGGAGAGGATTTAGGGTGGAGGAGCCATGTGAAAGAGGAGGATTTGACCCTACGTCTCTGATAGAGCCACTGGAGCAAATGTCACCATGGCAACCCGTGACCCGGAGAAGCAACGACGGAGCCATTCAGTGCGCGACAAACTACAAGTGTTCCAGCGCAGAACAACTTAACTTCAGAGGAGGGTTTTGTCACGGTCCTGGGTCATTTTGACCCAGCATTTTCAGTTCTTATATTCCTTTGTATTATGGTTTGTATTCTGATCCTTTTGTCATGCTTTGTTTATTAGTATTATTCTATGTTTCAGTTATTCTTTGTGAGGGATTAGTTCTTAAGTTGTGTCTCTCATTTAGTGTAAGTTCAGTTCAGTGTCAAGTCTGTGTCTGTTTCTTGTTTCCCGTTTTATTGCGAAAGGTTGTGCCTCATCTCAGTGTGTCTAGCTTTGCTCCCCATGTCTCGTTAGCCCAAACCCTCCCAGCTGTGTCTCCCTCCTGTTTTCCATTCCCTGATTACTCCCCTGTGTATATAAGCCCTGTGTTTTCCTGTGTTCCCTGTCGTGTCGTACCCTCAACTAACTGTGTGGTCTGCTTTGGTGTTTCTGGTGTTTAGTCACCTGCTCCAGTTTAGTATTTCTTTTCCAGTGTTTCAGTACTCAGTTCCTCTGTTCAGACTTTTATTTGTCTTTTGGTGAGTTTAGTTAGTACGAGGTTTTTCCCAGCAATAAAGCTCCGCTTTAAGTTTCACTTCCGTGTCTGAGTTCTCCATTTTGGGTCCACCACTCCTGCTTGCCTGCCTGCCACACAGCCAACCATGACAGGTTTGACTTTATAGATACTCTATAAGTGTGGGGACAGAAAACTACAAATAGGTAGTGATGGGCAGGTGAAGCTTCATGAAGCACTGAAGCTTTTCATCCAATTGGTTCACCCCAGCGCAAAGCTTCTTGAAGCTTCATTTGCTCTAGTAGGACACCTACTGGACGTAAAAATATTAGTTGGCATGAATTTGAAGAGTGTGGCCTTTTGCACACAGCCTGTAAATGTCAACAACAAAAGGAGTGTGTAAAACATGTATATTGTAGTGATGGCAGTACACTGTGTATATTTATACTGGCAGTATGGAAAATGATCATTTGGAAATGCTTAAAATGGAAATGATCATTTACTGTGAGGTGAGGTGTGGTTGGGGTGTGGACAGTGGTTGTGCTTTTGTAACGTTGAGGTATGGACAGCTACACACTGAGGCTTTGAGCCTCAGTCCTGCCTGTTCACATTTTATTCAGTAAAAGCTAAATTTTCACTGCTTTTATAACCTTTAGTGGGGAGAACATAGCTAGGATTTAATGATTTAACAAATCTTTTAAATCCTTTGTCCTCCACAATGCTAAATGGCTGGGAGTCCTCAATCACCATGCTAACCAGGTCTTCATCTATTGGAGATTGTTCTCCTGAGGAAAGACAATAAAGATAAAGCACAAATATAAATATCACACACGTAACTTATAACAGCTGTATAATATTGTTATATCATTTAGTAACATTACTGCATGCTATATTATCATGGGATTTGATGGCTCACCTGGTCTTGCTCCACAATCGGTGTCCCCCTTATTCTCATGCAAAGCTCTGTAGTGCCTAAGCATGGATGAGGTGTTGTTGTTATATCCCAGCTTCCTGGCACATAGCAAACACTTCACCTTGTACAAAAGTAAAGACAGCTTAACATAAATTGTATTGCACCATCAGTATTATGAAAATACATCTTCTGTAGAAATTTACATACCTTGTTGGGAGGAATAAGATCAAAATGTTCCCACACAGGGGAGGACATCCTCCTCTTCTTAGCTGGCTCCATTCTCTCCTGACTTTCTCTCCTCACTCTCCTAAACCTCCAAACTGTCTCCAAACTCTCACTAACCGCAACTCTCCATCAAACACCCACATTCTGAATGAAGTCTGAGGGGTTTGTATCTCTGTCATATCTCGCGGCAAAGTTCGAACCACTTCATGAACCAGTCACGTGGTACAGCCAGGCAGCGAGGCTTCGGACGTCATCATTTTCAGCTCCTCCCATAAATGAAGCAAGCCTCGATACGTGCATCGCGGAAACGCCCCCTCCATTACTCGACACAAGCTTCGAAGCCTCGATACAGAACGTCACATCACTACAAATAGGTATCTGGCTCTCCCGAATAATTAATATGTTCTTTACGGTTCAAGTTGTATATAATCGCTCTACTTTGAGGTAGCCAACAACTTAAGATAGGATGAGTGTGACTCAGATCGTGGTTCTCACTGATTCTAAGAGAGGGCCCTCACTTTTTGTGAGGCTTTCTCTCTCATAATTGTATGGGGGTGTCTTATTTACTTCATATTGGGAGTCATACTGCAGTGTTGTTCAAGTTTTGGATTCTGCAGCTTTCTTTAATTGTTCATCTATTAGTTCAACCGCGTTTTGGTTTAGGTTTCGTTTGTTTTAAAGGTCAGTGGTGGAGGATTATTTCATTTTCACAACAGTATACTATGTCATAGTGTCTGGAAATAATGTTGCTTAATGTTAATGGCCTGGGAAATCAAATCAAAAGTTTTAAAAAATTGAAAAATAAAATAAGAATATAATCTTTCTGCAGGAAACTCATTTGTCACCACAATGGAAATTATAGAAATTTGGATATAGTAAAACATATTATAGCTCCCATATCAACAGCCATAAAAGAGGGGTGGCCATTCTTATGGCGAACAATTTGTTGTTTGACCTCTTTAAAGAAATAAAAGATAAAGAAGGACGGTACATCATTGTGAAGGGCAAAACTAAAAATAGTATTTTGACTCTTGTCTTTATATAATCACCACCCAATAGCCCCAAAACTTTCTTTAAAGATCTCTTTGACTTTGTATTTATGCAGGACACTTCAGTGTAATACTGAATTATAATTTGGACACAACTAGTCAAACTAGATACAAAACACATATAAACAGACACTTAAACTTGACACTTGAGGAAATGGGACTAGTGGATGTCTGGAGATTACTGCACCATTCACAAAGGGATTACATACATTACTCAATTCCGCACTCAGTGCGCACCTGGATTGATTTTTTTTTTTTTATTATTCAAAAGGAAGAATGTCACAGAGTGTTAGACTGTAAAATTGGGGTAGCAGATGTCTCGGATCATAAAGCAATTTTTCTGACAATTCATTTGGACTCACTTCCAAGGAACACAGCTTGGCACCTTCATGTAGGGCTTCTCCATAACGAAACCATTACAAATTATGTTAAATGAGAAATAGATACATTCATTAAAGAGAATAACAACGGAGAAGTGAATCCTCTAATTCTTTGGATTCAATGAAAGCCGTTCTGCAGGGAAGCTTGATAGCAAAAGCCTCTTTTGTTTATATATATATAAAAAAAAAAAAACAATATGACAAAAAACTGAAAAGAGTTGGAACAAATTTTCAGGACTAAAAAGGACCTCATAATACAGAAACAATTTTTAGAGGTTAAAATACAAATAGAAAATGTATTGAATCAGAAAGTGGAAAGAAAGGCAAGATATTTGAAACAAAATTACTACGAACTGGGCCCTAAATCCACCAAATTATTAGTTGCGAAAACGGCAGATAGATACAGCAATACACAAAATTAGAAACTCCTTAACTCAAGAGTTGGAAACTGAACCAGAAGAAATAGATAACAATTACTACCAGAAACTCTATCTGCAAGAAGGAACTGTAGATGTACAATCAATAAGAAATTTTTTTGTACTCACTAGATCTACCCAGCATCGGGAAAAACCGAAACGAAGTACTTACTAAGGAAATCACAATAGAAGAACTGAACAAGGCAATCAGGAGAGAGAAATCCAACAAAACCCCAGGCAGTGACGAGTTCCCTGTGTAATGGTATCAGGTATTTTGGGAGAAACTAAACCTCATCTTGCTAAGAACCACTGTTGGGAAAGTTACTTTGAAAAATTAATTAATTATAGTTACTATTTACTTCTTCAAAAAAGTAACTGAGTTAGTAACTGAGTTACAGGATTCTAAAAGTAATTAATTACTTGAAAAGTAACTATTGCATTATGTCTAACCCCCTGGGGTCCAGGGTATAATTGGCCATTTTTAAGTACTTTTGATTTTCCCTCTACATTTCACCTTTAAAAAATATTTACTTTGCCTTGTTTGGTATCATCCTTTTCAGCACAACCTCATGTGTCTGAATTTACTGTTATGTTTTCATTTTGACATACTGTATTAACACAATTGATCTAAAATCACACAAAAAACATAAAATCAGAGTAGAAAAAGTTATATTTATTACTGTAACAACCACAAACATGTTTAATGAATCATATTTCATAACTTTAAATGCAAATATAAATTGTCAATTTTTAAATCCTATGCACACATTTTGCAAACAACAAAGTTATTTGCAGCCATTTACCTTTTACCCTTTTTATTTATAACCATGTCAAACTATTTGCATAACAATCAGGTGTTCTGCATTCAATAAGATGCCACACAAATTATTTGTGCCACTCCAAAAATTTCTGTCCACTATAAAGGAGAACACCACAGCCTGATACCTGCAGGTCTGACAGCAGGTGCATCACTCCTGTTTTTTACCTGGAGACAGCAGTCACCTCATTGTTCTGACACACAACACAAAACTATCCACAACACTACACACTAACTACACGTCTCTCTCTCTCTCTCTCTCTCTCTCTCTCGCCGTCACTTCTAAAATTTCCCCCTCTTTCTAAACAACCAAATGTCATGTTGCCATATCATTTTTTAATTGGTGCATTTTTCCACCAACACGAAAGGGCAGTTTTTTTGTTTTGTTTTGGTTTTTTTAATAAAAAATTAATATAATGCCAAGGCTGCTGTACATTTTTCAGGCACTGCCAGCTGAAATTCCATCTCAATAATTTGAGGCCTGGGATAAAATGTTGTTGAGATTCATATGGGGAGGCAAAAAGGCAAGAATACGCTTCTCCACTCTGCAGTTGCCAAAGGACAAAGGGGGTATGGCTTTGCCTAATTTTTAATTATATTTTCAGGCAGCACAATTACATTCTCTATGCCTATGGTGTGATAATTAATACACTGCAAAGTGGAAACAGATTGAGACACAAGATAGCACGGATTATAATGTCCAAACACTGTTAGGAGAAGATACCTTACCTGACATTGTTAAATCAAAACTCAACCCCATAACCCAGTTTTCACTTCAAACGTGGTACTCTAACATTTAAAACTGAAGGGTGGCCACAAAAAGTTGAGATGGATAGCCTTGTGCAATAGTGTTAAACCAGGACAATATGACAAGGCTTTCAAAGAGTGGACCAACGAGGGCCTAACTGCTTTCTGTTTAATTACCAGAAAGGACAAAGTTAGGAGCTTTCAAGAGCTTAAAGACATGTTTGAATTGAAAAAACAGAATTTGTTTCGATATCTACAACTTTGAGATTATTACAATAAAGAGATAGCTGAGGCTGAGATGATTAACCCTTTAATTGAAATGATGTGTGATGCCTGCCAACAAAAAACTACCAAACTAGTATCTAAATTATACCTCAATTTGATGAAGAACCAAAAATTTACCTCATTATATGTAAAGACAAAATGGGAAGAGGAACTAAAACTATCAATTACAGATGAAATATGGTACCAGATATGTGGCTCACTTCAAACATCTACAAATTCCCTACAGTGGCGGGAATTTAATTGGAAATGCTTTATTAGGTTTTTTTTATCACTCCTCACATTAAGAGTAGGCAGTTGGGCACACAGCAGCCTTGCTGGAGAAACTGTGGTGAAGTGGCAGCTAACCACTCTCACATCTTCTGGTCTTGCTCTAAAATTCACTCATTCTGGAAAACAGTGGGTGATACTCTACAAAAAGTATTAGGTTACAAGGTTCCTGAGGACTGTACTGCACTATTATTACTGTCCTTTATTTGGACAAACGTCCTAGTTTCAACAAATTTTTAACATGAAGGTTTTGGTATCACATAGGAATCTTAAACTACAGTATTTTATTTTATAATTAAATTCTAACTTGGAATAAGGTTTCTGCAACTGAACTAATCTCCTACTCAATGTAACTCCTCCACTGCCTCCTATTACTTTCTATGATTACTATACAATGTCCTTTAAGTATGTTCTGTTTGTTAAAAAGGAAAAAAATGCTAATAAAAACAGATTTGCAAAAAAAAAACAAAAAAAAAACACTTTACCTTTTCCTCAGTAACCAAATACTACATGTTCCCTTATAATTTTGTTATTGGCTCATGTGGTTCATTTTTCCAGCAATAAGAAAGGGGGAATTCACTCAAAACAAAAGAAAAAAGTATGTGGTTTTTCTTTTTGTTTTTTTTTCTTTTGGTTTCTTTTGGTTACTGAGATTTGAACTCGTACAATATTTTTGGTCCTTGATTCACCCTCGTCTGAACCCTCGGAGAGCCTGCTGGGGAGCCATCCCAGCAGGAAACAGAGGCTACCCTTGTAAGGCACACTTTATGATTAAAAAAAAAACCCTAATTGAAACCTAAAGGCCTCTTTCACGCAGAAAGCAGTGATGACTGCTGCATTAGCCCAAAATGTGTCTTACACTGACGGCTGGTCTGTACCTATGCTTCATCATTGTTTGCATTTAGTACAGCCTTTACATGTACTATATGCAACCACTCCCTGACACCCTGATTGTATGTCAGTGTGTTGAATTTTGACTGTGGCATGTGTCAACTGCTCCCTGAACATATGCTTAATAATGGAGGTTATGATGTCATGTGATTATGATTTTTGCTCTTTTGAACGTTAGACATTTTCTTCAAGTGTATGTGTCAAAATGTTGGACTTTTCCTTTATCATTGTCTAACAGCATGTGTATGAGAGCGATGTAATGTCCATGTGTACATGCTGAAAGAGACTGTGCTGGTCTGACCCCCTCCTCCTTTCAGGGTGGAGCCTGCTGGAGTCCGATGGTTGAGACCAGGTCTGAGGAAGTGTAAGTGTGTGTTTTAATGTGATATGTGATCATGAAAACAAAGCAGCACACATTCAACCATCTTCAAACTGTCACATCACTCATTCACATCTCTGATGTCAGAAGTCATCATCAAAAAGTCAATCAATGAACAGATGATGGATCAATGGGCAATCGTGGCTCAAGAGCTGGGAGTTCGCCTTGTAATCGAGCCCCGGCTCGGACAGTCTCGGTCGTTGTGTCCTTGGGCAAGATACTTCACCTACCGCGTACTGGTGTTGGCCAGAAGGGCCGATGGCGCGATATGGCAGCCTTGCTTCTGTCAGTGCTCCCCAGGGCAGCTGTGGCTACAACTGTAGCTTGCCTCCACCAGTGTGTGAATGTGTGTGTGAATGGGTGGATGACCGGGTGTGTAAAGCACTTTGGGGTCCCTGGGGGGGACTAGTAAAAGTGCTATACAAATACAGGCCATTTACCATCAATAACTGCAGCTGGATTGTGTTTGTTCTCTCCATCAGATTCCTGTCAACTCACAATCGACACAAACGCACTACACAGAAATCTCAAACTGTCTGACAACAACGGGAAGGTGACATGTGTGGAGGAGGATCAGTCATATCCTGATCATCCAGACAGATTTGATTATCCTCAGCTGCTGTGTAGAGATGGTCTGACTGGTCGCTGTTACTGGGAGGTCGAGTGGAGAGGAAGAGTTTATATATCAGTGAGTTACAGAACAATCAGAAAGAAGGGGAAACATACAGACTGTGTGTTTGGAAAGAATAATAAGTCCTGGAGTCTGTTCTGCTCTGGAGATGATGGTTACTGTGTTTGGCACAATAACCAGAAGACATCCATTTCCTCCTCCTCCTCTGTCTCTAACAGAGTAGCAGTGTATGTGGACTGTCCTGCTGGCACTCTGTCCTTCTACAGAGTCTCCCCTGACACTCTGCTTCACCTCCGCACCTTCAACGCCACATTCACTGAAGCTGCGTATCCTGGATTTACAGTCTCATGTGGTTCCTCAGTGCGTCTGTGTGTAGTTTAGTTTAAAGAGTGTCTTGTTAGTGTCCTGTAAAACTCTGTTGAACAGATAGTTCAGTCTATACATGTCTGTTTTTTCACTCAGAAACACAGTTTTAGATTCATGGATTCAATCAGTTGATGTTTTAAACTGTTTTTCTGTCAAAGCTTCACGTTGAATATCAGCCTAGGTCCACACGTACCCGTGTATTTTTGAAAACGCAGATTTTTCTATGCGTTTGCACCTTTCGTCCACACGTAAACGGCACTGAAAACTGAGATTTTTAAAAGCTCCTGCCAGGGTGGAGATTTTCGAAAACTCAGTTTTTGTGTTTGCGTGTGGACGCGGAAAACAGAGAAAACGCAGCGTCAAAGGATTGCGCCTTTTTTGACGTCACACTGTGCGCCACATTATTGTTTCGGTGAAATGGATTTCTACGATGGCAGACTTAGACAAAATACTGTTACTGTTAATTTTACTCTCTGCAGTGTTTAAATGCTTACATATACACACACAGTTACTGTGCCTCCACACATAGGACTCAGTTCTGCTTCTATGCGCCATCTTTTTTTACTCTTTCCCACCCAGGCTTCTAGACTTTTGATTGGCCAACATTTCTACACGGTTAGCAATATATCTCCTGTTGCTTTGGCATGTTCCTAGCAGCGTTTTCCTTCATTTTTGCGTTTACATGTGGACAGGATTTTTTTTTAAAAACAAAAGCTGAAAATCTCAGTTTTCAAAAATACCCATGTACGTGTGGATGTAGCCTCAGTATGCTGTGTTACTCTGAAGTTCAGTTCAGCTGAGATGATGAAGTTCATTTCAGTGTTGGAATAATGAACTTAATCAGTGTGATAACACTGCATATTTGAAAACGGATATTATTAAACTGAGAGAAACACTGATGTCAGTAAAGAGGAACTGATTAATGAGTGCTTACTGCCCTCAGATGGTCACAGATGTAAATACAAGCATGTAGCTATATTTTAAAAAAGCAGATCTCTTCACATATAATTTTCATCTTGTAGCTCTCTAACATGTTAGCTAGGTAATTTCACATTTGTGTCTTTTTGTGGAATCAGTATGAATCCTGCCTTTTCTTGTTTTGAAAGACTGAGCATGATATAAACAAAATTAAATCTGATCTGTCCCTCTACAAATATGGACAAACCTCAGATTCTGAAGTTCTCAACTTTTACATTTTGTCCTCTCTTCACTTCTGCTGACAACTGACGTGTCATCTGTTTGTTAAAAACTAACAGAGGAGGCTATGCACACTAATAAATTATCCAACAGAAGATTTTACCTTTGAGACAATTGTGTAGGTCTACTTTCCAAACTGAGAGCTGCAAAGATGAGATGATGGTGCAGGTTTCTAGTCTTAATTCAGTCTTGTTGCCGCATTGTGGTCACCTGCAGGAAAACAGTATAAAATAAAACTGAAACCTGAAATAACACTAACTAAAACAGAAATGACACACCCAGTGATGATTACACAGTCCCATGTATTTCATAATGAATAATGTAATTCATGAATTAATGCTTTATAGCAAGATCTTTTATGACGAAAGGCAACGTCAATGTAAGACATTCTTTCAAAAACACCTCTTAAGATCCAAATGCACTGCACATTACCTATCTGCTATTGCAATTATACCAGAATGCATGTGCAACGTTTTGTAAGTACAGTGAAGTATAGCTAAACTTTAGACAAATACAAAAAGCAAAAGATTATTTTATATTTACAAAACTAAAAATGTTTTGCAAAGTTTACCTCCGCACTGAGGGGCAATAGATAGTTGGTGGATCTGAACCCCAGGACGTTCTTGGTTTTCGGTGGCAGTGCTAAAAACTGAACCACCAATAAACAAAATGTAAAACTAAATAAAAATGGAAATTGCAAATAAAATAAAAAAACTCAAATGTGATGCTTTGTGTGTAATCTTGTATGCATGCACACATACAATAGTCTTCACTGTATTTGATAATATGATTCACCTTCTGGTAATCATAGAATGACAATTTAAATGTCCTAAAGAACTGCTCTTGCTTATTTGAAAGTTGTGCACATTATCTGTATTTTGCCCGTGATTTTACCAGCATCACTTCACATTTTCATCTGATTTGAAATGTGTGAGTTCACTGGGTGAGAGGCACATGTGCACTCTATGAGAAGGTATTCCATCACAGACAATATACAGGTAATCTTTCATGGTCACTTTACAGAGCTCCCAGTTTGCCTACTACATCTCTGCACTGACTGACCTGAAGAACACCAATGCAGACACAGGAAATTTTCCAAAACCTACACTAAAACTCTGGATGTTGGTGTAGTGGTTCGAAATGATCTCTGAAGGTGTTCTTAATCTCTCTCAACAACTGCAATGACACAATATCTAATGTGAGTAAACTGAGTTGTCCTAAATCATAAGTTACCTTATTGTCAAATTTTAGCTGTTGCAAAATCTTCACCATTTAAACTGTGAAATAAATAAATCAGATCAACAATGATTTGGATCATCCAAGCTAATATAATCAACATTCAAAATCATATTAGTCACAAATAAATCTTGATTATTTATTATAGCCTTACTCAGGGCAGATACACATGGAGACACAACCAGGTTCTCAGGTGTCTAGCTGAGAAATTTGAGTGCAAAAGAAAATCCATTAACGCTCACCTTTCATGAATCAAGAGGAGCGTCAGTTTTCATCAACATTTGCCCGGGAAGGAGCCAAGCCGAGGACAAGCCCCTCAACCCCAGACCTGGGCCCGCTGAAGGTTGCCAGGGATTGGCAGATGCAAGTGGACTTGGATCAGAGGCTAATTTTTCCCACAGAGATCGAAACGACAACTCTGCGACCAGACCTCGTCCTCTGGTCTAACTCCTGAAATCTTGCGTACGTCATTGAGCTGACGGTACCATGTGAGGAAGCAATTAAGGAAGCATTTGAGTGTAAGAAGCTGCGGTATGCCAACTTGGCAGCTGAGGTAGAGGATAGAGGCTGGAACATCAAGGTGCACCCGGTGGAAGTGGGGTGCAGGGGCTTTGTTGCCAGTACAACACCAAAAATGCTTATGCTGGGCTTACACTGTGCGATTTTTGGCCCATTTCGAGCCGATTTTTGAGTCGTGCGACCGTTTTGGTGATCGGCCCAAGTTTGGTCTTCGTCGTGCATCGTGTAGTATATGTGGGGTAACGAGAAGCAATTAACACCTTACGACCAGCTCCCGATCATTAATCGCTTGGTCTCTGTTTGAAATCCTCCCGACCGTCGTAAGGGTGTCACTGCAGCCGCTCACACTGCGCACGCACAAACACATAAATGTCGGCGAAAAAGACGGAGTAGCACAGCAGTGCAGCATGTGATCTGGGCACAAGCGATGGAAGCACAACTTGTAGAACTTTGGAAAGCTCATCTGAGCCTTTTCGATGTGGCCTCACAAAATTATCACAACAACTGTGAAAATAGTTGTTGCTGCTCAATCACAACTGCATGATCAATGTTTTTCATTAGCAATTTAGCAAAGTTGATGGTGGTGGTGTCTCTGTGTGAGTGAAAGACAGCGAGGGAGAGAAAGGGAGAGTGAGCGACAGATTTTCTGTTATAACCTTCATTTTAAGGACGCACAGTGTGAGCACTCAGGTCGCATCAGAGCATCGGGCCGTATAGTGTGAGACCCTGCATCGTGACCTGCGAACTTCTAACCCCTGCGAGTCAATCGTGCAGTTTGAGCAGAATAGCTGAATAACGTGACTGAAAAAATCGAACAGTGTATGTCCAGCTTTAGAGAGATTGGGATCAGAGGACAGGCGCAATGGCAGGCCATAAGAGAACTAGCTAACACTGCTGAGAGGACCAGTTACTGGCTAAGGTTAAAAAGGGCTGACATCACTCGGGCAGCTAAGGCAGTCAGCTAACCGCGAGACAAAAGAAATATTCTGTTCTTCTCCCCTCTGCTCTTCTTCCCTTTTCTGGGAGGCAGTGGGGAGGTAGAGTGTACAGCCCGATCCGGCGGGGAGGTGTGGGAAGCCATATCGGGCGCCCCCCTTCTGGCTCTCCTCTCTGCTCTCTCCTATCTTGTCCCTTTTGTCTTACTTTTCTCTATCACCTTTTCTATCCCTTTAAAGAAGCTAGGCTCCATAAATGCTAACGTGGTAAGTATTATTTCTCAGTTGCAGTGAATAGATAGAAAATAAACTGTAGGAAACTAAACAGAAAAAAGAAGAAGAGAAATAACAATTTAACATAAACCAGTGACACACTCCAGGGCCTGATCAGCCCTGGCAGGGCCTCCTTGATGAGGGTGTCTAGTGATAATGGCCGAAACACCCGATGAAGCCAAGGTCCACTACTGACGATGTGTCCCAAATTTTACAATTATAATCTAGATCAGATCTCTAATCCCTAAACCTGACCAAGGAAGGAAAATGGCAGATTAGCCTGGGTAAAAGACCAAAAGTTGAGGCACACAACAATGTGTGCTGCTGCCAAACAGTCATCCCTCAAAAGGCTCTCCATCTAAAGCAATGCATTATCAGGGACTGTAACATCTAGTCCTTTGTACTGAATTAAGTTAACAAGGATCTTGCTGTGGTTGAAGTGTACCTTTTTACAGGGGAATTCCTCGAAATTTAAGTATAATTAAAATAATCAGCAAAGCAGGGAGCAGGGATAGCTCAGTAGGTGGAGTGGTTCCCCCATAATCAGAAGGTCGGGGTTTCAAATCCACCGTACAAGGTACACACTGTTCCCCGGGTGCTGGATTGGTAGCTGCCCACTGATTCACCGAGTGAATGGGTTAAATGCAGAAGACAAAATATCCCAAGTGTGGGACTACAAGGGGTTTGAAATTACTTAAAGTTTATAATAATAAAATTCTAATTCTACATTGCCCATAGGTGTCAATGGTTGTCTGTTTCTGTGTGTTAGCCCTGTGACAGACTGATGACCTGTCCAGGGTGTACCCCACCTATCACCCTATGATAGCTGGGATTGGCTCCAGTAAACTGATTAGGGGTGTGGCTGATTTATAATATCAAGATGACAAGAAATGAGAGCTTTGTAGCAAAAAGGAATGCAAAGAAAAAGTTTTATGTGCGTTATCTAGTTTATATAGCACTATACACTATTACACCTGTAAGCACCATAATAGCTATAGCATAATAATAGTAATTACTTCTAATATAAACAATGGGGGAAAAATCTGTATTCTGAGTGATTCACTGTTAGAACTTGTAAACATTTTTAAGCTCCTAAACAGCATTGTTTCTGAGGGGGAAAGATGGAGAAACATAGGGGGTGAAGGACAGACTTGCCTATACCATTTATGTTACTGCAGCCTTGATTTTCAATTTGCTCCTAGAAAGCCTCACATGTGGATGGTTGACTGTGAGAAGAAAGTGAAAACAACAATTAACTATGCAATGAAACAATAAGACAGAGTCAGACGTTTAGATGATGACATGGAATATTTTACCATAAACTTTCACATAACAGCTTACTTTATCTTACAAAGGGCCATCAGCAACAGAACACCGTGGTCTAAACATTTTAGTCTTAGCTAACTTGGCTAGCATTAGCTAAATGGTTGCATGAAGCCAGCAGAGACCTTGAGTACATTTTTACACAAAATTCACTGTACTGCATGTGGTTGACTCTCCAACTCTGAATGTCCTGCTTTTGAAGTGTTTGCTTGGCTGTCAGCAGACATGAAAACAACCACCTGAAAATGCACATGCTCCATGACTGCCTCTCGGCCATCTGTAACCTCCCTCTTCCCATCACTGATGCTACAGTCCTTTGGAGGGTGCTGTCTGAGATGAATTCTTTACTAAAGTTATGCCCATGTTAGCTTATTGTTTTGCTCTATAGTTCAGATAGTTCAGCTAGTTCAGTCTGTACATGTCTGTCTCTTTTATTGAGAAACATGTTTCATATTCATGGATTCCATCAGTTCATGTTCACTTAAGCCCCACGGCCCCGGTACCGGGGGGAAAAAGGAGGAGATCACGTTTAATCGATTATAACACGGGATCAGAAATATAAGTCCCGACATGTGTGGTATCCACAGAAACCTCTGACTCTTTGCTAAAATCTCATATAAACCCTTTCTACAACCACCAAACACAACGAAAACAAGCTAGATTAAACGAGCAGTTACGTAAATGCGCACAGGTCCGCTTAACAACAAAACCGTACCAGAAATTCTTTAGACTTCATCTAACCGGCTAAAGAAAGGCTGGTTACGTTCCAGAGCTATCACCAATTCCAAACACCAAATTTCAGCACACTCTGACCAAAATTCACAGAATGAGCCGCAAAAAAGATCACAAAAACACATAGCAGCGCAAATGCGCTAAGACAGAAATTGGCTTACCGTCCTGATTTCCTCCGTTATTTTCGCCGGTAGCCATGTGATTATCAGCATTTACCATGGCTAACTAGCCGCACCAGAGCCATTACCATCAACAACCTCCATTTTAGACCAATGACTGTAGAAAACATGGACGACACGACAGCACCTCCTCCCATTGTGCAAAAATGAAGCCAAAATATCCCTCTTGTGGAGGCTGTCATCTTGCATTTTTGGAGCCAGATTCTGCGCGGTAGTGACTTGAGGTGGAGCGACTGAGTCACGCTCCCGGCACCCACACACCCGCTGGACATGACCGCAAATACGCCCCCCTACACTTTTTACGTAGCCTGTCTGCTCCAGTTTTTTGCTGATGGGTTTACCACGACTGACGACTCGTTTAATTAAGATAAATACAACTAATAATTCACTGTTATAAAAAAGACACACAGCTTATCATCTTATAGTTCTAAAATATCTAAAATCACTCTGTTGTTAATTCGTTTGCTAGATTACCCACTAGGATATGTACTGTGTTGGAGGCTTGTTGCTAGCTAGTTAGCGATGCTGCACACCTATTATTGAATAAGTCAGCACTTCTTAGGTGTTGTTATCCATTTTTAGACAGCGATGAGATCAGCTGCACACTCCACAGAGGCCCAGAGTTACTATTAATATCAAAAATATAATGCTGTCCTTTAAGACTTTAACATTTAAGACTGTGAGTGTAATGGATCTAAAACTGTTTAAATCTTCAGAGCCGTCTACAGCCTGGTAACATGGAATCTTTAAAAACAGTAGCAGAAGGTTTCAGTAGTGTAGTCTAATTTGTTCTTTTCATTTATTAATAATAGAGTCCATATTATATCAACAGCTAAATTCACCCTGGGGAGAAACTAGTGAGAGAGACCATGAGGACTAAGCTGGGTTTCCTGGGTCCAGAGGTTTGGAGAAACTTCTTCACTTTCTTTCATCACAGCTGTCCTGTGCCAGAAGTTCTGTTGACCCACTGAGAGAGGCTTCATTTAAGAAACACCAGGAAGACAGAAGCTCATCGCATTGATCAAGCAGGACTCATGATCTTCACCAGCAGCTCCCACACAGGGAAATCTTCAGCACTCCTTCGTAGGCCTGCTCCAGAAGATAGATAAACCCAGCATTTCATAAACACTGTGATGGAGACCTTTGGTTTGTGTAATGTTATAAATACTCGGATACTCCCCAGAGGCTCCGGACTTTTACATAAAGATATTATATTTAGTCCTGTAGAAAGTTATATATTTAAAATATATTATCCTCTCTGGTTACCCTGGTAAGAATAACTCTGAATCACTTTATGGTAAATAACACACTATCTGCAGAAAACTGTGAAAGAATTCCAGATCACCAGTTTGTAGTTTGACATACAAGTGACAACCTTTGACCTTCATCAGGTTTTATTTAATTGTGTCAGAGAAAATGAAATGTGCTCTTCATGCAGCGGAGTACATCAAGTGTTTAAAACAGAATCTGTGCAGGTCTGAGATCAGCAGCTCTGTAACACCAAACTGAGGTCCTGTTAATGCTGATATATAGTGACACAGTTACATGGATGATTAATCCTTTTGACTTTTTGTCTTTAACTTTATCAATAAAACAGCTGCAGCTTTCACTGACAGCACATGTGGCTTCTTTAACTACCGTCCTTAGCTAAGGTTCTGGTGCCACTGATCCAGTGGCGGCAGCGCTGCATCTCTGGTGGTCTGCCACGGGTCTGGCAGCAGCGGCGTAACGGTTCCGGTGGCCTGCCACAGATCCAATGCCGGTGGTGCTACACCTCTGAAGAGCGGCCACACATCCAATGGTGGCAGCGGCGGCGCAGCTCTGGCAGCCTGCCATGGGTCCGGCAGCAGCGGTGCTGCCGCTCCGGTGAGCCACAATGTAACATGACACACGATCCATAACGTGCTGTCCATGCAGGACGTGGCCGCGCCGGACGTAGACGTGGTGACCGTGCTGGTCCCTCTGACTTGCTGAGCTCATCCGAGGCCAACACAGGCTCCTCAGGCTTGGTGAACTCCACTGCCGGCGGAGCGTGCTCCTCCCGCTCGCCGAGCTCCTCTACCGACGGTGTGTGCTCCTCCCGCTCGCCGAGCTCCTGCTCCAGCACACTGAGCTCCTCATCTGGCGGTGATGCGGTGACACGGCAGCAGCAGGCGGTGGATGTGGTGGCAGAGTAGTGGATGTGGATGGTGGAACAGATGACAGCTGAACTACACGCTGAGCAGCAGACTGAGTTGAGGGTGATATGGCTAACATGAAAGGTTCAAGGTTCAAGGTTCTTTATTTGTCACATGCATAGTTATACAAGTATAACACACAGTGAAATGTAGCCTGACACGCTCCTCGACATGTGCAAAAAATTTCGGGGGGGGGGGGGGGGTGTAGAGGAAGAACATTATATATATATATGTATATATATATATATAGTATATACATTGGGTGAATGTGCAGTAGTAGCAGCAAGCAGGTGAATTCTGTACATTAATAAGAATAGACATCTGACTATTTTACAGGATAGACAATATAGACATATTTAAAATTAAAGGAATTTGAAATGTACATTGTGCCTTGGTTTAGTGTCTGGAAGAGTCCTGTCTCAGTCAATTATAGATGATGTGAGAGGGCGGGTGTGTGTGTTTAGGGCCCGGATGGCTTGGGGATAGAAGCTCCTCTTGAGTCTCTCTGTCCTTGCCCGGATGATGCAGAACCTTCTACCAGATTGCAGAAGTTGGAACAGTTTGTTGCCAGGATGGGACGGGTCCTTCAGTATCTGCGCTGCTCTAGTCCGGCATCTCCTGGTGTAGGTGTCCTGAAGCGGGGGGAGAGCAATCCTGCAGCAGCATTCTGCTGTACGGATCACTCTCTGGAGAGCTTTTTGGTCCTTCACACAGCTGTTCCCAAACCACGATGTCATGTTCTGTGTGAGGATGCTCTCCACAGCGCCTGTATAGAAAATCCTGAGGATCTTTGGAGAGACCCTGAACTTCCTCAGTTGTCGTAGGTGATACAGGCGCTGCCTAGCCTTTTTGGTCTGGACCTGAATGTGGGCAGCCCATGTCAGGTCTGAGGAGATGTGGACACCAAGATACTTGAAGGACTGCACCCTCTCCACTGGAGCTCCATTGATGATAATGGGCTTGTAGTCTCTGTGCTGACCCCTTCTGAAGTCCACCACCAGCTCCTTGGTCTTGCTGACGTTCAGCTGGAGGTGGTTGTCCTGGCACCACGATGCCAGATTCTTCACTTCATCCATGTAGGCCGTCTCATCGTTGTTGGAGATGGCACCCAACACCACTGTGTCGTCAGCAAACTTCACAATGGTGTTGGAGCCATGGGTGGCCACACAGTCTGAAGTGTAGAGGGAGTAGAGCAGTGGCGAGAGGACACATCCCTGAGGTGCTCCTGTGTTGATGGTGATGCTGTTGGAGAAGCACCTGCCCACCCTCACCACCTGAGTTCTGCCAGTGAGGAAGTCCAACACCCATGCACACAGACGGCTGTTAAGTCCCAGATCCCTCAGCTTTGTGAACAGTCTGCAGGGCACTATTGTGTTAAACGCTGAACTGTAATCAACAAACAGCATTTGCACATAGTTACCCTGTTTCTTGTCCACATGGCTGAGAGTGGTGTGTAGGACGTGGGCGATGGCATCCTCTGTGGATCTGTTGGATCTGTAGGCGAACTGCAGCGGATCTGTGGTGTCTGGGATGGAGGAGGAGATGATGTTCTTCAGCAGCCTCTCAAACACCTTCATTACTACCGAGGGCAGTGCAACTGGCCGGTAATCGTTCAGGGATGAGGGTTTGCTGTTCTTGGGCACAGGGATGATGGTGGATCTTTTGAAGCATGTGGGGACCACAGACTTCACCAGGGACTCGTTGAAGATGTAAGTGAACACACCTGCTAGCTGGTCAGCACAGCAGCGCAGCAGACGGCCGGTGATGCCGTCTGGCCCCGCCGCTTTCCTTGTGTTCACTCTCCTCAGTGCCGCTCGGACGTCATGCTCCGCGATGCTGGTCACCGGTCTCTCGCTGATGACGTCACTGTCCTCGGTAGTCAGGCGGTAGATAGCATTAGCCGCCTGGCTAACCTCGAAACGGGCGTAGAACTGATTCAGCTCGTTGGTGAATGCAGAGTCGGCGTTGATCGGCGCAGTGTCCCTGGCTTTGTAGTCCGTAATGGTGCGTAGTCCGTGCCACATACTCCGTGTGTCGCCCTGGTGGAAGTGGGACTCCACACGTTCCCATTACCGGCGTTTGGCATCTATCACCGCGCGCCGCACGCCGTATGAGGCCGCTTTGTAGGCGCTCATATCGCCAGTGGCGAGACCCGCGTTGTAGGAGGCGGTCCTGGCGTTTACTGCAACGCCAGGACCAAAGGGTTGGAGAGGATGTGTGCAAAGGGTGGAGAGGATGATAATGTTACAGCTGGCTCAACAAATTCCAGGGGTCCAGAAGCATCTGAGGCCTCCAGTTCGGCCTCTGGGGAAGCCCTGGGGAGAACCTCCGTCTCCATGTGGCCAGACTGGGCCAAAAAGTCATCTGGGTCTGCATGCTCTGAGCTCCCTAGCTCCAAGCTCACAGTCTCAGAGTGAACATTCTCTGAGTGTTTGGAGGTAAAGCAAACAGTGTCTGACCCCACCGACTCTGAGCTAACTACTTCAGGGCTGACTATGCAAAATTCTGCCCCAGAATTAGGACTCAGGCCACATTCATGTGTCGGTGGTCCAAAAATCTCCACTGGGGTTTCAGTTACACCTTTCACAGTTTCTCCATTGTTAATTGCCGTAGCGGCTATAGTCTCTATTTCCATGTTCACAGGGAGGGAATTTACAACCCTGGCAGAGTCCATTTTACTCACTGTGGCGTCCAGAGCCGCTGGTCCTGAATCTTCAACAAGCACAGGAGCGAGTGTAGATATGGCTGAACGCTGCTTGCGAGGACGCCTTCTCCTCCGTGAAGGCGGGGCCGTGTGTATGGAAACCGTCCTCTGCTGTTCATCTGTGTTTTGATTTTCAATGACAGGATTTATTGAAACAATTGAGTCTGGTTTACCCACTGCAGTAATGAGCAGGCTGACTGGGCCAAAACCGCAGGAGTGGGTGGAGGCGTAATGGGGTGATGATGGCGAGGGCGACATCTCTTCTGTAATGGAGGGTCAAGCAATTGTGCCGCAAGCATCAACGGGAAAGCCCACCGCCGATGCATGAAAAACCAGGCGGCTAGAGCCTCTAGGAGAGCAGCCGGACTTTCCTTGCTCAGGCCACCCAAGCCAAATAATTCAAAACTAGAGCTATCCCTTAAACTAGTGACCAATAACGTAAGTTTGTTAATGTCCAAAAAGTTTGCGGTGAAGGTAGTGGATGAGAGGTAATTGTCCAAAAACACTACCTGTATGTGTCTCTTGTGTGGATCTACAGCCTGGATTACGCTCTGGCAGTAATCCCATAGCTACGCGAGCGATCCCTCCTTCGTGACAGCTCTTGAGTTTGCTGGGTCCATGGTGGTTGGTGGGATCATTCTGTCAGGGATTGCCAAGACAAACCGTGGGGATGTGGGAAATGAGGACCCAAAACGCAGGATTCTGCGATGCAAACAATGCACTTTATTTACAGTGAAAGCTGTAAACACAATACATCCCCATTGCTCCCTAGACTCCCGTGTGTGTGCTCCCCTCTGACGTCTGTGCTTGTGCTCCCCGCTGTCGTGTTTCCGCACACCCCGAGCGTGCTGCCTTTGTGATCCACTCTTCCGCCTGCAGGAAAACCACAGAAACAGCCGTCAGCACTGACCCCCGCGGGCATACACGAACTGCACTGTCATACGCTGACACACACTAACTTGGGATAACAACGCAATGATCCCACGCCGGTGGGAGCTCCAACACTCTCCTAAAGCTCCCCCGATGAGCCCTGATCAGCAACAGGTGTGTGGCAGGAACTTCAGGTGTGGCCAGTCCTCCCGCAGGGCCACACCCATTAGGCCTGCAGGTGGCTGTCCTCCATCCTCCAGCCACACCCGCAGACACACACATATACACACCCACACCCTGCCTATACATATAATGAGTGGAACACAGAATAACACAGCATTGTGCAGAAAAACACCCACATCACCAAATCATAACAATAATAATAATATAATAACAATAACAACAACAAACCACACTGCTCACGGACCCCCCGAGTCGTCCAGAGCCGGGTCCGTGACACATCCGCTAACATGGAGGAGGCGGGGTTTATAACCTATACTTTTTGGGGAGCTGTCACATCATCATCATCCATGTTTTCTACAGTCATTGCACCCACCGCCTATTAGCAGGTAGCTTTTCAGCTGCTAATAGGACATCTACTTAGCGTTTAGCTACATTTAAGTTTTGGATACCGGGAAAAACACTGTGCAGTTTATTTTATTAGTCGGATTAAATGAGGATTATTGCCTTTGGTGTTACTCTGGGCTGTAACTTTTGATTGTGCTCTCTGTAATTTAGTTTCTCAGTCCTTACTTCCTACTTTGCTGCATGTCTATGCAATATAAATTCACACTAAATGCTCTACATTATACAATCTAATGCACTATGTTTGAAATGCGTTAATATATAATTATAGTCAAATTGGCCATAACTAAATATAGTTTGTAATGTTACCATTGTAGGCTATTTATTAATGACTGCAATGCTTTTGCTGTTATTTAAATTCTACAAAGTGTACATTGGTATTATAATTGTATTTGTGCATTTATTTGTTTTATTAATTTTATTTATAGCTAAGTCTCATTTTGTTTTTAATTTTCTCTAGGTGTGACTGTTGCCCCAACTGCACAGCTGGCAGACAGAAGAAAATCACAAGAGTTGGAGATCTATAAGATGAGGCTAGAGTGGCAAAAGCATAAAATTGATGAGCTCACCAAAGAAAGGGACTATCTAAAGGAGCAATTAGCAACATGTAATTCCACTCTTAAAAACATTACATAGCTTTTCACATATTTCCTCTGGTTGAATACTTACATAAGCATTCTGATGAGTAATTTTGTCTGTGTTGTCTTTTTAACTGTTTTACTAGCTCTCTCAAAAGAAGGATTCCAGTGAGGTATTGAGCATGCCTTCACTGTCCTCTGATGGGTCTTTTGATGTGAGTTCTGACTCCTCCATGAGTACAACTTCATCAGATGAAGACAGTAAGAAGAGGAAGAAGAAGGGCAGAGCAAAAGAGCACAAGAAGTCAAAGAAACATGACCAAAAACCTAGAACAAGAGGTAAAGTGATTAACTCAACAGTTTGATTCTGCATGCTGTATGTTACTGTGACACACTAATGTGTGATCCCATCAGAAGTTGTACTTGTTAAAAATGAGAGTCCTGGAGTCTGAGCTGCTGTGATCATGGTCCTCTTTATGTAAGGTACAATAACAGATACACATCTATCTCCTCCTCCTCCTCTGTCTCTAAAAGAACAGCAGTGTAGGTGGACTGTCCTGCTGGCACTCTGTCCTTCTACAGAGTCTCCTCTGACACTCTGATCCACCTCCACACCTTCAACACTGCATTCACTGACCCTCTTTATCCTGGATTTTACATCAGTTGTGTTTCTTCAGTGTGTCTTTGCTAAGTTTGCTAAGTCTCATTATATTAAAGAAATACTGTCAACATTAGTTGCCATGGTGATCTAACAAGTAAAAAGAAAACATTAACCTCAACATACCTCACTAACCCATTAATCTTATGCTGTATTTCACCCTTCAGCACAGGTGTTCTACAGGGTGTGTCATTTATATGGATACACCATAATAAAATGGGAATGGTTTGTGATATTAAAGTCCTGTTTGTGGCACATTAGTATATGTGAGGGGGCAAACTCCTCAAGATGGTTGGTGACCATGGTGGCCATTTAGAAGTCGGCCATCTTGGATACAACTTTTGTTTTTTCAATAGGAAGAGGGCCATGTGACACATCAAACTTATTGGTAATGTCACAAGAAAAACAATGGTGTGCTTGGTTTCAACGTAACTTTATTCTTTCATGAGCCTCTGTCAGTGCGCCCCAGGGTGGCTGTGGCTACATGTAGCTTGCCATAACCAGTGTGTGAATGTGTGTGTGAATGGGTGGATGACTGGATGTGTAAAGTGCTTTGGGGTCCTTAGGGACTAGTAAAGCGCTATACAAATACAGGCCATTTACCATTTATTTACAAGTTTCTGACCATTTATAAAATGTGTTCAATGTGCTGCCCATTGTGTTGGATTGTCAATGCAACCCTCTTCTCCCACTCTTCACACACTGATAGCAACACCGCAGGAGAAATGCCAGCACAGGCATCCAGTATCCATAGTTTCAGGTACTGCACATCTCGTATCTTCACACCATAGACAATTGCCTTCAGATGACCCCAAAGATAAAAGTCTAAGGGGGTCAGATCGGGAGACTTTGGGGGCCATTCAACTGGCCCACGACGACCAATCCACTTTCCAGGAAACTGTTCATCTAGGAATGCTCGGACCTGGCACCCATAATGTGGTGGTGCACCATCTTGCTGGAAAAACTCAGGGAACTTGCCAGCTTCAGTGCATAAAGAGGGAAACACATCATCATGTAGCAATTTCAAATATCCAGTGGCCTTGAGGTTTCCATTGATGAAGAATGGACCCACTATTGTTGTACCCCATATACCACACCAATCCATCACTTTTGTTGTTCTAACAGTCTTGGAGGGATCCATCCAATGTGGGTTAGTGTCAGACCAATAGCGGTGGTTTTGTTTGTTAACTTCACCATTCACATAAAAGTTTGCCTCATCACTGAACAAAATCTTCTGCGTGAACTGAGGGTCCTGTTCCAATTTTTGTTTTGCCCATTCTGCAAATTCTGTGCGGCGATCTGGGTCATCCTCGTTGAGATGCTGCAGTAGCTGGAGTTTGTAAGGGTGCCATTTGTGAGTAGCTAATATCCGCCGAAGGGATGTTTGACTAATGCCACTCTCCAGTGACATGCGGCGAGTGCTACGCTGTGGGCTCTTGCTGAATGAAGCCACTGATGTTCCTTCATTAGTGACAGTTTTCTTGCGTCCACATTTTGGCAAATCCAACACTGAACCAGTTTCACGAAACTTAGCAAGTAGTTTGCTAACTGTAGAATGGGAGATGGGTGGTCTCATAGGGTGTCTTGCATTGAAATCTGCTGCAATGACCCAGTTACTGCGTTCACCAGATATCAACACAATTTCGATCTGCTCCTCATGTGTTAACCTCTTCGACATGTCAATGGCTGTAAACAAAGAGAAACTTGTAAATAACTCCTGAAAGAATAAAGTTACGTTGAAACCAAGCACACCATTGTTTTTCTTGTGACATTACCAATAAGTTTGATGTGTCACATGGCCCTCTTCCTATTGAAAAAACAAAAGTTGTATCCAAGATGGCCGACTTCTAAATGGCCACCATGGTCACCAACCATCTTGAGGAGTTTGCCCCCTCACATATACTAATGGACTTTAATATCACCAACCAGTCCCATTTTATTACGGTGTATCCATATAAATGGCCCACCCTGTACAAAGCTTAGCAATACTCCAAATCCAAAGACAGGGCATTTTAAGCATGTGACTATTATCATCTGGAATGGTTTACCAAACCATGCAACATTAGTGTTTGTGAATGTTATCAATTTGGGGGAAATAGCTAAAAACTTTCATGCGGTGTATTTATTAAATATGAGTGTGTTTAAAGTCAGTCAGTAAATGTAGCAGGAATGCAGCAGCAGGGCCAGTTTTTTAGTTTCATTCTTCAGTGTCCACATAAAAAAAACCTGAGCCTGACTACAAGGCACATTACGGCGAGACTCTCCTGTTTTAAGAACAAAGAAAATCTCTCTCAGGGTCGCTGGAGCCAATCCCAGCTGTCATAGGGCGAGAGGCGGGGTACACCCTGGACAGGTTGCCAGTCTGTCGCAGGGCTAACACACAAGACAGACAACCGTTCACACTCACACATTCACACCTAGGGGCAATTTAGATTATCCAATTAACCTATCCCCACAAGCTGCATGTCTTTGGACGGTGGGAGGAAGCCGGAGTACCCGGAGGGAACCCACACAGACACGGGGGAAACATGCAAACTCCACACAGAAAGACCCCGGCCTGATGGTGGAATTGAACTCAGGACCTTCTTGCTGTGCAGCAACAGTGCTAACCACCGTGCCACCGTGCTGCCTCTCTCCACCATGTGATTGAAAATAATTTTAACAAACATCTTCTTTAATTGTAAATGTGTCTGATTCGAAGTTGATGGTTGGTCTCTCTGTTCTTGTAAAACTACACTCTAAGATTCATTACTGGCTTTCCTTACATATTTAGACACTTTCATTTATTTCCTATGATGTTGAATTGATTTGGTGGATAACAGTAATGTTCCCATGTTACTCTCAACTTTGGTATTCTTGTAAATATTCCTACATACCTGTAATTGGAAGAGATGAACTTCTAGTGTGTTACATTTGGACTTTTTTCCAAGTCAATTAAACTTGAAAACAAAACAGAATTACAGTCTAAAAATCATCTATATTTACAGTGTTTTCTGCTTCTTTGTGTTTCCTGTGGGTTTTAACATTTTTTTATTTTTTTTTATTGATTGGTTGATTTGTGGAAAATAAACCAAGATTTACCGAAATCTTGAGTGGTGTATCCTGCTTCCTGCACATCAGTGATTAAGGGCACAGCTCAGCCAAAAACAACTCAAACTAAACTACCTTCAGTAACAAAACAGTGATTTCAAGATTTTAAATGGACTGATTTTGCAAAACTTCCCCCAAAAATGCCTCTTTGGGTGTTTCCTTATTATAACGTTTAGCCTCCCTCCCTTGCCAGAACTCGGTGTTACAGATGATGGTCTCCGGGGGAAGCTCCATGTGACGGTAATGAAGACAGTTTTGTTTTTCTCATTAACAGCTCTGTAGTTCATGTTAAGGGAGTCAGAGCTGGACCTGTGAATGTGGGCTGAAGGCGACTGACATTTACATCCACTTCAGTGTGTGTTTAGTTTTCACCAATGTGTGAGGAGTCCATTGTTGTTTGTTGTCACTGCCTTTAAGCTTCGATCTAAAGACCTGAGAATTTCTACTCTCTTGAAATTCTTCTGTTTTATTTGAATAGTTCCTTTTTTCTACTCTACAACTTTTCACAGTTTTCATATTTTCTCTGTTTTATAATTGTTCTTGTTTTTTTATGCTTCTGTTCTGTTTTCTTACCTTCTTAATTTTTTTCTGAATGTTTGTCCCTTTCCTGTTATTATCCTGTGTTACCTGTCTTTTAGTTATTTCATGTTTTACTGAAAACCTTTGTTTTACTGCTTTCTTTTGTGTCTGCTCTGTCTGATTGTCTTCACCTGCGCTTCATTATCCTATTGATTGATTTGCTGCATGTTTGATTACTCCTGCTTATTTTTTAATGTATCGGGACTGTTCTTTGCTCACTTATTCAATTCTGGATCTATTTTGTGCTGTTTGTCAGTGTAGGCAGTCTCGGTCGTTGTGTCCTTGGGCAAGACACTTCACCCGTTGCCTACTGGTGGTGGTCAGAGGGCCCGGTGGCGCCAGTGTCCGGCAGCCTCGCCTCTGTCAGTGCGCCCCAGGGTGGCTGTGGCTACAATGTAGCTTGCCATCACCAGTGTGTGAATGTGTGCGTGAATGGGTGGATGACTGGATGTGTAAAGCGCTTTGGGGTCCTTAGGGACTAGTAAAAGCGCTATATAAATACAGGCCATTTACCATTTACCATTTAGGTATACCTGTACTTGAAAAGATGCTTAGTTGCTGGGTAATAAGAGAGTTAAGGGAATCTCACGGGCTACTTTTTGTACAATGTTATGTTACAGCTGGATTTGAAAATGAAAATGAAGTTTAAGGTTTGTCCTAAAACACTATTGTAACTTTAGAAGTTATAAAACAATACATGGTGTTACATAACTTTTAAAGCTGTTGATCTATTTCAGATCACCAGCTCAGATCAGAAAAAAATAGACTAAGTTGCGTAACATTTGTAAAAGCACAAAGTTGCACAACCACAGACCGTCACAGTAACTTTCAGTTATTGCAAGAACAGAGTTATCTGATTATGAAACTCTAGAGCTCCCCATCCTACCCTTTCTCAAGGTGGTGTCCTCACTCAGTGTGTGTGTGTGTGTGTGTGTGTGTGTGTGTGTGTGTGTGTGTGTGTGTGTGTACAATCCAAGAATCAGAGCAGCAGAAGTGTTACTCAGTCATTGTTGCTGCAGATCCACTTACTGATGACTTTACTTTACTTTACTTTACTTTACTTTATTGATTATATAGAGCACTCTTCACAGGATAAAAAACACAAAGTGCTTCACAATAATATAAAACAGATAAACATAATACGGTACAATCAAACATACAGCGCAAATCTAATTAAAAGCTAGTCTAAATAAGTGAGTCTTAAGATGATGTTTAAAAGAATAAATACAATCCAGGCAGCGTAGAGATGGAGGGAGAGAATTCCACAACCTGAGGGCCACCGCTCTAAAAGATCTATCACCTCTGGTTTTAAAACATGTTCAGGGAACTACCAACAGCCTTTGATTAGATGATCTCAGGCTGCGAGAGGGAGTGTGAGGTTCTAAAAGATCAGAAATATAGGCAGGAGCGTCATGATTCAAAGCTTTAAAAGTCAGGACTAAGATTTTAAAATGAATTCTAAAATGTACTGGAAGCCAGTGTAATGAGCGTAACACTGGTGTAATGTGCTCTCTTTTTCGTGTCTTAGTTAAAAGCCTTGCAGCAGCATTCTGGACTAACTGGAGACGGTCAAGATTTCTTTTGCTCAAACAAAGAAAAAGACTTTTACAATAATCTAAGTGAGAAGAAATAAAAGCATGGGTAATCATTTCTAACTCTGATTTAGACAAAAAAAAGTTCACAGTTTGGAAATATTTCATAGCTGAAAAAGGCAGTTACTAATTAATCTAGAGTGTTGCTCTAGAGACATGGCAGAATCAAAAACAACATGAGATACCTGAGGCTCGGGTGAACAGATGATCCAAGAGAACCAAGATGCTTTTTGATTATAGCTATCTGGCTTTCAGGGGCAATAATTAATGTTTCTAACTTCTTAGAGTTCAACTGCAAGTAGTTTTCTCCAAGATACTGTTTAATGGAAGCTAAACATTTTATGAAAAAAGGACATTTTATGGACTTCCATCGGCTTAAAAGAACAGTAGAGCTGAATATCATCAGCATAAAAGTGATAAGACAAATTAGGGAACTGCCTAATTATAAGTCCTAGGAGTAACATGTACAGGAGAAAAAGAATTGGTCCCAGAACTGAACCCTGTGGGACCCTTCATGTCAGGTCCTTAGAGTGTGACATAAACTGATTTGCAAAGACACTAAAAGATCTGTTGGAAAGGTATGACTGAAACCACTCCAGCGCAAGACCGGACACACTGACAGTGACTATGTCCCGGAGCCTGTTAATCAGGATGGTATGGTCAACAGTGTCAAAGGCAAATGTTAAGTCCAGCAAAACCATGACTGTGGATGCTCCGGGGTCAGCCGACATCATAATGTCACTAGAGACCTTAATTAATGCGGTTTCTGTTGAGTGACACTTACGGAAACCAGACTGAAATTTGTCATAAATGTCACGTTTTTCTAAAAAAGCAGTAAGTTGATCAGCAACTGCTTTGTCCAGAATTTTTGACAGTAATGGGAGTTTAGAGATAGGCCTATAATTCTTAAGCTGTGTTGGATCTGAATGGATGACTGAATCAGTCAGCCTGTTGTAGAAACACAGAGCAAAAGGTAGATGGAGGACAGGTTGAGCTTTGTAAATGATCATTTGTTATCTCCTGCAGATATAGTTTCAATATGCAGGCCTCTTACTCGAAATAAATACTGTTGGCTCTCCTCCAAGAGGAAGTAATTTTAACAGTTTGTGCCAATACTTGGAGCGGTTGTTGCAACATGTGGTGCATTTGTTACACAGCCAAACTGGGTTTGACCAACCAAAAGTGGATATTTTTAACCTCTGTCTAAAATTATCCAAACCATTTTAAGATAATTAATTATAATACTTAAAATTAATATATTTTAAATATAATCATACTTTGATTATCTAAGTTGAAATCAGATGTTGACATATTTCTAAAATATTAAATTTGACTTCTTTTCTTGGTGTGCATAGTATTTTGATGATACTATTGTGTTTATTACTCTGGTATGACATGTATTTATGCAGTAATTCTGCATGACATAGGTATTTATTTCATAATGTTGGTCATTATTCTTCACATGAAATAACATAATAACCTTGTTATGAAATCTGCCAGATAAAAACAACTGGAGATAAAAATCAAATGACATGTTATGTCATATAAGGCTAAATGCAGACACAGTGTGTGAAAAACTACATCCTATGCTTCAACTTATAGAAAAACGTTAAGCAGTAATAACTTAAAGTAAATATTTTATGTATTTTCTGCCAATTCTTCTTTACAGTGTTTATTCAGTTTATTGATGTTTGTGGACACTTGTTTGTGCACAGCTCTCTTCTCGGTCAGGTTGAGAATTGGACTTTGACTTTGATTCAGTGACTTCAAGGTGGCCAAAACAAGCACACACCATCACCCCTCCACCACTGTGAGTGATAGTTGGTATTAGCTTTTTGTGCTGATATGCTGTGTGTAGGCTTTTTCAAATATGTAACTATGCCAAAACATCTCCAGTACTTAATGTGCTTCATGTTTTCTCTCTTTTTTTTATAGATTAAGAATGGAGAAACCTACTGAATATAAACAGATGGACAATTCAACTCAAGAGGCTTCACCAACAGGTAGGATATCAATAGTTTGTCTGAGGAGTTGTCATTAACACGGAAACATGTATACACTGATCGATGAGAGCTCTTGTTGTTTTCAAAGAGAACTTGCTGGAAGGGCCACCTCACAATTTCTACCAATGAATCTTTTAAACTCCTTTAAGTCAGATACGCTTCAGGTTGTTAACCAGCAGTAATACTTCAGAGAGGAAAAGGGTTCTTGGATCTGATGAGACACTGTTTCTGTGTGTCGATGTTTTTTAATTCATTTAAAATGAATTTACGGCATAAAAACAAGAGATCTGAATACTTTCTTAATTGACTCACAGATTCCCAGTGAATTAATGAAATGTTTTGGAAGGTCAACAATTGACTACAAGTTGTCAAATAATCTTATAATGTTGTTTTGTCATTCAGATGGTCCTCTAAAGTGTGAGTCAGAACTCAAATCTAAACTAAAGAGGGAGCTCCGGTGTGCGTTTGAGGCGAGCACCAAAGGAGAAAGCCCAACCATTCTGAATCTGATATACACAGATCTGTACATCATAGAGGGAGGGACTGCAGAGGTCACTGATGAACATGAGCTCAGACAGATTGAAATGGCATCCAGGAAATCAGACATGCTAGAAAAAACAGTCAGACAAGACAAGATCTTTAAAGGCTCACCTGGAAGAGAAGAACCAATCAGAACAGTGCTGACAAAGGGAGTGGCTGGCATTGGGAAAACAGTCTTAACACAAAAATACACTCTTGACTGGGCTGAAGACAAAGCCAACCAGGACATCCAGTTCATATTTCTGTTCACTTTCAGAGAGCTGAATCTTTTGAAAGAGAAAACTTTCAGCTTGGTGGAACTTGTTCATCACTTCTTTACTGAAACCAAAGAATCAGGAATCTGCAGCTTTGAAGACTTCCAGGTTGTGTTCATCTTTGATGGTCTGGATGAGTGTCGACTTCCTCTGGACTTCAACAACACCAAGATCCTGACTGACCCTAGAGAGGCCACCTCAGTTCATTTGCTGCTGATAAACCTAGTTAAGGGCCATTTACTTCCCTCTGCCCATGTCTGGATAACCACACGACCTGCAGCAGCCAATCAGATCCCTGCTCAGTTTGTTGACATAGTGACAGAGATCAGGGGGTTCAATGACCGACAGAAGGATGAATATTTCTGGAAGAGATTCAGAGATGAGGAGCAGGCCAGTATTATAATTTCCCACATCTTGTTATCAGAAAACCTCCACATCATGTGCCGCATCCCAGTTTTCTGCTGGATCACTGCTACAGTTCTGGATTCTCTTACAATAAATAATGAGAGCAGTGATCTGCCTAAAAGCCTCACAGAGCTGTACATCCACTTCATGATGGTGCAAGTCCAATTGAAGAAGGTCAAGGATGAAGGATCGGAGACAGATCCACCCTGGAGTCCAGACAGCAGGAAGATGGTTGAGTCTCTGGGAAAACTGGCTTTTGATCAGCTACAGAAAAGAAATCTGATCTTCTATGAATCAGACCTGACAGAGTGTGGCATCGATATCAGTGCAGCCTCAGTGTACTCAGGAGTGTTCACACACATCTTTAAAGAGGAGAGAGGACTGTACCAGGACAAGGTGTTCTGCTTTGTCCATCTGAGTGTTCAGGAGTTTCTGGCTGCTCTTCATGTCCATCTGACCTTCATCAACTCCGGAGTAAATCTGCTGGAAGAAAAGAAATCTTGGTCATTTAAACTGTTTGGAATTAAACACAAGCAAAAAGTCTTCTACCAGTGTGCTGTAGACAAGGCCTTACAGAGTCCAAATGGACACCTGGACTTGTTTCTTCGTTTCCTCCTGGGTCTTTCACTTCAGACAAATCAGACTCTCCTACGAGGCCTGCTGACACAGACAGGAAGTAGCTCACAGACCAATCAGGAAACAGTTCAGTACATCAAGAAGAAGCTCAATGAGAACCTGTCCACAGAGAAAAGCCTCAACCTGTTTCACTGTTTGAATGAACTGAATGATCGTTCTCTAGTGGTTGAGATCCAGCAGTCCCTGAGTTCAGGAAGTCTCTCTACAGATGAACTGTCTCCTGCTCAGTGGTCAGCTCTAGTCTTCATCTTACTGTCATCAGAAAATTATCTGGATGTTTTTGACCTGAAGAAATACTCTGCTTCAGAGGAAGCTCTTCTGAGGCTGCTGCCTGTGGTCAAAGCCTCCAAAAAAGTCATGTAAGTGAGTGTGTGTTCATACCTTAAGTTTTAAAATAAATTTGAGTCAGTGATTTATTTTTTTCACTGGTGCATCACTGGTGTTGGCATCACTTTCTATCTTTGGCACAATTTGTATTCAGAAGTTAAATAATTAAAGTTAATTTGTTAACTGTTCTACGACAGTAAACCGTAACACTGCAGAGGTTAGGTTTCAGCATTTATTTGATACTATTGTGATAAACACACACACACACACACACACACACACACAGCGAGAGAGAGAGAGAGAGAGAGAGAGAGAGAGAGAGAGAGAGAGAGAGAGAGAGAGAGAGAAAATAGAAAACAAAAAGAAAACTGTTAAACCAGAAATTTAAACTGTTTTGAGAGTTTAGGTGCAGTTAGGCAACGTTCACTTCTTTGATGTAAGCTGGAGCTTCCAGAGGAAGCAAGAACCAAAGAAACATTCCATCTCCATACAGAAGTGCCCCACCCATGGCTGAACATCCTTTGCAGCTGCCATCAAACTGAATCATACTCCTTTGGTCATTCCATGTGAGATCTGAGTAACATCTCACTCAATGATTCATGACTGCCTCCAGCATCGCTGTTTCACTTTTTCCTCTATTTCTTCTTATCTGACAGGTTTTCTATTTTGTGAGAACTATAAATTTCACCGGCATGCTATATTTTTCTCAAGTCCATTCATCCCCTCCTTCCCTGTTTATGCTGCAGTTACAGTTGAATATCCTTTGAGTGTATAGGCTGTAGTCTCCCTGGAAAAATTACTTACACATTATCTCTCTTATTTGCCATGTCGTCTGCTATCATCCTTCCTCCACTCATCTTCTTTCAGTCCTGCCCCATGTGCTTCCTGCACATGCTGATTGTTATACTAATTTTTAAGTTACCAAACATTTAAAACACAGCAAACTTTCAGCACAACATTTTCATTCAGCTCACACAATGATTGCTAAACATTGCTCCTACCGTCACTTCTGCAAAAGCTCCTAAATGAATCACTAAATGAATAGGTGCATTGTTGCTTGTCTGAGCTACTTCAGTGTACGATTACCTCCATACATCATACATACTAAAATTTGGAAAGTCACAAATGGCACTACAGACCTGTCTAGTTGGATACTGGTCAACCTAGTACAATTAAATCTACCAGTTCCGCATTGGTTTTCATTCGTTTTTGCTAAGAAAATTTGAAGTGTTTCACATTTGTCCTCAGTATTTATTGTTTTGTTTTTCCATTTAATTGTGCAGATTCAACATTAAAGGTGATTTAATTAGATTTTTTTTTTTCAGACTGAATGACTGTCAGCTCTCAGAGAAAAGCTGTGAAGCTCTGTCTTTAGTTTTCAGCTCCCAGTCCAACAGTGTGAGAGAGCTGGACCTGAGCAACAATGACCTGAAGGATTCAGGGGTGAAGCTGCTGTCTGTTGGAGTGAAAAATCCACGCTGTAAACTAGAAACTCTCAGGTCAGGCTTTAGACTTTTTCACCCACAACAATTTAAAAGCTGAGTTTTATCAGTGGATAAACTGCAAACTCATTTAGAACTCCATTATAAAAAAATCTTTGCCAAAATAAATATGTAGGTTCATCTGCTGTGGTGACCACTTGAGAGAGCAGCCAAAAGAAGCATATTAAGATATGATTTGTTAAAGGTATCTAAACCTGAAGGTTCCTTAGTATAACACTTTAGGACAAATTATTGTTAGTTACTTTCAGTCCAAAGTACCACATAGATTTTATTTGTACAATGCCTGTATATCTCTTGTTTGAAACTGCATTTCTAAAGGTCTGCTTCAAAGTATGTAGTTTGAAATTGGACAGCTGGCCCAGAGACACTGGCATGTTAAAGAGAATTCCTTCTCCCCACCATCACCAAGAGCTTTTCTCTGGGGCTCATCCAGTTGCTGGAGTTAACTTTCTAATATTGTTAGGCCTTACTTGAGAACTGTTGTCATCTATGAGGATTGTCATGTTCTAAATCAAGCTAAATTGAATTGGAGATTGAAAGGATGTATGACATTGTATGTGAAAAACAAACGCAAACCAATGAAAGCAAATCTTGAGTGAAGTATTCACAGATAGATTGTTGTTTTGTGTCTATAGTCTGTCGGGCTGCCTGATCACAGAGCAAGGCTGTACTTATCTGGCCTCAGCTCTGAGCTCCAATCCCTCCCGTTTGAAAGAGCTGAACCTAAGCTACAATCATCCAGGTGACTCTGGCACGAGGATGCTTTCAGCATTACAGAATGATCCACAGTGGAGGCTGGAAGCTCTCAGGTATGGGGAAGAATGTCTAATAGAGCAGAAAGTGCTTCACTTATTTCCTGTTTCATGCGTGTGTGTGTTATGACTATTCATTGAAACTTGTCAAGTTTAGCAATAACAACAAATGTCAATGTGAGTTTGATTTATATTTCACACTTAAATGAATTTTAAATTAAGGTGCTTGCCATAGAATTAAAAAAAAAACTATGACCTTTTAAACTGTAGTTTAGATACACACACGTATTAATTGTAAGCCTGTGAGATTAAAAAGGGTTTTGAGATATTTGTAATAGACCTCAAGCCATTGGGCAGCTCGTTCCGATGGACAACATGTGGGGGACCAAATCAGTCACCAGTGGGGAGAGTTGTCACCTCCTATGGGCAAAATCTTGTGGACTCTTTGCTTCTCAACCTATTGGTGAAATACCCAGGACATTAACTGGTGAGACACATAGCTGATGGTTTTCAGCTCACTTTGGCCTGGGTTCAAGCTTGGTTAATTGATCCTCCTCGTGAATGGAGGTAACCATAATTGACTCCCGATCTGTGTTTGCTGGGGCACCAAGATATGGAAGCATAGGGTTGTCCAGATTGCAAGAGCCCTCTGCAGCCAGGGAGTCCAACAGAAGTTCATTCTCCTGGATGAACCTTCCAGTCTTACTGTTTTCTTGCTAAGTCAGTCCAGAAATCCTCTACTGTGAGCTAACAGGGACTAGTATGCATATTAGAACAATGTAATGTCCTTGTGTGTATGAACATACATTCTTCATACACACACTAAATGCATGTTCAGCATGCACATAGACTGTGCTTGTCTGACCCCCCTCTTCCTTTCAGGGTGGAGCCTGCTGGAGTCCAATGGTTGAGACCAGGTCTGAGGAAGTGTAAGTGTGTTTTTTAATATGATTAATGAACACAAAAAACACTGAAACATTTTCATCAGTCATTCATTTCTCTGATGTTAGTAGTTATCCAAGTGTCAATCAATGAACAGATGATGGATCAATAACTGCAGCTGGATTGTGTTTGTTCTCTCCATCAGATTCCTGTCAACTCACAATTGACACAAACACAGTACACACAAACCTCAAACTGTCTGACAACAACAGGAAGGTGGCACATGTGGAGGAGGTTCAATCATATCCTGATCATCCAGACAGATTTTACTTCTATCATCAGCTGCTCTGTAGAAATGATCTGACTGGTCGTTGTTACTGGGAGGTCAAGTGTAGAGGAACCGTTAATGTAGCAGTGATTTACAAAGCTGGAAGGATACAAGATGATTTTGAATATGTTTTTGGAGTTAATGATCAGTCCTGGAGTCTGCTCTTCTCTGATGATGCTCCTCGTTCTGTATGTCACAGTAAAAAAGAAATGTCCATCTCCTCCTCCTCCGTCTCTAACACTGTAGCAGTGTATGTGGACTGTCCTGCTGGCACTCTGTCCTTCTACAGAGTCTCCTCTGACACTCTGATCCACCTCCACACCTTCAACACCACATTCACTGAACCTCTTTATCCTGGATTTACACTCTGGTCTCCTGGTTCCTCAGTCAGTCTTTGTGAAGTTTAGCACACCTGGATATTCATCTGATTGGTGTAGTATATCAATCAGAAACATGTTTTCAGACACATGGATAAATTAAGTTTTAAACAATGACTCTTTGTCAACTTCTTTGTCTTTAGTCCTTTTAAGATGGAAGCTGGGATTATTTCATGAAGCAGATTTTGTTTTGTCCTTTTTTCACTCAAACCTTCACAGTGAATATTATTATGTAGCGTTTTTTATGAATCTGAGTCAAGAACCAGCTCCTCTGCATCTTAGACAAGCCTGAGCTCATTCATTGTTGTTGTTGTTGTCGTTGTTGTTTGCTATTTCTTTTTAAAAAAAAATTCATTTTCAACTTCTCCACATATTATTACTGTTATTGAAGCAGGACAGGAATTAAGGGAGATTTTCACAATAAGAGGACATTTTGGGTTTTGTTTTTATTTTCTCCCAAATAATGACAACCAGCCTGTGTGGATGTTCCATGACTAAATAAACGGACATTCAACAATTCTAACTGAATTGAAGATATTCATCACTCATGATCACTCATGTCTCTGCCATTCTATGAAAATTACTGCTTTTAAAAATAATCTAATGAAAGAAACAATAACTTCTAATATTAATCAGATAAATGTGAAAAGGTCTGATGTAACTAACATCTCATTTAACTCTTTATTGATGATCATTTCTTGCACTCTGTTAGTGGGAAGATGAATTACATGAAGTCAGTTTAATGAACGCAGATGACAGAACTGTTTTTCATTCTACTTTTTGTAATTGTACTGATACTGATACTAACAGTGATTCCTTGAAGTCACAATATTATCCTGCTAAAGTCTGTATTAGTAGATATTAAACATTTCTGGGAGTTAAATTAAATTGTTATCAGCTACCTAAATATGTAAAGAAGTGAAGTAGTTTATAAAGAAAAGCGTCTGGAGTTCTTTAAGTTACTTGAAGACGTTTCACCTCTCATTCGAGAAGCTTCTTCAGTTCTAAGGTCAAATGGTGGAGAGTCCCAGATTTAAACCTAGTGGGAGTATCCCCCCACAGAGGGACAAAAGGACCCCCTGATGATCCTCTAATCGCCTGAGCCAAGGTGTGAAACTGGGTGTGGGTCCCAATCAGCCAGAGTTTCGGGTGAGTTCATTGTGAAACCTGGCCCCACCTTATCATGCGAATTCCTGAGGTCAGATGGCCCAGGATGTGAGTGGGCGTTAAGGCGTCTGGGGAGGGAACTCAAAACTGGATTATAGATGGCAGAGAGTTGGTGTCGTAAACCACCACCTCTGTTTAAAGATGGTCGCTCACAGTGGCCATAGATGGCTTCTTTCACTCCTCTTTCAACCCATCTGTCCTCTCTGTCCAAAATGTGAACATTGGCATCCTCGAAAGAGTGTCCTTTATCCTTAAGATGCAGATGGACTGCTGAGTCTTGTCCTGTGGAGGTGGCTCTTCTGTGTTGTGCCATGCGCTTGTGAAGTGGCTGTTTGGAGCTTTCTTCTCTCAGGAACTCTCTGCAGGAGGGGGAGATACAGGAGAGGTGGAGGAAGATCTCAGCCTGGGCGTTTACCGTCTTATGTAGTCTGGAAGATGTGTGGTTGGTGGGGTGGGTGCAGTTTTCTCTGTGGTGGGGTTGGGTGGACTGTCCAGGGCTCTGTGGAGCCGGGGGGCGCTACTGCACTGGGCCCCGGTCTGATGGGCCTGGGCCCCCCTTCCCTGGCGGGTCGCGGAGGGTGGAAGTGCCTACTGGGGTCAGCGGGGGAGCTGGCCCCAGGGAGGGGTTACCTGCCCCTCCCTTCCTTCCCTCCCCATCTCCAGCTGCCTCCCTCTTCCCGCTCCTCCACAACCACCCACACATGCAGGGCCTTGGAGTGGGGGTATGTCACCAGGGTGCAGAGGAGGCTACCCCCCCCCCCCCCCCCCTGTCCCCTTCTGGCTGCCTCTGCCTCAATTTTATCCCACAACTTAGACATTCACATTATTCACACTCTCATTACACATACATATAGGATCTTGGGGGTGGGCACAATCACGGAGTCCAAATCACCATCAGGGTGTATACCTCACCCCTGACGTCGTTGCCCACCTCTCAATTTTAAATACACGTAGACATTGAGGGCTAGCAGGAGGGACTATGCGCTTACCTGCTGCTCCTTGGCAGGTAGCTCCATGCCCTCCTGGGTTTTAATTGCACCTTAGAACACATATGCATCAACACTACAATGAGCGGGTGGAGGGAGGTTTGGAGTCTTCTCCCACCCCCATTCTCTGCGGCCTGCTGGAGCGGGAGGGCTAGTAGGAGGAGTTGGCCGTCCGACTGCGGTCTGGGGTGTGGGGCCTCCCTGCTGCTGCGGAGTCGGGGTGGTCTGCCTCTCCCCACCGCAGGGAAAAGGGTAACACCACCTGGGTCTGGGTGCAATTCCCCCCTCCAGGGGCAAGGGTACCTAGACCCGGTTTGTAGAGTACGCTTGGGGAGTGTGATTGTGTGTACAGCGTCTCTTTATGTCTGTCTCCACGTTGGTTGAGTGTGGAGTGAGTGCATATGAGAGCATGAGGGTGGGAATGGATGTTTGTGTCTGTGTGTGCCTGTATGTCTGTGTCTATATGTCAGGTTGGGTATCAGACGCCACCTCTCTGGGGACACCTCAGGCCCTCCAAGGTTTGGAGGCCTATCTCCACCCACCACCACTTCCCCTGCCGGTGGCGGACTCCCTCAGGTGTCGGTGTGTTGGTGGTTCTTTGTGTCTGGGGGTGGGCGTCCGGGTGCACACCGGCTCACTCCTTGGCGGCCGCTTGTCGGGGCCTGGGGCTCGCTCGGGCCCCTTTGGAGGTGGGGTGCCCCCGGCCTCTCGGCCTAGGGCTCGGTCACTCAGGCGCAGCTGGGGGCCGGCGGAGCTCACGGGCGCGTCACTGCAACTCCCCCTGACTTCTGCTCCGCGGCTGCTGGGCGAGCCCTCATCTGGGACTCTCCTCAGCTCTTACTGGGACAGTGGCGCGGCTGCCCCTCTGTTGGTCTTCCATGGTCTCTTGTGTTCTGGGGGCCTCTGGATGTCTGGAGTTTTGATCTCCTCCATACCCGCTTCACACCCTGGAGGACGGGGCTGTGGCCCCCCCACACTCCCTAGCAGATCATTACATGGAGAAACCTTTGGAATGCAAGCATGCTGATCCACACAGGTATGCACACATGGGTATTCACAGACGCGGACTAAAGCTTTCTTGGCTGCTGCCTCAAAGCACACTGTGCGCTGTCTATCTTGCGTGCTGCACAATATCGTTTATTACTTAGTAAATACTGATATCTATGACTAGCTAGTTTATTGTGATGGTGCTTTGTTTTCTCTATTATTATGTTGCTCTTTGTTGTTTGCTGTCTCCTCTGTTTGTTTTTGTTTGTTTGTTTGTTTGTTTTTTTTCTCCATACAGGTGACCCAGGAGTTTTTTTTTTCTCTCTCTCTCTTCCCCCCCCTTCTCACCGTCTCTTCTCCCCTTTGGTTTTCTTTCTTTCTCTCCCCCTCTCTCTCTCATTCATTCCCCCTGTCCTATTTATTAAAAAAAAAAAAAAAAAAATGACAAAGGATGAACTGAAGCTCTGCCATCACGTAATGTCGCATACTGCTGTTTCTGATGTCATTTAGAAAAAAAAAAAAAAAAAAAAAAAAAAAAAAGAAGTGGCTGTTTGGTCTCTCCAATGTAGAGGTCTGGGCATTCCTCGCTGCACTGTACAGCATACACCACATTGTTAAGTCTGTGTTTTGGCGTTTTGTCTTTCGGGTGAACCAGTTTTTGTCTGACCGTGTTGCTGGGTCTGAAATGCACTGGGATGTCATGCTTGGAGAAAACTCTCCTGAGTTTTTCTGATACACTGGCTACATAGGGGATGACTATGTTGTTGTTGTTGTTGCATTTGACCTTAGAACTGAAGAAGCTTCTCGGATGAGAGGTGAAACGTCTTCAAGTAACTTAAAGAACTCCAGACGCTTTTCTTTGCAAGCTCCTTTGACTACGATGACCTGGATGACTGAGAACCTTCACAGACATATGAAGTAGTTTATGTTTGGAGCTGTGTGTTTCACTGTGTACATTGTGTTTCATTGTGTAATTACTTAAAGTTAAAGGTTGATTTTTAGTTTTTGACTTTAATAAAGACATGTTTAATTCTAGCCCTGCCTCTACCCTTTGTGCCTGTTAAGTTTCTTTGCTACAAACACACAAACACACAGAAACCATTGAAATTGAGTGGAAAAATTGTCTGACAGGTATATAAATGATGAAAATCAGTCAGCATGAGCCTGGCAGGAAGCTGAATGATGGACTGATATGAGGTGGAGAGACAGTGGTATGACATTATATTTATGTCAAGACTCACATGCTTGAAGAAAAATGTAATGGGTACAGATATTCATTGGCACTTATGTAATAACATTTTTCGTGCTCGTTTTACCCTCATGGACTCTGTTTTTAACAGTTTGGTCAGAAACATAAACAGCCTGCTGGAGGTCATTTTGAAGGATCTCAGAGTGTAACTTCTGTTCCTCTTTGCACAAAGGTCCAAGTACCAATCCTGCAGCTGGGTAAATGCCCTTCTACCACCCTGTCAGCTCTCCTAGTGTGTCTGGTATGTCCTATAGGCATCGTACAGGCATTTACACTAGGACAGCCTTAAGAGTGAATCCATCGCACTGGCTGAATAACTGGATAGTTGGTAAAGTACGTCAGTGGGTCATCCCCCTCATCTCCAGATTCTGATTCCAGTACAGAGGGCATGTGAGTGGGCTTCGGATGTTGCTCATTTAGAACTTTACAGAAAGCATTTCCTTCCTTTTAAAAGTTTCACTTCACGTTCCTGAACTTGGTGTCCCAGATGATTTTCTTCATGTGAAGCTCTGTGTTAAGGTAACGGAAGCCTGTAATGTTTTCCTTGCTAACATTATAGGTTTGAGAATCTTTTTGAAAGTGAAAATAATCAGATATTATCAAAATTATCAGATATCAGATAGGTTAACCTTAAAAATGTGTGTGTGTGTGTGTGTGTGTGTGTGTGTGTGTGTGTGTGTGTGTGTGTGTGTGTGTGTGTGTGTGTGTGTGTGTGTGTGTGTGTGTGTGTGTGTGTATTAGCAGTACTGAGTCCAGTTCTTAATGTAGCCTTCAGTATCTAATGTTGAAATTGCAGTGTGCATGGACATGTTGTGTTAAAATCACAAAAAAATCTGTGTATGAATTTTTGAATAGTTCAGGCTTGTAAATCATATGATACAAATTTGTGACCTCTATGAGGATTATTTCCCTCTATAGTTAATGTGCATCATCAAGCTATGTTCGGTGTATGTTTCCTTTTGATGAAATATCTCTGGAAACAAAAATTAAAGGTTCACAAAACAAACTAAAACAACAGGTTGCTTTTCTTTTGTTAGTTGAGTTTTAGTGAGTGAAAAGTCATTTTTCTTATTAAGAAGAGAATCTGAGGCAGAGATCTGAGGTCATGTGTTTGTTTGTTTCTGTTTTTAACTGAACATTAATTGAATAAATCTTCCGGTCACAGTGAATCTGTGTGTCAGTGAAAGCATCGCGTGTGCTTCATGGCGCCATCTAGTGGACTGATAGTAGAAGTAGAGCAGCTGATGGCAGCTTCCTCTGCCTCACACTGCTGTCTGACTGCATTCAGCTGACACTGCTGGTTTTCTGGTTCATCTCAGTGTTTGGACAACATACAATGCAGAGGGAGAATTTCAGTTGATGTGCACATGAATGATTAGTGTTTCCTCTGCAGGTGAAGGTAGAAAGTGTGTGTGAGCTGATGTGGATGTGAATTCAGCAGCATGGATCAGTGTGAGGACAGAGAGGAGGGAGTCCCTCCCTCTAAAACCACTCTGTGTGGGGAACATGAGAGCCAGACCAAAGCTCAGAGGTGAGATAACCATCTCTAACTGTCCATGACTTTTTCCATGTCACAGCTCAGCACTCACATCACTCTTCATCATTATTCACAGGAACCAACCTGGACCTGAACCCAGCTGTGTGTCCTTAAAGAGTGACTGGTCAAAGAGTATTGGTGCTGATTTTAAAGGACAATGCTCTGCTGTGGAAAGGTAATCTATATCTGTATATATGTTTATTTTTTTCAGTAAACTTTCAAAAAGGGTTAATGCCAGATCAGCTTTTCACGTATCTATAATCAAATGTAGTATGAAGTCTTGAGTGAGGGTTTTTTTTTCCAGAAACATGGCATGGGAAGCATGTGAAAGCTTTATGATGTATGAGGTATTTGTCAATAAACCAAACTGAGATGAAGTCTTCAAACAGCTCTAGACTCTGTTGGTGGTTCTCAATGGCATCATCAGGACAACTAAACCTTTACTACCACAATGATATGACTCAGTGCTCATTTCCACACATCACTTCATGGACCTTTGGCTCAAGTCTCTGTGTGGGCAGATTTAATGTGAGCTGTCCTTATCACATTTTTTTAAATACATAAAGTGTGTATTTTCTTACCTGGTTCATCTTCTAAAAGTGTCAACACAAGAACTAGAGAAGAAATAGACATCAAGCCCCAAAGCAGCCTCACATTTTGACATGATAGCAAGATAAACAGGATACTTATGTGTCATCAAGGCCCAAGCACTGACATTGCAAAGGTCACACTGCATGTGCTCCGTTTATTAGTAGTATTTTTAGTATTTCTTCACGTCACTATGCAGGCTGCAAGTAGAGGTAACATGGGCCGCGAAATAGGGACACAGGCATTAGAGCCTCTTAATGCGCATTTTGTTTAGGTTTCCACCAGGGTGGAATTACCAAAAATAGAGAGAGCATAGCCTAATATATGAAACAGGAAAAGACCGCCGTGTAATCCATTTATTTCAACAAAGTAACGGTAACTGTAACAGAATACAATTACTCATATTTTGTATTTTAAATACGTAGCGGCGGTGCATGTATTCCGTTACTCCCCAACACTGGCCAATACTGATCGATAGTTAGAGTGCTAGGAATATTTAGGGGAGGTTGTCACAAGTTGATCACAACCACCCCAATAGTGGTCTAAATAAATTAATGATGAAAGTTAAAACTTTTCATTGCTCTGGTGGTATAATGACTCCCTAATGAAACAGGAAGTTTTTGTTAAGAAGTTAAGAAAGCTTTAAAAAATCATAACTTAAAACCTCTGTCATGATGAAGCTTTTGTGATAATTGGTCCTAATGGTGGAGATGCTAAATTGGGTTTACAGCACCACCTACAGAATCTCAATGAGGCATCTACGAAACTGTTTCATCTGCATATATGAAATTTGATAGCCTGATGTAATAGCTCAAGAAAAAAAAAACCTTTTTGATCAATACTCTAAACTAGTGCAGTCAAAATTAACGCATTAACGCAGATTAAGCTGTCATCACGATTAACGCGATAAAAAAATTTAATGCTATTAACGCATGTGGAGTGTAGAATGCCTTAAAATCCCTGTAATTTTTCTGTCAACGCATTTCAGACAGTTTGCCCGCGTAGAGTTACCTTTGTACATGTGCAAATGGGCAGTTGATCTGGTAGTGACGGGCAGCTGAACCAATCAACTCAATATGGAAGATGATAAACACACACTGGCCCTCTCGATGGGAAATTTGAGTATTAAAAAAATAACCAGACGGAAGAGTCGACCAACATAAAGTATTATGCACATAGTGCTGGAAGGAATTATCTTTTCACCGAAGCACTTCCAGCTTAAAATATCCCATTGACGCGAAGCATACCTTAGCTGGGGATGGTGCTTTTTTTGCTCATGGAAAATGAAATGCAATTAATATAGATTAAAAATGAATGAGATTTAATTGTGATTAATCAAAATTAATCCACAGTAACCCTGTGATAAATCTGATTAAAAACTGTGATTGTTTGAGAGCACTAATATATATTATATATATTATATATATATATATAATATATAATATATATTAGTGTATACTATTACTATATAGGTTTTTTAAAAAGTTGTATTTCACAGGAGAGAAACTGTGCTAAAAGACAGAAGAAAACTGTTTAAATTCTCTTTGAATTGCAGCATACATTCTTTGTGTTTATTCTCCATTTACTTCTTTATATTGCATAAATGTCAGTTACAAGCTTAAATATAAAGTTGAAAAAGTGTAATTGCAGCCAGGCTATTGATCAAGTAATTGTGATTAATCGCAATTAATTACAGAAAATTGTGAGATTAATTAGTTAATTTTAATTAGTTAATCTATTCACAGCTATTCTAAACATAACAGGAAGTCAGTCATTTTCAATCTAAGATGCAAGTTTTGGTTCAATTTTTGCCATTTTCTGGTCTTGTATTTATCAAACTTCTCCTCAAAATTGGAATGAATAAACAAGCCTAATCTAAAGGCTTTGGTGATGCTAAATTGTAAAGCTTTTGAGTTTTCAAAGAATCCGTCCACAACGGATTGTCAAACTTTGATCATTTGCCAGGGGAGATTAAACTGTCATATTTTAAATGTACTTTGTCCAGTCTATCCCAAATTTAACATATAAGATGGTATTCTGTTTCCAGAGACATCTACAAGCCAATATCAGCTAATGCTTAATGTTACTTCCAGGCACCGGGAAATCAATATTAACTGATAAAATCACATATGAAATTTAAAATTTTGGATCCAGACAATACAAAGCAAAATAAGATGTAGTTGGTTTTCTTATACACAATCTAATGGGCACAGTCAGTTTCATCGCTTCTTGTAGTTTTAATTTATTCCTGTTTTTTTTTGTGGAGAGCCATAACATGAGCCAAGTCTTCATGATTTCTCCACAGGGTGAACAAGGAGAGCTCAAAGGTTTCCACTGATCAGTCTGGCCAGCAGCATCACCACATAAAACTTAACTCAATATTTATGGTCAGTACATGTGCAAAAACTACTTTTGCTATTTTCTATTTTGTTCACAGTGATCTCTATGCTGCACCTTTTAGACTAGTGTAAGGACAGTGTGTCTAACATTGATCCAATTTTTGGCTCCGGGATTTCAGTATGATCAGGTGAATCATAGAGTATTCTGTTCCAGCTACTGGAGGAAAACATTATCACTTTTGTGAAGAATGAGCTGAAGACGATCCAAAGAGTTCTGGTTCCAGACTACATGGAACCATTTGAGCGTCAGAAAAAGGATGAGAACGTGTTTGGAGTGAATGAACAGCAGAGAAGCAGAGAACCCTTCCTAAAGATCGCACTACACTTCCTGAGGACAATGAAGCAGGAAGAGCTGGCTGACCAACTGCAGAGCAGTAAGAGTATTTCTCTAAAGATCTTATCTGCTGGAAAAATTAGAAATTTTCTAATAGTTCAAGAGAATAATTCCCTAGTGTAGTGTTTTATACATTTACTTAGTAAGTGAAAGGTTGCAGGTTGGATTCTGGAAGCTGAAGACACAAATGAAGCTTGTGCATAAGTTCAGTAATGACACATCTGTCTACTACCCAGGTGTTTGATGGCTAGTATATTCATCACTTCCTCTTTGCTGTACAATAACTTAAGTTATTTCTTATGTGTTTTCAGAAATGTCTGCTCCAATTTGTACACATGATCTTAAAACTTTGCTGAAGAAGAAGTTCCAGTGTGTATTTGAGGGGATCGCTAAAGCAGGAAACCCAACCCGTCTAAATCAGATCTACACAGAGCTCTACATCACAGAGGGAGGGACCGCAGAGGTCAATGATGAACATGAGGTTAGACAGATTGAAACAGCATCCAGGAAACCAGACAGACCAGAAAGAACAATCAAACATGGAGAATTCTTTAATGCCTCAAGTGGAAGAGATCAAACAAACAGAATAGTGCTGACAAAGGGAGTGGCTGGCATTGGGAAAACAATTTTAACTCAGAAAATCATTCTGGACTGGACTGAAGACAAAGCGAACCAGGACATCCAGTTTATATTTCCATTCACTTTCAGAGAGCTGAATGTGTTGAAAGATAAAAAATTCAGCTTGGTGGAACTTGTTCATCACTTTATAACCACAACTAAAGACTCAGGAATCTGCAGATTTGAAGACTTCCAGGTTATGTTCATTCTTGATGGTCTGGATGAGTGTCGACTTCCTCTGGATTTCAACAACAATATGATTCTGACTGATGTTGCAGTGTCCACATCAGTGGATGTCCTGCTCACAAATCTCATCAGAGGGAACCTGCTTCCCTCTGCTCATCTCTGGATAACAACACGACCTGCAGCAGCCAATCAGATCCCTCCTCAGTGTGTTGACATGGTGACGGAGATCAGAGGGTTCACTGACCCACAGAAGGAGGAGTACTTCAGGAAGAGATTCAGAGATGAGAAGCAGGGAAGCAGGATCATCTCTCACATCAAGACATCACGAAGCCTCCACATCATGTGCCACATCCCAGTCTTCTGCTGGATCACTGCTACAGTACTGGAGGAAATGTTGAGAACCACAGAGGTGAGAAAGCTACCCAACACCCTGACTGAGATGTACATCCACTTCCTGGTGGTTCAGGCCAAAGTGAAGAAGGTCAAGTATGATGAAGGAGCTGAGACAGATCCACACTGGAGTCCAGAGAGCAGGAAGATGGTTGAGTCTCTGGGAAAACTGGCTTTTCATCAGCTGCAGAAAGGAAACCTGATCTTCTATGAATCAGACCTGACAGAGTGTGGCATCAATATCAGAGCCGCCTCAGTGTACTCAGGAGTGTTCACACAGATCTTTAAAGAGGAGAGAGGACTGTACCAGGACAAGGTGTTCTGCTTCATCCATCTGAGTGTTCAGGAGTTTCTGGCTGCTCTTCATGTCCATCTGACCTTCATCAACTCTGATGTCAATTTGCTGGAAGAAGCACAAACAATCTCCAGTAGGTCTGATAAAACACATTTCTACCAGAGTGCTGTGGATAAGGCCTTAGAGAGTCCAAATGGACACCTGGACTTGTTCCTCCGATTCCTTGTGGGTCTTTCAATGCCGACCAATCAGACCCTCCTACGAGGCCTGCTGACAACGACCGAAAGAAGTTCACAGACCAATCAGACTCTACTAGCATCCCTGCTTACACGGCTGAGAAGTAGTTCACAGTTCAACCAGAAAACATATATCAAGAAAAAACTCAATGAGAATCTATCTACAGAGAAAAGCATCAACCTGTTCCACTGTCTTAATGAACTGAATGATCATTCTCTAGTGGAGGAAATCAAACAGTCCCTGAGTTCAGGAAGTATCTCCACTGATAAACTGTCTCCTGCTCAGTGGTCAGCTCTGGTTTTCATCTTACTGTCATCCAAAAAAGATATGGATGTGTTTGACCTGAAGAAATACTCTGATTCAGAGGAGGCTCTTCTGCAGCTGCTGCCAGTGGTCAAAGCCTCCAAAAACGCTCTGTAAGTTATCATGAAATCATCAATTATTTTTAAACACATGCCTGTCTTTAACAGAACACAAAATTGTATTTGTTATTATCAGGTTTGCTTATAAATTCCCTGAAAAGCCTTCAGTTGATCCAAAATGCAGTAGGGGTACTAACAGGGACTAGAAAGAGAGAGCATGTTTCTCTGATATTGGAGTCTCTTCATTGGCTCTCTGGTGAATCCAGAATCAAATTTAAAATCTTTATAATCACATACAAGGTCTTGTATAATTAAGGCCCATCTCTTAATAGTACCATATCACCCCATTAGAGCTCTTTGCTCTCAGACTGCAGGCTTACTTGTGTAAAAAGTGTTTAAAAGTAAAATGGGAGGCAGAGCCTTTAGATTTCAGGCCCCTCTTCTGTGGAACCAGCTAACAGTTTGGAAGTAGAAATAGTTCACTATCTCTACTTCTAAGATTAGGTTTAAGACTTTCCTTTTTGACAAAGGATATAATTAGGGCTGGATCACGTGACCCTGAGTCCTCCCTTAGTTACACTGCAATAGGTCTAGGCTGGCAGGGGATTCCCATGATGCACTGAGTGTTTCTCCTTCTTTCAACCCTTTTCACGTACCATGTGTTTATACACCACTCTGCATTTAATAATTTGTTATTATCAATCTCTAGCTGGTTCTCCCTGAGGTTTCTTCCTGTTAAAAGGGATTTTTTCCTTTTAAAAAAAAAAACATAGAAAAGAGGAAGTTTTTCCTTACCACTCTCGTTAAAATGAGCATTTTAACGAGAAAGCATCAGACAGTCATATGATTGTTGGGGTTTTCTCTGTTTTATCCGTGTTATTGTAGGGTCTTCGCCTTATAATATAAAAGTAGCAATTGCTGTTGTGATTTGCTGTTATATAAATAAAGCTGAATTGAACTGCAATGACTTGGTCTATTTTATTATTGTTGTCTCTTCAGGCTCAGTAGCTGCAATCTGTCACATAGAAGCTGTGAAGCTCTATCCTCTTCTCTAAAATTAGAAGACTGTGGACTGAGATCTCTAGACATGGGTAACAATAAACTGCAGGATTCAGGATTGAAGCTGCTGTTGGCTGGATTGGAAATTCCATACTGTAAACTGGAAACACTCAGGTCAGATCATATTTGTCAGATCTATGTGCCTATCAGCCAAATGTTTGAATTTCCCTTCCATAAATAATAATTTCGATTTTACAATGGCATATTTAGATTCACATATTTTGTTTTTTATATGTGCATGCAAGAGGGATGATAATGTCCATAGATTATGTATTTTCAAGAATTCAGGTAAGACGGTTTATGTTTGTTTTCTTTTTCATTACTCTCCAATCAGATTGAGCAACTGTAACCTCTCAAAGAGAAGCTGTGAAATTCTGTCCTCAGTTCTCAGCGCTTCATACTCTATTCTGAGAGAGCTGGACCTGAGTGACAATGACCTTAAGGACTCTGGAATGACCATATTGTCTTCTGGACTGGATAATCCACACTGTAAACTGGAAACACTCAGGTCAGCGATTTTAAAATGTACAACTTCTCATGGTTACCCTGTCCTCCAGGTACAGCCCCCTCCTCTCTTTCTCTCTCTTCCTTATTGCTCTAACTTTTCTCTACCCTGCCTGTGTGAGTGTGAATATGAGTGGTATCAACCAATGTTTTTCAGTGGCAGGCATGTTTCCTGGAGTCCTCTGGCAGACACTTTTCTCCTATCTACAGATTAGCTCCGTACTTAAACTGTTTAGACTACTCTGAATCAACTGGAACCAACTCTAAGCCAGCCGAACCCACTCTTACCAACTCCTGTTGGATTGTTCTCTGGATTCAATTCCCCTGAGTTCAGTCAGTACTTCTTGAGGATAGGAAGAGAGACTGAAGAGCTGTTCTGGTTTGTAGCTTGTCCCTTGCACACTGAGAAGTGTCCTAAATATTCTGGAAACTGCCTTCTCACCAAATCAAACTGACCTCTTTTATCTAAGTACCATTTGCTTTCAGACCTACTAAATGAACTAGTTAATACTGATCAGTTCTCTGGCTCATAGCAACTCACTGCTCGAGTACAGCAGAATCCAGGTCAGTTAAGTAGCAGAGGGGGTTGTTAATCAATTTCAGCTGCTTTGCTATAAATGAGCTTAACAAATTGGAACCTACAAAGTGTGCATGAGAAGCCCGATTGGTATTTGTAGATTGGGCAAGTTCTCCCTATGCAAGTGTAAAATACATGAAAGGGGTCTGTAGAAATGACAGAGAACATTATGCATGTAACATCATTCAGCATGATCATTTTGGTGGTGTGTCAGTGATATCTCACTGAGGGATCCAAGGACCTCTACAAGCAAGACACCATGACTTGCACTGGGTATCAGAATGAACCCACTTGGACCCACTGTCAGACACTACACTAGGTTCTCTTGGTGTATGGTCTAAATCCAATAAACCACCTCTGGGAAATTATGTTTTGGTCCTCCGACGTCACTAGGTTACACCTCAAACTGACCAGGAGCTCAGTGACACCCTTGTCCAGATCTGGGAGGAGATCCCCCTGAACAAATATCTAAAACCTGATATTGTCAGACATGCTCTCAAACGCACACTACAGAGTACCATTTTGAGTTACTGCAATGAAATTTCAACAAAATGGACTAGCATGTTGCTTTTTTTTAGTAGATTTTTGGGGTTTTCTTGGAATTCAGTTCTCCTTAGATTGATCATTTTCGTGACCATCAAATGATCTGGCTCTTGGTGGCGTTAGATTTTAGATCAAAGCGACTTTGTTTCTCCTAACAGTGCCATATAAAGAATACACTTTGTATTTAGCTGCCATGCTGTTTTCTAACAGTATCTGTCACATGTTGTTTTTTCAGGCTGACAGGATGCCTGATCACAAAATATGGTTGTACCTCTCTGGTATCAGCTGTGAAGGCCAACCACTCCCATCTGAGAGAGCTTGACTTGACTTACAATCATCCAGAAGAGGCAGGAGTAAAACTATTAGAGCAGCTAAGACTGGAAATTCTCAGGTAGGGAGAGGCCTCTTGATTCATTTAATCAGTAATAAGATATACCAAAATGTCAGATTGAAATGATTACTTATGATTACTTATGCAATATCTAAACTTATTTGACTAGGTTATATATATTTTTTAAAAGTAATAAAAGCAAAAAAAAAAAAACATAACGGTCTGATTGAAGATACTTACATGACAACCACAGGAAGGGACTTTAGACACATTTTCTTTAAATGTGTCAAAATGTTTGACTGTTCCAAAGGAGAAAATGAACCTCAGTTTGATTTAAATGAACTAAATAATGCACTTTAAAAATTTAAAATAAAAACTTAACAATATGTGTATGAGAGCAATGTAATGTCCATGTGTGCATGCTGAAAGAGACTGTGCTGGTCTGAACCCCCTCCTCCTTTCAGGGTGGAGCCTGCTGGAGTCCGATGGTTGAGACCGGGTCTGAGGAAGTGTAAGTGTTTTTTTAATGTGATTCATGAAAACAAAGCGGCACACATTCAACCATGTTCAAACTCTCACATGACATCTCTAATGTCAGGAGTCATCATCAAAGTGTCAATGAACACATGACAGATCAATAACTGCAGCTGGATGTGTTTGTTCTCGCCGTCAGATTCCTGTCAACTCGAAATCGACACAAACACAGTGCACACAAACCTCAAACTGTCTGAAGACAACAGGAAGGTGACACGTGTGGTGGAAGGTCAGCCATATCCTGATCATCCTGACAGATTTGATTATTGGCCTCAGCTACTGTGCAGAGATGGTCTGACTGGTCGTTGTTACTGGGAGGTTGAGTGTAGAGGAGGAGTTAACATATCAGTAAGTTACAGAGCAATCAACAGGAGAGGAGACAGAGAACACTGTGTGTTTGGAGAGAATGATCAGTCCTGGAGTCTGAGCTGTTCAGATGATGGTTGTTATTTTGTCTGGCACAATAATAAAAAAACATCCATCTCCTCCTCCTCGTCCTCCTCTGTCTCTAACAGAGTAGCAGTGTATGTGGACTGTCCTGCTGGCACTCTGTCCTTCTACAGAGTCTCCTCTGACACTCTGATCCACCTCCACACCTTCAACACCACATTCACTGAACCTCTTTATCCTGGATTTACAGTCTTGTTTCCTACTTCCTCAGTGAATTTGTGTACAGTTTAGGATGAGGTAGGGGTATTCAATTCAAATTAAACATCCAGCAAGAGAAAATACAGCAAGAAAAGTCCAGAATATCATAAAATTCCACATTCATTATAATTTAGTGCAATATATTTTAATGTAGCACAACAGTTAGATCAAAGTCTGTGTATAGTTAATAACTGGCTGTCAAGTAAAAGAAATACAGTACAATTCAACAGGATTTAATTTTCACAATGACCTGGAGGGTACTCCACCGATAAAAGATTAATAAACTGCTCTTTCCTTTCCTTGTAAACATCTTCCCCTTCAGTCCTTTAAAGATGGAAGCTACGATTATTCCAGGACCTACATGTTGTTGTTCTGTCTTTTTCCACTCAAAGCTTCACAGTAAATATCAGTATGTTGTATTTCTCTGAAACAGAGGTGACCAACTGTGATATCAAGGAGGAATCACTGAGCTGCAGTGCCTTAAATGATGAATTAACAAACTGTTAAAAAACATTTTCACATTATTTTGTTTCTCTGGACTTTAGTTTTGTGTTATCATGAGCCTGTTCAGTGTCCAAATAAAAAACCAAGTCTTAAATGTTTCATTACAGTGAAACTTTTTTGTTTTATGAAGCTCCAACAAAACTAATATCTCATTTAATTTTGAAGGAGAACCCTAATGCTAAATATATTCATGCACCGTTAACCTTAGACTTATTTTGAGTAAATATCACATACAAACCTGTAAGTCGAACTCTTTCGGTCTGTGTTTGCATAACACTTCGAGCTGTTCATGTTTTACATGTTTTCGTTTTTTTATTTACTGATTTATGGATTTTCTTTCACTGATTAGATGTTTTTAATCTCTTCTTGTTCGCTTACTTGTGAAGACAACATTACATGATCATTTCCACCATCTCTGAAGGAACTTTGTTTACATGTTCCCATTTTGTCAGGGAGCTTTCTTTGTGTTATTAAAACTAAACAAATGAATAAATGAACAAACTACATGATGTTGCTTTACTCATTCTTTCATGGGTGTTTAAATTATCAAATTATTTTATATTAATATTGTGTTATAATTGTACTGATGGCTCATCAACAACACTGATACCAACAGCCTCATATTTATGAGGTTGAAATGGACCATTCACTGCCCTCCACTGGTCATTGTCAGTAACTACAACTCAAATACAATATACTGTCTTTATGACACATTTACTGCAGTGTTTCAACACTAGTGTTCTTCAGTGGGGTAATGTTGCAGTACGTAAACGCAGATATTAAACTGATAGAAATACTGACGTCAGCAGGGAAAAACTGTGTTTATTTTCTTTGTGTGGTCACAGAGACGAACTGCAGGTAAAAATATCACAGTCAGACACCAAAACATAAAGAATAAAAAAAACATGGCAAATTTTTTTGTCAAATGGCAAACATCATGTATCCTGTCACACCACAATTTAAATAGAACATTTCTGGAGGATGTGTTCAGTACAAACAATAACAGTACAGAAATGCAGATTTCTGTAAAACCTCAAACATTTCAAACTGATCAGTTCCTGATTTTCCTCTTTCACAATTTCTCCCTAAGCTCTTCACTGTGTTTTCTTTCTTTGTAAAGTTTCACTTCACTTTCCTGGACTTGCTGTCAGATGATCCTCTCCATGTGAAGCTCCATGTGATGGTAATAGTTGTTCTTCTTGTTAACACCAGCTTTGTTCAGATTAATTCCAGCAGAAACAAAAGAAATCTGCCACTCCATACATCACGCTGACTGACTCACAGCTGGACCCGAGAAGGAGGCAACCTTTAAGCAGCTCGTCTGACATCTTGTGTGAGTTTAAAGAGAATGATTCACATTTCCATCAAAATGTTCGAGGCAGTTTTTGCTCTATTTAGAAATGTCTGGTCTGCTTCTATGACTTAACATCTACTCAATTCCTGTTCTTCACTGTTCTCTTAAAGTATTTATGCCTTTTTTTTGAATATTTCTCTTTTTGTGCTTTGACAATTTTTACTTCAACCAGTTACAAAAGTACGACTTACTTATTTATGTGCTCCAATATTCTGAAATCTTGCTGTTATGATGACATTAGAAGTTCATAGTTTTTGGTCCAAAACGAAGCCAAAAAAACTAAAAGTTAAAGCTGTTGCACAATAAAAACATGTCAGAACAATGACGCTTTTACAGGGGGAAAACAAAAGTGGAAGACACTTTAACCCTTCCATACTGCTCGTGATAATTCGACCTGTTTTGGCTGCAGAAAAATGTCTTTGTCCAAACCTGATTCAAAAACAAACAAAATGAAAATATTCTAAAATTTTATGCTGTCACCACAATGGTGTGTTTAGGGGGTCTTTAAACTCTACATGCCATGTCTGTGTGCATTTTATTCTTTTATGAAACAATGTTAACAGACCTCCAGAGGTCCCTTAACACTTTCACTCATATTGTTGGTGTTTGCACCACTGCTGATCTTTGAAAGATCATGGGGAAATCTCCAAACAGTGGAATAGTAAAACAGAGTAGGAGTGATCACATGCAGCGCACATGAGGAGCAGAGTTCATGCAAAAGTCACATGGTGCCTTGAGAGTGTCTTGACACAGACACGAGATCTGAAACAGGATGACATGGTGGTGCTCTGTGGTAAAGCACTCAGTGTTTGTGGACTGATTAGAAAAGCTGCCTCACAGCAACGAGGTCTGTGGTTTAAATTCTGTCTGGGACCTTTCTGGGTTTAGGTTGCATGTTTGAATCTCTCCAGCATACATGTCAGGTTAACTGGCTATTCTAAAAAATTTTCCTTGAAGTGACGGAGATAAAGTGTTGCAAGAATGTCTGGATAAAGTGGGACTTGTACCTAGTAGTGCTTTGAGTGTTCATTAAGACTAGAAAAGTGCTGTAGGTGCATTACATGCCTGTCTGTTGGTTCTTTTGCTTTGCTCCTCCAAGCACAAATAATGCAAGAAAGCAAACTTATGCTGCAGTTTTATTGAGTTTGCAATAAGCAAGTTTTGTGTTCTAAATTATGTTAATGTTGAATTAATATTGACACTAATGGATGTTAAATATGAGGATTTCTTGTGATAGAGAAGGAAGGACAGTATAATTAAATTACTGTGGGTGTTGTGTAAATGCTAAGAAAATGTCTTCTCTGCTCTCTGAAATGTTACTTAAGAATAACTCATCAACTGATTAATCCCAGATAGGCTAATTATACATCCTAAATAGATCTGTACTTCAAAATTGTTGTGGGCACTTATTACAAGGAAATTCTTGGCAGAAGCCACTGATGACATTAAATATGAGAAGTATTAAGTGTTAAGTTGGTCTCACAAGTCGTATAGACATCTTACAGCTGTACTGAGGATCCAGATCACATGAGTAAAAACTGACTGAACTTCGAATACAGTGCATGTCTGTGCACACTTGACTTTATTTCAAACATACTCCAAAGTAATGACCTGTATCTGTCTACAACTGAATCTGTGCTCTTCTATATGCAACTTCAGTAGAATAATTAGCAATTTAAGCCACCGACACAAAGCAGTCAAACCCATGAAAATAAATACAACGCTCATCAGCTTCTCCTAACAGATAAGAAAATACTGTCCCTGTTGGAACTGCAGAAAAACATTCTAACAAAAACACAAGGAAAGGGGATGTTTTCAACACCAACCAACTACCAATTGTCTTACACTTGAAAGTTTAGAAATGAAAATAAAAAATTTATCAAGTGTCAAATGTACAGGTAAAAATGACCATTGAGCTGAGAAGAAAGAAGAGAATAACCTTTCTACTATGTGGGTTTACAAGTTTGGACCTGCTTAGTCTAAAGGTCCTGACGTCCTGTACATGTTTAGATTTTTTTTTAAGTACTTTCTGTATTTAGCTTTAAAACTTTCTCAAAGGAGAAGAATTACTAACAGGAAATTAAATTCTAGTATATTGAATAAACAGACATGTGAACAGTTAACAAAAGACATTACCGAGTACCTGGAATTCAGTGATAGAGATAAGATATCCCCACTGATATTGTGGGGATATCTTCCTCTCATCACCGCTCTAGTATTAAAAAATCCAAAGTTTTTTTTTTTGTTTTGTTTTGTTTTTTTGTTTTTTTGCCTGTCCCGTTTGGCTCTTTTGCCATCAGAATTATTGTCTAAAGGCAAAGAAAGATGCCCAACGGATTTACTTTACCAAATTGACCATCCCAGCCTTGCCATAATAGTCCATTTGATTCACCTTTTATTGTTTATTTTATTTTCACTTGCTGAATACGGGACAGACTTGACTGGGGGAAAGAAGGGGAGAAAGAAAGAGGGAAAGAGAAACAGCTGAGAAGAGGGACGGGGGAGAAGGGCAAAAGACAAAAACCAACAGAATGGGCAGAAAAAGAAAAAAAGAAAAAGAAAATGCATATATCGATCACCTGGATCACCTGTTGAGAAAGAAAAAAGAAAACAAGCAGAAGAGAACAAGAGTAATAGAATAAACAACATCACAATGATATATGGGAATATGACAGTAAATACTAAATATTAAACATTATTGTGCAGCACATAAGATCAACAGAACACAGTGTGCTTTGAGGTAGGAGCCAAAAAGGGTGTAGTTTGTGTGTGTGAGCACCCGTGTGTACATCTCTGAGCATGGACGCGCTTGTTTTTTTAAAAGGTTCCTTCATGTAATGATCTGGGCACGATACATGGAATCCAAATTACCATCAGGGTGTACACCTCACCCCTGGCGTCGTTGCCCACCTCTCAATTTTAAATACACGTAGACATTGAGGGCTAGCAGGAGGGACTATGCGCTTACCTGCTGCTCTCTGGCAGGTAGCTCCATGCCCTCCTGGGTTTTACATGCACCTTAGAACACATGCATCAACACTACAATGAGCGGGTGGAGGGAGGTTTGGAGTCTTCTCTCACCCCCATTCTCTGCGGCCTGCTGGAGCGGGGGGGCTAGGAAGAGGAGTTGGCCGTCCGACTGCGGTCTGGGGTGTGGGGCCTCCCTGCTGCTGCGGAGTCGGGGCGGTCTGCCTCCCCCCACCGCAGGGAAAAGGGTAACACCACCTGGGTCTGGGTGCAGTTCCCCCCTCCAGGGGCAAGGGTACCTAGACCCGGTTCGTAGAGTACGCTTGGGGAGTGTGATCGTGTGTACAGCGTCTCTTTATGTCTGTCTCCACGTTGGTTGAGTGTGGAGTGAGTGCATATGAGAGCATGAGGGTGGGAATGGATGTTTGTATCTGTGTGTGCCTGTATGTCTGTGTCTATATGTCAGGTTGGGTATCAGACGCCACCTCTCTGGGGACATCTCAGGCCCTCCAAGGTTTGGAGGCCTATCTCCCCCTACCACCACTTCCCCTGCCGGTGGCAGACTCCCTCAGACATCGGTGCGTTGGTGGTTCTTTGTGTCTGGGGATGGGCGTCCAGGTACACACCATCTCACTCCTTGGCGGCCGCTTATCGGGGCCTGGAGCCTGGGGCTCGCTCCGGCCACTTCGGAGGTGGGGTGCCCCCGGCCTCTCGGCCTGGGGCTCGGTCACTCAGGCACAGCTGGCTGCCGGCGGAGCTCACGGGCGCGTCACTGCAACTCCCCCTGGCTTCTGCTCCGCGGCTGCTGAGTGAGCCCTCATCTGGGACTCTCCTCAGCTCTTTCTGGGACAGTGGCGCGGCTGCCCCTCTGTTGGTCTTCCTTGGTCTCTTGTGTTCTGGGGGCCTCTGGATGTCTGGAGTTTTGATCTCCTCCATACCTGCTTCATGCCCTGGAGGACGGGGCTGTGGCCCCCCCACACCTTCTAGCAAAAAATCCAAAGTTGCAAAACTTCCGATGCTGCAGTCGGAACTATTACACTTAGAGGCTACATACAAAAATACTATGGATACTAAGACAAAATTAAAAATTGCAAAAAATTGAAATCAAATTGATGAGATATACGCTCAAGACGTCCAAACGAAACTAATGTTGACCAAACAAAGATATTATGAGCGGGAAACTAAATATATGAAACAATTGGCATATAAGGAAGCAACAAGCAGATAGAACAGTGTACAGGATAAGAGACCCGGAAACCAAAATGGAAATGCAGTATATAGAGGAAATTAAGCACTACTTTAAGAAATATTACGAAAAACTATATTCAAACCACTCATGAATAATAATGGAAAAATGAAGAGTTTGTTTGACATGTTAGACATCCCAAAACCTACAGAAGAAAAAAATAAATCTTTAGTGAAGCAAATTACAAGGGAAGAACTTCACTTGGTGATTGGTAAACTCAAGGCAAATAAGGCTCCAGGTACAGATGGCTTTACTGCAGAGTGATATAAGAAAGTGAGAGACGCTCTGACACTGATGTTACTTAAAACATTTAATTGGGTCCTTACAAGGGAGAAGCTTTCCTCTCATGGAAACAAGTTATAATTTCTAGTATACCTAAAGATGGTAAAGACAAATTAGAGAGCCCCAATATAGACCAGTAAGTGTATTAAATGTAGATTATTTACATCAGTTATTTACATCAAACATAGCACAAAGACTTAAAGAAATCATGCCAAAAATAATACATTTAAATCAAACTGGTTTTGTTAGGTTGCACCAAACCCACGATATTATTAGGAGAACTTTGCAAATTACTTGACACATTAATTTAAATAAAATACCGGCAATATTACTGAGTCTAGATGCTGGAAAAGCTTTTTACTCCGTGAGATGGGAATTTCTATTCAGAGTAATGCTTAAATTTGGGTTTAGTGGGTCGATTATTACAATATTGTGGGCTTTATACACCAGATCAACCGCAAAATTGAAGATCAGTTGTGAACTTTCAGATGTTTTCAAGCTTGAAAGGTCAACAAAATAGGGATGCCCATTGAATCCACTTTTATTCGCTATTTTTATAGAGCCGTTGGCTCAATGGATTAGGCAGATTGACACAATAAAAGGGATTAATATAGCTGGAAGTGAGCAGAAATTGCCGTTGTTTGCAGATGATGTTTTGGTTTACTTATCAAACTCTACCAAATCATTTACGGAGCTTATGTCAGTTCCAAGGAATTACGGGTCCTGCTTGGGATATAGACCAAATTTCCAAAGTTCTCAATAGTCATTACAGTCCCCCCCAAAATGTGCGTAGCAAATACAAAATAGGTTTGGACAAAAAAACTATTAAATATTTGGGCATTAATTTATCAATGGATCTAATTAGTTTGGAAGAAATTAACTACTCTCCACTTTAAAAAGATATTATTGTAGATATTAGTAGATGGACATTAATTTCTTATCTAAACATCTCTTCTAGAGTGGATAGCATAAAAATGAATACACTCCCAAAGATGTTACACTTGTTCCAGTGTGTTCCTATAGAAAACCCGGATCAATACTTTGCAGGAAGGAATCAAATCTTCTCCAGATTTATATGGGCGGTAACCTTCCTGTTAGGGCACTGATAGGAGACCCCTCAATGTCAAGTTGTTTGAGAGACCCAGGTAACCCTTGGATAATAAGCTTGATGAAGACATGGAATGGATTACTTAAAAAGTATCAATTAAAACAGGGGGCTGGACCCCCTAGGTGGGTCACATACAAGTTTTTGCTTAGTAAGACTGACTCGACATTTAAAACATGGGCTAATAATAGAATAGAATAGAATAGAATAGAATGCCTTTATTGTCACTATACAGTTGTACAGTGAGATACAGAGCATCTCCTACTCAGTGTAAACATCTTGGGGGGTACAGTTCTGCAGCGCTATATACATATGGACAGTATTAACATAGGGAAAAAGACGTGTATATATATATACATATATATATATATATATATATATATATATATATATATATATATATATATATATATATATAATGTACAAATATACAAGCCGTTTTTTGTTTTTTTTTTAAGTAATATGTAATAAATAGGGATGGGTATCGTTTAGGTTTTATCCGATACTGGTGCCAAATCGGTACTTTTGAAACGGTGCCGGTGCTTAAACGGTGCTCGAACCGGTGCTTAAAGAATGGAGAACACAAACTTTGTCCAAAAACCTCTCATGTTCAGCTGTTTTTTGTAAAAATATAACAATGTTAGCCTTTTCTGCAGCTATGTGGCATATATGGTATCACTCTTGGCTGGAAGCAGTGCTTAAACAATGGAAAAAACACAAACTTTGTCCAAAAACCTCTCATGTTTAACTGTTTCCCACTTTTTCTTTGGTCATTTTAGCCTTTTTGGCCAGGGTGAAGGGAGTATCTGCCATCAAACAAGAAGACAGCCGCATGTAGCTATGATGATGTTTGCTAGTTCACATTACCTGCATTAATGTAATAACGTGTTTAGCCTACTCAACGTAAATTACACATGAACAACATTAAGCTACTCACGCAGAGAAGAACGGCTGCTGCTGCATCATCATCCTCATCATTTCTGCTACACTGGCAGGGCTAGGGGCCAGGACTCTATTCTTCGGGTTTTTGGGGGATGTTGCTCCGGGTCCGATAACTGGCAACCCACCCAACGTGCACAGTGTGAGGTCTCGCAGCAAGCTATCAAATACGGCGCATTTCTCGGCTTTTAAAAAAAAACGCTATGCGTCGCCAGCTGTTTAATCGGATTCTTGGTGTTACCTCCTTTGACAGTATCACAATATCACCTTAAAGCACTTGTTGCAGGCTGCTGAGTTTGCATATTTTGCTGTGAAGTACAGCCAGACTTTTGACCGCTTCGCCTTGGGCATTTTTAATCTGTAGCTCTGCTCTAAAAGAACGTACGTACCTGGCCCCGCCTACTATCCTCGGAAACGTAAAATGATTGGCTAGAAGTGTATCACAGCTCAGGAAAAAAAAAGCACCGAAATAAAGCACCGAAATGTGCGCTGCTTTTCGGTCTGGTTACTACCGTTTATGTCAGAACCGGTGCCATCATGGCACCGGACACCGGTACCCATCCCTAGTAATAAATAGTGTTGTATATATACAGTTGAGTTATTGCACATAGAATTGGTATTGCACAGTGGTGGTCCATAGAGGAAGTGGGAAGAAAAAAAATTGGGGGGGGGCTGTGTTATCGGTGCATGTGTGAGTTCAGGGTGGTTATGGCTTTGGGGAAGAAACTGTTTTTGAGTCTGTGGGTTTTTGTGCTGATGCACCTTTAGCGCTTCCCTGAGGGAAGCAGGCTGAACATGTTGAAACCAGGGTGGGAGCTGTCCTTGATAATGTTTGCTGCTCTGCTGAGGCAGCGGGAGGAATACATGTCCATCAGGGAAGGGAGAGGGCAGCCGATGATCTTCTGTGCTGTCTTGACTACACTCTGAAGCCTCACTCTATCCGCCATGGTGCAGCTGTCGTACCATGATGCAGTAGGTTAGCAGGGTCTCAATGGACGAGCGGTAGAAGGTCAGCAGCAGGTTGGAGTTCAGCTTGTACTTCCTGAGGACTCTCAGGAAGTGCAGCCGCTGTTGGGCCTTCTTGACGACTGCTGAGATGTTGTCTGTCCAGGAGATGTCAGCAGACATCTCCTGTGTAATAAAGGTCTCACCACATACAGTACCTTCTTAAAAGAGGGAAAAGTGATGAATTTCCAGGACCTTAGGAATAATTTTGGGTTGCAAAAATCAAGATTTTTTTTTTATATTTGCAACTGAGGGATTTTCTGAATAAAAAATGAAATCTTCCAGTTACTGATGGGGAATGAAGAAATTATTCATATATTCGAGAATGCATATAAGGATGCACCCTATCAAAAACTTCTCTCAAAATTATATTCATCACTGACCAATCTAAAGGGTCATGATAGAGAAAATGTAAAAACAAGATGGGAAACAGAGAGCAATCTAACCTTATCAAAAGAGGAATGGGATCAAATCTGTATGCAGCAGTTGTCAGTAACAAGCTCCCCCTCATAGAGGGAATTCTGCTGGAAGAATGTAACTTGTTACTTTTGTACCCCAGCGCAGAAATCCAAAGATTCTCAACAGACAACTTTCTGGTGGCTGTGTGGGCACGCAGTAGCAAATCACTTCCATATTTTTTGGGATTGTCCTCATGTGGCACCATTTTGGAAGGAAATAAATAAGGTCCTGGACACAGTCTTTTTTTTTTTTTTTAAATTTCATTTCACTGTACTGTACTTAGGAAACTTAGAGAGTCTTAACCTCCTAAGACCCGAACTCTTCCATGGCATGCATTTTTTAATTTCTCTTTGATATTTGGGCTGATTGGGACCTCATGAATGTAAAAACAAAGAATCACCAGATTATTTTTTTTTACCTGATTTTTGTTTCTAAGAAAAATGAGAGCCACATATGAAGACAGTCATTTTAAATTTTGATAAAACCGAGGCAGTATAATGTCCTCATAAGTGGATATCAGGCCCTTGTGGAGCTAAATTGAGTATTTTGGTCTAGACAACCCAAAATGTGATGTCCACATATGTGGACGCCAGGTCCTAGGAGGTTAAATTGTGTAAATCGGATAAAAATCTGCTCAGAGTGCTGTTGGTGGCTTCTAAAAGCCAATCGTTGTTTTAGTGAAGATACTACTACAAATGAGTGGACTGATTTGATATACATTATATTTGTTATGGAAAGAATAACTTTTAGACTGAAGTCACAGGTGCTCTTATTTAAAGAACATTGGTCGAAATGGTTGAACTACATACAAAATGGAAGGCCTGATTTTGTATAATCTTGTTGTTTGTTTTTGTTTTTCCCAATGTTGTTCTGTTATTAAATTGTAGTGTTATATTCCCTGTATAAAAAAAAAAACCAATAAAACATAAATGAAAAAACTACCTTATACAACAAACTAACAATGCAGAAAAAATTATTAATTATTCCAAAATATATGTTTAATTCAAAAAGTATGACGCAAATAATAGTAATCCAACCCAAAAAATGCAATTACTCAGTGGTTCCCAAACTTTTTTTGCTAGGCTCCCCTTTGTTTTTCAAGAAAAATGTTCGCACCCCCCCCCCCCACAGCATGCGCACACGCACGCACAAACACATCCTCCAACCACACACACCCATGTTTTGCTCGTTTGGGGTTTATTTCACACCACAAACATTTAGTAAACAATTAAGCAAATACAAGTAATCTGCAATAAATTACAATAAATTACAGGTAGTAAGAAAATAAACTACTAACTCTTTTACGCTAGGTCCGCACCTACACGGGTATTTTTGAAAACGCAGCTGTTTCATCCACACATAAACGGCGTTTCGAATCACCGAAAACGGAGATTTTTTAAAACTCCTTTTTTGCGTTTACGTGTGGACGAGGAATACAGAGCTCGTCACGCAACACCAATGAATGAATGGATGAATTGCAGAATGGCAGATAGAGACAAAATACTGTTAATCTGACTATCTGCAGGTTTTACATGCTTACATATACGCATGCAGTTACTGTCCCTCTATTTACAAAGGCAGAGGCGTCACGGTGTGATTATTTTATGTGTAGTTGTTTTTTTCCTGTGTAATAATAGTCAACATTGCTATCAATACATTTTTCAGAAATGCCTCTCTGTGCAAAATGGGTTTAAAAACATAAACAACTGTGGGATACTGTTTGTCCAGGATTTGAACCGGGGGAACAAATCATGGCCGGATCAGTCTGATATTATTTGTATCCCGCTGTAACTTTACTGTATAAAGAGCTAACATCTCCAAAATGTCAGGAGTAGTTAGTCATTACAAGAAGTGTTTGTGAACTAAAAATCAAGAATGTGGGATACTGTTTGTCCGTGATTTCAACAGCCCAGTGCTGCTCCCAACAAAGGAAAGACCAATTCTGCAGGGGAGACCTACCTTGGTACTTGTGCAGGTGAAACCAAAGGGAAGAGATGCTTCACAATGTTTTCTAGTCTTTGGCTTAGAATGAAGTTGGTTTGGAAATATATTCAGCTATGCTTCATCTCCTGCTTTGAGTTTGTGTGGGAGCCCCGTGCTAGCAGTGTCCAAGCGTTGTTTGCTTGTTTGTTTTTTTTCCCCTTTTCATAAGCCCCCCCCCCCCCCCCCCCCCCCCCCCCAATGGCTCTGCGCCCCCTCTAGGGGCGGGCCCCACACTTTGGGAAGGTCTGCAATAGCTGATGACTATGCAGTACTTAACATCCCAAATCATTCAAAACTCCTGTTAAACCTGTTTGAAGAAGAAAACTAAACTCTGTCACATGATGTTCCCCCGTGTCTCCATCTGTTTCTGTGATTCGAGCCGTGTTTGAACAACTTTAATTGAATATTAATGGACTGAAAACAAATCACATCTGCGAATGTGTTAGTGAATGCATTGTGTGTGTTTCATGCCTCCATCTAGCGGACTGATAGTAGAAGTAGAGCCGCTGATGGCAGCTTAATCTGCCTCACACTGCTGTCTGACTGCATTCAGCTGAGACTGAGATGAAGCAGAAAAGAAGCAGCTGATAAATGGACAGCACACATGATGGAAAGGATTTCAGTTGATGTGCACATGAATGATTTGTGTTTCCTCTGCAGGTGAAGGTAGAAAGTGTGTGTGAGCTGATGTGGATGTGAATTCAGCAGCATGGATCAGTGTGAGGACAGAGAGGAGGGAGTCCCCCCCTCTAAAACCACTCTGTGTGGGGAACATGAGAGCCAGACCACAGCTCAGAGGTGAGATGACCATCTCTAACTGTCCATGACTCTTCTCCATGTCACAGCTCAGCACTCACATCACTGCTCCATCATTATTCACAGGAACCAACCTGGACCTGAACCCAGCTGTCCATCCTTAAAGAGCGACCGGTCCAAGGGTCTCATTACAAAATTTAAACAAAGACAGTCAAATGATAAAATGTAATTAATATAACTATCAAAATTGTTTTATCATCCATTCATGTGCAGTGACATTTTTAATGAAGAAGTTTTAATATTTTTTCAGAATCCATCAGAAAATCAAATGTGGACCTGAACCAACCTGTTCATCTTTAATGAGCAACAGCTCAAAGGATTTTGAGGTTCATTTTAACGGACAACGTTCTCCTGCAGTGAGGTAATCTGTCTGTCTAAATGTAACTGATGCATCCAGCACACTATTTTTCCCGTCTACAACACTGTGCAAAAGTTTGAACGCCACTCCTCATTTCTTAATATATGTTATTTCTACAGACTCTTTGTACAGGGTTAATTTTCACCTGATCTTTTTCCTTTTAGTTTGTTAATTTAGTTAAAAACTGACCTATAAATGACTTAAGCATAAAAAAGGCATCTAAGAGTGAACCCGTGTTTTGTCTACAAATAGCAGACAGTTTAGTAGAAAAAAAAAGTCTGTGGCAAAAACATGTCATTTATTTCCATTTCTTTTGTCAAATCTGTAGTAAATGCACCAACTGATAACACAGTTTGACAGACATAAATATTACTTTTGCACCAACAAGGTGTTCATTTGTCTCTTTTAATTCTATTATGTTGTACTTTTTCAACATGTTCAAAATAAAGATTCAATCAAATCAAATCAAGGTGATTCCCAAGAAAACTTTGAGCTGAAAACTCAGCATATCTCAGCATTTAGTTAATCCTTAATCAAGGAAATTAGACACCTGGAGGAGAGATGCAGCAGTGAAAGAGTAGGAGTGGGACTCCGGTTTGACCAGTGGATGTCACCTTTGTCTTTTGGTTCAAACACTGTGCATCCATGATGATTTCCTGAGCACTTTTTGATGTCTTTTTGGGAAGTTTGTCTTTAGGGAGGATTATTGTTATATCCATCCATCCATTTTCTTCAGTTACCTGGGGGTAGGTCATGAAGGTAATAGCCTAAGTTGAGAAACCTAGACATCACACTGCCCAGCCACCTCCTCCAGTTTATCAGGAATTATATCTCTCAGCCAGCTAAGAGAGATAATCTCTGTAGCATGTCCTGGGTCTACCTCAGGACCTCCTCCCTGTAGGACTTGGCTGGATCCCTACAACACCTCTAGTAGGCCCACCACCCACAGGAGGTGTCATAGAGGTCTGGTGCAATGTATAGCGGGCAGCAGTCAAGGGCAGAGGCCCTGGCAAAACCCATCGCCAGGACTGATAGCGGTGGTTGTTATATCTTATTCAGTGTTGGGAAGGTTACTTTTAAAATGTATTCCACAACAGATTACAGGCAGGCACTATTTTTGGCTGCAGTGTGTATTATTATTGTACATGCCTCCATCTCCCATTTCTGGCCTGTGACAGCACATACTTTTCGATGCTCCTTTTTCTCCCTCCCTCACGCTCACAGACACATAACGGGTATGGCAGTCCATTCTCGCTGCAGCACAGACTACACTGCCCATGAGGCCACATTCTTTAGGGCTATGCCTGTAACACTCTGCCTATTGCCTTCATATTAAATAATTTTTGAATAATAATTTTTAAAAATATTTCTTCACCTCATTATGGACCGCAAGATTGAGACACAGGCATTAGAGACTGTTAATGTGTGTTTTGTTTGGGTTTCCACTGGCGTGGAATTACCGAAAACTTAGAGAGGGCATAGCATAAGATATGAAACAGGAAAAGACGTGTAATCTATTTATTTCAACAAAGTAACTGTATTCTGAATATCACCTTTTTTAACCGGTAAATGTAATGGAATACAGTTACTCATATTTTGCATTTTAAATATGTAACACCGGTGTTCTGAGAAACAGTCCTACTTTGGCAAATTGTCCTACCCGTATTATAATTTGCCGGCGACTTCTGACTAATCCAACCTCTAATCCTAACCATAAACCTAACCATAACCATAAGAAATATTCACAATGGGTTAAAAAAAATTATGTAAATTAGGGGTTTGTGTTATGCCCATACACAGCGTTTGCACAGAAACAACAGGTAGGATGGTTTGTGAGGTAGGATAGATTCCCAGAACACCAGTACATGTATTCCGTTCCTCCCCAACATTGATCTTATAGTAGCGAAAACAAAAACCATGTACCATTTGTAGAAAAAACAATCTCTCTATTGCCTAAAATAAGTTTCCTGGAGAAACAGAACCAAATGATGCACAGTGACTAACAAATTTAGTGGACCACCACCCAATGTAAGTGTTTTTGCCACAGCTGCCCTAAATTGATGATGGTTTTATGGTTCTATAAAGTTCTTTTATCAAAATATTTTTCATGCTAAAATATAGTTGTTCTTGTCAACCATGAATTTTGAAATTTACTGTTTAGCAAAAAAGCAGAAAAAAAACTTAAAAACAAAAAGATAGTAAAAAAAAATATGTACAAATTATTTTATTAGTTATTGACTTGCATTCCCGGTCAGAAAAAAATGTTTTATTTTTATTCCATGTTGCGTTTGATTAACTTCTGACTTCACAAAAAACTGTGCTAAAAATATTTTTGAAAAAGCTAATAAATATGGAGAGATTATGTAAACAGATTTTTCATGATTCCTCCACAGTGTGGGCCAGGAGTTCCTGGAGGTTCCCCGTGGTCAGTCTGCCCAGCAGCATAAAATACAGTTGAAATCCATATTTGTGGTCTGTACATGTACAACAACTCCTTTTACATTTGTTCTATTCAAAACCATCTGCATGTTACACATTGTAGACCAGTGAATTGTTTTAGTGTCCAACATGGATATGATGTTTGGCTCCATGAATTCAGTCCAACTGAGTCATTCATATAGTATTCTGTTCAATCACAATCACTTAGGTAGAAGGACAGGTACTAAAATAGTGTTTGGTGAAAGTTGATGTTGGGTCTTTGCTTCCACAGGCCCCGCTGGTTTAGAAACTTATTCTCATTAACGAAAGAAACTGGACAATCAGCGATCGATCGATTTTACTTGCTAGCAAGGGAGGCCCCGGTCGGTGTCTCAGAAAAGCGCTCTGAATCCAACCGCAGACTGACCCCACCTTAGGCCTCCGCTTGCCGCCTTTTATTGAAACTGGCTGGAGAGGTGGTCAGAGACAAAGGAATATCCTTGATCATGCTGCTTGAACTAAGACTTACAAATTTAAGTAACACAATGACAACATTTAACAATTTGACTCCAACAATTGAAGTACTGATTAAGTTTCTTAGGAGTGAAATCAACACCATGTGAAATGTACTTAAATATAAAAGTAAAGTAGGTCTCAAGGGATTTTTTTTAACCAACAAAACTGGACTTCATGTCATACTGATGTCATAATGAAACAATACAAGCGAATACCATAGGATATAACATAACTTCCCTCAAATGTCTTAAATCTAAAGCAAAGAGCCTGTAAGGAGTTGAAAGTTCAGATATTTGTCTTCAAATCTGAGAAGAAATATATAATATATATATTATAATATATATAATATATATAACAAAACACATACTTCCCACCTCTGCTTTTGTTACAGTTGCTAGAAGACAGCATTTTGACATTTGTGAAGAATGAGCTGAATAAGATCCTATGGGTTCTTGGTGCACATGACCTTGAATGTTTAGAGGGTCAGAGGGACATTGTGGACATGTTGGAGGGTGATGATGAAGAGCAGAGGAGGAGCATCACAGAGGCATTTGTAAAGATCACGCTTCACTTCTTGAAGAGAATGAAGCAGGATGAGCTGGCTGAGCATCTTCAAAGCAGTAAGGCGATATCTCTAAACTGCAGGATAATTATATTATTTATTATCTCAGTGTATGAGACAGTATGTATTCAAACATGTATTCTTCAAGGGGAATGAAATGAATGAAACTGACCAACAAATATCCACAATTTCACCATTTTGAGTGATGAAATGTGATTTTGATTGAATTAAATTCAGTGCAGTTTTATTTACACAGTGTCAAATCACAACTAAAGTCACCTGAAGGCACTTTATATAGTAAGGTAAAAACCCTACAATAATACAGATAAACCACCAACAGTCAGACCCCCCCCCCCCCCCCCCCCCCCCCCCCCCCCCCAATGAGCGAGCACTTGGTAACAAGGGAAGGAAAAAGATCAGTTCTAACAGGAAGAAACCTTTGGTAGAACTAGGCTCAGAGACAGAAAGCCATTTTCCACGACTGCTTAGGGGTGAGGGGAAAAAGACGGCACAAAAGACAAGCTGTGCAACGGGGCCGGGCATTAATAAAAACTAATGATTAAATGCAAAGGGAGGTATGACAACATAGTGAAAGGTGAGTGAAGAAAAAACGCCAGTGGGTTTATCGCAGCATAACTAAGAGAGGATTCAGGGTCACCTGATCCAGCCCTAACTATATGCTTTATAAACCTAATCTTAAAAGTAGAGAATTCAATAGTGTCTGTCTCCCAAATCCAAACTGGGAGTTTGTTCCACAGAAGAGGGGTCTGAAAGCCCAAGGCTCTGCCTCCTAAAAGATAAAAAGTTATAAGACGTTTTATCTAACATTTCAAATAAATTAATACTGATTTATGTAACTTATTTACTGTGTCTTTTCAGACATGTTTGCTCCAGTTTGTCAACATAATCTTAAATCTCAACTGAAGAAGAAGTTCCAGTGTGTATTTGAGGGGATCGCTAAAGCAGGAAACCCAACCCTTCTAAATCAGATCTACACAGAGCTCCACATGACAGAGGGAGGGACTGCAGAGCTCAATGATGAACATGAAGTCAGGCAGATTGAAACAGCATCCAGGAAATCAGACAGACCAGAAACAACAATCAGACAAGAAGACATCTTTAATGCCTCACCTGGAAGAGATGAACCAATCAGAACAGTGTTGACAAAGGGAGTGGCTGGCATTGGGAAAACAATCTTAACACAGAAGTTTATTCTGGACTGGGCTGAAGACAAAACCAACCAGGACATCCAGTTCATTTTTCCATTCAGTTTCAGGGAGCTGAACGTGTTGAAAGATGAAAAGATGAGCTTGGTGGAACTCGTTCATCACTTCTTTACTGAAACTAAAGAAGCAGGAATCTGCAACTTTGAAGACTTCCAGGTTATGTTCATCTTTGATGGTCTGGATGAGTGTCGACCTTCTCTGGACTTCCACAAAACTAAAAACCTAACTGACCCTACAGAGTCCACCTCTGTGGATGTGTTACTGACGAATCTAATGAGAGGGAACCTGCTTCCCTCCTCTCGTCTCTGGATAACCACGCGACCTGCAGCAGCCAATCAGATTCTTCCTAGGTATGTTGACATGGTGACAGAGGTGAGGGGGTTCACTGACCCACAGAAGGAGGAATACTTTAGGAAGAGATTCAGAGATGAGGAGCAGGCCAGCAGGATCATCTCTCACATAAAGACATCAAGAAGCCTCCACATCATGTGTCACATCCCAGTCTTCTGCTGGATCACTGCTACAGTTCTGGAGGATGTCCTGAAAACCATAGAGGGAGGAGAGCTGCCCAAGACCCTGACTGAGATGTACATCCACTTCTTGGTGGTTCAGGCCAAAGTGAAGAAGGTCAAGTATGATGGAGGAACTGAAACAGATCCACACTGGAATAAAAAGAGTAGGAAGATGGTTGAGTCTCTGGGAAGACTTTCTTTTGAGCAGCTGCAGAAAGGAAACCTGATCTTCTATGAATCAGACCTGACAGAATGTGGTATTGATATCAGAGCCGCCTCAGTGTACTCAGGAGTGTTTACACAGATCTTTAAAGAGGAGAGAGGACTGTACCAGGACAATGTGTTCTGCTTTGTCCATTTAAGTGTTCAGGAGTTTCTGGCTGCTCTTCATGTCCACCTGACATTTATTAACTCTGGAGTTAATCTGCTGGATGATCGAAATACAATCTCCAAGTGGTCTAAATTATTTAATAAACCTAAACTACAGTTTCTCCACCAGAGTGCTGTGGATAAGGCATTGCAGAGTTCAAACGGACACCTGGACTTATTTCTTCGTTTCCTGCTGGGTTTTTCTCTACAGACAAATCAGAGTCTCCTACGTGGTCTGCTGACACAGACAGGAAGCTGCTCACAGACAAATCAGGAAACAGTTCAGTACATCAAGACGAAGCTCAGTGAGAATCTGTCTGCAGAGAAAAGCATTAGCCTGTTCCACTGTCTGAATGAACTGAATGACCATTCTCTAGTGGAGGAGATTCAACAGTCTCTGAGTTCAGGAAGTCTCTCTACAGATAAACTGTCTCCTGCTCAATGGTCAGCTCTGGTCTTTATCTTACTGTCATCAGAAAAAGATCTGGATGTGTTTGACCTGAAGAAATACTCTGCTTCAGAGGAAGCTCTTCTGAGGCTGCTGCCTGTGGTCAAGGCTTCCAACAAAGTTCTGTAAGTATACTGAAAGTTGTATATATCATTTATCATACACTGATATCTTTCAAGAAAAACAATCTCTTTCCACTTGGTTATTTGTCATTCTAGACTAAGTGACTGTAGTCTGTCAGAAAGAAGTTGTGAAACTCTGTCCTCCATGCTCAGTTCCCAGCCCTCTAGTCTGAGAGTATTGGACCTGAGTAACAATAACCTGACTGATGTTGGAATAAAGCTTCTATCTGCTGCACTGGAGAGTTCACTCGGTACACTGGAAACTCTCAGGTCAGATAAAGTTAAATAAATAATAAATAAAAAATCTTCCACATGCATTAATTTATATTAAATATTTCTCTGAATCTGTTTAAAATATTTACATTAAAATTCCAGCAAGTCCTGAAATGAGATTAAATATTGCTAAATCTAGTCGTGACCCCAAATTGTTTGTTTTAATACCAGTATTACTTGTGTACTTGTTCTTTTTTTTTCAGACTAAATGTCTGTAACCTCTCAGAGAAAAGCTGTGAAGTTCTCTCATCAGTCCTGACTTCGCAGTCTTCTAGTCTGAGAGAGCTAGACCTAAGTGACAATGACCTGAAAGACTCTGGAGTGAAGCTACTATTGACTGGACTGGAAAGTCCAGACTGTAAAATGGAAACACTCAGGTTGGATTATGTTCTTTGTAGTTTGATGTATGATCTGTTTGCCTGAATTTGTGAACTTATGAATTAAAGCTATTCCATATAGAATTGTTTTTTCACAGTTTAGATTCACATAGTGCCTTTTTGCAGTGAAAATAAATAAGTTTTTTTTTGTGTTTTTATTTAGAAAAGAACAACAATAATTCACTATGTATAGATATTTTATATAGAAAATATTGGACCTCAAGAGTTCAGACCAGATATTTTAACATTTTATTTTTCTGTCCATTATTGTCTTCGCAGACTGAGTAGCTGTAACCTCTCAAAGAGAAGCTGTGAAACTCTGTCCTCAGTTCTCAGCTCCCAATCCTGTACTCTGAAAGAGCTGGATCTGAGTAACAACAACCTGGAGGACTCTGGAGTGAAGATGCTTAAGAATCCAAATTGTACAATTGTCAGGTCAGAAAAAGTGTTGTTAAGTAATTTTTTTAAATAACCAGTAACAATTGTAGCTAATAAAGAGAAGTTATAATAAAAAAAAAAAAAAAAAAAAACTTACACTGAAAATTACCAAAAGAAAACCACAAATAGTGAAGGATTGTAGGTGACATTTTAGAAGAAAATAGCCTAGGTAGCCTGAGGCTAGAGAGAAGACAATGACAGTCCATAAGGTGGATCAGTGCTGGGGGACTTTTCCAGAGACAGAATGTGGAACCAGTACTGGAGGAGAAACCCTGCTGTAGTCAAAGTAGAGAAGAAGGACCTCTTCAGAGGTCGTCCAAAGAGTAGCAGAAGAAAAAAAAGCAGAGAGGTCGAGAGAATTGCCAGCTAAGGTCTACCACAGTGATGAATTTCCAGACCTAAGTTTCCTCTTTGCAAGGAGGGGAGTGCTAGTCAAAGAAGACAACTTTCAAAATAAAACAGGAAGTCAAATACTAGGAAAAGCTTGCATATAATAAAAAATAACATAAAATAACATAAGCACTTATACTAAATAAGCTCTAACCACAATATAAATCGAATCAAAATACATGAATTAACTAAAACAATAATTAAGCCAAAAAAACATTAAATAAAAAATAATAATTTTCTTAAAACGAAAACCTCTAAAAACTCTTGATCAAAGCTCCAGGATCATGACAACAAGTCTAACACCACATAGTATAGTATAGGGCATATCACCAGGGATGAACATAGGGGGTTACCTGAGGAAGCTGGTCAGGATGCTTGAAACCGATATATATATATATATATATAAGTGTCTTATACAGGAACATTAAAACTGAAGCATATTGTCCCATTTTGAATGAGTCAAAATGTTTGACTGTTCCTTTATCAGTGTCTAACAGTATGTGTATGAGAGTAATGTAATGTCCATGTGTGCATGCTGAAAGAGACTGTGCTGGTCTGACCCCCCTCCTCCTTTCAGGGTGGAGCCTGCTGGAGTCCGATGGTTGAGACCAGGTCTGAGGAAGTGTAAGTGTGTTTTTAATGTGATTCATGAAAACAAAGCAGCACACATTCAACCATCTTCAAACTGTCACATCACTTATTCACATCTCTGATGTCAGGAGTCGTCATCAAAGTGTCAATCAATGAACAGATGACGGATCAATAACTGCAGCTGGATTGTGTTTGTTCTCTCCATCAGATTCTTGTCAACTCACAATCGACGCAAACACAGTACACAGAGAACTTAAACTATCAGATAACAATAAGAAGGTGACACATGTGGAAGAGGATCAGCCATATCCTGATCATCCTGACAGATTTGATCGCTGGCCTCAGCTGCTGTGTAGAGATGGTCTGACTGGTCACTGTTACTGGGAGGTTGAGTGGAGTGGAGAAGCTCATATATCAGTGAGTTACAGAGGAATCACAAGAAGAGGAAACATTAACGACTGTTTGTTTGGGAGGAATGAACAATCCTGGAGTCTGAGCTGCTTTGATGATGGTCCTCGTTATGTCTGGCACAATAACAGAAAACTCACTCTCTTGTCATCAATCTCCTCCTCCTCTGTGTCTAACAGAGCAGCAGTGTATGTGGACTGTCCTGCTGGCACTCTGTCCTTCTACAGAGTCTCCTCTGATGACACTCTGATCCACCTCCACACCTTCAACACCACATTCACTGAACCTCTTTATCCTGGATTTAGACTTTTATTTTCTGGTTCCTCAATAAGTCTGTGTACTTCAGCCTAAGGAGTGTCCTCCTGTTAGATTAACACTGTATATTTCTGTCTCTATCACTCAGAAACGTATTCAGATTCATCAGGTCAATCAGTTGAAGTTCATTATAACAATTATTCCAGATTTTTGTGCATATTTCTTGTTAAAGCTTCACAGTGGATATCAATATGTTGTGTTTCACCAGAGCTCAGTTTTGAACCAGTTCATCTGCATCTCAAACAAGTCTGAGCTCATTAAATTAATCCAAATGTTTTATTTCTGTTTATTTCATTGGTTTGTTTTTGTTGGTTTGTTTGGGGTTTTTTTTTTATTTTTGGTCAAAGAAATGTTGTTGTTTTTTTAAATTCTCAAGTGTTTAATGTACTTTTCCCCTCCATATGATGTTTCAGTCATTTTTGGCAGCTCTAATGGAAGCAAGACAGGAAGTTAGCTCCTAGCAAGAGGGGATTTACACAAGAAATGTGATTTAAATAATATTTCATATGTCTGTAATGTTTTATATGTATGACAACAGGACTGTAAGTAAAAGTAACATAGTAGCACATCAGTATTAGTGTTTATTCAGAAACAGATGCTAGATGTGTTAAATAATTTTCTGTGAAAATAAAAAATAAATGTACTCCTATTGAGAAAGGAAAAGTACTTTGCCGTTATTTTTTATTTTATTTTGGAAATATGGATAACAGGGTTGCATTATTAGAATGACACACTCAGTCTAGTCTGAAAAATATCTCAGTGTTAGCACGTAAGTCATGGTCCCTGTGTCTGCCTCGCTGGCCCCACAGGGCTTCATTGGTTTGTTTTTGTTTTGTGCCTGTCTCTCTCTCCCTCTCTCGACACTCTGCTATGGTTAACATGATGGTTAACCCATCATGTTAGTATGTGACTCGCTCACTCCTTTCTGTTTTTCACTCACTTTTGTTTTAATTTTCCAGGCTAATTAGGTTTCAATAACAGGGATGTACATATCTTGTAGGGAACAACTTGCAGTGCATGGTTACTGTTCTCTAAAATATGTTGAGCTATTTCACAAAGCTACATCCAATTCATTTTTCCATTCAGTTGAGCTATTTCACAATTACTAGAAGTTCATATTAATGAAATCAAAACAAAAAATTGGATTGATAGCTTATTTTTTCAATAAGTACGGACATGTGAAAATTCAGCTTTGAGTGCTTCCTGAGAGCTGAATTGTATTTTTAAAAAAAATTATGGATGAGACAAAATCTTGTTATTGTAGAATGGCCCAAAAGTAGTTGAAGGTGAGCCTGATGTTGAAGATGAACTGATAATGAGAGGTGAAGATACCCTTCGATAACCAGACACAGAAACAGGAATGGCTGGTGTATTTGATGAAATTATGAAACTCAAACAGGCAGAAACAAAAGGGCAACAAGCAGATGGAAATCCAAAACAATCAATTTCATGAGAGAGAAAGATTTTCTGCATTTAGCTTAAAATGATTAACTGCAGGAAAACAATGACTTTTACTTGTTATTCATGGAAATGGTCATAGAGGGACCTGATGACACGTTGAAGGATAAGTGAATAGGGTGGAAAGAGAGGTACCCTGGATAATGATGGACCTTTGTTGGAGTTTGTGGAAAATATTAGTTTAGTTTTTAAAGAGAACTTTTAGTATGTCATGGTCCCTGTGTCTGCCTCGCTGGCCCCACAGGGCTTCATTGGTTGTTGTTTTTGTTTTGTGCCTGTCTCTCTCTCCCTCTCTCGACACTCTGCCTGGGAAGAGCCTTCAGCAAGTCCCAGCCTTGTCTGTCTGTTCTCAATTACTCAGCTGAGGAGTCTCTGATATTTAAGGCTGGGAAGCAGAACGGGTCTTCACTGGATCATTAAGTGAGACAAGTCAGTATTACTTCTCATCTTACGAGCTAATTTCCAATTTGAGAGTTTCGCGTTAGTGATTAATCCTTTTTGTGAACAGTTTCCCCGGACCAACTGCCTTTCCTGTGTGGAGTACAAGTGTGACAGCGTGTGGGAGAGTGTGAGAGGATTTCCCCTTCCCCAATTGGCTTTTTGGACCCTGAGGTTTCCCTCTTCACTTGTATATAGCTTGCACTTTGGTGACCTGTAAATAAACCGCTTTATTGGATGTAATCCCATCTGCGCCTGAGTCCTCCCTAACTCGTGACATAGACTATACTAGCACAGATTCAGTAAAACCAGAGTTATGATAAAAAATATATGCAATGTTTTGTTTTCCTCCTGAATAGTGATGGCCCGCTTGAAGCTGAAGCTCCGGTGCGTGTGTCAAAAAAATCAACACACTGCTCCAGAAGCACTGTGTCGAAGCTTGATTCGTTTGGCCAGAGTCACGTGATCAGTGACGTCCGAAGCTTCATTTAGAACCTAACTGCTTCGGTATCTGATTCAACGGTTTATAAGCAGGTGAATCATTCGCGGGATTTGTGGAGTGTTTTGATGGTGACAGATAGCGAACCACTGATCATTCCACTGAGAGATTTGGAGCCAGCGAGGGATAGGAGGTTCTGTTGTGTGGGAGTATTTTGAGTTGATTTTGGTCGATGGGGTGGGTTTTCCAGCTTTGTGTTCTGGCTGTTTGCTTGTGTTTTGTGCGTGTTCATTTTATCTGGAAACGGGAAAAACTTAAAATGTCAAAAAATCTGCTTTTCATAATATAAATATCATTAAATAACTTTAGAAAGACTTCCATTTGACTCGTAACATTTAATGTTATAAAAAGATATATTTTATTTTTAAAATAATCTTAAAATTTTAGTCTACAAAATGTGCAGCAATTTAATTTATTTATTCTCTTTAGCTGATAGTTCGTGGGGCCCAGGTAGACTGTATAACTACATCTCTACCACTTTTTCTGCACTCAATCCTCTTCGTACAGTGGAACAAATTCTCTTCTTAAATAAAAATGAAAAAGGGTTACCTTAAATGCATCTGCAAGTTCATAAGCATTTTCCCTTTCCATTTCACAATCAATTCTGCCCCCAGGTCAAAAATATGTATAGGAAAATTTCCCATATATAATATTATTTATAAATATACCCGTCTAGCGATTAATTGCACAAGTACATGGAGGCAGGACCTCACAGCAGAAGCATACTCTATAATGTGCATTATTATATGTTTGTTATATGTGACGTGGTATTTTTCAATTATTGTATTTACCAACATCAAGAAGTCACAAGCAAAGAAAGACCAAACCATGGTGCATGTTTAAACAGGGAAAGTTTACTGGTCAAAATTATTTATTAAACAAATAAACCACATTTTTTAACCCCAAAAAATACACGTTCAAAGCAACACAACAGCAGCCTAATATCAGACAGAACATAGGCCTGCAGGTATCAGGCTGTTTTTCTCCTTTATCTCATAGTGGACAGAAATTATTTTTGGAGTGGCACAAATAATTTGTGTGGCATCAAATGTGATGCAGAACAGCTGATTGTTCTGTAAATAGTTTGAAATGTTTATTTTAAAAAAACGCCTTGGCTGCATTTTTAGGTAAACAGCTGCAAAAACTTTGTTTGCAAAACTTTTTTGAAGAAGTAACTATATAATTAATTGCCCAACATTGGTCATTATATACTGTATTTTGCAGACAGAGTTACAGGACTCTCTCCCAGACCACAGACTCATACTCATAATACAAGTCAGAGCTTTATAAAAATAAATAAATAAAAAAGTTGTGTTTTCAAAATTGGAGTTCAAGTTATTCTTACTTCCAATAGTGTTAACATACTACACAGGTCATGAACAAGATTTTTTAAATTTTCATTGTAAGTGGGCTAAAACAGTTAATTAAAAATAGTCTAACATAAATGTAAATGCTGTAGGCAAGGCAAGGCAAGGCAAGTTTATTTGTATAGCACAATTCAACAACAAGGTGATTCAAAGTGCTTTACAGAGACATTAGAAACAAAAACAAATAAAAAAGCATGATTTAAAATTGATTAAAACAAGCAAACAAACAGACTAATTAACAAACAAACAAAACAGTATATAAAATTAATGTAATTTGATTATTTTAATAAACCATGTAACTTGGATGGATTTGATGCTGGTGTGACCACAGTGCACACGTCTGATGTCGCTCACAGTGGTCCAAGGGATCGCTCAGGGAGTTTGTGTGTTCGCTCAGACACATGAAAAATTAGAGGGAACATTGGTCACTTGTGTAAAAAGTTGTCTGCTATTTTACTAACACTGTAAAAATAGTATAAAAAGGGGCGATCGTGGCTCAAGAGTTGGGAGTTCGCCTTGTGAACCGGAAGGTTGCCGGTTCGAGCCCCAGCTCGGGCAGTCTCGGTCGTGTCCTTGGGCAAGACACTTCACCCGTTGCCTGCTGGTGGTGGTCAGAGGGCCCGGTGGGGCCAGTGTCCGGCAGCCTCGCCTCTGTCAGTGCGCCCCAGGGTGGCTGTGGCTACAATGTAGCTTGCCATCACGTGTGTGTGAATGACTGGATGTGTAAAGCGTTTTGGGGTCCTTAGGAACTAGTAAAGCGCTATATAAATACAGGCCATTTACCATTTAAAATTGTTTACAAGCAAAAGAAATCAGATTGCACTTAAGTATGTCACTATTGTCTGTCAATAGCCACCATCCACCTCTGTAAGAAGAAATCTATATAGGTTTAATCTAATGTGAAGCTTCTGTTGTCAAAGTGAGTCAGATCCACCTGATATGAATGTGTGCATGATGTGTGCACCTCACATAGCTTGAGAAGCAATGACTGACTCGACTGTTATGTTAAAACAGGTGTAGTGTTGTAGTTGTTTTAGGATTAAACGACCTGCTCCCTGTCTCTGCTTTCATCTAGTGGTTAAAAAATGCCCTAATATATCTGTAATGCTGGGTTACTTTAAATGAAAGCAGGTGATATTCTAAGTTCAAAAGTAAATAACAAGCTAATACAATAAGAATTCTACAAAACCTGTTAGCTAAACTGTGGACGTGAGCTCTGTTATACCAGCTGTTTATGGTTGGTTATTAACATTATTAATTCATTATACCATGGCAGCTCATTGTAAATTTTATGAAATGTGATAAGAACTCTGTTTATGATTAATGGTATTGAGAATGCTGTTAAATATAAAAATAAACATATTCTGTACTGGTTTTTTTTTTTTTTTTTTTTTTTTGGTACCGATTGGAAGAAAACAAATTCTGCATTGCATATTATCTTGTTAATATATATTTTTATCTAGCTATTGCACACATATCAATCTTCTCTGTATTTCTTTAAACGTTTGGATGATTTAAAAAAATATGAATGCTACAGGTGAAAGTTTAAAGGCTACAGTCTGTAAAATTAATTGTGAAATCTAAAGGGAGACGTCGTAGCACACCCACTCGGTTGGTTGCATCGGACAACGCGCGCGCTACCGTACTGGACAGGGCGCGCGGCTTTGATCGAGTGAATGGTTCGGGGTTTGCCCCCAAACGCCTCTTTGATTGGTTCTTTTCATTTCGATGGAGCTCATTGAACAGTGTCTCCTGTGTCTCCTGTAGGAGGTAAGGGATCAGTCTTTCGTGATTTCCTCGATAGCTCACGTCAGTTTGCGCAGTTGGCGTTAACGGACTGAAAGCTGCAACTGGGAAGACGGGAAGAAGCTGGCTGGCCGCTGGAGAACCTCGGACTGCTTTTATTAAAACTTTGGAAGCTTAAAACCTTTTCTGCGTTTGTAACTCGCGGTAGTTATGATAACGATTTACAAGACTTAACGTCTCTTTATTTATTTTATCCTTATGATCTGAACAGGAAGTACAAGGACAAGCCAAGGCTGACGCAGACAGATTTGATTAATAAATCCCTGCAGCCGCTCCTTAACATAACGACGTATCCGCATCTGTCTGTGAGCAAACAGGAGAAATGTCTGTGCTGTGTCTGTAGTTTTTTATCTGTATGGGGCATGTTTCGCATTTTGTGGGTCTCAGTAAAGTTTATTTGAAAAGGAGGGAGGGGACTCCCAGCAAGTCCCAGCCTGCCTTATCATGCGTTCAAGTCCTGTAGAAACTGAAGAGTGGCAAGTCCCTCCTCCCTGCAGTCACTGACAAATGTAGTAGGTGGTGGCGGTCCTAGCCTGTTTGGCGCCCTGGGCGAACACTCCCTCTGCCCCCCCCCCCCCCCCCCCACACACACACACACACACACACACACACAAAACATATTAAGGATTGTACATTAACATAAAAACATAACATTAATGTAGTTACTATGGACTTAATGCATACATATTATTAAAATATGGGCTATAACAGTTGTATTGATGTATAGCAACTTGAAATGCTCCCACAAATGGCACTACAACATGTAAAAAAATAATATAAGCTCTGGCGGACTTGGTTCTATGGTAGGTCTTAAAGAGTTAAATAAATATCGTCAAATAATCGAGATCTCAATTTCAGTGAAAATAATCGTGATTATCATTTTTGCCATAATCAAGCAGCCCTACCCATACAGAAAAGAAATAGTAAAAACTTATATGTGATTTACTCATGAAAGTGGCCACTTTCATGAGTAAATCATATAAGGCTTACATGATTTACTCATGAAAGTGGCCACTTTCGCATTACTTTCATACATTGTTTTAGTAAGTATCCAAAACATACAAGTTTCATTATATAATTTTTCAAGGGATCTTATATCTGTTTTCACACTTATATGCTTTTCATACAAGTTTCACACAAGACAGATACAAACTTTATAAGATTTATATATATCTTTTCCATATGGGTAATCTTTTGCTCGTTTCTCCTCCTTTTCTTTTCTCTTTTTTTCTAAACTGAGGACCTGGTGGCTTTGAACTTTTCTTGTCCATCTTCCATTGGTTTTAATTTTGCACTCCAGTATGAACACCCATCCCTCATTCAAATCATGAATACATAATGGACTTGGATTTACAACATTATAAATGAAATGGACTCTATTTGGAAGCAGCAGGGCCCCCTCCAGTCCTTTCGACGGCTTGTGTGTGAGACTTTAAATCATCCAACTGTAAATTTTACATTGTGATTGATCCCTTTACCCCTAGTCCTAAAGTGTATATTTATTTTCTTACTCTTCTTATATATCCTCCTGAGACCCAGCAGTTCATTTTTGCGCACTGTAGTACACATTTAGTTTTTGCTTGTATCTCTCATACTCTACATGCCACTCTGCTAAGTCCTGTTGTTTCTTAGAGAGGACAAGTGTACCTTTAAAATGATGTCACATGTGTGGGGTGTGGCCTTGCCAACTATCCTTTTCCCTCCTTTTCAAAATGGCTGGCATCCCTACAAGCACATTTTATGGAAGAAGGAAAGGTAAGCATGATATTTACATTTAAAGTGTTTTTGCAACTCATATTTTGATAAATTTTCAAAAATAAACATCTAGTAAGTAATTTGAGGAAGTTTTCAGAACTAAGCTTATTTAATTTCACAGAGCAAATGACTAATTTATTAATGTGTACTCCAGTGCACGTCAGGACTTTGTACTTATTTTTATTTCACATTTTTCTAGTAGACAGCTCTTTGACAGAGGCAGAGAGAATTCTTAACAGAATCATTGAGGGAGATTCAGACATAGATCTTTCAGAAGATGAGAGTCATGTGAGCCAGACAGGAGAGGGTGAGAACCCAGATGAGGGACCAGACGAAGATGACCAAGATGCAGGGCCAGATGTAATGGAGAAAGACACAGGGCCAGCTGAAATCTGCCGTCGTCCTATCTGGTCCAAAACCAACATGTAGGAGAATCTGGAATTTTTGATTTTGAGTACAAAAGTACCAGTAACATACAGAAATGTTTTACAGTAAATTAATTTAACTTGTAAAGATAGTGTAAAAGTGTTTTAAGTGAACTATATCGGATATTTGAGTATAAATAATTTTTCTGACTTTTGTTTTGCTAAGTAATTTTTCTTTATCTTAGGTTCATGCCTGTGTTGGAAGAATGCAGAATTCGAGATGATGGCACACTAATGACACGTAATGATTGGAGCCCACAGCAGTATTTCCAGCAGTACATTGATAAAAAACAAATTCAGGACTTGTCCTTCTTCACCAACCAGCGTATGGTACGGGATTCAGGGTGTAGTTTAAACACAACACCAGAGGAGATCAATACCTTTTTAGGAATCTCTGTGTACATGGCATGCCTTGGATATCCGAGAATTAGAATGTACTGGGCTGCCAAAACAAGAGTCGCAATTATAGCTGATTCCATGACACGTGATCGTTTCTACAAGATCAGGTCCTCGCTGAAAATGGTTGACGATCTCAGTGTGCCAGAAAGCGAAAAGAAAAAGGATCCCCTGTGGAAAGTCAGACCAGTTCTAAAGAGGGTCCTCCAAGGTTGCCTCAATCTGCCCAGGCCAACAAAGGTCTGTATTGATGAACAGATCGTTCCATTCACTGGCCAATGTCCAGTTCGTCAGTTTGTACCTGGAAAGCCAAATCCAACAGGATTAAAAGTGTTTGTTCTTGCAAGTCCAGGTGGTTTAGTGCTTGATTTTGAAACCTACATGGGAAAGAACACCTTCACTCAAGTCCAACAGATGGGAATAAGTGGAAATGCAGTCTTGCGTTTAACAGAGACACTTCCTAGAGGATCACTAGTCTACTTTGACCGGTATTTTACCACCATCAGTCTTCTGGATGCTCTTAAAGAAAGGGGCCTTCTAGGTACAGGAACAATTCAAAAGAATCGAATCCCAAAAGAGTGCCACTTCACTGCTGACAACATCCTGAGCTCAAAACCAAGAGGTTCGTCAGAAATGATTGTACGGAGACCTCATGAAATAGCAGTCACCAAGTGGATGGACAACAAGCCTGTTGTCATGGCATCAACTGCTCATGGAATTGAGCCCCAGGATACCTGTTCCAGATGGTCAAAGAAAGAACAGAGACAAATCCAAGTCCCAAGACCTGCAGTGGTTGCAGAATATAATATCAACATGGGAGGGGTTGACCTATGTGATCGCATGCTCAGCTTCTACAGAATATCTAGCCGGACCAAGAAGTGGACTGTTCGCACCATACTTCATTTCATTGATCTGGCCATCACCAACTCATGGCTTCAATATCGACAAGGCAGCGAGTAAAATTTAAATAAAATCTGTTAAAAACAAAATTGTTTTTGCAATGTGTTTTTTACCAAGCCAATACTTGATTTATATTAAAAAAATCAAAATCAAAATACTTTTTTTTCCTGGGTCTCAGGAGGATATATTGTTTGTTTACTTCCACTGCTGTAACTGGAGCCTCGTCCTCTCGTCTCTCTATATACTGTACTTATATAGCGGAGATGACAATAAAGTTTTACTTTGACTTCAGCAGCGAGCAGGTGCACCGAGGGCTCTCGCGCTCACTTTTCATGTACAGAATTTCGAAAAAACATCGAATTATAAGCCTGTATTATAATGTCTGGTGTTTTCGTGTTTGTTGGTTTGACCTCACAGCCGATTGTTCATTCAGTGGGCTGGTTTCAGTCCTTATGCAAATGTATTGTTTATGAGATTGGGGAAACCTGCAGTCAGCTGAGTCTGAAGAAGTCACCTGGATGAGTGACTAAATGTTTCTCCCACTGAAAATGCTGCGTCCAGATGAACAGAATCAACTTTTTTAAAGTGTTCTTGAGAAATAGCTCTCCAGGCTTTCCAAAGGTCTTTTGAAAGCTCTTCTTTACACGTTAGCTACTTTTTACTCATTTTCAGTCCAGTTCTTATACCTGAGCCTTCAGAAGAATTTCTTTTTATCGTTTTTTTGCTAAGCCACTGTAGACTGACGTATGAATCATTCAAGCATAAAAAGGCATCTAACCCTTGGGTTAGATCAACTTGGCAAAGAACCAGTTTAAATTAAATTAAATTTAAATTGTATTTTTGGGTATTTTGTTAAGATAAAGAGACAATTTGTTCTCATTTCTGTAATTTAGTCTATTAAATAAAATGACATAATATAAGGTTTTCACTCAGCATGGTTTGCAGCATGTCCTTCAAAAGAAAAAAAAAGAGTGATACATACTTTCAGTTATCAACTGAAATGTTTGAAAATGGACTGGAGGTTCCAGTTAAGCTGAATGTATCATGTGTGCTGTGCTTCATGACAGGAGGATTTCAGTTGATGTGCACACGAATGATTTGTGTTTCCTCTGCAGGTGAAGGTAGAAAGTGTGTGTGAGCTGTTGTGGATGTGAATTCAGCAGCATGGATCAGTGTGAGGACAGAGAGGAGGGAGTCCCTCCCTCTAAAACCACTCTGTGTGGGGAACATGAGAGCCAGACCAAAGCTCAGAGGTGAGATGACCATCTCTAACTGTCCAGGACTCTAATCCATGTCAAAGCTCAGCACTCACATCACTGCTCCATCATTATTCACAGGAACCAATCTGGAGCTGAACCCAGCTGTGTGTCCTTAAAGAGTGACTGGTCAAAGAGTATTGGTGGCAATTTTAAAGAACAACCCTGCAGAGAGGTAAGCTGATAGTAACGTGAACTCTGATAGCAAACAATTTGGTGTCTGATTTAAATGAACTACTTGATGATGTTTCATTGTCGCCAAAGTAATGGTACATGGCCTGCATTTGTATAGCTTTACACTACATTCAGTCATTCACACACACGATGGCAAGCTACATTGTAGCCACAGCTGCCCTGGGGCGCACTGACAGAGGCGAGGCTGCCGGACACTGGCGCCACCGGGCCCTCTGACCACCACCAGTAGGGGTTAGTATCTTGCCCAAGGATATTTGGCATGCAGCCAGGATGCAGCCTGGGATTGAACCACCGACCTTCTGATTAGTGGCCGACCTGCTCTGCCACCTGAGCTACAGCCACCCCATATACGGCCTCCCTATACGGGGTCATATGACTGTTGGGATTTATTTGTGTAAATCTGTAGTTCTCCTTAGATCTTCACTGAGTTCTTTGAACTTTCCTATTGTGCAAAGTATTAGTGAATCTAATGAGTGCTTTAAAACAAATCCCTTTTATACTGCCAAATAGAAACCTATCAGAAATTATCAGTTGGACCTGGCTGCAACAACAGTTTTATGTTTAGAAATCAAGGATATACTGTCCACTTTCATATCTGTCTCTTTGGCAGTAAGTGGTTCTTTGTTGTTTGGTTTGTAAAGCACTTTATAAGTGAGGCCTCGCATTACTTTTCTTCACTTATGATACAACCCAATATCACGACAAAGTGTGTAATAGATACGCTGTGTGTGCACTGTGTCCATTTTACACTTTGCTATGAGAACAGAGCCAGACCAAAGCTCAGAGGTGAGATGACCATCTCTAACTGTCCATGACTCTTCTCCATGTCACAGCTCAGCACTCACATCACTGCTCCATCATTATTCACAGGAACCAACCTGGACCTGAACCCAGCTGTGTTTCCTTAAAGAGTGACTGGTCAAAGAGTATTGGTGCTAATTTTAAAGGACAAAACTCTGCTGTGGAAAGGTAATCTATATCTGTATATATTTTTATTTTTTCAGTAAACTTTCAAACACTGTTAAAAAAAACAATTCTTTGATCTTCGGGCTGAAGGAAGAACAACACTCGGTGTTTTAATGCCCACTCAACAATCTCTTTAATCAATACAATTCTCTTTATTCCATACAAACTCTTTGAGCAATACAATCATCTGGACGGGAGATGTGCAGAGGAGGAGGTCCTGCAGATCTTGAAGTGTCTGACAGTTACACACACTCTTATAGCCTCGACCCCCACCCGAGTCATAAAACCTAAACATTCACATTCTTTCTCTCCCTCTCAGGCTATGTCCATCATTTTCTCTCCGTTTTGGCCTCCTGTCCACATTGAGACGGCATTTTTGTCACGGTCCTGGGTCAGTGACCCAGTGTTTTGAGTTTCTTGCGCCTCTGAGTTTTTTGTATTATGTTCTTAGTTCTCTTTGTTGTCCCAGCTTATTCTTTAATGTAGTGTCTTAGTTTCGTTTTCTTGTATTCTGTTTAGTTCTCTGAGTATTTAGTAGCTGCCCTCTGTGTCTCTTTGTTGTTGGTGTTGTCTGTGTTTCTTAGTTGCTCTGTCTCCCCTAGTCTAGTTCGCGTCTCTGTGTCATACTTCCTGTTTTACGTTGAAGGTCCGTGTCTTATGTGAATGTGTTCAGTTTACGCTTCCTTGTCTCGTCAGTTCTTATTTCCCCCAGCTGTGCTCTCCTTCTGTGTCTCATTCCCCTCGTTACTTCCCAGTGTATTTAAGCCCTGTGTTTCTCTGAGTCAGTGTCGTGTTGTCCCTCATGCTGTGTGGATCTCCCTGTGTCTCACTGTGAGTTTTAGGTTGGTGTTTCCTAGTTTAGTTTGTATTTTTTTTTTCCCTGCCAGCCAATAAAGCTGTGACTTTGAGTTGACACCTTGAGTCTGAGCGCCTGCATTTTGGGCAACTCTGTCAAAATGACTGAAAACGCTAGTGTGGACACGGAGCATTTTCGTATGAAAACGCCGTTTTCGAATATCTCCGTGCTAGTGTGGACGTAGCCTTAGTGAGCTTCAGTTATGACCTTGGCTTTCAGCATGTTTTGTTCTCCCTAATCAGACAAAGCGGGCCGTGATTCTATGCAAACAGTATTTCTTTATAAATCAGCAATATAAGGTATCATGAAACAGTGTAATATTCCATTCCTGTCTTTTCTCAACATAAACAATCCATTAATTTTATTATATGTACATGGGGATTTTCACAGCTCAGCATCCAATATCAAAATCCGCTGGGGCCGTCCCAGCAGCACACATTTATACACAGACATCAACAACCTTGTGATCCCTCTCTGTCTCCTGCCTCCCTATCTTGTGTCCTTGCTGCCCACTTCTTCGCACACTATATTCTCCTGAGTTTGGCTTACCAACTCCTTATCCCACTAACGGCAGCTTTCTGTCGCTCCTGCTTCTCACATACATCTCTGACCTATTCTTCCAATTCTATGTGTGTGCTCGATGTGTGAATGTTTAGTAACTTGACCTATGACCTACTTAAATGAATAATGAATATAATGCTTTACCATGGTTCAACAACTAAATCCCAACTACTGCGATAATACGATAATCTATTCTCACACAGCTCAGCACTCACATCACTGCTCCATCATTATTCACAGGAACCAACCTGGACCTGAACCCAGCTGTGTGTCCTTAAAGAGTGACTGGTCAAAGAGTATTGGTGCTAATTTTAAAGGACAAAACTCTGCTGTGGAAAGGTAATCTATATCTGTATATATTTTTATTTTTTCAGTAAACTTTCAAAAACCTAACCACTGATGTAAGAGGCTTTTCTGTCAGAAAGCTGGTCCAGCAGGTGTAAACTTTGTACTTTGGCTCAGAAAACAATGTTGGTAACAACCAGTCGAGTGGCATCAGGTCTTGCTAAGTGGAGGCAGCCCTTACTGCTATTAAGAATTGGATGTCAATAGAGACTCTTTTTTTTTTTAACCAGCTGCTCCTAATTGCCCCACCATTTAGCCACCGAACAAAGGGCTATGGGGCTTTTGCCATTTTACTGGCAGCCTTTGTTTTAGAAGCCTTTGAAGTTAAAATCTAAGCCACAAATCACTTATAGGTTTCTTTCTTGATGGCTTAGGTAAAGTCCAAGAGACTATTTTGCACCTAGTAGCCACAAATCAATTATTAATGTCTCAAAGAAGTCCATCAGTGCCGTGATTCTATCTTATATGAACATCTGTCTTAGCTGCTGGTAATCAAGCTAAAACAAATCATTCAACAATTCAAATCATCACTGTAAAAAATTCTAACACTGGTAAAACATGATTACATGGTTTTCCTTTCCTCTTAATTAGGAAGGTGGGATTGTAAAATAGTTTTTCTGAGAAGTCTTTTTTTCTCTCTTATTTATTCATCTCTACAGAGAGAACAAGAATACCTCAGAGGTTCCCAGTGATCAGCCTCCCCAGGAGCATCAAGCACACCTGGACTCCATATTTATGGTCTGTAAATATACAAACAGTACTTTACATCTGTTCACAGTCATTTCTTAAAAATTTTATGCATGTTCTTACAACCAAACACAGAAGCAAAAAGCGTGACTATTTTTGAAAATAGCTTCAAAATTCAGATGGTGCAGCAGCAAAAATATAACTGTATGGTATTTACATTGTATTTCAAGCTCTAATATTTCTAAACCACTTGTTAGTTTTATTTAAAAAATACTTTTAAATCGTTACAGAAAGTTGTATTATAATAAAGTGGAAGCAACTGGAAATGAAAGTCTGACTGCACTGTGCCAAATGTAAAGTTTAGTGGAGGTTTGATTATGGGATTTGTTTGTTTTTCAGGGTTGGGGTTCGGCTCCTTAGTGCTGATCCTGTGTTTTTTCACAAAATTGTGTGGTATGACCAAAGGTCTCCACTTTGGTGTCATCCATTCAGAGTCTTGTGGTTTGTTTGGATGCAGCTTTACAAACCTAAGCTGTGCTGTTTTCTTCTCAGAAAGGAGAGCTTTCTCCTGACAACCCTTCTAAACTTGCAATATTTGTTTCTCCTTTTTCTAAATGTACTGTCATAAACTTCAACTCTTTAGCTCTTGTGTTTTTTTTGCTGTTTCTTTGAGAATTGTACAGTCTAACCAGGTTTGCCGCGACATCCACACCTTGGAAGACTAGCAACTGACTTATTATTTTCCACTTGTGAATAATCTTTAGGATGATGGCCTTCAAATTGTTTTCAACTTGCTTTAAAACTCTTCCCAGATTGATGGGTGTGAATGCCCACATAAATGCAGCATTGAGTGCAAAACAAAAGAAATGGTGTATGCAGACCTGCAGTGCTCAGCAGGAATCTTAACATTCCCTGAGACATTTTCCTCCATCACCAAGGTCTAAAGTTAATTTATTCAGCTTTTAAGGGGGATCTAAAAACAGCAAACTGACACCACACGAAGCCCTGGAATGATGTATAAATAAAACAGATTTTAATTCCAGCTGGATTGTAATTGTTTTCAACATGGTTCTGATGTTTGTATCTATGATTTCAGATTTATTGAGTCATTCATATAAATTTCTGTTCCAGCTCCTGGAGGAGAAAATCATCACTTTTGTGAAGAATGAGTTAAAGAAGATCCAGACAGTTCTGTATCCAGATTATTCAGAATGCTTAAACTGCCAGACGGAGGATAAGGAGATTTTGGAGTGTGAGGATGAAGAGCAAAGGCGTACCAACAGAGAGGCATTTATAAAGATCACACTGCAGTTTCTGAGAGGAATGAAGCAGTATGAGCTGGCTGACCGTCTGCTGAGCAGTAAGAGGATTTTTCTAAACATAGAAGCTGCTGGTTATACTAAGACATTTACTAATGTCTGAAGGATTACACCAGCACATATGTAAACACTCATTCTTTAGAAGAATTAAATGGTGGGATATTTAATATATAACTTAATCAGGTAACATATTGTCTGTTTTCAGGCAGATTTGCTCCAGTTTGTCAACATAATCTTAAATCTCAACTGAAGAAGAAGTTCCAGTGTCTGTTTGAGGGGATCGCTAAAGCAGGAAATCCAACCATTCTGAATCAGATCTACACAGAGCTGTACATCACAGAAGGGACTGCAGAAGTCAATGATGAGCATGAGGTCAGACAGATTGAAACAACATCCAGGAGACGAAAACCAGATGGACCAGAAACAACAATCAGACAAGAAGACATCTTTAAAGCCTCACCTGGAAGAGATGAACCAATCAGAACAGTGTTGACAAAGGGAGTGGCTGGCATTGGGAAAACAGTCCTAACACAGAAGTTCACTCTAGATTGGGCTGAAAGCAAAACTAACCAGGACATCAAGTTCATATTTCCATTCACTTTCAGAGAGCTGAATGTGCTGAAAGAGAAAAACTTTAGCCTGCTGGAACTTGTTCATCACTTCTTTACCAAAACTAAAGAAGTAGGAATCTGCAGCTTTGAAGACTTCCAGGTTGTCTTAATTTTTGATGGCCTGGATGAGTGTCGACTTCCTCTGGACTTCCACAAAACTAAAATCCTGACAGACCCCACTAAGTCCACCTCAGTAGATGTGCTGCTAACTAACCTCATCAGAGGGAACCTGCTTCCCTCTGCTCACCTCTGGATAACCACACGACCTGCAGCAGCCAATCAAATCCCACCTGGGTATATTGACATGGTAACAGAGGTGAGGGGGTTCACTGACCCACAGAAGGAGGAGTACTTCAGGAAGAGATTCAGAGATGAGGAGCAAGCCAGCAGGATCATCTCCCACATCAAGACATCACAAAGCCTTCACATCATGTGTCACATCCCAGTCTTCTGCTGGATCGCTGCTACAGTTCTGGAGGATGTGGGGAAGAAGAGAAAAGAGGAAACAAGGACAGCACTACCTACAACCCTGACTGAGATGTACATCCACTTCTTGGTGGTTCAGGCAAAAGTGAAGAAGGTCAAGTATGATGGAGGAATGGAGACAGATCCACCCTGGAGTCCAGAGAGCAAACAGATGGTTGAGTCTCTGGGAAAACTGGCTTTTGAGCAGCTGCAAGGAGACAACCTGATCTTCTATGAATCAGACCTGACAGAGTGTGGCATCGATATCAGCGCCGCCTCAGTGTACTCAGGAGTGTTTACACAGATCTTTAAAGAGGAGAGAGGGCTGTACAAGGACAAGGTGTTCTGCTTCATCCATCTGAGTGTTCAGGAGTTTCTGGCTGCTCTTCATGTCCATCTGACTTTCATCAACTCTGGAGTGAATTTACTGGAAAAGCAACAGGAAACCACCCAGAATTTGCAAGAAGAAGAATCTGCAGACACTTGCTTGTACAAGGGTGCTGTGAATAAGGCTTTACAGAGTTCAAACGGAAAACTGGACTTGTTCCTCCGCTTCCTCCTGGGTCTTTCACTTCAGACCAATCAAAGTCTTTTACATGGGCTGCTAGAACAGACAGGATGTAGCTCACAGACCAATCTGGAAACAGTTCAACACATAAAGGAGAGGCTCAGTGGAAATCTATCTGCAGAGAAAAGCATTAACCTGTTTCACTGTCTTAATGAACTAAATGAACATTCTATATTGGAGGAGATCCAACAGTCCCTGAGATCAGGAAGTCTCGCTGCTGATAAACTGTCTCCTGCTCAGTGGTCAGCTCTGGTCTTTATCTTATTATCATCAGAAAAAGATCTGTTTGTGTTTGACCTGAAGAAATACTCTGCTTCAGAGAAGGCTTTCCTAAGGCTCCTGCCAGTGATTAAATGCTCCAGCATAGCGCTGTAAGTCATAAAGTTTTCATGATTTAAACACACTGTTTTTGTTATTCTGTTTAGCACAGTTGTGTGCTGTCTAGTTTGATGTAAGATTTATGTGCCAATTAGAAGCTGCACTTAATGTATAAGCTCATTATGTCATCGGGTTTCTTAGGGTAAACTGGTAACGATTTAGCATGTGCTAAGTTGATGATTTATATAGTCCATGTATAATCAAAAGTTCATGCTGTGCAGTCACATATTATTTTCTTGTCCATTGTTGTCTCCTCAGACTTGGTGGATGTAACCTCTCAGACAGAATCTGTGAAACTCTATCCTCACTACTCAGCTCCCGTTCCTCTTGTCTGAGAGAGCTGGACCTGAGTAACAACAACCTGAAAGACTCCGGAGTGAAAGTACTGTCTGGGGGACTTGAGGGTCCACACTCTAAACTGGAAAAACTTAGGTTACGATTCTTCAAATCTTTCATGATATGTGTAAAATTGTTCTAGTTGAGATCCTAGATATTACATATTAAATTATCAGGACTTTCTCACTACTTTCTTTTCATGTGGTCTGTTTAGGATCTTTTTTTTCTCTTTAATTAAAGAAATGACACTCATGAAGCACTTTGAGAGTTCAGGTAGAGTAGACAAGCGCTATCTAAGAACCAGTACATTTACCATTTACCACGTGAGCACCAGTTCAATTTTTTCTAATTGTTTAATAGTTTCTGTCATGTATGCTGTCTGCAGATTGTCAAGTTGCTCAGTCACAGAAGAAGGTTGTAGTGCTCTGACATCAGCACTGAACTCCAACCATTACCACCTGAGAGAGCTCGACCTGAGCTACAATAATCCAGGAGAGGCAGGGGTGAAGATGCTGAAGCAGCTCCGACTGGACACACTCAGGTGTGCAGAGGCTGTTTGTAGCCACAGTGTCTGATAGAGGAAGATGATTTTGAAAGTTTTTCTTACAGTCACACATAAAGTAGCCTTTTTCATTTAGCTCATTATAGGAATTCTACTTGAACGTGAACAAGAAATAAGTGAAGGGTTTGTGAATCTGTAGCTTCGTAGTCTCACGCAGCCTATTTGTCCATATGCTTATGAATATAAATGCGAACCGAATAAGCAGAGGGTATGTTTTGAGGATTCATATGTTCCCCACCACCTCTGGATAACAAGCCATGCCAAGTGTTTTGGGAGGGGTTTGTTTTGTTGTTGTTTTTTGTTGTTTTTTGTACTGGTTTACTACTTTACAAATGACTAAGCTGCTAATGTTTTATTACTATATTTGGCTGCTTTTAATGATATGGACAAGGAGGATTGAAAGTGGACTGCATTACTTTGAACCACTATTTCCAAAGAACATGCTTAGGTTGGGCGATATGTAAAAAAACTTCCAACCGATGCAGGTGATATATTCACGTATGCACAGACTTTTTGATGGGCGGAGCAATGTAATGATGCACATATTGATTTGCGCGTTTAGAACACAGATGAAGTCCAAACATGGACAAAGTAATTGCCAAATTGCACACTGGAGGAAAAGGCACAGATAGAAATAGACTGTTACCTCAGTGAAGAGTTGTTTGGTCGAGTGTGTAAAACAGATAAACACTGGAAATGCCTGTAAACACGGTTATAGTGGAAAAAATAAGCCAGTTTCTCTTTGTTTCCTTCCCCACCATAGTGGGTTTTTTTATTTGATAAAATGCTTTTGTTTTTTTTTTTAACATAGGCTACTGCTGTTCTTTCTTTCTCTTATTTGAGTAAATCGCTCCAGCACTCTAAGGAGGGTGCATTTGCTCACAGCTGAAGGAGGGTGACGTTAAAACAGCGCTATTATTTGTTTCTGTTGACTGCTTCTGTTAGCTTCAGCCAACATTATTAGCAAATAAATAAATAAATCACCCTTGTAAAAACGATTGAGCCTATTGTCAATAGTCGATATATTCCTCCAATCGCCCAGCCTTAGTGCATGCAAATAATTTGTATTTCAGTTCTCAACTTTAGACTTTAACTTTGTTATACAGGTAAAACAATTTATTGCAATTAAATTACAATCAATTGATTATTATTGTATTCACCCTCTGGAGTCGACGGACGCACCGGCGCATCAAAATCACATGACCAATTTAAGACGACACAGCTACAAGATGCTGCGACTCAGTCTCCATTTCAATTTGGGTCGAGAGTACGGACTTCAAACGATATACCAGTTTTTGAATTGTGTCAATGGGCCACGTAAAGCCAGGGTTATGATAAAAAATACACGCAATGTTTTTTCTGAACAAAACAGTGGTGTTTACAGCGGGAAGAACGGTAAAAACTGTGTTTTCTACAGACAGCGCTAGCAAACACTCGCCACTTGTGAGTGAAAAAAAGGAAAAAACACCCCTTCCCTATTGGTGTTAGAGTTTACCATGCGGCACTTGGTTGTTTAGGGAGAAGGGGAAGTTTTAGGAGTGACACCCGCAACGGAAAGCGGGCGAGCAAAAGAAAGAGAGAGAGCAAGTTTTCATATGTGAGACATTAGTGACGTTTAGCGTGTTTGGAGGCTAGAGTTAGTGTGTTGTGTAGTTATTGTTTTGTATTGTGTGTCAGTTATACTGCTGAATGTCACATTTGCTCCAAAAAAGCCATCAAATGCAGATTCCAGTGTAAACGCTGTTCCCACATGGAAAACAGGACTGATACACCTCCTGCTGTCAGACCTGCAGGGTTTAGGCCTGTGGTGTTCTCCTCTGTTTTATACTGAACACAAACTAGTTTTTTGGACTCGCACAAATAATTTGTGTGCCTTCTCATCTGATGCAGCACACATGATTGTTCTGTAAATAGATTTAAATGGTTATATAAAAAACGCCTGAGGCCTTGGCTGCATTTTTAGGTAAAAAGTACCTTATAACTTTGTTGTTTGCAAAACTTGTGCATAATTTTTAGAAATGTACAATTTCTATTTGCATTTCAAGTTATGAAAATGATTCGTTAAACATGTTTGTGGGTTTTACAGTAAAAAATATAACTTTTTTCTACTCAGATAAATTTTTTTGTCTGAAGTTAGATCAATTGTGCTAATATAGTATGCCAAAATGAAAAAATAACTCAAATTTCAAATATTTGAGGTTGTGCTGAAAATAATGATACAAAATAAGGCAAGATAAACAGTTTTTAAAGGTGAAATATAGAGGTAAAATCAAAAGTAGTCAAAAACAGCCAGTTATACCCTGGACCCCAGAGGGCTAATATTATTGTAATAAAAATGAAGTATAAAGTATAAAATGACCATAAATACGTCACTGCGATTTAGTCGGATGTTAAAAAATATAAATTTTATTTTGTACAAATAATGCACAAAGTGTATAAATAATAAAATGTCTTAAGGATATTTGGAATAGACCAGCAAGGATTTAGCATGTGCACAGTTAATAATCAGTATAGACTGCACATTTTAACGTTTTTTTGTTTGTTTGTTTGTTTGTTTGTTTGTTTGTTTGTTTGTTTGTTTGTTTGTTTGTTTGTTTTGGTTTGTGTGTTTGTTTGGGTTTTTTTACCTCTTGTTGTCTCAACAGACTAAGTGGTTGTAACCTCTCGGACAGAATCTGTGACACTCTATCCTCAGTTCTCAGCTCCCACTCCTCTAGTCTGAGAGAGCTGGACCTGAATAATAATGACCTGAAGGACTCGGGAGTGAAAACACTGTGTGGTGGACTAGAGAGTCCATACTGTAAACTGGAAATATTCAGGTCAGGATTCTTCAAACTTTTCATATAAAGTCCATTTAAATCATATTCAATGCTAACCTATGTGGCTAACCATGGCTAACCAGGACTATTGTTGATTTATTCTGCTATATTCTGCTATATTATTAAAACTTTATCTAATAACAGGATTTCTTTTCACACAGACTGTGTAGCGTCGATTTGTTGTTTTTAATTTGATGTAATTTATTACAGATGTTCACATTTTCCTCAGAATCAACTAGTAATTCACACCAGGCTTTTTCATTGAGAGTAATTATCTGGTCAACTTTTTAAGTAGTGCTTAAATCCCTACAAAACTAATGACACTCATATGAGCATCAGTTCTACTTTGTGTAGGGCTTGTCCTAATTCTTACTTTAATAGTTTCATTAATTGAACAAATAAACTTTTAGCTCAAAATATCTCTGTTAAAGCTAACTCTGCGCTTCAATCGATCACATATTTGTTAAATGGAGGTATTGTTTCTCGCTATTTGACTGCGTCACTGTTCTCTTATAGTATCTGTCACATGTGCTGTCTGCAGATTGTCAGGCTGCTTGATCACAGAAGAAGGTTGTACTGTTCTTATCTCAGTGCTGAACTCCAACCATTCCACCCTGAGAGAGCTCGACCTGAGCTACAATGATCCAGGAGAGGCAGGGGTGAAGCTGCTGAAGCAGCTCCAACTGGACATACTCAGGTATGAAGTGGCCTTTGGCAGCCAAAGTGCCTGGCAATGGAGAAAGAGACACTCGAGGAAATAGGAGAAATTTCTTCACTCATCAAGGAGCTTTTTTTTTTATATATATAAATTTTTGCTCCAAGCCATATAAAAGAAAAACAAGTCTTACATTTGTGTGAATGTTAAATAAATGAACACTGGTTTGTTTGTTTGTTTGTTTTGTTTTTTTACTTTTAGTACCACACACTGCTGTGCTTGAGGCTAGAGTGGTTTATTTAATATCACATCAGGATTTTTATTTGATTGTTTTGCACAAACAAGGATTGAAAGTTCTCTGTGTAGCTTTTTTTATAATGGCAATTTTTTTTTTTCTATTACTTTATGATTAAGTAGACCAATATCGATATAATATTTATAATTCATTTGTCACAGTGAGCCGAAGCAGACTGTTTGAATTTATGAAGAGTGGACCCAAAATGCAGACACAGAGGAACGTGGAACCAAAATTTGAGTATTAACAAAAAGCGAGCCGTTTAATGTGGCTGATGAAGAAATGAAGAAAGTAATATATAAGGCAAACAAAGACAAGAATAAACAATAACCTAAACCGAGGAAACTAAAGATAAACATAAAAAACAAAAACATGAAAAAAAACATGAAACTTGGCATGGATACAAAGATACCTGGAACATAGAAATATGGCGCAAAAGACAAAAGATGGCCTGACACTGAACAAAGGAAGACAGAAGGCTAGTACGCAATCAGATAATGGGGGGATGGGGAATAGGTGGGAACACAGCTGGAACAAATCAGACCTAACAAGACAAGGGGAAGCAAAACACAATAAAACAGGAAACGGCATGGAACGCAGACATGACAACATGGACAAGAAGACAAGAAACATGACAGACTAATAAGGAAGACATACGTGAAACATAACTAAACTTAAGGCAACCAAATGATAATCTTATTACACAACATACACTAAACAAAAATATAAACGCAACACTTTTATTTTTGCTCCCATTTTTCATGAGCTGAACTTAAAGATCTGAAACATTTTCTACATACACAAAGGACCCATTATTATCAAATATTGTTCACAAATCTGTCTAAATCTGTGTTAGTGAGAACTTCTCATTTGCCGAGATAATCCATCACACCTCACAGGTGTGGCATGTCAAGGTGCTGATTAGAAAGCATGAATATTGCACAGGTGTGCCTTAGACTGCCCACAATAAAAGGCCACTCTGAAATATGCAGGAAGTGTTGTTTTCAATAAATTGCATGATCAAAAAATTTTTTCTTCTTAACATCCAACCATGCAACATATAATTTGCATATTTTTGGTGCAGCGTGTTTTGGGGTTTGAAAATGTTGAAACGTTTCTCCCACTGAAAACGCTACATCCAGATGAGCAAAATAAACTTTTGGAGGTTTTGATCAGGAACTTTTTAAATTTGGTATTAGTCAGTATAATGAGGCTTTAATTATCTTTCCAGAGACTGATCTAACTCAGGGTCTCTCATCCAGTGTCCTGAGCTTTCAATGTAAGCTTTCACTTTCTGTCATACAGACTTTATCAGTGTCTAACAGTATGTGTATGAGAGCGATGTAATGTCCATGTGTGCATATTGAAAGAGACAGTGCTGGTCTGACCCCCCTCCTCCTTTCAGGGTGGAGCCTGCTGGAGGCCGATGGTTGAGACCAGGTCTGAGGAAGTGTAAGTGTGTTTTTAATGTGATTCATGAAAACATTCAACCATCTTCAAACTGTCACATCACTCATTCACATCTCTGATGTCAAGAGTCATTATCAAAGTGTCAATCAATGAACGGATGATGGATCAATAACTGCAGCTGGACTGTGTTTGTTCTCTCCATCAGATTCCTGTCAACTCACATTCGACACAAACACAGTGAACACAAAACTGAAACTGTCTGACAACAACAGGAAGGTGGCACGTGTGGAGGAGGATCAGTCATATCCTGATCATCCAGACAGATTTGACTTCCATCCTCAACTATTGTGTAGAGATGGTCTGACTGGTCGCTGTTACTGGGAGGTCGAGTGGAGAGGAAACGTTTATATATCAGTGAGTTACAGAAGAATCAGAAGGAAAGAAAATGCTAAACATTGTTTGTTTGGATGGAATGATCAGTCCTGGAGTTTGTATTGTACAGATGATGGTCCTCATTCTGTCAGGCACAACAACAGACAAACATCCATCTCCTCCTCCTCCTCCTCCTCCTCTGTCTCTAACAGAGTAGCAGTGTATGTGGACTGTCCTTCTGGCACTCTGTCCTTCTACAGAGTCTCCTCTGAAACTCTGATCCACCTCCACACTTTCAGCACAACATTCACTGAACTGCTTTATCCTGGATTCAGAGTCTTGTTTGGGGCCTCTGTGAGTCTGTGTGGCATTTGATAAGAATCTTCACCTGTTTGAGATGCACAGAAGAAGAATTTAGAAAATACTCAGACATTCACAAGTTTAGTGAGCAGCCAGGCTTCAGCCTGATGTCTGATTGGGTGCGTAGCCTCCAGCTTACTTCCACATGGATGGCGGTCGTAGCTCAGGAGTAAGCAACATTTTATTTATATGGCACCTTTCAAGACAAGGATAACGAAGTGCTTCACAATAAAATTTAAAAAACGGAGCACTAAAAAAAAGACTTAACAAAAGCAAGTCTAAGATGATGAGTTTTTAGTTGTTTCTTAAAACAACTCACAGACGCTGTTTCTGGAAGTGTTCCTGAGCCCATGCACTGATATTTTATTGCAGCGCTAATGAAGGTAATAGCAATCTCACTGATCTGAAAATGCCACCAAAAACGCAAACTCATGAGTTGAAGAGGAGTCGGAGGAGATCATGAAATCGCCAAATTTCATTTTGGACGAACTGAGCAAAGTGGCTAAACAGCAAGGTATGCTACATGTCCTAATAAATGAGATTAAACAACTAAAAAAACCTGATAAAGGAGAAGGACAAGAAAATAGACTGCTTGGAACAGCGGATCGAGGGCCTTGAACAATACACAAGAATGAGTATTTAATCATAAGTGGACTAGAGATGTAACACTGAACCTACACCAGATCAACAGCTGGCAGAGGTAGAGACGGTGAAGATGCCCCAGCAGAGGAGCTGCAAACACTTGAACAGCAAGTGATAAATTTCTCCAAATGAAGAATGTGAGTATTCAGAGACATCATATCACAACATGTCACATGCTCTGTATAGATAGTAAAACAAAGCCCATTTTGAAGAAGCTAAAGAGGACTGGTGTGTATTTCCAATGAACATTTAATGAAAAAAACTGCTGAAATTGCAAAACAGGCACGTAGCCTGAAAAACAAAACAAGATATAAGCACCATGACCGAGGAACTGCAAAGTAATGATAAGACTCCTAAAGAAGTGAAAGTTCTGATAATAAGAGAACTCAGCGACTTAGAACAATACAAACGATCAGGAGTCTGCTCTTTACTGGAAATGTGATGACTGGATATTATGAATAATGGATGTGGAAACATAAATGACAAGGTTGGATTATATGTTTCCATGAAGAGGAAGACTTTGATTATGAAAAGGACTATCAAGGTGGTTATAATTTCTAATAAATACATTACTTTTAATATCGCTGTGTGGTTTTCATCTGTAAAGCTGAATAAGATCAGAACAAATGTCAAAAGAACAAAAGTGAGGGCAGAGGTAAAAAATGACATGATATTTAGAATCTGCATATATGATTCCCTATATACTTTAATGTTGTTACAAGCCTGCAGTAAGAACTGCAAAAACTGTTTTAAATAGTTGTATATAGGATTATTATTATTATTATTAGGATGATTATTACTTTGACCTTCAGCTCAATCATTGACCTTGAAAAAGAGGTCAGAGGTCAAATGTTGCATGATATTGTAAATCTTTCTATGGGACTTTCTATATGGTGACATTTCACACCACACTTGTAAGAATCACAGGTTCTGAGTTATGAGGCTTTTTTGTCAATTCTCAAACAATAACTCACTAAGCTGACCTTGAAGACCTCAGTGGATGTAAACCAAATTTTAATGGATTGTTAACACCACCCCAATCTCCAAAGTTTTATCAGAATTCATTCAAAACCTTTTGAGCTGTCAGTAGCCACTGGAGGGTGCTCTAACACTGCAGATAAACTGGAGGAAGACCTCGTTAGCTCATTTGGTTATAACTAGAACAGATATAACAGTTGTGTTTCATAAAGATGCTGAAAGTACACTTCACACGTCTGATGACATGAAGCTGTTTTTCAGACTTCCTTAAACTCCTCCTGAAACACGAACACACCGATATGCATATGTGTAGATTTCAGAGGGCACACGGGGGACACTCAAACATGTGCACATCCTAGTGTACATTTTAAGTAAACCACACAGAGATGTATTAAAATGAATGAATCTATGAGTGATGTGACTTGGTGACACATTTAATCAAAGTTAAATAAAATCAGCTCGTTTTCTGGCTCAGGATGAATTTGATTTTAGGTGTTTGGACCTCCTCGCTGTCAGCAGGTGTTGCTGAGTGTCTGTAAATCCTTGTTGTCTCTAAACTATGCTGCAGTTAGTGATGAGTGTGCGTTCATCCATACACACCGAGCTTCCTGCCTGTGTCAAGGAGCTGCTAATTAGCCTGTGTGTAATTTTCATTGTTGCCAATTACAGCCAGAGGGGCTCTGTGCGTGTGTGTGTGTGTGTGTGTGTGCGTGCGTGCGTGCGCGTGCGTGCGTGCGTGCGTGCGTGCGTGCGCGTGTGTGTGTGTGTGTGTGTGTGTGTGTTTACATTCAATGCTAACGAGCCGGCATGCCTTGCCAAGCGGTTGACCCACTTCCCAAAAGGAGGTCCCAAAGGACTAACACACATGCGCACACACATACACACACAAAACCACAAAGTAGTGGGCATGTCCATCAGGTCACATGATCACATCTCTCAGCCTCATCTTGAATCATAGGGTTGAAGGACTAGTTTTGCTTAGGAAGCTGACTGAGGTGGCTTCAATGTTTCCTTTATTATCTCCCTTAGCAGAGAAAACACTGGAGCTTCTCTGAAAAGAAAGGACATAATTCCATCCCATAATTCACAGTGACACTGTCCTTTTCATTTCCTTGTGATGTAGACCATGTAAATGTGAACTATTAGTGCATTTTCCATTTCATTGCAAAACCCACTGATTTGTTTTGAAAGTTAGACTGTTAAACACTCACATTACGCTGCTGTGATAAAATCCTCTGTGATTGCATGAAAAACATACGTTTATATATGAACAGTTCCTTTAGTCAAGATTAAGAGCTATATTTGCATGATTAAAGTTCACTCCATCCATCCATCCATCCATTATCTGCTGCTTGTCCATGTCTGGGTCATGGGAGGAGCAGTCTCAGCAGAGAGACCCACACCTCTCTCTAACAACGAGGCATTCCCAAACCAGCTGAGAGGAATAATCTCTCCATCTTGTCCTGGTTCCATCCTGCAGCCTCCTCTCAGTTGGAAATGCCGAAAATACCTCACCTCGGAGGCATCTTGGTCAGGAGACGAGGCTTTACTGTCATCTCCCTGTCTGAGAAGAACGCTCATTTCTGTTTTCAGGATTATCATGACTAAATTTTTACTTTGAAGGAGCCAGGACCTTACCTGGGACCTTAAATGGGGGGGGGAAATGGGTAAGTATCAGTTAGGAGCACTTAAACTTTCAAAATAAGAGTGTCTGCACCAGTAGAGCAAGATGGACATAGTAGTATCTGTATACTGCATGCAGTACACTACAGCAAAAAGTAAATGCCTGTGAGGCATGCAAACCAATCAGCACCCAAAGGCACCAACATAACCAACTGTAAGTGAACTAACCACAGTTTAAATGCACTTCACAAAGTCTAATTTCAAGTGAAGCCATACTTTAATACATATAGTTTATAAGATTTAAAGCTAAAGCCAAAATACCACAGCAGAACCTTAAATCACCAAAGTTTAAAAACGAGGCTCATCTCAAAGGCAAACCTCAGGACTGATTTACATTTTTTTAAAACAACAACAGAAAGATAATGTCAGCATATTTATTCACATATGTAAAACACTTCAACTACAACAAATTCATTACATGAAAAATTCATGAAATTCATTGAATATGCATTATAATATTATAATAACAATAAAAAGAAGCGCTGCTGTTTCCTAACTCCAACTGAGGTCTTTATCATGTCTTAAAATGATCACAGTGAAACTCCACTGAAGCTCCAAACATTTGGCTTTTGACACTTAAGCTTTAAAAAAGCCACATGGGGAAATGAAGTGCAGTGCAGGTTTTTGCATTTGGTTCCTTGTTCTCCACGACACTGATTTGTCAGAATAAGATTTGTTGCCTCTTTTTCCAGGTGGGCTCACTGAGCGGAATAAACTCCGTCACCTTTTCTGCTCCTCGCTGTTAATCCAATTATCTGCAAAGTGTCCGGACCACCGCCTTCCTCACCTAAGAAAGAAGCCGCGAGCAGGAAGACGCCGCTCTGTTTGCTCCAGTTTTGGTCCCACAGGAGAACACACACACATATGCACACACACAAACACATTTATCCATATGAAGTGATAATCAGCAACTGCAGACACATCAGGGTCGCTCATCAGTTCACAGCCCTCTGAACTCTTTGTTTTCTCCACTGGCCTCAGCATACATGTGTGTATGTGTGTCATATTCAAATAAAGCTTTATTGAGCCCTGAAGACGAACTCTAGTTCCTCTATTAAGAGGTCAGAACACACACTGAGCATCGTACTGGCGGACAAAGAGTCACAGTTTTTACCTTTTAAGTCTCTTATCCAGCATGTTTGACTGGGTATCAGCCCAAAGATTCAGAACCTGCTGCCACCATGAGTCAGCTTCAGATGAAGAAGAGGAAATGGATGCATGTTCTTTGCTTTTCTTTCTGAAAACTATTCATCCACTCCATTTTTCATTTATCAGGTGTATCACTAGAAACCTGAGGAAAGGCTCTGTCAAATTTAATTTGTTTGGATGAACAGTTCTCACATTTTGGCTAAAATTTGCTTGGCTTTCACAACAACATCACAAATGTGGCCTCATTAGTAGGTGCGTTCAACAAAATCTGCATTAATACTCTGATTATACATTCAGCCTTGTTGCCTTTGGACTCCTTTATTGTCTTTATCTCGCAGTCTGTGGGGGTTTGTTGGAGTTGCATGTTGGTGCAACGCCTCTGCCCTCATCTTAGTCTCTGACAACCTCATTTACAAAGCGAGGATCTTCTTGGTCCACTTGGGGGTTCACAGTGACATCAAATTCCAGGATAAATGCTCTGAGGGATCTCCTGCTCTCTTACAGTCACACTGAACACAGTGACATGTTAAATATTCCCTCATAAACATGCAGCTATAAGGACCTGCTATAAATGTCTTGTGAATTGCATCTGGATTTCTCCTCATTTACTGTAAATGTAAGCTGGGGAACATAGATTGATCGGGTGTGTAGAAACCATGAAACACAGCGGCCTTCCGTTCAGGGGCATTCCCTCCCACTGCATCATAACCAGCTTGAAGAGGCTCTGACAGACAGCAGGAGAGTCATTTCCTTCTTGGGCCTGTTTTTGGTCTGGATTTATTCACCTTTAGTCAGACCATGGTGCCGTTATCAGCAGAACTATCAGCTTCTGTTTCTGACGTTGTCTTTGATAGCAAACAGGGTTTCTGTGTACCCCTAAAAAGTCTAAAAAAAGTATCTATTTTGACTTAAAAGGAGCTTTATGTTAGCCAAGAAAACTGAACTACAGTGATCATTCTGCTGACTGTGTTTCCACACAGCTCATGCTTGTACTCTATATTGGCTAAAACTGATGAAATACGCCATCATGCCATCTCTTTCATTTACTATTTACATTTTATTTTGATTTTTAAAGAGAGTTTTATGCTAATGGACAGAATCATTAATATGAATTCTAATCGATCTCATTGAACTGAAGGAAAGTTATTTTTGTCTCTTGCTAAAATTTGGGGGTTTATTAAGAATTTCTCTTGCAATAAAACATGATGAACTTCATAAACTGTCTTTGGAAATTTTGATGTATCATATCAGTGATTACTAACTCCAAAACCCCAAAAAACTTCCCAGCTGTTAGTAAAATAACCAAAGAACCAGAGTAAATTTGGTCCATAGAGACCAAATGGAGATGTGGAGCTCAATGCTTCTTTTTTTTTTTAATTTAAAAAAAAGTGTGGAGCCAGTTCTGCCTTTGCAGCTTTTGAGAACTGGACTAGATTTCAAAATTTGAGAACTGAGTATTCAGTGAGAAAATGGATAAAAGTACTCAGCCACCAACATATTACTGCTCTGCCATGGAAAACCATGCCTGGCACACAGTTATTGTGTTAAAGTTAATGCCAGAGAAGGTTTCACACACTATGTCCCTCTGCACTTGGTGGCCCCACTTTAAATTTTGTGGTTCTTAAATTCTTCCAATTTGTAATAACACCACCAAGAGTTTACCTGGGAATATCTGGGAGGGAATAAATTTCATAAACTGACTTGTTGGAACGGAGGCATCCTAAGGTCCCACACTCAAATTCAGTGAGGTCTCTAAAACAACCCATCCTTTCACAAATGTTGTAAAGGCAACATGGCCAGGTGATTGAGTTTATATATCCGTGTCACCAAATACACCCGAATTCAGAGTTTGAGGCCAATACCTTTGTCCATAAAGTGTAATTATGGTATGGAATCAATGAAACCAGTTCTAGAATGGGCACTGGCACCACATTAAAGATTTTATATTTACATGATTTTATATCATTGGAGCTCCAGTTTATTTCTTAGGTCACCACATGTCAAATATAATCAAAATTTTAAATAATAATTATTAAAATATTTCACTCAACAAAACCACAACCATATATCTTGTGGCAGCACAGATGGTAAATGGCCTGTATTTATATAGCGCTTTACTAGTCCCTAAGGACCCCAAAGCACTTTACATATCCAGTCATCCACCCATTCACACACTGGCCCGACAGCGTCTCTACCACCTCAGACGCTTGAGAGACTTCCAACTGCCCTCCAAGGTGCTCAGGAACTTTTACTCGTGCACCATAGAGAGCATCCTGGCGGGAAACATCTTAACCTGGTTCGGGAACAGCACCATGCAGGACAGACGAGCTCTACAGAGGGTTGTGCGGTCAGCTGAGCGCACCATCCGCTCCGAGCTCCCTGACCTGCACTCAATCTACAGCAGGCGGTGCTGGACCAAGGCCAGGAAGATCGTGAAGGACCTCAGCCATCCCAACAACAGACTGTTCTCTCTGTTGAGGTCAGGAAAGCGATTCCGCTCCCTGAAGACCAACACAGAGAGACTGAGGAGGAGCTTCTTCCCGCAGGCGATACGGTCTCTCAATCACACCACCACACAGTACTGACCCACACATACAGTTCTTACACACACACTGGACTTTCTGGACTTTGGTTTTGCACAACACTGGTCACTATATTCTTCATTTCCGGTTAATACTTGTACAGCTGCTGTTATTGTGTATATATTTATTTATATTTAGATTTCTTCATACATTCTTATATAGTTCTATATTGTGTATTGTGTATTTTGTTGTACAGTTATTTTATTTTCAACTTTAATTTATATATTTATCTTTATCTTATTCTTCCCAGTTAAATTTACCCTTCATTCTAATTTGTGTTGTACAGTTATTTCATTTTTAACCTTAATTTATATTCTATTCCTTCCTAGTTAAATTTACCCTTTTTAATTTTTCATATTTATTTCCTATCTTATTCATAGCCTTTTCCTTTTTTGTTTTCTTTAGGTCACGAGCAGTTGTCCAAGCATTTCACTACATATCGTACTGTGTATGACTGTGTACGTGACAAATAAAATTTGAATTTGAATTTGGTGATGGCAAGCTACATTGTAGCCACAGCCACCCTGGGGCGCACTGACAGAGGCGAGGCTGCCGGACACTGGCGCCACCTGGCCCTCTGACCACCACCAGGCGGCAACGGGTGAAGTGTCTTGCCCAAGGACACAACGATCGAGACTGTCCAAGCCGGGGCTCGAACCGGCAACCTTCCAATTACAAGGCGAACTCCCAAATCTTGAGCCACGATCGCCCAGAGGAATAGTGGGTCATCAAGTTGTATTTTAGTCTGAACAAAATTGGACAAACTGAATGGCTACAAATGTCCTGATAGACTCAAATTTCTTTGTAGTTGCACAACTCAAACAAAACGCACAAAAGAATAAGATTTAAGACCCACAGATTTATGAAATCTATTCTGTTTGTTATCAGCCTCAGTTACATTTCCTGGATCTCAGATAAAGACATGAATAAAGGCTGGCTGTGGGCTGTCAGGTCTTGTTTGTGCGCGTGAAGGCAGCTATGTGAGCAATGACTTGGGCTTCTGTTTTTAGTGAAGGCCATAAATGCACACGTTGTCAACTTAAAATCTCAAACCTTTCTCTGCCCACTGAGGTCTGTGATTAGCCCCCAGCTGCCCTGACCTTCACTTGCTGGGACACCAATTACCTCAAATGCTCCACGCTGTAATTGAGGGGGCAACAGCTGCCTTTTAATGGCACCTTCACCTGTTTTCAGCAGGATTGGTTCTGCAGACTAGTTTCATCTGAAGCAAAGGGTACTTTCTAGCTTTTATGCTTTCTCCACACCAATGCTCGTGATTCTGAAAATTCAGTATTTTTCTCATTGGCACCAACTGGGTAAAAAAGAGTTAGACTTATAAGGTTTACTACTATCTACTACATTATGTTCATCCTAAAGTTGTCATTTGACATAATTGCTTTTGGACTCCACATTTTGAAGAGTGCCATGCTGATTCGTCCATAAAGTGTACAGATGCATCACAAAGACACATATCTCTCAATCACTCATATGTAAAATTCCTAGAACTCAACAAAACATGGCACCACGGTCTTTTTACACACAGCAATCCAAACTACTTATCGCAAAATTGCATAAAAGAAAAAGAGAGACCAACACCCCAAACATTGTTCAGAGTTTTAATTCAGACTACAGTTAGCAGAAGTCTTGCAGAAACACAGCAGAATATTCAAAAGTGAATACTTTAAGCCAGATTATTGTAATTTTGTGAACTATGGAAAGAATATAATAGCATTTTATGTCTGACAATTAAAAGTCCATTCATAAGTCAAAGTGGCTTGCAAACAGTCATATCCAGGAAAAATGTAGTTTCACTATAACCTGACCAGTACTATAAAAGAAATACCAATTGTTGTGAATTGTGGAAGGACTGAGGTATAGATGCCAATTAATAAGACTGTTGGTCCTTCTGACACGTGACATAAAATTTATGCTTTTATGTGTTTTAAATTAAACAAACTATGCAAGCTATGTTTATATCAGTCACCTTGAATTAAAAGAATTAAATGCATCAAATAAAAACTGTTCTATATAGTGCTGAAATTTGAGATTGGAGACTTTTTTTCTAAATACAAATAAAATTGTTGTTTTTAAACTAGCCATATAATGCTCATGACCTCTGTCATTAAATATTTACTTCTTTTTTTTTACATGGTAACATGTTTTTAAATGTTGGTTTTCAAATTTTTAAACCAGCTTTAATCTTATCATATCCTCTCAAAGCACCACTGTGATTCTAGAGCTTCCAACAGCATCTCTTCCTGGTTTGATGAGGAGTGGGATGGAGGAGGAGGAGGATCCGCCCCTGCAGGAGCTTCACCTGTCAGATCACCATGTCGTTTAGAGGGAGGGTGGAAGAGAAGGAGTACTCCTCATCTGAATTTCAACACCAAGCTCAGCTAATCCCCAGAGGGGAGCAACATTAGCACATTTACTGGGACAGTAACCTAAGTCGACAATAATAAAGATACAGTGGTTTACATTAAAGACATTATGGCTTAAAATACAAATATGTCTGTTGATGTTTAGTTGCAGCTACTGTGGGACAAATGTTGTTTTTAATATATTGGATTTGATATCTTCACATAAAAAAAGAAAAAAATCCTGCAACATGTTAATGTTTCTTTTACTGCTAGCATGATTACATTTACTGTTTATCAATATATTCAGCTTTTCCCTCCTCCATCAGCCAGCAGGTTAACAGCTCATATTTACACCCAATGAATACAAATCCCTAATTTCTGCATTATCGCACGTCCTATAATAGGCTACGGTGTAATTAAACTGAATTACATGTAGTCCAGATGTTGATGTCTCAGCAGCAGCAGTAGCAGCAGCAGCAGCTCAGAGGAGTTTGTTAAAGCTCCAGATCTGTCCGATTAATCACTCATTACCCGATGCACTAAAGAGTCGTCAACGTAATTAGCGAATGATTAGAGAATGATCTGGAATTGCTGGAAATCTGACTTATTAGCGTAACATTAATTGCTTTGTTTCATAAAAGCCAGCTGGCTAATTGTTCTCTGCTCCCCCGAACGCTAATTGATCCAGAATGAAGGTGTGTGTGTGTGTGTGTGTGTGTGTGTGTGTGTGTGTGTGTGTGTGTGTGTGTGTGTGTGTGTAGGACTATACCGTAAAAACACAAGTCATATGTATACAGAAAACACAAATTAAAGCATATATGCAGCAAGAAACACATACACCAAACTAATTCTTAATATATCCTGTACTACTAAAATATAAATGAAGGATTTTTAGATTGTTTAAATTACAGAATATGCATTTAATAAATAACAGTAATATAGGTGCATTTTTTGAAGTCCATAAATTCTCAACAAGTTGTGAGAAATGTCTTTAACGCCTGAATTTACTCAAATTCTATCCAGTCAGTTCAGTATTTCATTGATTATGATTTTATAGGAGAAACAACTAATTAAATCTAGTAGATATTCTATTATTCCTATTCATATTACTGCTACTAAAGGTTAAGCTGTTATGGAGGCCTGGTCCTGCCTCCTGTCGTCAGCTCTGGCCTTGACCCCGCCTTCCTTCTCCTGCCTGCTTGATAAGGCGACCAATCGCCTCCCTGACCTTGCCACCTGCGACCATTACATGTCTCTGCCCCCCTGTCACTCAGGTGACACCCATGAGCACATCAAACACACTGACAGCATCCCTGTGTCATTTTTAACACACAAAATCGAGGTGCTGTGGCTTTGACCTTTGACCTTTCTGAGGATCATCTGGGGGACAAAACATTCACGTGATATTTGCTCATCTTACACAAAAAAAAAATCTAATTTTGTTTTGTTTCCTTAATGAACCTCACCAGCCCGATAACAGCTGGTCACTGTAATCAAGGAAGCAAAGAATTAACTTAATTATTTTCACTTGCAGCATATGAGACTGGTTTAGCGTGATTGAATCTTACAAAAAGAAACATAATAGTTAGAAAAAACAAAGCTTCATTTATGCAACACACAATGAGACTAAGGAAATGTGGAGCCGTCAGTTTTCTTCATACACAATACTGAGCAGTTGTTAAAATGTACCCTAATATGAGTATTTTTTTTGTTTTGCCGGTGTTCTGAGAATAAAGGTCAATCAAGAATCCCAAAACTCAATTAAAGATGATTCCTGAGCTTTAACCACATGGCTCCAAACACCCGGCACAATAAAAACTAAATCTTATAAAACTCAAACTACAACAAAGATGACAGATAAAACCTTTCTTTTTCTACTCATCATACAGCCACATGACTCCATCATGTTTCCTGTGCTTGAAGATTAAAGAGACTCGGACTCAGATTTGAAGTCTCACACCTGGAGACAGGAATCGGGGGTCTCACCGTGCGTGTCCCAATCCATCCCGCTTTGATTGGAGATGGCAGACGAGGCAGCGATCCAGAGGAGGCCCGAGTCTCTGCGCTGAATGATGATTATGTTTCAAGAGTTTCACGTGGTGAGCTAGAATTCATGTCCAGCCTTTAATAGCGCTCGTTTTCTGCCTTGTTCACTCCATTAGCGGCGAGCAGGGGACCCGAGTGCCGGGCTCGCCGCTAATTACGCCGTGAGGGATGATCGGCGAGGGCTCATTACTGGCAGTGCGGGCCGAAACATACTGTCTCTCTCCGGGCTAATGATGTTGGATCCACGGCGAAGGGAAGCTAGCGCTCACCGCTTCATCAAACATCCAGGGGTTAACGCGGCTGTTGACTTCTCTCTGTCTACCGCTGCAGCGTCTCTTCTCTGAATCCAAACCACCAACGCCACCTCATTAACAGGATATGTACACATTCAGACCATCAGTCACACGACTACAGAAGCTAAGGACGCCACACAACCCAGCAACAGGTTAATCCAAGAAACTAAACCTCTAAAACCTCTGCTGCTTCTTTCAATTTGTTGAAAATGTGATTTTCTCAAGACAAAATGCAGTGCAGGCATGAATTTACAAAATATCTACAGTAGTACAACCTAATACAAAAAAGGCAAATTCATAGAGATACCCTTAAGAACTAACTGGTCCAAAGAACTCGCTCTCCTGCAATGTAAAACAAGACAACATTATTAAATTTAAATTTTTGCATTTAACTTAATATAGTTTCATTATAGTTGTCTTATTTTAATAATTTTTACTAATATAATCGTTCTAAGTTTGAGAACACTCTCGGACAAACAAGGGCAAAGACTCAAGACATGACTCTGAACCTTCAAATCCTTAATTTGGTCACATTGTGATTGTTGTTTCCAGTATAAAGTATTAGCTAATAACATGTCATCAAGACTGCAGTGATATGTCATTTATATGTCCCAGACAGTGCACAGCTAAATACCAGTGTTCCTGTAACTGTGTACAGGACAGTGTAAGGAATGAAGAAATGCTTCACAAATAGATGCATTATGCTTATTTTATTAACACTTGACCAAATGTTAAAATAACTGTGCAGTGCATGTGATACAGAAAGACCTCATACACCATACAGTGTTGTTCAGAGTTAAGCTTGTCAAATAGTGGCAGTCATCACTGATATCACCTTTTCCTTGGATACACAAATAAATGCTGTTAACCAGCCATTAGTGCTACACACCAGTGGAGAGTAAAGGAAAGTTACATCAGCAAGGGAAAAGTTTGGAAGTTAGGAAGGATAAAATCTCCGCCAAATCACAATACGTGGATCAGTGCGCCCCAGGGCAGCTGTGGCTACAATGTAGCATGCCATCGCCAGTAGGGATGGGTACCGGTGTCCGGTGCCATGATGGCACCGGTTCTGACATAAACGGTAGTAACCAGACCGAAAAGCAGCGCACATTTCGGTGCTTTATTTCGGTGCTTTTTTTTCCTGAGCTGTGATACACTTCTAGCCAATCATTTTACGTTTCCGATAATAGTAGGCGGGCCCAGGTACGTACGTTCTGTTAGAGCAGAGCTACAGATTAAAAATGTCCAAGGCGAAGCGGTCAAAAGTCTGGCTGTACTTCACAGCAAAATATGCAAACTCAGCAGCCTGCAACAAGTGCTTTAAGGTGATACTGTGATACTGTCAAAGGAGGTAACACCTCAAATCCGATGAAACACCTGGCGACGCATAGCGTTTTTTTTAAAGCCGAGAAATGCGCCGTATTTGATAGCTTGCTGCGAGACCTCACACCGAGCGCATCTACTGCGGGTGGGTTGCCTGTTATGCAACATCCCCCAAAAACACGAAGAGGAGAGTCCTGGCCCCTAGCCCTGCCAGTGTAGCAGAAATGATGATGGATGATGATGCAGCAGCAGCCGTTCTTCTCTGCGTGAGTAGCTTAATGTTCGTGTGTAATTTACGTTGAGTAGGCTAAACACGTTATTACATTAATGCATGTAAGGTGAACTAGCAAACATCATCATAGCTACATGCGGCTGTCTTCTTGTTTGATGGCAGATACTCCCTTCACCCTGGCCAAAAAGGCTAAAATGACCAAAGAAAAAGTGGAAAACAGTTAAACATGAGAGGTTTTTGGACAAAGTTTGTGTTTTTTCCATTGTTTAAGCACTGCTTCCAGCCAAGAGTGATACCATATATGCCACATAGCTGCAGAAAAGGCTAACATTGTTATATTTTTACAAAAAAACAGCTGAACATGAGAGGTTTTTGGACCAATTTTGTGTTCTCTATTCTTTAAGCACCGGTTTGAGCACCGTTTGAGCACCGGCACCGTTTCAAAAGTACCGATTTGGCACCGGTATCGGATAAAACCTAAACGATACCCATCCCTAATCGCCAGTGTGTGAATGTGTGTGTGAATGGGTGAATGACTGAATGTAGTGTGAAGCGCTTTGGGGTCCTTAGGGACTAGAAAAGCGCTATACAAATGCAGGCCATTTACCATAATAATTGGAACTGGGACTGGGAAAGGCCTGAATGGAGGCAGATGATCCACTGTGGGAACTGCAGAGGGAGTTGGCAAAAATAAGACAACACAAATAACTGTTGTTGTCAAACCTAATTTTTTTCTATTTTGGGTGCACGTGAAGGTGAAGATTTAACAGACTCAAAGAAGAAAACACAACATGAACAATCTTTCCAGTCTGTCCTATCAGGGTCAACATGCAAGGACGACCACACTTCAGCTTCCTCACACTGGCTCTCTGCACTGATTTAGCAGTATCTAAATTGGCACATACTTATTTTCTGATATCTTAACCTTGCACACTCAGACCACAGGTCTAGTGAGGAGAAGCTTCTAGTTGTCCCAGTGTCCAGACAGAAATATCAGGAGGTCCTTTGCAGGAGCTACTCCTAAATTAAAGAAAAAAACTCTTCTTTGTGCAACAATAGATGTTTTTGGTGTTAATACCATGCAGAGTTCTGATATTATGTTCCTTTCCTTTTTAAATATGTTACTCTTTCAGTGGTACAGTGCTTCGGTCAGCATCTGTTTTCACACACTTAATTTCACTACTATCATTTGTATCTATAATCAAGAATAAAAGAACATGTGAGAGAAATATAGTCGCAAATTTCATCTTCATCACCTCTTCCTGTTCTTATTTCTGTACTGAATCTGACAGTGATGGTGCTAATGTTTTTCTTAAACGATGGACTAATCCTTTAATCTGTGCTTAGATAAAATTGTCTGTCTCCATGAGCTTCCGTGTCATTCGCTGCCTTCTGTCTTTCCCAACTCTCATTACAGGCTCTTACCTGACACAACGAAGCAGAACTAAACACTGCCTGATGCTCAGCCAGCGATCTGTCACAGCTCTTTCAGCTCGCCGCTCAGAGAAGAAAACCACAGAGACTCGAGCATGCAGCCAGTTCAACCGGAAATGTTTTACACCTAAACAATCCAACCGCTCGGAGCAGAAAATGGAGCTCTGATTTGAATTCAGCATTTGATGAAATCCAGGGAGACTTTCTAATGAGCCCAGGCTGATTTCATTCACACAGTGACCATTTCAAGCCTGACCTGCTGATGTGTACAGAAACATTTCACAAATAAAACATCAGGATTTTAATGTTTCCAGAAGACTTTTCTTATACTCAGGGGTTATAGATTTACCCGATGTATGCTTTTCTTTTCAAACCTGCTTCAAATCTAACTGCTTTTCCAAGGGAAGCTCAATTTCTCAAAAAAAAAATTTCAGAAAATCCTTTTTTAATCCCAAAGTCCATTTTTTAAACAATGTTTATGGTTGGTAGCCTGATATTTCACCAATCCACCACAGAGACACCCTCCAGTGAAAACTCAAAAGCTTTGCAAATAATAGAATGATTCTCTAGGAGGAGTGTGTAAAAGTACATTACCTAAAAAATACAAAAATCGCACCTGAACTACAAGGTCAGTTCAAAGTGGCAGACTTCCTGTTTGGTTTTGCATACAATTCTTTTTTACATTTGGGGATCTTACACAAGCCGCCCATTTTTGTACATGCATGAAAAGTAGTGCAAGGGCTTCTGCAGTGAAAGCTGTTCTCCTGCACCACCATTTTCGCCACATCTAATGTGAGTGCCTTATTTCATGTACTTATGACCATGACCGACACCTAAACATCAGCCTTCTGTTTCACAGCGATTCAGCACCAGAACGCGGCTTTCAGTAACAACTCGCAATTTTCACAATATAAATATAAAGAATCATGAAGAACTTTCACAACAACTGTGCACAAATGTGATAAATCTGCTACAGGAAGTAAATCAAAGTATTATCGTTGAATACTGGTGTGAAGATGTGTGAAGTCCTGAACTCTTGTCACATGTAAAGTCTGGAGCTGAACACATATGACAGAGTGCATTTGCTGTGTTTCACAAGTTCATGCAATGTCACATTTATTTCCATCCAGAATTTCATTAATATTTTTTTCCCAAGCTCTCGTACTGATGATGGGAGAAACAGAAAACTTTATATAGTCTTCTCCAACATCCCAAAGATTGTCAGTGGGGTTAAGGGCAGGGCTCTGTGGTGGCCAAATCACTTGTGAAAATTATGTCTCATGCCCGATGAATCCTTGCATTGTCATCTTGAAATTAGCCTAATCATTAGAGAAGAAAATAAATCCACTGATGGAAAAACCTGAGCATTCAGTATCTTCAGGTCCCTGCTGACCTCATTTTTATGGGCATGTAATGTTGCTGAAACTAGACTGAACCAACCGAAGTAAGCCCAGATCATAACACTGCCTCCACAGGCTTGTAGAGCAGGCACAAGGCATGCACCATTTCATCCACCTCTTTTCTTACGGTGATGCATCGCTTTGGAAAAGTGTCAACTCAGACCACATGACCTTTATCCATACAGTCCAGTCTGTACGCTCTCTGGCAAACTGAGGCATTTTTTCTAATTAGCCTCATTGATAGGTGGTTTTCTGTAGCCGTCACAGATAGTGTGTATGGAAACGTTCTTACTTCCACTATTAAACGTAGCCGTGACTTCTAATATTGATATTTATGATTTTATTTCACTAAACTTTTAAGTGTTCACAATCATTCAAGGTTTTTTTTTTTCCACAAACACATTTTTTCTTCCAAGATGATGGTTGACAACTATCCTTTCACATTTTAAAATTGCACTGAACAGTTCTCAGTCCAGTTTTAGTAGTTTCAGGACTTTGCTTGTTTTCTTTGCTTGGTAAAGATCGACAATTCGACCTTTTTGAAACAGATTAACAGCTTTTCCATGACCGTGGTCATACAAGTTTAAGAAATCAGAAGCTCACTCATTCACTGCAAATAACCTTCCGAGAAGAAACATATCAATCACCACCATAATGATTTAATGGAAGGACTTACCTGTTTGCTTATTTTCATCTTGGCTGTGCGCTGTATGTCAATTACAACAATATAAAATTTAAAACATTGAAATTCCCCACAGACATGCCTTTCAGTGAAAAGTTAAGAGGTAATAAGACCAACTAAATACGATGATCGTCTGATGAACTTCCAGAGGGAGTTCGTCAAACGTAATGTTGTTTAAATTGTATAAGGGACACTGTTAACCCCCTTTGAACCACCCATGAGAAGGGGACGCTGTGTGAGCTAATTTCTTTATTTTCTTATGTTTTATCCATTTGTTTTTATCCTCGAGCCATCATAGTTTCTTCCTCAGTTTCTGCAATGATGATACTCATGTATATGACTGCAGGACATAAGAAATACTGGAAATAACTAAAACTACTTAAACTCAGTCTTTCTCACGATGAGGCAGAAATCCCTGAGCACAGGCTGACAGGCCCTCTGATTCATATCAGTGACCTCTCAGCATGTCTGTGTTCATCCTGATGAGACAAACGAGGACAATCCAACAAGGAGAAAACACACCACACGCAGGCGATAAAGACGTTAAACCTGCGGGGCTGTGGAGAGGCTAAAATGAGACGTTTCTTGTGAGAAAACCAAAGGAGAGGCGTTTCAGAGACAAGGCGCTCATTCATGATGAGAAGGCGCACGGCGCTCTCACCCTCGTCTTTCCCTCACAGCAGAGCAGACGGGCAGATTTGCAGCGTTCCTTCATGTCACTAATGGAAGCCGACACGGTGAACCCAGAGGAAACCAGAGGCAGCTCTAACCCAATTTTAGTCGCCGTCTCCTCGCATCCTATTTGGGTGATTGTACCAGCAGTAATTAAGGCTGTAATAATTAAATAAGTCTCTTTTAGCCCGAGTGTGGGAGAGGAGGTGAACATCTCGACAGATCTAATTAGCTCGTCTGAAGCCTCTGTTGTTTTTTTCCTTCCTTGAGCGTCTGGATGGTTTGCGGTTGCCTCCGATTCTCTGGGAGTGTATACTTACCTGTGTGTTTGTCTGGGCAGAGGTGAAAGGTCAGGCTGGGTGCCTTCACATGCTTAAAGAGGGGGGACGGCTGCTTTCTGTGGGTAATAACAGTCTTTAGAGGGTGCAAGCACACCTGCTCCGTGCTGCTGCAGTGAGGGTTAGAAAGTTGCTTAAGTTTGACTAAAAACTAAAGCCCACCAGCAGCTGTCACAGACCTCCACATGCATTTTTCTGGAGATCATCGCTCTCCTTTGAAGACGTGCTGACACGCTTATAACCCAGAAAACTAGAACAACGTGAGCTACAATATGTTCAAACATGAACATGCAAAAATCATCTGGTTACTTGAATCTGAAGTTGCTCGTGTCCACCAAAAAAATGAGACACACACTTAGCTGTCCTGTCCACAGTTACGATGCACTATTATATGTCACATATGCTGTGCAACACCTAATAGAGCAGTGTACATAATACATATATACAGACTAAAACCTTAATTTAAACAGGTAGTCTCAATGAGGGTGAGATCTTATTTTCAAGAGAGACAAAAACATATCTAAGAGAAACTCCCCCAGAAGAGCATAGCTACACTAAAACTTTGATGTTTTGTGATATTTTTGTTACAACATGATGATGGGAGCCTGTTATGGCATCATTGTGATGTCATACGGCATTGGATTGAAAAAATAAAAAGTGTGTTGTGTGCAGCTCTCTCCATGTCCTTTCATATGATATGTTACTCAGTATGATTTCTTGAAGTTTCTTTGTCATGGTTAACTTTGACCTTTGGCGCTAACAATGAAGGTTAAGGTGCTTAGCAAGCCTAGGTACACATGTCCCCCAAGGTCTAGCACCTTGCCCAGTTTTCATCAGCTCCAGCTGTTATTGGTATCTACATCACACAAAATTTGAAACTGATATCTAAAAAACTGTGGACGCTAGCAGCACTTGGGTGTTACTTACCCTCTAAATTCTTTTTTGTTTTTCATGTTATTCATAAAACAGCAAAGTGAGATGAGTTTTAAAGTTGGTCTCTATACTCTGGCATCAGCCCAGCCAGTGTAACACATAGCCAGCTAACCCTAGCTTCATTTATCTGCCAGTTTAACCACTTCTGCTCCTTGACTTGTTTTTATGAGTAGGAGATAAACACTGATGTTCTTTCAGTCATTGTTTATGGCAGGGGATGTCTAAACATTTAGTGAAGAGTTCAGCTACAAGTTAGACGTTTTTACATATTTTAGATATTTCAAAAACTTTCTAATTATCCTCAGATTTGTCTTTGTGCTATGCAGATATTTCTTAGGTTTTGCTAAGGGTTTTTTTTTTTTTTACAGCAGGGGGCGCTGCAGCAGAGAGTGGTTTACACTTTGAACAACTGTCACTCATTTCAGGCTTTGGTTTCTCTCAAACTCCCTCAAGAAGTCATTTTGTTCATATTTTCTGCATGTCAAACAGCTCATTGTGGGTAATTAGTTTAAAACGAAGCCAGTTTGTTGCTGCCTCAGGACGAGCACTGAGGTCGAAACAAGACACCCGCTGATCTGGAAATGACTTTCTGCTCCGATTTTGTTCTTAATTTATGCTAAAAGACATTTGGCTGTTTTTATTTACTTGTTTTTTCCTGTTTAAAAGCTAAAATTCAGAATCCAAACAGCTCTTATTTACAGAGATATGTCATCACAAAGACACAAAGCTCCAAACCTTTCTAGAGTTTTTGTCACAATCACAGAGTAAAACAGAAAAATAGAGTCTAAGATCTACTTCAGCACTCCCAGACTCCCAGACCTGTATTTAACCGTCTGCGACCCCCCTGCTTGACTCCTCCGGGCTTCCATATTTAATCTGTCTGCATTTTCGGGTCCAGCTCACTCAAAGCCCCGAAGAGACAGCGAGATGTTTCCCAAACTCCCACAGCTATTACCGAACTGGAACCGCCCTCAGACAGAGGCAGGGAAGTCTGTCTATTTCTCCAAGCTCTCTGTCATCCTACAGGGGGCACTGTGGGTTAATTAGACTTCAATTGGAGCACGTTAAGTTTATTTGGTGGATTTTCTTCCATTTGTGTCAAAGTGTTTCATCATACAATTAATAAAAGTGGCTCGCTGTGTTTTCAAGTTAGAGTTCAATTCAATTTTATTCATACAGTGCAAATTACAACAACAGTTGCCTCGAGGCGCTGTATGTTGTAAGGTAAAGACCCTACAATAACAGAAAGAAAACCGAGGAAATCCCAATAATCACATGACCCCCTATGAGCAAGCGCTTTGGCGACAGTGGGAAGGAAAAACTCCCTTTTAACAAGAAGAAACAGGACTCTTCCAGACAGTGATTATGAGCTTTTAGTCATGAACATAATTATCAAAAAGATTATCAAAGACTCCTGTTGGAAATATCCCCATAAAGCCAGATATTACCACGTCGTCCCCGTATGGAAAGATACTTTTCATGTGATCGTGACGTCAGCTCTGCCACCTCTGAGATGCCTCTGATGATGATATACCAAAAACCAACAACACAACAAACTCACTCTAATCAAAGATATTTGGCCTCTCATTTGTACCACTTTTTTCAAAGACTCTTTACAAAATTAAGAAATACTTTCACCACAAGAGGGCAGCATTTTAGCTGGATCTTTAACTGTATAGTTGTCGACTCCTGTAGGAGTTGTAAAAATATATTGTCTAAGTGTGATGGTAACATGAATTCTGTACGACAGTTCAGCTGACACTAGCTTGAACAATGTTGGGATTTACTGTAATTTCAATCATGGTTTTTGGATTACTGAGCTCAATTTCTAAGCTAATGTCAGCTGTTGTTGCTCACAGTTGATACTGGAAGCCAAAGACACCCCAATTTTGGTGTAAAATTCATCCTGAGTACTTCACATATAAATCAATCCACAGGTTTTCAAAGACATTAATTTGTTACAAACTATTCATATACCAGCTATAAAAAAAATCATCTAAAACAAAAAAAGTTACATAATTTTCACATAAGGATAAATTTGGTTTCAACTTCTTTTCCTGAATAATTACACAGTAAATAAAAAATAGAGGTTATTCCAAGCTGGAAGCATGCACACATCAAAGATAATACTGAGGAAGACTAAAAACGAGGTCGAGAAGATTCAGAGGGCATCATGCGAAGAGGAGTGAGTTAAGAATAATAGTGTTGAGCCAATCCACCAACAGAAACAATCAGCTGTACATCCAAGAAACACAATGTCTGTGTTTCTTCTGAGCTGCTGTTCAAATCGATCCACATGAGAACTGATGAACCAAAAGACTGACCCTCCAAGAACTCCAAATCCTGTTTGACAGCTCTGAACAGCACATCTCTTCTTCTCCTTCTAAATAAATTAATAAATTCGGAGAATTCACCAACAGATACCTGGTGGAGATGTTAAATTATCATTCAGCAGCATTTTTGGTCATTTCCTGTGATTATTTGTTGATTTCCTGTGCATCGAAGAGCTGATTTTCCCTCTGCTCTCTGAGCTCGATACGAATATTAAACAAACGATTTGTTTGGAGGTTTTCTGCAGAGTGACGATCAATACTGACCCTGCTCGCTGCCAGAAGATACTTAAGAAACTCAATCCCCATCAGACCTCCTTCTCATTGGATGAGCCGCCGTCAGGGCAGGGGCGACCTCGGCGACCAATCAATCGAGCCCCTTTCAGCTCTGATAATCAAAAATCCAATCAGTGTCCTAAATGTTAATTGATCTGGGAGTAGAGCAGCTCAGACTCGAGTTTGAATCTCATAAGAGAGATTCTGGTGCTTTTTAGAATAAAAATTAGGCTTTTTTTTCTGTCCGTTGGTGTCGATCACCCCTAAAGTTTAAGCATTTTACTCTCGTTAGCTGTGATGCAGACCACTGAGAGATTCTGGGAGTTCTCCCTTTGTAAAAGTTTTTTTTTTTAAAGGCTGAAAACAGAAACAGTTACTAATCTCATGAACCTGATCATCTAATTTTCTGTGAATGTTCTTCAGTGGGATTTCTGAGGGCAGAGAATTAAACTAAGAACCAACTATTTGTTTTTGTCTGTCCAAAATGACTGAAATTTAAATGTTGAACCCAGTAAGATCCATTATCTTGAATTACCCCATTAATGTTAACCTAATCTTTGAGTGACAGCTCAGTCATGTGGGCAATTTGAAGTTCTGTGCAAATTTACTTTCTTTACATAGTGCCAAATGAAACATCTGCTTCAAGACACTTTATATTGTAAGTTTAAGATCCTACAGAAATACAGAAAAAACCCAACAATCAGACAACCCCCGATGAGTAAGCACTTGTGGGAAGGAAAAACTCCCTTTTAACAGGAAGAAACCTCCGGCAGACCAAGGCTCAGGGACCGGCGACCATCTGCCACAACTGGTTGGGGTTGACAGGAGGAAGACAGTAAAGTGAAGTAAAGCTACATCCACACTGGAAGTGATTCATGAGGTGAGCAGGACCAAAGATCAAGTGTTCTCTACTTCCAGGTGAGTGACTGAACCATCCTATAGTAGGGTCATAATGAAATATTAAGCCTATGAATAATTGGTCGGGTTTTTCTCTTTGATACCTATTTTTGTAAGGCATCACCTAGACTAGGGGTCCCCAATCCCAGTCCACGAGGGCCGGTGTCCCTGCAGGTTTTAGATGTGTCCTTGATCCATCACAGCTGATTTAAATGGATAAATTACCTTCTCAACATGTCTTGAAGTTCTCCAGAGGCCTGGTAATGAACTAACGACTGGGGTGCGACTGTGGCTCAGGGGTTTGGGAAGCGTATCTGTAACCGGAAGGGCTCTCTGTCCTGGTCGTTGTGTCCTTGGGCAAGACACTTTACCCTACTGGTGTTGGCCAGAGGGGCTGATGGCGCGATATGGCAGCCTGGCTTCTGCCAGTCTGCCCCAGGGCAGCTGTGGCTACAACCGTAGCTGCTTCCACCAGTGTGTGAATGCGCGAATGAATGAATAGTGGCATTGTAAAGCGCTTTGGGTGCCTTGAAAAGCGCTATATAAATCCAATCCATTATTATATTATCATTATTAATCATGTGATTCAGGTGTGCTGACCCAGGATGAGATCTAAAACCTGCAGGGACACCGGCCCTCGTGGACTGGGATTGGGGACCCCTGACCTAGACAAATTAACCTTGGTGACAGGAGAAATCAGCATCCAACTCGATCTCTCGAGTATCTCTTCCACCCTAACCACTGTACCACAGCAGGCTAGAAATTGTCAGATTTGGTCATGACAAAAGCCATCCTTTAGAAAAAAGGCACTACAGACTCTAGATGATCTCAGACATTACTAAACTCCAAATTTCTGGTCCTGAAAGCTGCGTTTTGCAGACTCAGGGCTTCACACGGCCTTCACTTCGTCTTCACTCTGCAATTCTCACTCCTGATGGCGTCTCTTTCCTCCTCCACCGTGTGAGGAAATCCGGCCTGGCATTTAGAGTCTGACGAAAAGGTTGATACGGCCACACTGCTCCACTCTGACTGAATGGTGTCGGGCAGCACTTTGGGCGGTGTCCCCCTGCACCCTTCATCTGTGCATCTGCTTCCTCCTCTGCTCTGCTCCTCATTGTAATTGCTTTTCCCGCCACATCCCCTCCACTTTACAACATGTGGCGCTAATATCAGCAACCTCTCTCAGATTGTGCCATTTAGCTTCTATTTAAATGCTGGGGGGAGGCAATGGTGGGTGCAAAGCGTGGAGGGGCTGAGGTCGGCTGTTCTTCTTCTTCTACATCAAACTGGTTTATCTCGGTAAATGCCCGCCGGCCATTCGCAGGTCTATTATCGCTGCTTGTTGCAGCAACTGATGATCCAACCAGGTAAGCAGCTCCTATTAGAGGAAGCTTCATTTACTGCAGTGCCCCCCATTCCCCCCTAAACCCCTGCCTCCTCCACCTTCAACCCCCTCCACCGCCACCACCTCCTCCTCAGGCCCATAATGGATGGTCGTGGTGCTCGACTTGCATGCAGGAGAGGTTTAATTAAATCATAGTCCAATCATAATCCATGTTGTTAATTAAACTGGATAATTTATAAGTACAAAAGAGGGTATTTATTAGCTGCTCTGCGGTGGTGGCAGAGCTGTAACGTGCACGCTCCCCGTGCACGGACACTTACACCTATGCTCCCCGGCCCCCCCTCTCCCTTCCTGCCTTCCAACCTTTTACTATTGATGCCCCCGTGTGATTGATAATGAGACAGAGACTGCTGTACTATTTGTCTAATGGCCGTGCAATTAAATTCCCTTGTAAATGACCCATGCCTCATTTCATCCTAATCTATGGAATTTTGATTGAATTTGTCAGCCCTAATTGAAAAATACTGCTATTTAATGTCTGCATTGCAGTTGCAGATCAGGCCGCCTTTAATGAGATCGTGTCCCAGTGACCCTGAGGAGGAGGAGGAGGAAGGGGAGGGAAGGAGGAAGGAGGAGGAGGGGGAGTGCCCTTGACTCAGCCTAGGAGAAGAGAGGAGGGTCCACTGGGAGATCCGCAGGAGGTCAGGGGTCACCGGGATTCATAAGATGGCCCGTGTGTTCGCCGGCGGCATCGACAAGCTTCGTATTAATTGATGAGGAAGCCATTACAGGATTCATTAGAAGGGAGCTTGATGCCGGCGTGCGAGCAAATATTGTGATTTAGAGCTGTGTTTTGCAGGAGATGGATCGCGGGATAATCACTCCGCCAACGACTTCAGACCTCATCAGGAGCCACGACAACACGAGCCAGAGGACGAGTCAGAAAAAAACAAACTTAAAGCAGATGGAAGAGGCGCTGATGGCAGGATTCAGAGGATTAAAACACAGAAATATGAATTCCCGTGTGCATGCATTACAGTATTTGCAGGCTTTAACATGTCTGTCATTTAAATGCTTAACAGCCTCCCACGCAGACAGCACAGAAGCATCATTAATGGATTAAACTGAATGAGAAACTTGTCTCATTAAATGTATACATTTTGTATGTATTTATTTATTTATTTTACACTGACTCTGCACCTGTGTGAATGGTCAAACTGCCAGATTTCAGGATGATAGGTGAAAGCACTAAATGAAGGCCTGCTTTAGAAGATCCTTCGATTAAATTAACACAACGTCTCATTTCACATATTTGCTTATAAGCTACTAATGTCTGTATAACCAGACTTCAGTTTTTGTAAATGAACAGCTAAACAAACAGCAAGGGCCTTGGGTAGGTTTGGTTAGACTGGTGTTAACCAGTAGGAAGCCCCCAGCTGGTCCAAACTAACTTTAAAGGGTAGATTAATATTGGCTTCATAATGCAGTGCTTTACATACATTTCCTTCACACGTGAAAGATCCCTGGTTTGAGGCCAGTAGGAGATGCAAATCCCTTTGGGGTTGCATCACGAAAAAGCATCCAGAGTAAAAATCTGCCAGATTAAAAATACAGTGAAAACCCTGGTGAATAAGGGATCAGATAGGAATCTTTAACGGGCATATTTAATGTTTCAGCCACTGATGGTGCCATATGTAAACACTGACATCAACATTTACACAAGCACCGGGGGCACGCCAGAACGCCATCTCTGAATGATAGCTGAAAAAAATCTTTGCATCACTGCTGGTACTGAGGAAACAGAAGTCTCATCTTTCCAAGCCGTTGAAGCGTTTCTCTCCTCATAAATCTGAAGTACCACCGAAATGGTGGTAAAAACTACACAATCGCACACTCCTGTCTTCAGCCTGAGAGACGCATGACCCACTGAAACAAAACCAGTGAACGTGAGGTCATGTTTTGCTGCCTGCTACCATTCACAAAGGTGACAACAGCAGGTATCAAGTGGACTTGCGCTAGCAGTGGTTCCTGAAGAATTGTGCACCTTTTGGACTCATACGCCACAAGAGAAATGTCAATTTAGTCAGTTATAACCAAGATTTTAAGGAGAATGTAAATGGACCTTGGTAAAGGTAGCTAAAGGCTTAATCTTAACCATCATTACCCACCCAAAGCTATAAATCAGTTGGCAAACCAAGAGATCATAAAACACAAGCCAAAAACAGAAAGGAGGAAAAATGTCAGTGTCAGTCTAAGTTATGGCTAATGGTTTGGGTGATTCATGTTTTTCTTACGTTTGGAAACATCTGGTTTATGGCATTTATTTTGGTGTCTGCATCATTAACATTTTGGATGATTTACTAGTGATACATTCTCTCAGATAAAGGTAAATGACAACAAACTCTCTGTTGTCTGAGCAGGAACTGACCTTTCTGATTATTAACTAATGACTGCTCAAACCAGAGGTGCCAGACAGGAGGCAGAGCAAACCTGAGTCAGTCTTCATTTAGTTTAAAGACTCACTGAAATGAAAATTGCTCACTCTGAAATTAATTCATGTTTCTTTATGCTAAATATGTGTAAAAAAAAAAAAAATTGTTTCAAGGGTGCAGTAAGTAAGGACGCTGAACACTTATGAGAGATTTTGGAACCAAGTGTGAGACAAACAAAACATTAACTGTGGGGATACATTTAGAAAAACACATTCATCACTAGGAAAATCAATGCCAAGGAGCAGTGAAGCTATTTGGACCTTTCAAAGAGAGTGCTCTTTTTTTTTTCTTTTAACATTTTACCCATCAACCCAATTATTCTTCAAACTTTTTGTCTTTGATGTTGTTCTGCTTTAAAAAAAATCTAAATTATGTGTAACAGTGTCAATTTTAATAAACTGCCCAATAAAAATTATAACTAGAAGTGTCATAATTCAAAGTCTGACCAGATGGTGGCGGAGCTGTCTAGCTGTTCAAACACCTAAACACAATGATACAGAAATGTGTCTGTTTGTATGGACGTTTGTTTCTACACAAGTAATATAATAATATCATAACTACAATTTTAAGTACTTGTACTTAAAATTTGTAGATACAGCATTTCTTTTATTACTTTGCTGAAACTATACAAATAAATGGAAAATGTGTATGAATATAAGTCCTAAAACAGTCCTGTTTGCTCCCACCTGGTGAATCATAAAAAGCTGCTCATTTTAAAAATGAATAAATAAAGTTTAATTGAGCTTTTGTGATTTGTGTTTCTACAAAGTATTTAATCTTTTTTTTTTAAAGACCACAATAATATAAGGACAAATATACTTACAGCAGTTATCATTTATACAGGTCTTATTCACATGAGTGCTGCTACTTTACTCATACTGGGTCACTCACAGCACCACCTACGTGAGCCATGTTCCCACAGCTATGGCCTGAATAAACGAAACAAAATTAGTAGTAGTAGTGCAAAGGACTTGGTTTGTGAGTGATGAGGGTTACTCAGACCATGGCTTAGATTGGTGACATGAGTGGGCGGGTAGTGGGGTGTGGGGGAAATAGTATTTGTTAACAGTCTGAATAGTTCAGGGGAAGAAGCTGTTTGTGATGAGAGGAGAAGAAAGAAAATTAGCTTCTGCCAACACTCAGACCATTTAAAGCAGCACAGCATCAAGATTTATATTCTGTTATTTTTTATTTTACTAAGTGGTGGTGTTCCACAGAGCTCCATATACGATTCTATTTTTGTTTGTTTTTTAAATTGTACAGCCTTCTACGTGGGGGCTTTCTGTGTGAATTAAGGTAAATGTCAGTTTATATGCAGATGATACTCTGATTTATTGAAACGTGTGCAAACATGCAGGATTGTAATTTAAATCATCATCATCTGCATATAACTTGATATTCACCTAATCACCAAGTGGGAACATGGACAATTAAAAACAATTTGTATTCTATGGTTTAACTTTTAAATGAGCTGGTGTTTAAAAAATGGTTCATCCTTATCAGGGGGCTTATGTATATCTTTATTTGCAGAACTGAAAATTTAATTAAAAAGATGTGGACCTAATAGTTATTCAGTTTTCCTCAATTTTGAGTGCATCTGAAACTCTTTGGGATTATTAGCACTACACTGTATGATCGATTTTATGAATACAATGCATCATGTTAAGCTTATTTAGTCGTGAATATATGTACTGCAAATGATGAAAGTTTATGACCTCTTAAAAGATAGAATAAAAAATATTTTAGTCCTAAATATTCTTTCAGTGTGCTTTTCTGTATTAAACCTGGGTGATAAAGTGCTGGAGCATTACAATGTGATATGACAACAAGACAAACAGACAAACTTCTGATTCATAGTGTCTGGATTTAGCTGCTGAAATAACAAGACAAGACTGCCGCCATCGGGTGAAACTACAAATTACAGAATTAATTCTTAGCACGCTTTTACAGAAAACCTTTCTCTATGCCAGCAGTCTGATCTGACCCTCCACAGAAAAAAAGTAAATTCTCTGCCATCTAATGTTTAAAAACAAACATATATGATTTGGTTATGAAAGGATGGATGTCATCACAGATGTAGGTGAATGTCAGGCACCAAAGAGGCTTTTAACTCTCAGCCAGAGAAGGACAAAGAAGCTTTGACTTTAAGCCTGCTGTCCAGCCTTCAAGGAGGAACATGAAGCAGCTACAACACTCTGATGAATGTCCAAGAAAAAAAATGAATTGAACTAAAGCATCTTTCCTCTGTGTCTACAAAAAGGCTCTAAACATCACCGTGCACATAAATCCTGCAGCTCAGGAGCTCCGATTATTTGCCGGATCACTATTACCTGGTGATTTATGCGGATTTTTAAATGATCTGTATCTGTAGCTTATTATTTACAATGATGTGTTTTCTCGGGCCTAAATGGCCCGAGGTTCCACTCAGTGTAATTGCCATTCATCCAGGATACCAAAGCCGCCCTATCGCGTCATCTCAGCCAGCCAATCATCGCGTAGAGCGCGGGGAGTGGGGAGGAGCCCTCTCGGAGAAGGCAGCGCAATTAAACTGAGGGGAGCGCAATTTAAATCCAAAACACTGCTGGACGCGCGCCGAGTGGGTGAAAAAACACACACGCTTACAGACACATACACCGAGGACACACACAAACCCACACCGTGTCAGCGGATGAGTAAGGGAGAAGAGCCCGCTGCTGTGACACCGGGTCCGGTCAAGTTGAAGTGGAGCGGCGCGGGACCCTGAGGTGCGCACTGTGCGTCAGTGCGAGCGGAAACACGCACAGTGGATTCTCTGGTTTTGTTTTTTGTGTGGAAACTAAAATCAGGAGGAAGAAGTGTTGCTCTCTCGGCTCCTCTTAGGGACTCTCTCTCCTCCGCCGCACTGATGGGATGCTCTTCTCTGCTGGGATTATCGCTCCTCTGAGCCTCTGTGGGCTTTCCTCACAACGGCGGTGACCCCCGCGGCTCCTCCGCCCGCAGCGACTCCTATCCGGTCTCCTCCGAGCTCCAGCGGTCGTTCATATGAGCGCAGCGTTCAGTCCGTCCTTCATGGTGATGCAGCGGCCACTCGGAAGCACCACCGCCTTCAGCATTGACTCTCTGATCGGGGGGCCACCTCAGCCCAGCCCGGGACACTTCGTCTACACCGGGTACCCGATGTTCATGCCATACCGGTCGGTGGTGCTCCAGCCGCCCCCACCGCCACCCCCGGGCCTCCAACAGGCGCTCCCCACCGGACATCACCCGCACCCCCAGATCCCGAGCCTGCAGAGCGGCTTCTGCTCCAGCCTGACGCAGGGCCTGACGCAGGGCATGGCGCTCACCTCTACCCTCATGGCCTCGCTCCCCGGCGGCTTCTCCCCGTCCCAGCAGCACCAGGAGGCAGCCAGGAAGTTCGGCTCTCAGGCACTGCATGCGGTCTTCGACAAAGCTCAGGAGCTGCGGCTGGACGCGGAGGACGGAAAGAGCTTCCTGCAGGGGAAGGAGTCTGCGGCGCTGCCGGGTTTCCACGACACGGACACGCCGGTACACGCATCCACAGGTAGGCGGGTTCCTCATCCCGTTTCCCGCTGAAAAATTCATCATTTTATCTGATTTCAGTGAAGGAAAAAAATCCTAATTTTAAAGACTTTAGTTCGTTTGATGAGATGTTATGTTGAGAAATAAATGAAGCTGAAACGCGAGAATATTTCCTCATTGTTTACAGAGTTTCACGTGTTTAAACAAAAACCGTCCAGGTTTGATCTGTTTTATTGAAGCAAGAAATTAACTAAAAAAAATCTGCTTTTTAACGACGATTTTCAAAAAGAAACTGGGACATTTAAATTTGATTTTCTTCAGTGATTTTAAACGTTTTTATTTGCGTTTTCAAAATAAATTATTCGGGAATTATTCGCAGGCCCAGCGCTCATTTTTAATTTCTGTAAATCAACATTTTAAAGCTTTAAAAGAAATACCAATAATAACAATAATTGATTAATTTTAAAAACCAAACTTCACAATTCTCATAAAAGTGGGATCCATGTGGGTCGATTTAATCTCTAATAATCATTGAAATTATTCTGATTGATTTTTGTCTTTGCCGATAAATCATCCTGATTTGAATGTTCACTGACAGGGGAGAAAAAAAATCCTGCGCCACCGCTTTTATTGCTTCCTCATATAAAACAAACACATTTGTTCCCTCTCGGGTCCCTTATTTGTGATGATCTCTGACACATTAGAGTGTCACGCTGAGGGGGAGGTGCGGGGGAAAGGCCGCGCGGAGACACTCCGCGCGTAATTACGCATGAAAATAAAAATCCTCACGGAGCGCGTTCTTTGGAGCCACACTAACCTCATGATGGATATTGACACGAGACACGACAACTGCACCCCTAACCCCACCACGCACATACCTCCACCCCCAACGCAGCCACCGTCCTCCTCACCCCTTCAGCTTCCACACGTCACAGTTTCGCATTAAAAATGTAAATCTAACCTCATATTTAATTATTCTAACAGCATCTCCTCCTAACATATCTCTCACAGAACTTTTCTTCTTAACATATTTAGAAAAATATAAAGTTTTTGGCTTTTACATGTTAATCAATTTCCCCCCAAACACGCGGAGCATTTAAAGAAATCTTAAATGCGCATTTTCGCTCATTTCTTACATGTAATAGCTGTAAATTAAACTTTGCGATTAATAAAAAGTGCAGATTGTGAGAGAAAATTATTTTATTGGGTCGCTTAATTTATTATTCAGAATGAAATAATCAGAAATCTTTTGTAAAGAAGCATCAAAACTGTGAAAATAAGAGGGGAAAACGGAAGAAGCGCGTTTAAATATTTTGGTGACTTTTTGTCACGTTTGTTTCTGCCTTAAACTGATAAAGTTTGTTGGTTTTGTCCTGGTCTCACTGGTGGTGCTGTGTGTCCCTCCTCTTCCTCACAGTCAGAGCACACAGCAAAGAAGACTCCAAGGAGGAGGAGTGCGGCCGAAAGGACGAGAGCTTCTCCATGGACAGCGACCTGGACTATAGCTCGGACGACAACCTCACCTCCATGTGCCACAAAGAGGACGGAGACGGAGGAGGGGGAGGTCTGGATGAAGGCCCGCACCTGCACGGGCCCCCCGGCGGCGGCTCCGGGACGGGAGGAGGAGGCGCGGGGGGCGGAGGCGGTGGGAAGAACCGGCGGAGGAGGACGGCGTTCACCAGCGAGCAGCTGCTGGAGCTGGAGAAGGAGTTCCACTGCAAGAAGTACCTGTCCCTCACCGAGCGCTCCCAGATCGCGCATGCGCTCAAGCTGAGCGAAGTGCAGGTGAAGATCTGGTTCCAGAACCGGCGCGCGAAGTGGAAACGCGTGAAAGCTGGAAACGTGAACAACAAGTCCGGGGAGCCGTCCCGGAACCCCAAAATAGTGGTGCCCATCCCCGTCCACGTGAGCCGCTTCGCAATAAGGAGTCAGCACCAGCAGATGGAGCAGGCAAGACCGTAGAAGAAGAAGCGGGAGGACCGAGGCCGGACTGAGAGGCCGCGAGCCGCGTTTAAGGGGGGAGGGGTTGTTTTATTGTGAAAATATCGGATTCAAGATTTTCAAAAATCGCAGAACTCATTAAAAAAAGGAAAGAAAGAAAAGAAAGAAACGTGAATGAGTTTAATGTGATGGGTTTATTATTTTTTATAGTTTCTATTTTAACAGATTTCTTTCATCGAAGCTTAGAGAAAAGAAAAAATATCAAATGAAGTGAATGAAACTGATCTGAAAATGTGACAAATTCAAACATAAAGGAGGATAATTCAAAATAATCATGTGATTATTTTTCATGAAGTAAAATCTTTAAAAATCTTCTCACTGCAGCGCTATTACTTTCGGGATATCTTTGCGATAATAATTATCTTTATTACATTTCATTTGATTTTTATAAAATAATTTTACATCATTGAATTGAGAAATCAGAAAAAATAAAAAGTAAAATCTGAAAATAATTATTATTCATCACTGTTTAAAGAGGTGCGATTCTTTTCTCTCTTTTTTTTTCTTTTTCAAACTGCGGCACCGATGCAAGAAAATTCCGCTTTTTCTGAACGGAGTTGGTTTGATCATAAAACACTGTGGACATCTCCACAAACTAGGAACCCGACTGACTGCAGAGGCTGACTCCGGACTTCTTCTTCTCTGCAGGAAGTTAAAAAATAAATAAATAAAAGAACACCTGAAGCCTGAGCGCGTGACTGAGCGGCACCAAAAACAAAAAAGAGACAGAGAGAAAATTGCGGCAGGAGGAGGAAGACTCAGACTGACGGGTTGTTTCGGCAACATGTTGATCAACCCACACCCTCTCCCCTCCTACCCCCACATGTACATACTTCCGGGACCAAGCAGAGGAGTCGTGTGTTTTGTTTGGATTGAATGAAGCTGCTAATTTATTTACACAAAACTTGTGACGAGAAACAAAAAAAAGATGAATTAAAGTGTGAATTAAAAGATGATCAGATGTTGAACAGCTGCAGTGTCTCCATTCATGCCCGGAAATCATCTTCATCTTCCTGCCACTTTAGTTAAACTAAATAAATAAAAAACACGGGCATTTTTTTTTTTACCAACATCATCAATGACAGCTAGGCCGGAAGTTTGTATTTTTTTTACAAAATAAATGTCTAGATTATTATTATTTTTTATTCTGAAGGCCTTAAAGCTGATTTCAGACATGAAGGAAACGCAACAAAGCTGAAATGAGTCAGAAAAACTAGGTTAAAGATTAAATTCTAAAACGTTTTATTATATTTATTTATAATTTGCTTTAAACTGCAGTTTGAGTGCACTTTAAATTTTAATTGTTAAAAAAATGAAAACAGTATTACAATGTCGTTAAACTTTGATGTGTATTCAGCCTGTTGCGCGGACTGAATTGCGCATTCTCGTAGCATATTAACAAAGTTTCAGGCAAACGGGAGCGCGCCATGGCGTCTCCACCGAGAGCATTATCCTAAAACATCAGCGGCTAAACAAAAAAAGGAAGAGGAGAAATTCACCTGAACGTGACGTCACCCCCCAGCTGCACGTGCCTGCATGGCGGCGATGGTGGTTGAGGTGGGGGGCGGCATGAGGCCTCACGTTCTCGCCTGATATCAGAAACTGCGTCCTGATTGGCTCTGAAGTTTACCTGAAACAAAATTAAATCCTCAGAGTGAAACCCAGGAGTCAGTTTGGATGAAGATGCGCCTGTGCGCACTGACGCATGCGCTGTTTAGGCCTATTATCACATTAAAAAAATAATCTCACCCTTAAAATATTCCCCTTTTCAGAGTGGCTTGAAGAAAAGGAAACATGTGGATACAGTTGCCCGTGATGTTTTTTGATGTTGAAGCCTTTTCAGGTATTATATTGATAAAATGAAAATTTATTGCACATTTCAGACTCTTAATGAAGAAAATAACAAATGTTCTTCGGGTTGTTTTCACTTGTAAAATTACAGTAATTTAACGTTTACTTAGTCTGTTTTTATACAGAAATGCGGGAAATTTAAAGGTACATTTCCGACACTTTTACTCCTCAAAATACTGGCACCGTCACACTCTATACAAGAAAAAATGTTCTCATGTGCAGCAGCCTGAGTCAAATCCATCATCTCACCCACAATTAGCAATTTGGCCAAATCTAAATGAATGACTGCATCTTTAAATCTAGTTTCTTTCTGCTCTAACGTTAGCTTCCCGCTTAAATTCTACAGTTTCTACATGGACCCTGGTTATAAGCGAGGAAGTAAAGGCTCTGTCTTCACCCGTTGCGTAATTGTGATGATTGTCGTGATGTCAGAGCTGTGGATGAGGAATTCTGAATTAATGTGACTCTAAGTGTCAATAAAAACCAGATGTGAGCTCAGAGTAAGGCGACAGAAACCTAAATCCGGACTGGACCCTGCATAGTGTGAACAGTCAGCGCTGCCTGCGACTCTAATGACTTTTTTTTCTTTTTTTGCAAATTGTAATCAACTCGAGCCGTCGCAGGCGACTGATAAATGAGACCCGGGGGATCAGCCTCAGCCCAGCTACCCCCGCCTCCCTGAATTAACACCAACTCGCCCGGCTGCAGCTCAGCTCCTGCTGATTAATTCTGACGTCAAGGAGGCCAAAACGCATCTTCTCCTTCTTCTTCTTCTGTGGTGGTCACCACAGGGAGATCACTGAGACTCCTGTAATTAAACGATTCCCAGAAGCCCTTGGAAAAGCTGACAGATTCTCTCATTCAAAACTCCCACTGAAAAAATCCCTAATTTTAAATTTTCATCAAGCAATAACTTGTTTGAGTTTGATGTAATAAAAACTTTTTAGGACCTAAAAAAACAACCCCATCCCTTCTCTCATTTTAGATTTCCATCCCACAATAACCGAAAACAAACAAGTGAGTTTCTAATAATGACAAAACAACAAATATATTGATTTCTGAATCTTTAACACTCTGGAAAATGTTAACTTTAGCTTTTCGAAGCTAAAACTTTTAACATGATTGAGTCTCTCAAACTCCAGTTAAAAAAATCCCTAATTTTAAATTTAAATAATTCAAAAATTGTCAGGTTTCTTATAGAATAATAATAATAATTTTGAGTAAAAAATAAACAAAAAGAGACTTTGCTTGAGTGTCACCTGCTGATGAAGATAACATAACAATGGACGAAAGATGCTAAAAATCTAGTAGATACATATCCAACAACTGAAAATTTTCTGCTTTAGTGGTGAGAAGTAAAACCTCATTTTGGTGTAAATCTAACACCGCATTCTGACCCTTCCATCTAAATGTCACAGCAGAAACTGAGGCTCATCAGACCAGGTAAAATTTATTTTTATCTTCTATTGTCAAGTTTTGGTGAGCATGTGTGAATTGTGAGCTGCTTTGGTCTTCTGCTGCTTCTACATGTTGTGTGGTCAGTGATGCTTGTCTACATACTGTGGTTGCAATGAGTGATGATTTTAGTTGCTGTTGCCTTCAAAGAAGTCTGGCCATTCTCCTCTGACCTGGGAAAAGATATTTTCTCCCAAAGAACTGCCACTTACTAGACTAACCCTAACCCTCACTCTTTTGGCCCATTCTCTGCAAACCTCAGAGATGGTTGTGGGGCAAAATCTCAGCCATTCTTAAACTTTGACTTGTTTCATCATTTTAATGATTTGTGGGCTAACCAGAACTAATGAACTTTGTAAAGTACCACATCAGAGTGGTTTATGTGGTTTTATGTATACTTTTACATTATGGTAATACTCGTTCGCCACCTCCTACACCACAAATAGAGAAAACTAATATAAACCAAAGTAAAATTCCCACAGGTGTGACCAGGAAATGAAAGAAAATATGAAATACATGCCTAAATATTGAAGAAATCCACTTCAAAAACACTGACCACACACACACTTCAAGTTATAATAAGAAGCATTATTCTTGTCTTTATTGAAAAGAGACACATTACAGTAGAAGACTCTGTATTAGGTAGAATTTTCATACAACGGTACTGTACATCAAACAAAAATTCAATAACAATAATAACAACAACATCAACAACAATAATAATAATTATTAGATTAACAGTGACAATAAGAACAATAATGTGTCTGGATGATAAATCAGAACAACAATAATAAAAAGTGGATGGAGAAAATTATACAAAAATGTAGGTTTAAGGGGGCCGAGTCTTCCTCGAGGGGTGCATTTATAAATAATGTAGTGGACAGCCCAGTTGGGTGGGGTTAAGGAGGCTACATGAGGTAACACAACTAGACATTGACCATATTATTTCTTCGTTCTGTTGATGTCTATGTACAAGTGTTGGCGGTGGCGAGAGCAGTGCAGACATATTAACGCAGTTACCATGACATAATTTATCTACACGCAGGCGGCTTCAGCCGAAAGATCCTAGGCTAGGAAACATATTGCGCCATGCTACTGGCCACTGAGCTAACTGACCGCTAGCTGGAGCTTCACAGCATGTTTTAGCTTCAAAATATACACAAAAACAGATATTTTCTATGTTTTCTCCTCAATTATGAGACTAAGAAAATGTGAACGGAACAACAGAAACATCTGTGAAGAGTCAAGTCTTCATACTCAAGGAGATACAGCACCCCATATGCTCTGCTAGCAGAGTTTAGCTAGCTGCTCTTCACACCATGTTTCTATTATCCACATATTGTTTTCATGTTCTGCTAAACTTCTAATGGAAAGCAGATGACTGACTTAGATTGTTTACTTGGAAGCTGGGAAAATCTTTTTTAAAACAATGTTTGTCACAGTTTGCATTTTTATGGTGGGAAGTTTAGCTTATGCCCCTCTTCCCCTCACTTAGCTTAGTTCAGTTAACATATCTACAGCTTATGAGCCTCGATGTTTCGATTCTCTATTCCTATTTCACTATTTATTTGATTAATATTTAAAAGGGGAAATGCACTGTTAACCTAAAACAATGCTGGCTTGCTCACTGCTAGGTGTTAGCTTAGGTGACAGATGACTCAGCAATTTTTCGATTTTAGCTTTGAGTCTCAAACCTGAATGAGCATAAATCTGCAGCAAAGTGACAACTAATGTTCACCTCCTCTCTATTAGCTATCACCAGCTAACTGATCTCTAGTTGCATTAACAAGCGCTTGTAAACGGAAACTCTAGCGCAATGCTCTCGTTAGTTTGTTTACTACTATCTACAGTTAGCATTATTATTAATTACAATTCAAATTTTTCTGCTCACACGATTTTAAAATAAAATAAATACAATTTTATTCTAAAGAAAACAACCTGAAGCCGCCACCGCTTAGAAAAAGCCAATGTCAGTTACTGACAGAACATAAAGGAAGATGGTAGAAGAGTTGTGTTTAAGATAGATGAAATAAAGCAGTAAATTAGTGCATTTCTGTCATAAATAAATGGACGTCTTTTTTCCCTGTCCTGTTTCTGGACAGCTGTGGGATGGGTCAGATATGAAAACAAACTAAAATCATCCAATAAAAATAATAGTCTTGGTTTGTCATTTACAGGAAATAGAACGGCGTCTTGAAGATGACTGGTAAGGAAAATGGAGCGTGACACATATAGCAACAACAAAAATTAGGAACATCAAGGCAGGCGTGCAAAAACAAAAAAGGCAAAAGGAGGACAAATGTGTTCATGTTGATAGAAAAACATTTGTTTCTTGCTTTTTGATCCTTCTTCCATTTCTACAGTGTGTTTTTGTGTTTTCATGTGAATATTAAAGCGATGTTAGCATACAAAGTTAGGATGTGAGCGTGAAGGTTTTTATGAATATTGCTTGGATACACAGTCGGGTTGAGAGCTGCTACTCAACCGCTGCAGCAACATTTACATTAGAGGGCGAAACAGGAGAAAGTTGAAGATCTGAGCTGAGGAGCAGCATACTGTCTGAATCATCACATAAATGTTGAGTTTGGGAAACTAGTTCCCCAACTATCTTCACCTGAAGGCCTTCATTCTACACATTTCAACAACCAACGGAAAAATCTATATCACCAGGATTAAGAAAGGTGTTTTTAAAACGCCTGAAATCAACCTGCAACCCTATCATTTAATCCAAATGGACCTTTGTGCCAGTGGTTCCCAACATTTCTAGCTCATGGTGATTTTAAAATATAAGGGCTAGTATGAAGTAAACTTCATCTTGTCTAACAGTTAATGGCCATGCAGACCAATTGGACAAATGTAAACACATCCATAAACATTCAGGGTAGTCTTAATGTATGCTGTCCACTGTCCAGCTTGACTTTGTCCATGTGCTCATTAAATAATCAGATTTGAGCCTGACTCAAACTCAACCACATCTAGTGCTATTGTGGCCCCAAATGCCCCCAAAAGTAAACTCAACACTTTTATACTGCGTCTTAACTTAATTTTTACCACATTTGTTAAAGTCAGGGTAGACCTAAATTTGAGAAGATGTAGACGTTTTATAAGCTTCCCTTTGGGTTTGTTCTTTCTCATTAAAAAAGCAACTTGGATCTGTATTTTCTGATTTCCTTTGCTGTAAACCGTCCGTTGACCCTTTAGTCTGTAAAGATTCTCATGTTGGGAACCACAGGTTTAGACACCTGCAAAAGTTTTTCTTCCTGGTTTCTTCATGGTTCAGCACAGAGCCAAAACCATACCATAACACATTAGAATAAACCACTTCCACTCTGCAACCTCACATACTCTAAGTACTTACTGTGTTCTCTAATTTACATGATGCTTCGAATAAAAGAGAGAAAGCGACAGAGAAAGAGAGGAGGATTATTTACAACAAAGACGTTTTCAGACCAGAGAAGAAGAAAAAGAAGCCCTTCTTAGTGATTCGCTGAGCAGATCAGGGAGACTGCCTGATTGGACGGGATAGATAAAAAAGTGGCGGTGATGGCAGGGGCCACCAACCGTCTCCCCATCATTGTGTCTGGATAGATAGCAAACATTAAAACCCCCCCCCCCCCCCCCCCCCCAAAAAAAAACCAAAACAAAAACACCTGAAGACAATAATTTCCCTTTTTTGCTCCGACAGCTGCTTCTGTATCTTTTCCATTTTTTTCCATTAATAAAATTAACTTCAGGGATAGAGTTCAGATTAAATGCTTTTTCATCAGGATGTAAACCAGGTTTGGGTTTAAGATGCTTACAGTTCACTCAGTTCAGACGATAAAACCTTCAGCATAAGAAAAGGTTTGAAATCCTACATATAGATGCTCATCAGCAGGTTAATTCCCAGCTGAGCCAGGATGTGGATGGCAAACCAAATTTATAAACCAACTTATGCCACAAACTATCGGCAACATACAGAAAAATGTTCAACCGCTCGATCGACCACTTTGCTCTTATGGTGATTAATGAATAATGCAACGAACATGTTTCAAAAAGTGCAACTTTTACGTTGAAGCCGAATGGTCCCCATTTCCAGCTTTTGTCGCACCCTTTGCAGTTTTACTATCGCTTGGGCAAGTAATTGGTCAGTGTTTGCAGACAAGGAGCGTCTTCCAAGCAATTGCAAGAAGGTTTTCAGTACAGTACTGTACACCTCTTTGCAACCACCTAGTGACTGCCAGCAACCTCTAGCGACCAGTTGCCAACCAGTGACCAGTGGCTGCCAGAGGGCCACCAATCGATCTCTTGGTTCGATGCCTTAGGCATCCAACCAATTAAGTGAAGCCAGCAATTTTGAGCAACTTGAGTGCTGAATGTAGTCAGAAGTAAGTGAAGTGAAAACAGGTTGTTTCATCTAAAGAACTCGCTGGGAAAAAAAGACAATGAGCGCTGACGATCGACAGTCCCCAGTCCCTGAGCCTGGCAAGAGCTTCTGTACACTTAATGACTTTATACACCCGATAGCTTAAAAAAAAGGAAAAACAAAAACCCTTCCCCTGTTAGCATTTTTTTACCATTGGTCCAGCAATGCACATCGAGATACAATATACACAGTCGAGAAAAATGCCTTAAATTAAAGTAGAAAAAGTGTCTAGGACATGCGATCTATCACACTTATGTTTTACCTCTAAGCTGATATTTTTTTTTAACATCAAGATTTTTTTCACATTAAAAAAAAAGAACAAAAATGTGTAAAGCCGGTTGGTTTGCAGAAAATTTAAAAAAAATGACAGCTGAAAGAAGGTGAAGAGGTCGTAAAGAATCCTCGAGAGATTTGCAGTGAAGATGATGTTGATGGGTGGCTGCCTCAAAGAAGATACGAAGACTTGAGTTTCCTTCTCATTGATTTGATCTCACAGTTTCAGGTTGTGGACAGAAGATGATATGCTTTGAGTTCAGTTTGTTGTTGAGTCTGAGCGGGAACTGGCCTTTGTAGTGTGAAATCTGAGGCTGTGTGACGAGGTACAATATAACTCATTGACCTGCACAAGTCGTGTGACCATTTCCCAAAATGCTTTGATGATCGTGGGCTATGTTTCCCAACATGCTTTAGACTTCTTCTCCCAAACAGACGCCTGGCCGCAGCGTCACCACTGACCTGTGATCAGTTTACTGGTGGTTGTCAGGTGAAGTGGGCAAAGCTAAAGTAGTGGTTCCCAAAATAAAACGTTCAGGATACTCCCAAATCGAAGTTTGTTTATTTTTCTCAGAGTCATCACAGGAAACTGTCTGGTCATATGAGCGCGGCACTGCCGGCGCTGCTGCAGCTGTTGTTACGATTGGTGTTGCGGCGTGAAAGGTTGGGTGTGGCCATTAGGGGGTTGCGTTCATCTGGGCAGCCATACTGAGCCAGCGTGTCCACACACTCCTGACAGCTGGCCTGGCGAGCATATGCCATTGCACTGTTGCCATGGGCGTCCCTTGCCATCAAGTCCACACCGTACTGCAGAAAGAATCAGAGAGGGATAGTCATCAATCATCTCCTGCCTCTAAAGCCCAGAATTACTGGAATACCAGCACTGTTTTTTCTTACCCAGATAAGGAGCTGCGTGATGACCACGTTGCCCTTGTGGCTGGCCAGGTGCAGCGCGCTGCGTCCATCTCCTTCTCCGCAGGTCTCGTTGACCTGCTGTCGGGACCCGTGAGCAAGCAGGAGCACGACTGCACGTAGATCCTCCTCGGCGGTTGCCCTCAGCAGCTGCTGGCCCAGTGGGAGATCAGTGCAGGGCAGCGACGCCAGAAAGAGACGCTGCTCGTACTTTGCCCGGATCCAGCGCTCACGCTCCTCCCTGATGGAGAAAAGAGAAACAGACACCTTTAAGAACTGACAGCTATCTAATGGCTGTAGCATGAAGTGTCATATTGCTGCCCGAAACATGAAGCTGTAAACAGACTTTTTTGCTTTTGATTTGGACGTAAATTTAGCTTTAATACAACAACTAAACAAGCGTTTTTTGCCCTTAAATGCCCTTAAACTCTTCCTTTGAGTGTAAAATAAGACACAGCGAGAGGCAGAGGGACAGACGTGGTGAAAGGCCAAAGGACGTGGACGCATTGTTCGCCGATCGAGTATCATTAACTGCTGATCTGTCTAATCCACAACTCTGATCGCTCTAATCTCTGCTCTAATCCCTCCGTGTAAACAGCAGCTCATTCAGCCTGCTGGGATTAGTCCAGAGAGAGGACAGAGAGGAGGGAGTGTGTGGGGGCCGAACAGCCCTAGGGGAGAGATATTGAGCTGTCCCCCCTCCTCCCTTGCCCCTCTACTCTATTCTCACCCAGTAACAACACATCCTTCAGGGGTGAGATGGGAGGTTGCAGGAAATGGAGAAAGAGTAGAGGTTAAAAACTCTTCTTACTGCCTCACTCATTTTTTACTGGCACCCAAATAATCGTTCATCTAAATTTGGCTTGACTGTTCTTTAGATTCGATTGGATTCCTTTAGATTATCGTTTGTTTAGGTAGTTTTCAATATCAACAGTGAACTGAACCACAACCATAGTAACATAGTGAAGCCTCGACTTTCTGTGGTTCAGTTTGGGTTTGCACGCTCATCGACTACCAACTTGTAACTGAGAAGTCTTTAGTCAGCAAGGTAAAGGACTGATGTGAATGCCAGCATGAGTGAAGGATGTTGCTTTATTGATAGATGATGGGGCACAAAATATGCAACCAGAGTGTCTACGAGTGATCAGCTGTCAGCTACATGCTATGGGCCTCAAACAAATCTCTTTATACATGGACAGTCATCCAATGCTTACACGTTCAAAGGCACTCTAACAAGTTCAAGGTTCAACCCTCAAGCAACCAACCAAGTTAAAATGACAGAGTATATAAAGGAATACTTTACGCTGATTTAACCCAACTCATCTGTCACTTTGGCCTCTATGTACCTGCTTTTTGAGCAGGAACTCTTGCTGCTTTAGGCCTTTCACTTCAAAACATCACAGATTAGAAAATAGAATCACAATTTCAGTGCCCCTTCTACTTGAGTCAATGTAAAATTACTGCAGACCTCTTGTTGATCTCTTACAAATCACCATTTCTGCACACAATCATGCAAATAAAGCTGTTTTTTTTTGCTTTTCCATTCTTTACCCTTGGACACACAACAGTTCTTGGATCTTAACTGTGATTACGGCACTTTCTACACTTAAGTCACCTGTTAAACTCTGACTCAACCCATCGTCTCCCGATAGAAGAATCTGTGTGATTATGAAATTTGGCGTAGTGTGTGGAGTAAAGTGGGGATGCTGGGAGGCTTGATGGGAGACAAACTGTGGGAACAGTGAGTGTTAAAAGTTTAAAAAAGAAGTTTTCAGTCAGTGTGGGAACCTGCAGAATCTCATTAACTCTCTTCCTGGATACCAGTGTGAGTGTGTGTGCAGGGGTGTGGTGGCGACGGCTAGCATCACGGAATGTCCCGGGGGCTTTCCCTTCCTGCCCCAGCCCAGAGAGAGAGTAGGGAGGCTGGGCTCCAGACTACGGCCGACAGCCCCCGGACAAAGCCTGGAGGTGTCGCTGGGTGTGTGTGTCTGCCTATGTTTGTTGGTGTGTGTGCTCAGCAGGGCTCTGGCCTTCTGTCCTCCAGAGGACAGGGAGGAAATGTGAGGCCACTGGACCCAAGAAACGCATGCCTTCCCCCGCCACCGGAGTTGCTAAGGGGCTGCAGAGAGCCGATGTAAGTCAGAGAAGAAGAGGGCTCAACCCTAGGTGCTCAAAGAGACAAACTGTTCTTTTCTGACTGGCTTCAAGAAGAAGCATGGCAGATTTTGTATTATTGCCATCATATTTAAAGAAGGTCTTCACCAGTATTTTGACCCAATGGTGTCCTTAACATGTCCTGAAATGACATGTCATTTACATTCAAACACATTATATATATCACTGTCCTGCCTTGAAATACCAGCATCACTGCTTTTTTAGATAACCTGTACCTGTTTTTTCACCAACAGAGCTTCAGTTCTGTCTTAGCACCCCCTGAGAACCAAAACAGGTTTGACAACCCAGTGAGGTGTTGGGGTAGAAAGCCCACTCTTGTCAGTGGTGCCAAATTAGGTGCCTGATATCAAAGACAGAATGTGGTCACCTCAGGCACACAGATCTGGATGTGTTTACTGTGTTTGTTTTGGTTCTGAATATAGTTGGTTGCTCGGTAGAAGCTTGAACTTTTAGAATCGATGTTTATTTTGGTACTGCTGTTGATTTTCTTTCTGTCAAAAGGGAGATATTCTTCCCACTGTCACCATATTTTTGCTAATAAGGTCATCTGATTGTTGGGGTTTTCTCTGCATTGTTGTAGGCTCCTTACTTTACAGTATGAAACACCTTGAAGCAACTGCTGGTGTGATTTTAGCACTATATAAATAAGAATTGAATTGTATCTTTCCCTATTTGTTTTTTTTGTTTTTTCTTTAGCATTCTTTTGGTTCTTCAATTTGTTTGGTGGTTTATTTATTTATGTATTTGGAATTTGTTTACTGTATGTTTGAGTGGTTATTGAGGTTTTGTTTGCTGGGTTATTGACAGTGTGTGCGGGTATTTGTTTATGGAGTGTTTAGTAGTTTGTTCACAGTATGTTTATATGAGTTTGGTTATTTGTTGAGCTTCTGTTCTGTGGTTTGTTTACTGCACATTTGATTTTGCATTTTATTCTTCCTGTTCGTTTGTGTTTTGGTTGGAGAGTTTTTAGCGTGTGAGTTTATTGACTTCTTATTTTTTGTACGAGTCGTTTTGTTTTGGTTATTGTTTAGCATATGTGTAGTTGTTTGTTTGGCTGCGTGTTTGGTGTGTGTGTGTGTCGCAGTAAACAGTGACTCTCCTTCATCACAAGCTAACGAGTCTTGAAAACACACAGCTCTGGACAGTGGAGAGGCTAATTGCACTAATTAACCACACAGAGCGTGTGTGTGTGTGTGCGTGTGTGACACTATGTGTTAACATGTGTCTGAATGTACGTGCTCATATTTTGTGTGTTAATCTGTGTGTGTGTGTGTCTCTTTTCACATCCCATTAGACAAAGAGCTGTGCCCCTGCACCAAGGCATGCTGGGTAGATAATTAAACATGAGTCCCGGTGAGATCGCTTGTGACAGGAAAACACACACACACACACACACACACACACACACACACACACACACACACACACACACACACTGCAAGTATGTCAAGCAGAGCCCAGAGGGGTTATAATGTGTGTTTGTGTGTGTCAGTCAGTTAAATTAAATGATAAAAACTGCACCAGCCAGAGGAAACAAGCCTTCATGCATCTACTGTTTCTACTGTCCTCACTGCTCCGTTCACACAAACTCGAGCTCCTCCTGAATGAGCTCATGTCGGACGATTAGTAGGAACACGACTCTGACCTTCAGTTTATGCTGTTTTCACAGGATCTCATGTGGGCTGTCCCTTTGTGTGGTTCATGTTTTCACCGTTTCATTGCTGTAATGCTACTTTAATTTTTATTATGGCTTTGGGCATGGCATCACTGGTCTGTGGTTTGGTCTGCTAATTTGTTCTTAATAAAAGCCGTAGCATCTAAATTTATCCCAGACTTTATTCACCTCAGATGTCCTGTTCTAATAGAATCTGCAGGTTTTTTTCACGAGGTTTTCAAATCTTCTCACAACTAAGATTTTCAGTACAAAGCTACAAACACCAGATACAAGTTTAAAAGCTGGAATTTTCAGTGAGAACGCTCCATCAAGTTGAATTTCCAAATTGGAAAGTTGCAGAAGTCACACCAGACCTGATTTGCAATCCAGCGAGTGTAAACTGGAGTTGTTGTGCATTTGTGACTTGCTAAATAATAGCGCACAACACAGAATAGAAGAGGCTCTGTCTGTCAGCACAGTTTTAAAGTGCAGAAAAACAGGCACTGAGTTGTACTTTAGGTAGTACTGTGGAGTAAAATAAACCTTTTTTTCCTACTACTACTATTGAAATGTGACCAGTGAGGTATGATGTCTTGACCCTCGAGTTAAAAAAATTCATTGTGACTTGGTAACATTAACTCCTTTGACTTTTGGCTTCACTACAGCGGATCATCTGCCTCCATCTCACCCACTTTAACAACATCCATGAATCTTCTCTGAGGTCTTCCTGTTTTCCTCTGGCCTGCCAGTTTCAATTATCCACCCTCCCTCCTCTGCACATGTACAAACCAATTCAGCCTCACCTCTCTAACCTGAGCTGTCCCTCCGATGTACTCGTTTCTAACCCTGTCCATCCTGGTTACTAACAATGACAATGTTAGCACCTTCAACTCTGTCACCTCCTGCTGTCTTTTTGTTCATACCACCTTCTCCAAATCAAAATCAAGCAGGAAGTGTGTAATGTTATCTTCCTGAGTATTTGGCGTCAGTTTTAATTCCAAAATCCAAACAAACTTTATAAATCCAATGTTCTGCTGACGTTAAACATAGTTAGATATTGGTCATACTCCGGTTTGTTCTGATAGAGGATAAAAATGAAAGAATCCCTTTGGCTAAACATGACAATCACAATTACATTATTTAAATAAAACCCTTTAAGTTAGTGTTTTGGATTGTCTTGATGCTAGCAGTGAAAAACAGAAGAATAAAACAGCAGAGTCAACTTTCTTGATGGAAACTGAAAATCTGAAGTTATACGGATGATAATAAACTTTTCAAGAGGCTTTGTGTCTTAGTGTAGCTGCTGCACCCTGTTGAAACATTAGCTGAGTGGACCTGTTGATTGACAGCTCCATCAGCGGCTGTGTTGTGGTGTTGGGTCTCGGTCTCTGTTGGAGACAGTGGGGCATAGTGTGATTTTGTTTGGGGGTCACTCAGGGCGCCACACTGGGCCCACTGTGCTTCTCCGATTTCCTGTCTGTTGTTTGAGCTCTGGAGACCTCTCATTGTGTGTGTGCGTGTATCCAGTGTGTGTGTCAATGTTACCCCTGAGCGGCCGCTTTGTTCCGCTGTGTTTACATACACACCGAGTTTCCTGCCCGGCTAAAGCCAGAGGCCCGGCCGAGTGACCGACCACCGTTGGACGTCCCACCAGCTGCTCCCCCACCGCTCTGTGTGTGTGTGTTTAAGAGGGTCATCTGCCCACGACCCCACAACACAGCATTGACAGAGAGCTGAATACCAGCACACACACCCCGATAATCACACCAGGCTAATTACCATAATTACCACCAAACAAAACCTGAAGAGACCTGACACCAGAAAGAGCCCGATGGATCCTCAACAGCAGAAATGAACACTTTGAATACAGTTTGATGGAAGCAAGAGCAAAGACTTCTACTTAGTAACTCAACAATAATTTCTCAAGTTTTAGGATAAATAAAATGTATCTTATCCTTTTTTATATTTATATTTGTCAGGTATAACAAGTGGAAAATTAATCTGATGACTAATTTTATTTAGAACCTCACAAAACCAGAAATGTGGCCATTTCAACTTAAAAAAAAAAAAAACAACAAAAAACTTTGATACTCAAAGTCAATACTCCTTTCTAATCTGTCTCAAATTCTACCAGCAAGAAAATCACCACAAACACAGTGAGGGCTAAACTGTCGCTGTTTGCTATCTTTTCTTTCACTGTTCTATTGTTCTGGCTTCACTGAGGCCTCCCCTCTGCAAATACACTGTCTGGATGCCAGATGACTAAAATATGCCACTCAGTGTTTCAGGACTCACTCACCAGCCACTTGGTTCGATACACCTGTTCATCAGTTGCTTTTAAAGCAAATATCTAAATCAGACAATCACACAGGAGCAACTCAATGTATTCAGGTAGATATGGTCGAGGGGACATGATGTTCAAACAGGGCATCAGAATGAGAAAAAGATATTATTTCCACCTTGAACACTCCTGGTTCCACCTGGTTGTTGGTCCAAACATTTAATAAACTGCTGAACTACCAGGATTTTATCACACAACCACTTCTAGGGCTCACAGAGAATGATCTGAAAACGAGAAAATACCCAGTGAGCAGCGTTTCTCTGAGAGAAGTCTGAGAATAACTCAAACTTTGAGTAACTCAAATAACCACCGAGCGCATCTCTGAAAGCAGAGCATGTCACACCCTGAAGTGGGTGGAGTACAGAAGTAGAAGACCACACCTGGGTGCCACCTTTGTCAGCTAAACAAAAAGATTGAGGTTAAAATTTAAAAACAGATTGGAAAAACACTAGCTAACCATTTAGGATGTGGTGGATCGGAGGATTCTCATCATGGATGTGCAGCCGATCAGCAGCAGCTGTGTTACGCTATCATGTCAATGTGGACCAAAACCTGTGTTTCCAGCATCTTTGTGAATCTCTACATTGCTGTAAAGCACAAAGAGTCCAACCCAGTAGGGGGTTAAACATATATCTAACAGATTTGGTAATGTCCTGTCTGAGTTTTTCATGCATGAAGTAAAAATAAAGAAAAGTTAAATGCAGATAAAAAGAGTATTCTCCAGCTCAGCTCAGCCTGCAGAGAGAAGCTGAGATGTATGAGCCACCACACTGCTGTTAAAGCCCGTCATTAATTACAGAGTGTGTGTGTGTGTGTGTGTGTGTGTGTGTGTGTGTGTGTGTGTGTGTGTGTGTGTGTGTGTGTGTGTGTGTGTGTGTGGGGTAATGAGCGGTAGGATTCGGGGGTTAAGAGTGACATGGTGTCAGTGGCTTCTCTTCTAGCCTAATTAGCCCTCTAATTAATAGATTAATAGATAGATAGAGAGCGTGGATAAGAGCATCAGCTAGCTGCCTGACCTAATGTGCATTTAAGATAAATCACCGTCAAATGGAGGGGCTTCTAACAAGGTGAGGAGCAAAATGAGCCACTAATTCTGCTTTAAATCCATGCAGAAAACATGCGTGCTTTGTTTTATCTTACAGCAGAAAAGAGAAGATGAGACGAAAGAAGAAGAGAAGAGGCTGAAATCAATTAGCCTTTCTAGCTGGTCGTTAGCTGCCCTTGGATAGGCACAGATAATTAAAGGGAGGGTGGTGGGGTGAGAAAGGTCTCTGTGTGGGGAGGGAGGGGTGAGTTGGGCTGAAGTCAGCCATGAGACTGTATTAGACAGATATGGAGGGGTTAATTCGGACAGGAGAGACAGAGATGATGCAAATGAGGAGAGAAAGAGTGGGAGAAGAGGTGGAGGAGAAATGGAGCAAACCGATGGGAAGCTGATCTCTGGGGTGAAACGCAATGCTCCAGTGATGCTGCACAGATACTGAAGGGGGGAGGAAAGGGGGAGTTTTCATAAAAAGAGGTGGAAAAGGAGAAGCAACCACAGATATAAAGGAAGAGACCCAAGGAGAGAGAGACAGCAGGAAGGTAAAAATATCAGGGGCATCTTCTCTAGTGTAAAAGAAATATCCACTGCATATTGCAATGATAGTAGTCCAGGAATGCATCAACGTTAGCTTGTCATGACCACAACTGGACAATGGAAACAAATCGGTCCAACACCATCTTGGAGGTAGATTATAAATCAGAAACAGGAGGACTCAACAAGAATAAAGTTCTGCTTAATTTGTAGCTGTTGAACAAATCAGGAATGTTAACTCGTTTCCGAACCATGTACGAAACTTTGACATGACCTTCATTTCATTATTCTCAAGAAAACACTCGTCCTATTGGGAAAGTTTCCCAAAGATACCTTTAATCCAAGGAGAAGACACTCCTTACCCTTTAATAGCATATTCAAAGCTGTGAAAGGGTAATTGTCTTGTCCTCAAATATCAGACTTCTCACAATTTTTAAAATGCAATTTCCAGAAAAAAAAAATCGATATCTGGGTTATAACAGCACCTTTTTGGCACTGAAGTCTGGCCCATTTGGTTTAGAGACATCTAAGATCTGACGAGATCACGATGATATGGCCATGAATCACATGTGAAGATGCCTTGAATTTGTCCATACATTTATATTCAGTATTTTTGACAATTAAAGAGCCTACATGTTTTATCTGAATCAAAAGTCTGCAAACAAAGATTAAACCTCTTGATTCTTTCATAAATAAATAATATTTGGATAAGTGGTTCTTTGATCAAGATGTAACAAGCCTGCACACTGTCATATTAACAGGTATACATACTGCTATTGGCTTTTAAAATAGTTCTCCCAAGTCTCAGCTATCAGGATACCACAAAAACAAACTAAACCCCTCCCCCAAAAATAAACCCCCCACTAAGAATAGGGTCACTTTTTATTACTGACTTTGCCCTAACAGGGTTAAACAGGTTACAATTATACCACAACAACAGTATGTAACCAGATGGATGCTCTATTCAATGTTGACTGCTCCTGTTGGGAATAACCTGACTTACTGTCTACATCAAACTGAAAAAGGCTTCCTCTGTGGGAATTTCAGGGCCTCCTGTCACCGGTCCAAAAGAGGAAGTGGCCTCAGCAAAGACAGTGGTGACCCTGAAGGCTTGGGCCTCGTGGCCGGGAAAGCCATTAACATTTGCTACTAGATTAGCTGGATGCAGATGAGTGGACCTGTCTGACCACAAAAGGGCGGGGGGGGGGTTAACGCAGTAACAGGGTTTGGACAGGACAAAGCCAAGAGCCAGATTAATCAGTAGCTCGATTTAAAACACATCAAGGTGAGATTTTATTGTAGCACAGGAGGCAGCGGAGGGGGGGAAAAAAAGGCAGCTAATGATTAAAACAGGGGTTTTACTGCAAATATTACCATTATGTACAAGATAAAAACAATAGCCTGATCTAAAAATACATATATTAAACATTAATAGACATTTAAACGGTGCAACAGCTCAGCTGATGCAACATTTCTGAGGCCGGTGATGTATCTGAAATCATCTGATATGGGTCTGTTTGTATGTGTCAGGCAAAGCTTAATTTTAACTTCTTTCATAAAGTAACACCAACTTGTGCTTTAAATACCTTTGTTTTAAGTGTCCTGTTACTCTGATTGGCAAATGAAAAAATATATTAAGTTTACAGATAATCAAAACTGATGCTACAGCTTCGTAAAACACGTAATTGATAAGTTACTATCAAAACATGTAGTTTCTCTAATGGCCACTAGAGGCAGGCTCCAAAAGTGAGTCCATCCGGTGTGATGAAGGCTTTAAAACAGGACTCTTTAAACCAGTAGGTCAGCGGTCCCCAACCCCTGGGCCAAATCAAATCAAATCACTTTTTATTGTCACATCACATGTGCAGGCACACTGGCACAGCACATGCGAGTGAAATTCTTGTGTGCAAGCTTCACAAGCAACAGAGATGTGCAAACACAACAACACAAACGAGCAAAATACAAGAATGGCCAACCTGAAACTAATAAATATATGTACAATATATAATAGTGTATGCATTTCTGGATGTGTATACTAAATATTTTCCTACGTGTGTGTGTGTGTGTGTGTGTGTGTGTGTGTGTATACACATTTTACAAATTAAATAGTAAAAAAAATAAAAAATAAAAAAAATAAAAATAATAATAATAATAATAATAAAATATATAAAATATACAGAGTTGAATATGTGCAAAACAAGTGGCATTTATATACAGTGTGGAGTGCATAATGTTGAAGTTCCAGTAGTGAAGCTGAGGTGTCTATGACGTGTTCAGCAGTCTGATGGCCTGATGGAAAAAGCTGTCTCTCAGTCTGCTGGTACGGGACCGGATGCTGCAGAACCTCCTTCCTGATGGAAGCAGTCTGAACAGTTTATGGCTGGGGTGACTGGAGTCCTTGATGATCCTCCCCGCTTTCCTCAGGCAGCGCTTCCTGTAGATGTCTTGGAGGGAGGGAAGCTCACCTCCAATTATCCGTTCAGAGCACCGCACTACTCGCTGGAGAGCTTTGCAGTTGTAGGCGGTGCTGTTGCCATACCAGGTGGTGATGCATCCAGTGAGGATGCTCTCAATGGCACAGTGATAGAAGGTCCTGAGGATGCGGGGGCTCATGCCGAATCTTTTCAGTCTCCTGAGAAAGAAGAGGCGCTGCTGCGCCTTCTTCACTGTTTTGTTTGTGTGTACTGACCACGTAAGATCCTCAGCCAAATGTACTCCAAGGAACCGGAAGCTGCTCACTCTCTCCACAGCAGCGCCGTTGATGGTGATGGGGGTGTGTACTTCTCTGCACCTCCGGAAGTCCACTATCAACTCCTTTGTCTTTGCGACGTTGAGGGTGAGATGGTTGTCTTGACACCAGTGGGTCAGGGCGCTGACCTCCTCCCTGTAAGCCGTCTCATCACCGTTGGTGATAAGACCCACCACTGTAGTGTCATCCGCAAACTTCACAATGATGTTGGAGCTGTTAGTGGCTGTGCAGTCGTAGGTGTAGAGTGAGTACAGGAGAGGGCTCAGTACACACCCCTGTGGAGCACCAGTGTTCAGTGTGATGGGGGATGAGGTGATGCTGCCCAGTCTGACCACCTGGCGTCTGTCAGACAGGAAGCTAAGGATCCAGCTGCAGAGGGAGCTGCTCAGTCCTAGATCCTGCAGTTTCCTGTCCAGCTTCGAGGGAACGATGGTATTGAATGCTGAGCTGTAATCTACAAACAGCATTCTCACATACGTGTCTCTCTTCTCCAGGTGTAACAGGGCAGTATGTAGTGTCAGGGCTGTGGCATCATCAGTGGACCTGTTGTGGCGGTATGCAAACTGTAGAGGGTCCAGTGAGTCGGGTAGTGCAGAGCAGATGAAGTCCCTGACCAGCTTCTCGAAGCATTTGCTTACGATGGGGGTCAGGGCTACAGGTCGCCAGTCGTTCAATGAGGAGATGGTGGAGGATTTGGGTACAGGGACGATGGTGGCCATTTTGAAGCAGGCTGGGACTACAGACAGAGAGAGGGAAAGGTTGAAGATGTGTGTGAACACTCCAGCCAGCTGAGCCGCGCATGACTTGAGGACGCGGCCGGGAATCCCGTCCGGACCAGTAGCTTTGCGCGCGTTCACCTTCCTGAAGCACTTCCGCACATCCTCCTCAGACACAGTGTGCGCACTGACGTCATCCGCGGTGCGCACACTGTCCGGTCTCATGGTGTTCGCTGCGTCGAATCTAGTGTAGAATACGTTTAGATCCTCACACAGAGAGGCCGTGGTCTGCGGTGTGCTGGTTTTCCCTCTAAAGTCTGGACCGGTTTGGTACCCAGCCGCGAGATTTTAGGCTCGGGATGAAATTGATGGTGTTCAGGGTTTTTATCGTTAACTCTGTTTCCCTGGGTCTTTTATTTTGAAATAAATATTTAGGCGTTACCAGCGAGCATTAAGGGGCAGAGAGGAGGATGTTACTCTCAATGTTTTTGGTGCATTTCAGGAGGACGCTGCTAATACACTTTTTTATAATACACAATTACACAGTGAATTCGCGTTTATTCTTATATTTACAAAATACGACCAAGACAAAAACTGTGGTATCGTTTTATTTTGTTGTATTTATCCGAGACACCTTAAAGGCCGGTCCATATAAATATTGTCTGACATTAAACCGGTCCGTGGTGCAAAAATGGTTGGGGACCACTGCAGTGGGTGATGTCACAGTAACTGTGTCCAATTTATATTCTTCAGATTTTAATATCTAAGGAATACGGTTGGTCATTTGTCTTTTCAATGTTCTGTTGGTGGGAATACTGATGGAAACAAGTCCTACCATTCTATTATTGAACAAGTCTGTTGTATTTTAATAGATATTTATGAAATCCAAACTCTTTAAAAATACCCTGAGAATTTAACTTCTTGGACAAACATCCAACCCTTTTCCTCACCCGAACAAAGTCCTCTTTTCTGTGCTTTGCTTTCATTTCTGAGGCATAAAACGCGTTCACTAAATGCATGAGTGAAAACCACAAACAAATCACTTCCTTCTAAAAGATGTGAACACAATGTGTGAATTAGCACAAATCACAAATAAAAGAGGACAATTTTTCTTAAGTGTATTGTCATGGCTCAGTGTTTGAAATGTTTACCAGCCGGCCGCAGCTCGCAGTGAACCCATTCAATCCAAACACATTACCGGCCGACGCGAGGAGAACTCTGTCCTCGAGTTTTTCCACCCCCTTTCTCCCTTTTCTTTATTGTATGAGCAATTTGCCGACTGAGCCAATTAGCCAAAGGGAGGAGGGGGAGCGGGGAGGAAGGGGGACTCGTACCGACGGCGCACAGATTCATTTCTGCTCCAGGAGCCAGCCCCCGCTGGCTTACGGCGAGCAGGAGCCCAGAGAATCCGGCGAGCTGAGAGGACGGACCGAGTCACGCATGTGGAGAGCGTTATTTATTTCTTCATTATTAAAATAAGGCAGGGGAGGGAGGGCAGAGGACAGCGAGGTTAATCTGATGACTCAGGCATAAAGAATGTGCATTTAGTTTGTGCTTTTAGCCCGCATTAGCATAACCTCGCCGCGATGACAAACGATGAATGGTCCGGTGATTGGCTCGTGTCAGCAGGCTTAATGTCAATAGTAAATTGGAGGGCTTGTTAGGCGAGTCGGGGGACGCGGTTACGAACAGCGGCGGGGCAGTCATGTACAAAATAATGTCTATTAGGACTAATTTAATCAAGGCCTCCCTTTTACAGATGAATTAGAATGTAGGGGCCAATTATTTTTCAACGTTTGCACTGGCCCTGCCTGTCAGGAGGCTTCCTCTCTGCGAGTGTGTGTGTGTGTGCACGCGCGGGTGTGTGTGTGCTGTTTAAAATGCAGGCCATGGGGCCGCCTCGGATCTGCAAGGGGCTGCAGATAATAACAGAGAGATGATGGTAGGCAGGATCAGCTAGTTATCCGCTGCAGATGAAACAGAGCCCGGCTCGATCTGCACAAATGGATACACGAGCACACATGTATGCAGATAATCCCACGCATGCATACGGATACAGAGTGAGTCCGGCCTCATGGGAGACACGGTGACATCTATTTCAGGCCTGACACTTCTGCCCACATGCATGTTAAATAGGGTGGCTGTAGTTCAGGTGGCAAAGCTGGGTGTTCACTAAATGCAGGGTTGGAGGTGTGATGCCTCATTCTTTAAACACATTTACTCCACTGCCTTTGGTGTCTGGACCTATTCTGCTAATTCACAGCTCTTAGACTAAAGTAGTTTTGATTTAGGGTTCAAAGTACTTCGTACAGCCCATCAGTTCATACTATTACTTACGAAGGGCAGACAAGTAAACTACCTCTCTCCAGGTATTCATACCTGAACACAGTAACAAAAAACTGCAGTAAACGAATTAAATATGATAGAAAATTTGAACTATGGGCAAATGTTTAGGGTTTGGATTGAGTTTGGTTCAGAAAATCGATGCTACATTTCAACTGAAGTCTCATATACTTTGGCCAAAAGTCCACTAACAGAGCAGGCTGTACTCGGCCCTGTTTGGAGCCCCTAAGCTCAACAGCACTCAGTCAGTCAGTCAGCAGTTTCTGTAGCAAAATGAGGCTAACATACAACAAATTAACAAAAATTTCAAACTGCCCCTATTCCTTAAAAAGAGCTGATGAATAATAGAAATATGTGATAATCTTTTGTGTTTTTATGCATGAACCGCCAACATGAATTAAAATGAGGTGGCCGCAAACACCTCTGACACCCGAGGGAGGCTAAGGACCTCCATCAGTGACTGGCTGTAATTAATAACTTCAAATCGTCCTGTATCACCATCTGATCTGCATGTGTCCATCTCAAATCACACCAGTCCAATCTGTGTTATGATCACACAGTAGAGAGGGGGAGGTGTGTGTGTGAGTGGAGGATATCAGTTTGGGTTTTATGGGATATGAAGCAGGGCTGTCCCCTCCTCCCCACCACTGGCTCTGACCCTGGGGGGCAATTATGTTGTGATGTGGCTGCCCCATTCCTCCTGGTCGCCCCATCTGGTCCCCTGAGCCCAATCCTGCTGCCTTGTCGGGCCGCCCGCTGCACCTGCACCCCGGTCCAGATTAAAAGCCCCCGGTCTAATTTTAAATCTGTTAGCGCTGGCCTTTTCTTAGGGGGGAACAAGACTAATCTGTTCCCATAAAGGGCCCTTTTTCTTTCCCCTCTCCTGGCTCCCAGCGCCGACAGACCTGCTGCTGAATTATTACTGGCCACGCATTTGTCATGCAGGCCCCGATGTTAAGTGCGTGGCGGCACCGCGATGCATGGCCCTGCGAGTTCATCCTTTTGCCGACCTCATTCACGCTCATTTTTCTACTGTCTAATTAAGGTGTGGCTCCCCAGCATCTACATACCTCTGCCTCCCCCTGTTGTTCACACTGAAAACTGATGTGACGGCTTTCAGCAGGACGTAAACTCTTTTTTAAAATCTGTTAACGAGCAGTGAATTGATAGTAATAATAAACCTGTTTGAATCCTTGATATCACCATGATTCATGATTCAGAGGCGCATATACTGCTGGTAGTATGGCTGCAGGTAACTGACTGGAAGCACTGGACAGCGTTTGGTTTATCATCTCCATCTCAGCAGAAGATCTCAGTGAAACAATGAACACAGGCTTTGAGCATACTCAGATGTGTGTGTGTGTGTGTGTACATAAACAGGGGAAGACGCTGACCCTCTGCGACAGGTCAGCAGTTGGCGTGAGAGAAGTAACGGTGGAGGGGGAGGGAGGGAGCCGCCAACCATGTTGCCAGCAATCACCTTCCCAGTCCAGTGGCCAGGAGCTTGGATTAGCGGTGCTGTCACTTGCTGTCCGCTCAGGCCTGCTAACACGCTGAGCCCGAGCAGGCCTAAGGTGCTGGTGTTGATGCGCCACTTGACACGTAATTAAAACAATGAGCCGCGGCGCCGAGAACCGGAGACTCGGGGTGTTGCGGCAGCAGTGTCGACGGAGCCTGCGAGGCCCCTGTGGGTGCTCCGGGATGGGCAGAGAGCCCAAACTTAGCAGCCCCTTCAGCGGTGGCCTCAGCTGGGCCGTGGCACCGGGCGACCACGCCAGCTGAGGTGATGACGGCTGACCGCGGGGCAGCCAGAGGTTAATTGGAACGTTTAGAGGACAACGGAGCCTTTTTGTGGTTTGTGAGCAGCAAGAAAATAAATACTTCTAACAGGATCCCTCTGGCGCAGCAGAGCTGGCACAGTTGGTGTTCATCCACACTGTACCCAACCTGCCCTGTTCCCTTCTTTGCCACTGCGAGCGACGCACGTCAACAAGTATCTCCCCTCACTGTGAAGCATTGCAGCGCTGAGCAGGCGTGGCAAGACCTTGCATTCGGCGCGATGAGCTCCAGCCCTAAAACGATTAGCAGCGACAGTACTCGCTCCTCATCCTCACCGCGACTCGCTGATGTTAATGAGACCTGGACCAGCCGTCGCTGTGGGCAGACGCGCGGGGAGGAGGACGAACCGGGGAAGATAAAGAGATGATGACAACAGCTGGAGATGGCGGGGCTCGGCCCTGTCACATATCTCATTGGATGGGGGGGCGACGCCACGGAGGTGAGGCGCGATCTCTCCGAACATAATTCCTCCCTCCGGTCCACCGGGGGAGTTGACAGAGGAGGGGAGGAGAGAAAAAAAATGGAGGAGTTTAATACTGACGGTCATACTAATGCGCCTCCTCTTCTCATCCATCCAACCTCCTCCCAGCATCACTTCTTTTTTCCCTCCAAATTTCTGCCTCCTCTTTGTTTTCTACCTATCTTCCCCTCACCTTTCGTTGTACCTCCCTCTTGTTCTGCCATTCTACACGCTTCCTCTTTCTTCCGTCCATTCCTTTCCTTTCCTCTAATTCTCACTCTTCCTCCTTCTCTCCACCCCCCCCCCCACCAAACCTCCAAACAGGACCTAATTGGGAGGCGAGAGTGGGGGGCCAGACCTTGACAGACAGGAGGTCAGCGTAATTGCTGCTGGCCATATTTAACATTAAGATAATCAGGCCATTAATTACCCTTTGGATCATTAAATCAGCCACTTGCAAAATGAAATTTCGGCCTCTATTACTCACTTGAGAGACCACGAGGGGAGGGCATTTTTCCATCTATCAGCCACCCCTCCCAACCTCCTCTTCCCTTACTCTCCCTCCCATCCCTCCTGCTGCCTGGACAAAGCCTCTGCCGGCCTTGTCTCGTTCCTCAACCAATTCCTCTTCTTTTACACAGGTTTTAGTCACGGTTCTTGTTGAATGTGGAGAGATTTATGATTTGGATGATGTTTTCACATATTTGCAGTAATTTAGTGCACAATGCAAGAGGACGTTAAGCCACTAAATGATGTAAGTAGATGCATTTCCATACCAAAAATGGTAAATATGTCAACAGCAGAGTGGGGCTCCACAACTCCTCATCCTCATGTCGATTTTAGGTTTATTTACTTTTGAGTGTAACTCAAATCTGGCCACATTTACACTATTTTCTGAAGTTACACAGTTTAACTACAACATTTCATTAATCTGATCGACTCTTCCTTCGAAGGCTACAGGACAGGACATGTTGGTCAAGCAATGAAGTTGTTCTTCATAGCACAAATGTTAGAATTTCAGGATTTTTACATGCTTGCTCTTCTCCATGAAGTGAAGTTGTGCCAGAATCGTGTGATCTGAGAAGGCAAATATGTACCAGTCCTCAATAGCTTCTCCCCCATGTTATTGTGGACTTCTATTTAAATCTAACAGTTAAAAATTTTACCTAAATGGGTGCCCAGAGGAATAAAACATAATGTTAAGTGGCTCCAGCAAGACCACCCTTTGACAAATCAAGGTAATTATCAATTTCTACTATATTTATATGCAGCTGATACTCTCTTGAAGGCTAAGAAAATATCATTGATGGTTAGCATAGCATATGATGTTTTTTAACCCCCTCCACACAAGTTTTGTGTTTTTAGTGCGACTGTATTGGTTTGTATTTATCAGCAGTTACATGCCTGTAACCCCAGCGATGGTTTGTAATTTCAGAGGAGCAGTAGGCGTTGAGTGAATGCAACCTCGGTGACACAGCTTCTACATATCATTTCATAGACCGTCACTGGCACTCCATAAAGCTGTCATAAAAGCTCCACGCCTTCCTCCCACTGTGTCTCAGGGAACGTGTGAGAGACCCCTCCATGGATAAATACTACTATGATGAGGGACAAAGGCAGCATTTTAGCACTTCAACTACATCCTGTTATACACATAAGTTTAAAAAAACCTGTGAGAAAATTTAAGAAAAATTCAGGTGTGGATTTGGAAACACAGATGCTGTTAAACAACCTTATAGTAGCCACTATCAGTGTAAAAATTTCACACAACACCCTGACTTATAATTTAGAAAAAGTGTCTTTTCATTTGCTGATTTTGTTTAGACTAATAGTACAATACAATAGGAAAATAAACAATTATTAGGTGAATGTCTTACTAGAGGGTTAATAATTAAATCTTGAGTAATTTTTGAGTGCCCAGAACAAAACAGGTTTCCAGCTTTAACATCGGGAGGGTTAAAATAGCCTTTGTGTAATCTTAGAGGTGAAATGCAGGACTAAAAAAAGCCAGTCACAGAAGGTGTAGAAGTCACAGGGTAAAAAATAGCAGTCAGAGGTGGAGAAACGATGGAAAAATCAGAGGAGGAGGAGTAAAGATAGAAAGAAAACCAGGATTTATGGAGGGGAAACGACAAACAGCGAGCCACTTAAGGAATGGACTGATAAATACTATCGACAGGACAGCGATGGGGGAGAGAGGGGAGGAGAGAGATGGAGCTGCAGTGGAGCGTCGCGGGTTAATTGAGATAATATTGACCTCCTCCTCTAATCTCTTCAGGGGGAAACATGCTTCAGATTCATAAATAAATAGGAACATGAGCAACAATAAAAGCATTAGTGCCCTGATGGAGGAGGGCTAATGGCACGTCGATATCCAAGGATCGCTCAGTGTGAGTGAGTGTGTGTGTTTTTGTGTTGTGTGTATTCAGCTAAGCAGATACAGTCGTAAAGCTGAACTCAAATATATTGACTGTAGGCATCTCCTTGTGTTTTTATGTCCAACTTTAACCTGGATTTTGATTTATTGTATACATATTTTTAAGTGCTGTATTCACTCGCATCACTTTAATTCTTACTGATATTAATTTGGCTTTAATGTAGTTATTTAAAAATTATTGTGAGTACGTTTACATTGTTTTTATACTGAAAATTTGATTTCTCATGCACACTAACCTGAGATTCAAGTCTTATTACTAGGCTGTGAAGATCTTGCATGAATATTTTTGTCTGCTTTTGTTTTTAGCAGAAAAAACCCCCAAACCATAAACTAGTTAAGCATAAATGTAATCAAGAATAAAATCCTTCAAGTTTCTCTGTTAGCTGAAAATATGAAGGACTTTGTAAATTTTGTTACTGTGATTGCATTGCAGTTTCAGCTCAATGTATGTTTAATTGATTAGGATGATGGGTCCACGATCAGGAATTTATATTTTCTCTGAAATTAATACAATTAAGTCTGACACATTTAAACCTTTGTTAAGAGGACGAGTAATAAGTGACACAAGCACTAAATCTCAAAAAAGCACAGCAGAAAGTATAGCTGTGTGTACAGTTTTCATACAGTTGTTGTGCTGCTTGAGTTGGCATGTTGAATATATTTCGGATAGCTGGACTCACTAAAGGAACACTGCTTTTAATATTCATTTGTTTACATGTATTTGTTTTGTCTCGGTGCATGTAGGGTAAAAATGTTTGTGTATATATAAGTGAGTGTGCATCAGTGTGTGTTGGAGGGGAGTAATTATAAAGTGCTTCTGTTGACTAATGAGCGTCAGGGGGGCAAGTGGAGGGGGGGAGGACGGGGAAGTCGATCTTCATGCGGATGGCAGTCAGCTCTAATTTGTTATGATGGCTGCTGGCTTCCCAGGGCTGCAGCATCCGATAATTACACAGCATGCACGCACACACACACACACAAACAAACATGCAGGTACATGCTGATCAACACCAACGTCACGCTGAAGTTCACCGATTTGTTACTATCCCCTGTAGTCTACAAGACAGTGCACACACAGAGGTGGGCTTTTTATTGTGTGACATTTCTGTCAATATCAACACACTCAGTGTGAACCCTGCTGAGCCACACACTGAAACACTGCTCCCTGCCTGCAGCAAGCAGCACTGCACTGATATCCAACTTTCAATATACAAAAAATGAGATCTAAGATCTAGCACAACAATGACTCACTTTATAGGAAGTAAAGTTTTTGCTGAATGTCTTCTCTCTTGGAGACAGTTTTAGAAATGGCGTTCCACAAGGCTCATGTCTGGGTCCTCGTCTATTCACTATTTATTTAAAAACAGTAGTACTTCCAACCAATAAGCAACGTCAGGACTGCTGCCCTGACCTGAGAGATGAGAGATTATGAGAAATTATTCCCTGTAGCTTCGATGTAATCCTGTCACTTCCTGCTGCACCAGAAACAACCACAGTCATCTTTAGAATCTCGTCATTCCTTCAGACTACACTTCCAATTCAAACCTCCCAGTGGAGCCAAACTCTTTTCCTTGGATGTTTTCTACATTTCCTACCTGCTGGCGTCCGGTCCAGGTTTAAGGCGTCCCTGAGCGTTGGCCTCCCACACGCTGTTGGCCAGCTCGTTGCCAATGGCCGACATCACCTTGATGAGCTCCAGCGGCCACTCATCCAGGTCTAGAGAGCGAACCCTGGACAGGTGAGTGCCCAGGTTCCTGTGGATTCCCGAGCACTCAATGCAGATCAGGGCCCCAAGATTCAGACTTGCCCAGTCCGGGTCTGAAGGAGACAAGTTCACTCTATTAAAGACAATATACCCTTTTTGGGGAAAAAAAAAAAAGAACTTCGGTTTAATTGTTTATGTATATAAATATGTATGTAAATATGTTATAACAAACAAAGATTATTAAAAGGGTTCCTAAAAAGTAAGAATTCTGGATAAACAACCTTTATTTTAAAGGTCAATGAGGAAGTTTATCTATTTAAACTGTGTTTACAGAGGAAGATCAAGACATGAAATTTAAACAGTTGGTAAAAGCCAGCACCGGACAATCATTGCTCTTTATTTGTAGGTAGAAGGTGGCTAACAAGGCTAGAAGAATTTTAGACCTTGGTCATCATTACAGACCTTCTTGGTCTGTAATCAATAACTGAAATCCGAAAAAAATCGAATTCGGGAACAAATGGACAAAACTGGAAATGACCTCCGTCATTTTATATCTTAAGTTCTTTCTTTTGGTTTCGGTTTAAATGTGACGTGATAAAGAAAGAATGTAGGCATTACTGTATTCTTCCTTCCTATTGTCTCAAAAATGGGCAAAAAGAGCATTTGTAAGAATTATGATCTGAGAAAAGCTCACAATATTGGCCTGCTTGCTGGGAGAGATTGCATCTCTAAGGCTACGTTCACACTGCAGGCAAAAGCGCATCAAATCCGACTTTTTTGACCCTATGCGACCCATATCCGATCATGGTATGACAGTGTGAACGGCACAAATCCGATATTTTCAAATCGGATCTGGGTCACTTTCATTTGTGGTACTGAATCCGATACATATCTGATGTTTTAGAAAGCGACTGCTGTTTGAACGGTCATGTCGCATTAAATCCGTCTTTTACGTCAGTGACACAAGACAGACGCCAATTATCAGCACCGGAGAAGCGACCGAGAAGACATCGTGAACGCTTCCTGGTCATCCCGTGTAGATGTTAGTGAAAGTGTTGGGAAGACAACGTTGGAGAAACGTGAACATTTTATTTGTACTGTATAAGTACATAGTACATAGATAGTTGCAGATTCTGACAGAAATCAGCAACTATCCTTTGAAGTACCGCTCCTCTCTAAAACAGCAATAAGGATAATTATTAGGCCATATGTAAATAACAAAATAACTTTATAACTTAAAGCAAAATTGGGAAACGTAAAGTCCGAAACAAGTCTTTATATTAACGGCCATCATTCAAATAATACTGTTTGGTTTGGGTCTAAACAGAGTGCGTTGTGTGTGACGTCTTTTTTTTGCGCATGCGTGCCGCTTTGAGCGTTCACACTAGAGCACGTTTGCTGTCACATTTTATTTGTAGTGTGAACAAGCAGACAGAAAAAATTGGATTTGATCAAAAAATCGGAATTGAGCATTAAGACCTGCAGTGTGAACGTAGCCTAAGTTGGACAGTGAGAGGCTGAACATCCTGCACAACAACCTAAAGGATGGACGGAGTTTCAGGAATTGGACTTAAATTATGCAACTCCTTGAAATAACTGGACCCATTCTTGGATGGTGTCACATTTACACATAATTAATCCTTTCAGTCTAGTTTAACTCTGACCATTAAGAAGATACTCAGAAGGCATTCTTGCGTGAACCCTAAGAATCATCTTTCTTGACCTGTCTGATGGTTTATTTTTAGGAAGTAAACTGAAGGGTAATGGTTGTGTTAGTGAAGGTTTTGTTGACACTGTGGGTGGTTTGTACTCACTCGGTGTGTCGCAGTCGGCACAGCGACCGTTCCCTCGAATGCTTCGGATCGACTGCAGAGCCATCGCCTCTGTCTGGCTTGTCAGACGAGACTGAAACAAAGAAGAAGAAAAAAAACAGTTCTGGCTCACGTCTTTTCTTGACTAAATGTTTACTTTACAGTTTGAGGGAGAAAAAAATAGGATTTAAACACTGATCAACCTCTTGTGTTCTTGACAGCGCTGTCTCTCAATTAGGCTAAAAATGTTTAAAACACTGAGCATATGTGAGTCGCTGCTGTTTTGGGTTATGAGCATCAATGTCGGAGAGTGAAGGAACAACACGATACACAAATGGAATTGGTGAAGGGAGGGGGGGCCGGCGTCTTTTTTCTTCTTCTTTCTTTTTGGGTGGGAGGGCAATAAAAAGGCTGAGAGCCTGAGGCGTAAACACATCAGGCCTCGAATGAGACGCAGCCGCCTGCTGCAGGTGGAAAATGGCAATGGCTGAGGCTCAATGTGAGCTACAGTAATTGCTATTTTCTAATTATGTGAGTGAACGCGCGTGTGTGTGTTTGTGTGCATTAAAGGGCGATTTCGCATGTTTGTTGGTCCTGATGTGGACAAATGTGAAAATGGTGCGATGAAGAGACTGAAAGGCTCCAGGAGAACTCTGCTCACCTTGTTCTTGCTGCTCTCGCAGGACTGCAGACTCGCCAGGATCTGGCTCTCGATGACCTGAACCCAGGCATCTCGCTCCTCGTAGGAAGTGGCTTCAAAGTGCCACGTCTGCCCCGTCAGCGACACGATGGTGAACTCAAAGTTCTCCTCTTGTTCTGTCAGAGAGAGAGAGAGGGAGAGATGAAAACACATCCTGACCTTACTCTGACCATTTTGATTCAAAAGCTTCGTCATCAAACAGTCGCCAAGCAGAATTTAAAAATAAGAACAACGTGTGGATGCTCAGCTGAGGGCTGTAACGACCAACTCTCTCTCACATTGTTTGACAGGACACCTGTTCTACTGACCTACATGACCCCGCCCCCTGTAGCCAGGATATCACCCAAATTAGATTAGATTAGATTAGATTAGATAGAACTTTATTAATCCCTTGGGTGGGTTCCTCTGGGAAATTCGATTTCCAAAAAAAGCACAGCACCGACAGAAGTTACAGAGTTATACACACACACATATATATAAATACAGAGACAATATAAATAAAATATACGAAGGGGATAAATAGAATAAATAGGAATAAAAATAAAAATACAAGTGAAAAAACAAAAATACAAGTGAATTGCACATTTCAAGTATTGAGTCTATTGCACCGTTGACTATTTACAAAAGTATTGCACAAAAGGTATTGCACAGTGAGGTGAAGAGGCACTACAGCTTAGTTGTTCCCCCCTCCTTTGTCCTCCTGTTTCCCCTCCCTCTCCCCTCCAGAGAGGAGTTAAACAGTCTGATGGCGTGTGGGACAAAGGAGTTTTTAAGTCTGTTAGTTCTTGTCTTGGGGAGAAGCAACCTGTCACTGAACAGACTCTTCTGGTTGTTAATGGCCGTGTGCAGAGGATGCCTGGCATTGTCCATAATGTCCATCAGTTTCTTTAATGTCCTTTTCTCTGCCACTGTCACCAGAGTGTCCAGCTTCATGCCGACCACAGAGCTAGCCCTCCTGATCAGTTTTTCCAGCCTGGATGAGTCCTTCTTTGCTGTGCTGCTCCCCCAGCACACCACAGCATAGAAAAGTACTCCAGCAACCACCGACTGGTAAAACATCCTCAGGAGCTTCCTGCAGATGTTAAAAGACCTCAGCCTCCTGAGGAAGTACAGTCGGCTTTGGGCTTTTTTATACAGGTGCTCTGTGTTGCATGACCAGTCCAGTTTATTGTCCACCCACAGCCCGAGGTACTTGTACTTGTTGACCACCTCCACCTCCTCCCCCTCTATCTGAACCGGCAGTGGACCTGCTCTAGACCTCCCGAAGTCCACAACCAGTTCCTTAGTCTTTGAGGTGTTGAGTTGCAGGTGGTTTGTGTGACTCCATGCGACAAAGTTCCTCACCAGACTTCTGTACTCCTCTTCCTGATCATCCCAGATACACCCCATGATGGCTGTGTCATCTGCAAACTTCTGAATGTGGCATAATTCAGAGTTGTAGCAGAATTAAGGGTCCCTGGACCATCCTGCCCTCTTCTCTGCAGACATGTCAGCAGGAGAGGCCAGTCATTACAATCAGGGCCAGCTGGAGGGGGGGGGGGGGGGGGGGCATATGGATCTGTTACACAGAACCCCCTCAGAGGTTAATGGGACAATCAGGAGCCAATTACATCAAGTATGTGCGAGCCTGTTGTGTGGATTCAGGGTCGAGGACACTTTTTAAAGCAGCACCAGCGAGGTTTGACAACATGTCTGCAGAGTCACACATCAATGGGACCGTTCACTCAAAATCACATTTTAGTAAATTCAAATAAAGTCTCCACACTGAGACAGTTCTAATGGGATTTACTGCAATAAAATGTATAAAAACCTCAAAAAATGTCACAAAATTAGAAAAGAAATTACAGCTAAACTACATACCAGAAATGAGCAGTAACCAACAGACCTCTCCAGCTGATCTTTAAAACAGTAACTGAGCTAACAGACTGAGCCACATCAATACGTATCGACTGTTAGAATAAACAGGATATTCAGACTAGATTTGAAAACCTTCACCAATTTTCACTTCCTGTTAAATAAACATGAATTAATTCTTGAGTTCAAAGACTAAAAGATCCACTTTTTAGCTCTTCAAAGCTTTTTTCAAACTTCAGATGACTCATGAGGTGAGCTTCCAGCTGCATGCTGGAGTCTTCCTCAGATCTCCATCTTTATGTTTCCAGCTGCAGTTTTTAGCAAACATGAGCAAACACAAAATCCTAAATGTTATGATGAGGTGAGTAGAAACCGTTAGAAAAGTCAGTAATGGGAGCTCGGCGTTACAGGGAGTGCAGAATTATTAGGCAAATGAGTATTTTGTCCACATCATCCTCTTCATGCATGTTGTCTTACTCTAAGCTGTATAGGCTCGAAAGCCTACTACCAATTAAGCATATTAGGTGATGTGCATCTCTGTAATGAGAAGGGGTGTGGTCTAATGACATCAACACCCTATATCAGGTGTGCATAATTATTAGGCAACGTCCTTTCCTTTGGCAAAATGGGTCAAAAGAAGGACTTGACAGGCTCAGAAAAGTCAAAAATAGTGAGATATCTTGCAGAGGGATGCAGCAGTCTCAAAATTGCAAAGCTTCTGAAGCGTGATCATCGAACAATCAAGCGTTTCATTCAAAATAGTCAACAGGGTCACAAGAAGCGTGTGTAAAAACCAAGGCGCCAAATAACTGCCCATGAACTGAGAAAGGCCAAGCGTGCAGCTGCCAAGATGCCACTTGCCACCAGTTTGGCCATAATTCAGAGCTGCAACATCACTGGAGTGCCCAAAAGCACAAGGTGTGCAATACTCAGAGACATGGCCAAGGTAAGAAAGGCTGAAAGACGACCACCACTGAACAAGACACACAAGCTGAAACGTCAAGACTGGGCCAAGAAATATCTCAAGACTGGTTTTTCTAAGGTTTTATGGACTGATGAAATGAGAGTGAGTCTTGATGGGCCAGATGGATGGGCCCGTGGCTGGATTGGTAAAGGGCAGAGAGCTCCAGTCCGACTCAGACGCCAGCAAGGTGGAGGTGGAGTACTGGTTTGGGCTGGTATCATCAAAGATGAGCTTGTGGGGCCTTTTCGGGTTGAGGATGGAGTCAAGCTCAACTCCCAGTCCTACTGCCAGTTTCTGAAAGACACCTTCTTCAAGCAGTGGTACAGGAAGAAGTCTGCATCCTTCAAGAAAAACATGATTTCCATGCAGGACAATGCTCCATCACACGCGTCCAAGTACTCCACAGCGTGGCTGGCAAGAAAGGGTATAAAAGAAGAAAAACTAATGACATGGCCTCCTTGTTCACCTGATCTGAACCCCATTGAGAACCTGTGGTCCATCATCAAATGTGAGATTTACAAGGAGGGAAAACAGTACACCTCTCTGAACAGTGTCTGGGAGGCTGTGGTTGCTGCTGCACGCAATGTTGATGGTGAACAGATCAAAACACTGACAGAATCCATGGATGGCAGGCTTTTGAGTGTCCTTGCAAAGAAAGGTGGCTATATTGGTCGCTGATTTGTTTTTGTTTTGTTTTTGAATGTCAGAAATGTATATTTGTGAATGTGGAGATGTTATATTGGTGTCACTGGTATAAATAAATAATTGAAATGGGTATATATTTGTTTTTTGTTAAGTTGCCTAATAATTATGCACAGTAATAGTCACCTGCACACACAGATATCCCCCTAAAATAGCTAAAACTAAAAACAAACTAAAAACTACTTCCAAAAACATTCAGCTTTGATATTCATGAGTTTTTTGGGTTCATTGAGAACATGGTTGTTGTTCAATAATAAAATTATTCCTCAAAAATACAACTTGCCTAATAATTCTGCACTCCCTGTAAAATTTGATTGGATTTCTGAGTAAACCTCGTGGAGCTGAAAATCCTCTGTGTTTCTGTACGACTGCTTCCATGCCTCACCACAGATGTTCACGTTTGTTCGTTGACATGTCAGCCACATTTGGAAACCGTTAGGGCGCACAGACGGGATGGGAGGGGGGCTGAGTATCATCACCACAGCAGATCAGACTACAAGCAGCTTCTGTTTACAATTAACCCCGATCAGCAGGGAAGAGGAGGCGACACCGGGTAATCACTTAATCAAAGGATGGCCTCCAGCGTGCCTGATAATTCCCAGGATTCCACCGTCTCTGCTGGTGTGACCCGGAAATGCTTTCCTCCATCCAAACCTGCGCAGCGTCGGGCTCAGACAAAATCTCAGCAGTGAGCTCGGTAATCACTCACAACACGGGCGAGGGTTTCTGGAAGCAGCCGTTCATGACGAGCGGCGGCAGCAGAAGAAGAAGATGATGATGATGAGGGGTTTAATCAGTCGGAGAGCGGTCACGGCCGGCCCGCCAGGGAACAACCATTTGCTCCTCCTCAACTCCAGTCATTTGGCTAATTGGGATCGTCTCAGAGCAGCAGAGCCGAAGCTCCCCTCCGGCTCTGCTCTGGATAATCAATGGCCTTGTCCGAGGAGAGGAAGGACGGAAGGTAAGGATGGAAGGAAGCGCCCCGAGGCGAACGGCGGGCTGAGGAAGCCCCGCACTTCCAGATGAAGAGATTGAAAACACCTTTGCTCTCCAAAGTTTCTCTACTAGAGATAACTGAGGATCGTTTTCATCTGTGAGCTGCTGCAGGCAGCTGACGGCCCGAGTCGGATGAGCTCACGTTAATTAAAACTACTGTTTACAAGGGCCGGCTAACGGATCAAGGTTAAACCGATCTGTGCAGTAAACCAGCCGCTGAGCGCAGAGATTCAGAGAAACAATGATGAGACTGAACTTTTCTCATGAAAGCAGTGAAACGAGAGGGACAAACTGTGAAGGAAAATATTTAATAAAAGGTTTTCTCACAGTGGAAAAAAGCTGGACATTTTTACCAAAGTGGAGCTTCAAGCTGCTTTTTTCCAGGTGATGTTTTTGGGAAAGGATCCAGAAATAAGTTTTTAGAGGAAGTGACCGAATTAATCAACATTAACATTAATGAAGCCTAATTAAAACCTGCAGGTCCAAACTGAAAATGAGTTGAGAATAATAAAATGTTCAAAAAGCAGCTAAAGGAAAGAAAAATTCACCCCACAAATGTCTGAAAACTTGTTTGAAAAATATAAATAAAATCTGAAGAAAGCTAGACAAAAAATTCCAGTTACTTTATATTAATAACCATTAATAAACAAAATCTGTAAAATGATATACAAAGAGGAAGAAAACACTGGTCAAACTAATATTTCTAAAAAATATATTTAAAAAAACTTTTTTTAAAATACAAAAAATTGGAAAAATAAAAAAATTTAAAGAATTTAAAAACAAAATGACAGAAAAAGGTGTCAAAAAAACCCTTTTTTACTTTTCTTTAAAAGATACATTAATATAAATACATTTTATGGAAAACATTTATTTTGGTGTCTAAGAAGAAGAATTGTCCCAAAAAGCAGGAAAAAAATAGAAAAAAGGGCCCCAGATTATCACGAGAAATATTGAAGATAAAGCACTTATAATAATTTCACTTAAACTAAATTAAACCTCCAAAAACATAGAAAAACATCCAGAGTTTCACACAGTGCTCGATCCTGATTCATAGCCTGGAGCTTATTGACCTTTGATTATTAACTTGATTGCATAAAAACATGAGTTTTATTTTAGGAGCACCTGTTGCTGTCCTTCATGATTTACGGGGACACTGCGTGACTTCAGAGCGGGTGCTACCATCATCAAACTATCTTCAGACCAGAGGAAGTCGAAGCTCTGCGTATGAACGTGTGTCTGATGAAGGGCAAACTGTACATAATGCAGGGAGGGAGGTGTTCGGAGCTCCTGGGTGAACACCGGGTGCCTCTTCGTTCTAAATGACGGCTCACCCATCAAGCACCGCCTCAGCCCTGCAGGGTCAAGAGCCAGAATCCCATCATAATTAAATTCCCATGATTCTCTGTTTTCAGGGGGAAGGGGAGGGGTGGAGGCTGCTTGACAATTATGGAAACCAACAATCCAGAAAGGCTCTGCCTCTCTGCAGCGTAAATTAAACGGTGTTTCTGGATTTAAATGCTGCATGCTGACCCAGCGCATTAAGCCCGCTAATGAATAAAATCAGGGGGGAAAAGAACCACTCCCACCACCCACTTTTACTATGAAACCCCTGCCTGGACCTCAGTAGCAACACTAATCTTAAAGCATGGTAGAAAAATTACTCTGTGGAGCTTTTTAGTCTCTTTTAGCTCATAGTTTCAGTTCTCTGAGCAGCCAACAGCTAAAAGAAACAGGATGTCAGAGCTCAGGAGGAGGTGGAGACCAAAAGATATTCACTGGATTATATTATGATAGAAACTAGAAATGGAAACTATATTCAATAGGTCAAATATGAAACGTGGAGCTTTTAGCTGCTTTATATCCAGGGTGAGGAGCTAGAAGTAGGGATGGGTATCGAAAACCGGTTCTTGTTGAGAACCGGTTCCCACTGTTTCAATTCCTTGGAATCGTTTGCCACTTTTAAAAACGATTCCCTTATCGATTCCAGTCGCCCCGAATGACGTCATCACGTTGAGTAGCGTCTTTTACCCAGTAGGAAACACGGCGCCTGAGCGGCACAAACGCTCAAAAGTTTGGTTACACTTTATGAGAAAGGATGACAACAGGGCAACGTGCAATACTTGCAAAGTAGAGATTTCATCAAAGGGAGGAAACACTACGAACATGCAAAAGCATTTGCTCAAAAAACACGCGATTGCTTTCAACGAATGTCGTGTTTTTGATCCGCTCCGGACTAGCGAAGCTCAACCCAGCAGCAGCGGTAGCGTTTCCACGTCCTCTCCCGTTAATACTGCAGGTAACTAATCAATTAGCATTGCATATTATGTTAGCGCGATTTACCTTATTACAAAACCTGCTATTACTGTGCGTTGCATTTAGATAACCATGATGAGAGAGACAGAGTCTGGCTGGCTCAGATGCTGGCAGTTGTCGCTGCAGTCTACCGGTAGCGTCTCCTTTCAGGCCAGGATAGACGAATGTCACCCAGCAGTGTCTAAGTTTGTGGTCAAAGGCTTCCACCCATTTGCCACAGCACATGCCCCCGATTTCACTTTGGTAAGTGAATGTGTTTAATTGTAGGCAGGACATTACTGGATATTCTTGTGTAATTGCTACAGAATAATTTATGTTAAACTTTGTTATTGCTACAGGAGAATATTTATTTTATTATTTTACATATACATTTTTTTCCCTGGGGACCCTGTGACACCCCATTGAAGAGCCGTAGGCTGTGGCTCTCTTAAGATCTCACTGTTGGGTTTGTAAGGCCATGTTACTCCTAAATTTCTATCTTGTTCAAAGAGAAGATATAAAACAAAGTTCTGAGCTAATTGACCTTAGTGTTCTCCTTTTAAAAAAAAAAAAAAAAGAATCGATAAGAGAATCGATAAGGAATCGAATCGTTAAACAGAATCGAAAATGGAATCGGAATCGTTAAAATCTTATCAATACCCATCCCTAGCTAGAAGTAAAATGTAAGTGCAAGGACTAAAATTAATTACCTTTAACATTAATGAAGCTTAATTAATGCTGAGAATGTGCAGCTTCAATTTGCAAACGGGCCGAGGGGCAGAGGATAATAAAAGTGTTCAATGTTCACATTGTCTTCTAAAAAAGGAGAAAATATAACAAGTTTTAAAAATATAAGAAAATATCAATAAAATAATAACATTATTTTATATTAGTTTGGAATGAACTCCCTGAGAAATATTTTAGAAAATTATGAAAAAAAGCAATAGGAATAAAATGACAACATAAATTGGAAAAAGATGATAAAAATCTCTGAACTACAACTAAAATTGCTGTAAAATACAAAGAAATTGCTGTTAGTGTTAGTAAATGTTAATAAATATGTAATATTACTTAAGTGTCATAAAAATAACAAAATGTCCAAAAAATTAACACAAAAAGATGCAAGCAATACAGTGGTCCCTCGCTACAACGCGGCTCACCTTTCACGGCCTCTCTGTTTTGTTGAATTTTTTTGGTGCAATTTTGCATGCTTTTTTTTTTTTTTTTTTTAAACAGCGCATTGTGTTCTGCGTCCTGATAGGCTGTAGACCAACGTCAATCAATCTTGTGTCGTGCCTCCTGTACAGTACAGAATGCGTTCAGCTTGTCAAATTTACATCAATCTCGATCGCTAGCAGTGTGACTCTGAAGTGCTGTACTGTGCGTTTGTAAGTTTTCTCCCCAACAAACACAAGAATTTCGACGAAACGCCATCACCTGCAGGTGCCTTTGGTTTCATTCTATAATACTGGACTTATTTTTCTACAAGTTTTAAACTTTGAGAGTGTTTAGACAACAGAGAAAAGTGTGAAAATGTTCATGCCTGACTGAGAAAAGTGTATAAAGTGTGTAGTGAGGGGTTTTACAGCCTTATACATCTATAATAATTATAAAAAATAAAGTTGGCTACTTTGCAGATTTCACTTATTTCACTTATTATCGCGATAAACGAGAGACCACTGTATGACTAGAAAGTGTAAAAAGAGACAAGTAAAGTTGATAAATCTTCACAAAAATAATGCTAAGTGTCTAAAAACAAATCAGGAACAAAATATGTCCAAAGCTGTCGCAGAACATGCAGCATGTTGCAGATAAAAGGCCAGATATTTTCCTCAGGAAGTGGAGGAGACCAAATACGGAGCTAAAAGTAAGAAAATGCCAGATTCACATACGTGATGATCGTGTTGATGAGTAACTGCTGCATGTGGAAACAATTTTTAAGAATTTACTTTCCTCAACTTTATTTCAGACTTTTTACAGTAGTAGTTCATTTCACTAAAAATAACTAAAGCTCTTTCATCGCACGTTCATGGGTAACACTGCTGTACGTGATTAAAATAAACCTCCAAGATCATACTGGATCTTCCAAGCACATTGGATTGGGTAATTTCTCATTTTTCTAACTAATTTAAGGACCATTTAGCTGTCAAAGTTACTTTAAACCCCAAACTTTGAAGGCGAAAACAATCAAGCTTATTTTTTGAAGAACTTTCTAGAAAATCGTGTCTTTGTCTTGACAGTTTAATTTGCTCATTCAGATTGGAAATGAAACAAAATGTGACTTTAAGCTATAAAAAGAGATTTTAAATCCTCTGAGGAAATCTTCAAAAAACTCCCCCTGATTTCTTTTCTTGCCTTGTTCGGCCTGTGTTTTTCTTTCTCCATTCGCTGCTGCGTGTGTCTAAATGTATGCACGAGAGCACAAACACACACAAACTCGGACGCCGACCACGCCGCACTGTGCGGGTAATTACTGCCACCGCTCTCGGCTACTGTGGGTGACATTCGCGCAGAGAGAGGTGGTGCCGAGGCAATTTGTGAACTCTGACACTGGCAACCTTTAACGGCAGAAAAGAACAAACCAAATATACAGCATTTACAAGACGCAGGGAGGAATGGCGGCAGGAAGAGGGGGAGGAGGTGGGGATTGGCAGAGGGTGGGTTGGTGGGGGTGGGGGGCAGGACATGCATACAAGCCTATCATCCATCCGGGGTGTGAGGTGTTGAGGCTCAGCGGGAGGTGTATGTGTGTTTGAGAGTGGAGGACGGGAGGTGCAATGAGAGGGGAGGCGTGAGGGAGACAAAAGGGGGCCTCGGGAAACACAAATTAAAAGCCTTAAATGTCACCGCACACAGTATTGCTTTGCGACACAGGTCATTACTCCCCATATTATTCGCAGCCTTTTACAACATTAATAACCTGGAAAATATTGCAGCCGATTGTTCAGAAGTCGCTCAGAGAAAGAAATATGTGGCTCTGTGTTTTTATTTTTTTTGCTCTTGAGCAGAAGACGGAGAGGAACCGAACCACAGCACATACTTCATGAAGGAGGAAATCACACCAGAAGATGCTCTGGAACACTATCGCACAAAACGCACATCACATTGTGGTGTATCATCACCTGTACAGCCCATGCTTCCAGGGTGGGGGTGTTTGGTTGGCTGTGTCCTCACAGGTGAGGCAGGTGGGGCAAAGAAATACAGGGGAAGGGAAAGACAGATGCTTTCTCCACTGGACCAAACACAGATGGACACACCGAGAAAGAACTGACTGGATGATTTGCAGCAAAAAGACTCTAAGAACTCTTTAGAGGTGAAACACATCCAAACTGCAGGATGAAAATATCCCTGTGTGGTTTATAAAGTTAGAGAAATATTTTTTTTCCCCATGGACAATACTGCATTACTCTCACATTGATTAAGACATATGAGGTGGTGAAAAAGATTTAAAATGGCAATTCCAACATGTTGTACATGGATATAAAGTGGACGGGAAGGTTAACTATGAGTCCAAGTCGGGCAAACATCCCATACTGACTGCAAAAATACCTTAAAACTGACTATGTGAGTCATAAATCCATAAAATTTACAGCAACATATTTAGTTTCTTTTAAAACTATATCAGGGTTTTTTCAGTTTTTCTTTTTTTTCAGAAGTAACCAATCCATGTTCAGTTTACAGCTCAGCTAGCAGCTCACTTTCAAGTTATGGTCCATGATGAGTGTTAAACTCTGTACTGACCTCAATTTTGGTAAAAAAAGAAAAAAAGGTGTATAATTTAATATTACTATATATTATACTACTAATACTATAAATATCACTAATAACTAATTTTCCCTCTTTGATCGAAGTTGATGATTCATTAAAGAATTAGCCTTCATGTTATAAAAGTGTCTCAGTGCTTCTTGCTTAAACATGTAAGTGACTCAAACCCAGTTTCATCATCTTTTTCTGCAAATCACCAACTCATTCATTCCTGGAATCAAAAGCACAAATCTCCAGCACAGGGGACTCCAACCCTGCAGTGGTGGGAGGGTCAGGGTGGAGGTCAGTTGGGGGTCTGTCCGTCCCACCACAGCAGTTTTTTTTTTTTACCTTCTGAGTTCTGCAGACTGTTGGTGTAAATGCTGCGAAGGCTAGAGACGCGATTTAGTTTCCAAGCTTTACGTTTGGCTGCATCCCCCGACGGCAGGAAGAGAGAGAGAAAAGACGGCAGCGAGGAAGGAAACAGGAATAATGTGGGTATGAAGGAAGATCGAATGGGGACCCAAAGGAAGATTGAAGAAGGAATGAAGGAATAACAAAAGCAGGTCAAGCGGGTATGATAGAGGAATGAAGAAGAGATAACAGGCGATCCGAACAGGAACAAAGGAGACAAGGGACAAGAGAAGAGGAATGAATGAGGAATGAAACATGCAGGACCAAAGGAGAGGTGAGGCCAGATTTTAGGAATGAGACAACAAATATAAGACATAGACAGTAAAGGGGAAGAGGGAGAGAAAGAGAGAGACAGGTGTCAAAACCAGCAGTGCAGAGGATGCTATGGAGGGGGTGTGGCTCGGTGCTGAAGTGGGAGGAGCCAATAAGCACAATGAAGGGATGGAAGTCCGTGAAAGATCAACAAAGTACATCTTTAATCCACTACAAATAAAAAAATAGAACTTGGAAAAAATCTAAAGATGTCAATCAAAAAGTTTCTGCTCACATTTATCTGATAAAAAAATAACCAAACTAAAAATATTCATGACACTTTAAACCCACTGAAAGTCAAACAACAAGAGCCTCAAAAAAACCTGCTGTTGAGCTACAACTCAACACTTCCTCGAGATTTTCACATTAAAAGATAACCAAGAAAGTAAGAAAACTTATTTGCGGGCAATTTAGAGCGAAATATCAGTGTGTGATGTGTAAGGTTTGAACTTTTATTTCCTTTTTAGAATTGTGAGCTGCTGGTTGGATAGAATAAAACAAAAGTCAACTTAAACTTTGAAATTGCATTAGACAGTTTTCAGTATAATCTCTTATTTCATAGATATGATTAATTATTTTAATTAATCACCTTTAGCAGAATATAAAGGCAACATTCTTCAAAAAATATGGTCAAAACTGTGATAATGTGATTTTTTTTAAGCATTAAATCAAACCTAAGTGCCAACAAATGATGGGACGATAAAAACGCTGAACTTCTGTAGCTCCTTTGTAGCTCTGATTCTTCCACAGGTTTGAGCTCTGTGACCTTTGACCTCTGCAAACTCTGTAATATTCACTCCCCCCTGGGGCTACTGCGAGCATTTGCCACCAAAGCAACATTTGCAGAGGATGAAATACAGCCGCGGCTGACACTTTAATGTTAGTCCGCTTTGTTTTCCTCGATCTGCCACAGGAGGCGAGGCGAGTGACGGATGGAATGAATCAGGGTGGTGTTAAAAAGGTCACAGGTTGGAGCCCCGAGAGCGCGAGCAGAGAGGCTGAAGCAGAGACCAGAGTCATGGATCTGAGATAAAAAACAAAAGCTAAAAAATGAATCAAGAGGCAGAAGCAGCTTCATGATATAAGACACCACAAAGTGATGGGACTCAGTTAAAACTGTCACTACACTCCACCTACATGAATATCCAGCCTGTTACTCCAGTATGAGCTTTTTTTCAAAGCAGGGGGACGTGAAGTGTTTTTCCTCTCAGTCTAACTCAGATATTATTTGCCTCTAAGTCGACTCATGGTTTAAACCATGTTGTGTAGCCTGCTGGATCATCTCCTCAGGGATCAGGGATCTAAGGAGGAACCAGGAGCAAGAGTTTCTCTGGAGCTCGCTGATATCAAAAATCGTACATTAGTGGAAGTTTGTGAAAGCTTGTTGCTTTCTTTTTCCTCATTTTCTCACTTTCTGATGTTATAATGTACACGGTATGAAGGTATGTTATGAATATAGTATAAGTATGTACAGGCTATAGCTGTAGTGAGTGTACAGGCTATGTCGATGTTTAATTTGATCTTTGAACGCTTTGAAGTTTATTTGAACAGTTTGTTACTCTTCATGTTGTATACTGGAGAAAACGTTAAAACATCAGCAGGTCTATCCAGCACTGACGATAGTCTTTGTATTTTGTGCGTCTCATTTAAAAAATCTTGTAAATGTTTCTCACCAACCTGTCTGAAAAAGCTTAAACATAAGTAAGTAAAGTAAAATTTATTTATATAGCGCTTTTCACAGATAAAAAAAAAAAATCACAAAGTGCTTTACAACACAAGAACATGTTTGTGTAAACTATATAAACTTGTGTCAGAGGGAGAGAGACTAAAACAAAGTGACTGACAGGTAACTGCAGGACCACCTGGTCTTTCCTCCACAGAGGCCCTCTTTGTTTCCCTTCTGTTTGACCCTCTCTGACCCTATTTGACCTGTGACGGAGGGCGGAGCCCACCTTCCTGATTAAGCTGCGACTTTAAAGGAATTCAAGGCCTTGATGAAGCAGTCAGAGAGCGGCGTGCTGCAGGTGCACCGACCACCTGACAACAATGAGGTGAAGCTCTTCAGCTGAGACACCGTCACACACGAATGTGATCTGAGAGGCGCGCACACAACTTAAACATCAGCTGTGAGCAGCTTTCCGTGTGAGGAATCAAAGCCACCGTTTCTCAACTTAAACTTCAGGAATGTGGCCACAGATTCAGCTTCAAACTTTTGAAGCTGAACGAAAGAGACTGAGGTCAACTTTCAAAGCTCAAATGGCAGCCCGGTGTCGAGGCTGCAGATCCACTCATGCTCTCATTATGAGGATGGCCAACTGCCATGACCAGTTGGGGGTGAGGAGAAGAAGATTGGTCAAAGACATGGTGTGGAAGAGAGCCAGAGATTAATAATAACTAATAATTAAATGCTGAGAGGTGTATAAACACATATTGAGTGAAAAAGGTGACTGAAGAAGAAATACTTCACACATCATAGGAATCCCCCAGAAGCCTAGACCTATTACAGCATAATTAAGGGAGGATTCAGGGTCACCTGATCAAACCCTAACTATATGCTTTAGCAAAAAGGAAAGTTTTAAGCCTAATTTAAAAGTAGAGATAGTGTGCGTCTCCTGAATCCAAACTGGAAGCTGGTTCCAAAGAAGAGGGGCCTGAAAACTGAAGGCTCTGCCTCCCATTCTTTTCCCATTCCCCCCACACTTTTAAATACTCTAGGAACAACAAGTAGGCCTGCAATGTGAGAGTGAAGCACTCTATTGGGGTCACACAGTACTATGAAGTCATTAAGATAAGATGAGCCCTGATTATTCAAGACCTTGTGTGTGAGGAGCTTTATGTATGTAAGACATTCTTGCATTTTAACAAATTGCTGTGTGTTATCTGACTTCATGGATAGAAGTTGGGTGTCATCTGCATAGCAGTGAAAATGTGTGCTATGCCTAAGGGAAGCATGTATAATGTAGAGAACTAACTCAAAGACCACCACAAGTAAAAATGAAGAGCTACATTTGAGCTAAAATTTTCAGAATAAAAGTTAAAACCAAAATAAGTCAAAAAATGCCTATAAACTTGACAAACCAAGGATAGAACTAACAAAACTAAGAATGTTTAAAGCTGAAGGCTAAAAGAAGTAATTCGCAATTAACCCCGGTGAAACACATTAAATTGAACTAATCAAACTAGAACTAAACCAAAAAAAACCCCACATATCCAAAAAAATTAAATAAAAAAATCAATAGATGAACAAGAACTCTACCAAAGACAATAAGCCAAAACCAAGTCTGAATCAAAAAAGCATTGTGAAGAACAAAACAAAACAAAGTACTGCTAATGAGCAAGAACGGCACAAAAGAAGTCGTAGTTTGATCCAAAAATCCAAAATATCAGAGTAGAAACACCGACGTGAACTTGGTAAGTCCTTGTCAGTACACCTATAAAACCAACAAAACCAAGACCAAGTTAAAACAGAAAACTGAAACAACTATCATAAATCCTAACCCAATAAACTATGAATGCATTAATTAAACTAAACTAGATCAAATGCTACACACTAAAAAAATGCCCTTAAAAATCAAGATAAGTGAAAATCAAAACCCATTCATGGGTTTATCCCATCCTATCCCATGGGTTTAGTCCAAATGTAAGCGTGACAGAAGTCAGAATCAATGGATGAACCAGAAGTACACCAAAGATGACACGCAAGAATACCTTTAAAAAACATCTTCATGAATCTGACAAGTCCCAGTCAATACACCAATAAAACCAAGACCTGGTCAAAACAGAAAACTGAAATGCATCAGAACGGTAGTAAAACATCCTCATGAGCCATGAAGTCCAAATCCAGGTGAATACGGTGGAGCTGCAGGTCAGTGAGTCATTAAAAAGTCACGCACATTAGTCTGGCCAGAGGTCACAAAAAGCCCCATCTGAAACAAAAGATACTGGTGGGTAGAAGTATCACCATCACCACCAGGAACTTCCACTGGTGCAGCAAACTAAGGGTGAGAATCTCCGAGTGTGTGTGTTGGTGTGGTCCTACCTGGGGGAGCTCGGCCGCAGAGGGCGGTTCCCCCTCATGAATTACGCCAGGCCTCGCTCTGACATGAAGATACTTCACCCGCCCGCCCGGCGTGACAGGCGGTGAGCCAGCGGCCGGCTGAGCACGCTCAGTGCTTAATGGCTAAATTGGGAAGACTGTTACTAATCGCTTATTGAATAATGAAAGTGACACAGCTGATAAAAGATTTCAATACACTGGATTATTTATAATATTTCACTTAAGCCTCTCTGGCTGACTAATGTGGGGGCGAGATGAGGGAGTCGGGAAGCGTCTGATAACGAGTGGCGGTCAGAGGAAGTGATAATAAAACGCTTGCAGAGGGGGAAAAAAAGGAGGAGGAGGAGTAAAGCATAAGGAAAACAGAGTGAAGGAGGAATGAAACAGATGAGACAAAACAACGAGGAACAAGATTAGAGGAGAAGATGGAAATGAGGACAAGAACCAGGAGGGGAGACTGAAAACGAAAAAGGAAGCATTGAGGGTGGATGTGAGGAAATAAAGGAAAATAAAGGGATGGAAATGAGCAGAGATGAAGGCAGATGCAGCGTCAATCTGTCACTCAGACAGCCACTTGTCCTGTCAGCTGCTTGATACCTCACTGATGGAGGGACGAACATTACACATCTGCTGCTGCGCCACATCTGTTCAACGAGCTACTGTGTGTGTGTGTGTGTGATAAAAGATCTCGATAATTATCACAAAAACATCAATAATGGTGATAAACTGAGGAGGAATTTAGGATGGAATCAGCCAATCAGGATACAGCAGCGGGCGGAGGTCATAGATGTGTGGTGCAGAAACAGAACAGAAAGAAACACACAGGTTGATGTTTAGCAGATCTTTCTAATGTATATATTTAAGTTTAATTTGTGGTTTTTATTCATGAATGAATCCATATTTTATTCTTTTTTTTCCTTTACGCCAGCCACTTTATTAATACTAAGAATTTTCTTCTGCTGTGTTTAGTGTGAAACACTTGATATGACGCTGCTAAACAAATTAATATTGGATCCAGTCTCTCAGCAGAAACGATCAGCAACAACCCATTAAACCACAATGTAAAAGGCTTACTTTAGAGTTTTCTTGCATTCAGTTTCCTTGATCAATAAAGAAGACGTATTATTGTTCTTCTTGTCATGAACATAATACTACAGTATATAATATATATATTAAGCATGGCCCAAGTTTCAGATACTGACGTATACAAAGAAAGTCTGTGAGAAAAAGAAAGTGGGCTCGTTTCAGAGTAGAATCAAACTCCAAGGCTTAAAAGTAAAGTACAAAAACCTGCAGTTCCTCTAATGTCCACTTGAGGCCGCCTCCAAAAGTGAATCAGTCTCACATTATAAGATGTCCACATGTTCACAGCAGAATTAAGCATGTTTACAGCCTGCTACAAAAATTGTTTGGGGTTCTATGGCTACATTCCTCCTTCACAATAACTGGATGGTGAATTTTTAAAATAATTTACCGGTTTTAATTGTATTAAGGCTTAAAGTTTGAAAGGTGCAATGCCACTTTGACTGACAGGTGTATAGCAACACATGTGGCTACAACTGCTGAACGGTCCCTGAATGGGACTCAAGCTAATTCAGTTGTTCTACAGACTATTATAAACAAAAGAAAAAACACCCCCCCCCCTACAATAAATCAAAAATCTTTAAACATAATAACAAATTTCAACATCGAATCTAACCCAAGTCCAAACATTCATAAGGAATTGCTCCTCTAACTGTCCAACAATGATCGCCAAATGGCGGATGTCTCCATGCACTTAAATGATGCCAACCTGTCATATAAGCATATATAGAAGCATATACAAAATTAGCCATTAGTTAGTAACCAGGTCTCTAATTGGCTTTTTGTAACTGTCTTTAAGATTTGTTCTGATCAACTTTAGCTTCATCAGGTTATCTGCAGCTGAATTATTACCAAAGACAATGCTTTTCATGTTTAATGTCTGCAGTATTAATATGAAAGCAGGTTTTTCAGCTGTTGTTGGATTCACTAATATGGAGTTACTGCTGTGCATGTACACACTCATTGATCCACAGACTTTACAGAGAAGAGGAAGACCAAACAGGGTGAAGAGATGAAGGGCTGAGAGAATGACAGGATGGAGAGATCCTTTCCTCATTGAGGAGGTCGAAAATCTCAGACAATCACATGACTGCGTTTCCCAGCCTAGGTCCCAAATAATCTACTAATGTCACTATGAACAAAGGTTCAGGGTTTTCTTATACACTCAACAAAAATATAAACGCAACACCTTTGTTACTGCTCCCATTCCCCATGGGATGGACGTAGAGACCTAAAATTCATTCCAGATACACAATATAACCATCCCTCCCAAACAGTGGTCACAAATCAGTCCAAATGTGTGGTAGTGGGCACATCTGCTATATTGAGATAATCCATCCCACCTCACAGGTGTGCCACATCAGGATGCTGATCTGACATCATGAGTAGTGCACAGGTGTACCTCAGACTGCCCACAACAAAAGGCCACCCTGGAATGTGCAGTTTTTTGCGCTATTGGGGGTCTGGGGACCCAGAACCGGTCAGTATCTGGTGTGACCACCATTTGCCTCATGCAGTGCAACACATCGTCGCATGGAGTCTATCAGATTGCCAATTGTGGCCTGTGGAATGTTGGTCCACTCCACTTCAATGGCTGTGCGAGGTTGTTGGATATTCGTGGGAACTGGTACACGCTGTCGTATACGCCGGTCAAGCACATCCCGAACATGCTCAATGGGTGACATGTCCGGTGAGTATGCTGGCCATGCAAGAACTGGGACATTCTCAGCTGCCATCTGCCCTGAACAATGTGAACCATGATTCATCCGTGAAGCGCACACCTCTCCAACGTGCCAGACGCCATCGAATGTGAGCATTTGCCCACACAAGTCTGTTACGGCGACGAGCTGGAGTCAGGTCAAGACCCCGATGAGGACGACGGGCATGCAGTTGAGCGTCCCTGAGACGGTTTCTGACAGTTTGTGCAGAAATTGTTTGGTTGTGCAAACCAATCGTTCCAGCAGCTGTCTGGGTGGCTGGTCTCAGACGATCTTGGAGGTGAACCTGCTGGATGTGGAGGTCCTGGGCTGGTGTGGTTACACGAGGTCTGCGGTTGTGAGGCCGGTTGGATGTGCTGCCATATTCTCTGAAACGCCTGTGGAGACGGCTTATGGTTGAGAAATGAACATTCAATGCACGGGCGACAGATCTGGTTGACATTCCTGCTGTCAGCATGCCAATTGCACGCTCCCTCATTGCTTGTGGCATCTGTGGCATTTTGCTGTGAGACAAAACTGCACATTCCAGGGTGGCCTTTTGTTGTGGGCAGTCTGAGGTACACCTGTGCACTACTCATGATGTCAGATCAGCATCCTGATGTGGCACACCTGTGAGGTGGGATGGATTATCTCAATATGGCAGATGTGCCCACTACCACACATTTGGACTGATTTGTGACCACTGTTTGGGAGGGATGGTTATATTGTGTATCTGGAATGAATTTTAGGTCTCTACGTCCATCCCATGGGGAATGGGAGCAAAAACAAAAGTGTTGCGTTTATATTTTTGTTGAGTGTAGCATCAATACACAAACTTTACAAAGATAGTGGGATTTAAGATTTGAAAACTAGAAAATAAAGGTCGGGTCAGTTTTAAAGATGATGTTTTCATTTGTATTTTTTTAAAGAACTAGGCGGGGAAAGTGCGAGGCGAGGGGGAGGGGAGATGGCGTTACCTTCCGCAGTACCAGAGAGGCCGTCGGCTTTGAAGTTACTGGTGCTCTTCTTCCGCCGGTGCTTCTTGCGGTTGGCGTGCGGCGATGGCGGCGGCTCCATCTTTGGACTGGTGGTGCTGGAGATGCTGGGACTGGAGCAGACGGAGTCTCCCAGGCCTGTGTCTGCAAATTTAACCAAATAAAATCACAAATAGAACTCTACACTGTTGCCATACTGCTCACAAGTGATCAATGGGCTTCTCTCACTATAATACTGCAGGATCTTTACCCATCAGTAAAATAACTGTTGCTGTAGACTGATGCCAAATATAACTAAACAGAACTACTTGGGGGGTTTTGCTTTCTAAAGACCAAAGAGCTTTTTGGTGGGTGGAGGATAGGTCGAGGCACCCATCTTTTTCTGCAGTGTCTTAAAAGGGGAAGTTTATGGTTGTGGAGAAAAACATTCAGAGATAATTTGAGATAGTTGTAAGTTTAATACACAAGTGGCCTTTCTTGTTTTATCTGCTGAGAACTTTGGACAGGTTTTAAGCTGGTTCTGGATTAAGTTTTTGACTAGTTTCATTTTGGTTTGACCTCAGCGTTTTTTGGTTTTTTTAAACCTTTAACATCTTCGAGGGCTTGTCACAGTTCTCTAAATTAGTCTCAGGGTCTTGGTTCCTTCATGTTACACCAGACTTATTTCTTACACTTCATAATGGGATTATTGGGACTTTCTTTTAAACTGGTTTAAAACTGCTTTCAAAATAAATTTTCCATTGGGTTAACTTAGGTTTGGGTATGATTTTAAATTTGGTTTGGTACTGGTTTGGAAGAACTTACAAGTTTTCTGATTTCGTTTTTGAGTACCCTAAAAAAGCTTTTGCGGTTGCTATTTTTAATAACTTCTGGGTTAGTTGTGAGCCTAATTTTGGACTCTGGACCTGGCTTTGTAGTTGACTTACAGGTTATGGAGGAATTGCTTCATCAGTGGGATTAAACTGGAGTCTTTTGTCTCTTCCTGTAATTTCACACTGCTGATATTGCGATCAGGATTGTGTGAAGTCCAGGCCATCAGATACAGGACTCCCTGCTCTTCATTCTGACTCTGGCTTCAGCTCTTGATCCTGCTGCACAGTTACCTTTGATACTTCACTAATGACCTTAATATGCATGGTGGCAAAACTCTTTGGCACAGAACAGAAGCTGAGTAAATCTGAGCGCAAAACCTCACACCTCGACTGCTCTATTTTATAAGCAGAACAGTAAATGTATAAATATGTATATATAATATCCGGAATCACCACTGACGGGGTCCAAATGGATTAAAGTAAACTATACTGAATCCCGTTCCGGTCGACATGCAGGCTCAGACCTGTGGGCGAGCGAGGCTATCAGCACAGTGAGTGGAGTCTCTCTCTCTCTGCCCTCCACTCTTCACGCCGGCTGCTGACAGCTGTGACTAGCGGCGGAATAAAATAACATTCAGCTTCCATCAATATCACGGCGCGGCGGCCACACTGACACGGGCGCGGTGTGTATCTGTGTGTGCAGATGGAAACACGTGTGCACACCACACACACACACACACAAACGTATCTTGTCGAGCGCTTGCTGGCCGGCGCATCCCCGAACGGCAGACAGCCCCAAGGACGGCCATAACTTATTTTACAATCGTTTAGTCTCAGCTCAAGTGGAAAATGTGACAACTTATCTCTGCTGACAAGATGCCATCCCCGAGCGCGCAATTAACCGCCGTGGATTAACGGCCCTCCCATCTGCAAGCCGCGCTCCATCCACGTCAAACCCCACCACCGCTGCCCCCACCCCCACAACCACCTCATCCTGCTGCACTCTCTCTCAGTCCAAACTCTGATTGTTTTTCTGTGGTGTATTTTCTCTCATCAACAGTTTAAACACCAGCTGCTCAGACCACACAAACCACCACAGAAGAAGAAGCAGCTGGTCCAAAGACTACAAACTTTTCTTTGTTTTATGCTCCAGAAGGTGGCGGCAAAGCACCTGTGAGCCTAATAAACCTCAAAGAAGAAGCAGAAACTGAATTTTTTTCATGAGTTTAATCTTAATTTTAGTATTTATTTATTGCAGAATTTTATTTATTTTTGCATCTTTGCACTGTTTAATACAAATGTTTTAAGCAGTTTTGTAGTTATTATTAACTCTGACAGTTGATCTATGGAGGGCAGACCCCACCTAATAAAATATAAACAGGAGTATTTCGGAAATGATTGAATCTGCAGTATTTCCTCCTATTTATTTAACATGCTCAGTTTATTTACTTCTGTTTTTAATTTCCTTTCTGTATTTTTAAGATGTTATATTACTACTTATCTTTTCATTAGCTTATTTAATATGTAATATCTTTGTTTTTCTCATTTTTTTCTTCTCTATAATTATTTCCTATCATTTTGGCCTCGACACTGCTTGAGAACTGAGTGATGAGTTAACACATGTAAGTCTTGACTACTCGTTTGTCCCAATTATTTTTTTAGATTTCAGATATTGCTGTAAGATCTGTAACATTTCTCAGATCTCTGACAAAAGAATTCATGACTTCATCACCATTTTTAAGGTTAATTAATATCTTACTCTTGCATAAAGTACCTTTTAAGGATCCACAGGGACCTTAAAGGAGTGCCCTTACACCTATAGAAACTGTGTGTTTGTGTTGCCCCTGGGAGCCCATTGAGAGCGTTTCACAGCTTTAAACGTTATTTGAGGAAGGCTGGAGGCCCCAAAGAAGGAGCTGCCACTCAAGCTTAACATCAGGCTCATACACAGCCTGACAGCTGTCAGTCTCAGCTTCCTGCTCTGTGTGTGTGTTTGGTTAATACTGGCGCTTTAAGTCCTACACACCTATACACACACACAGACACACACACCAACATACACACACAGACAGTCCATTAGCTTGACAAACAGTTAAGGCAGTATTAGAGGTCTGGCAGCTGGATCAATGGGAGACAAATGATAGTCCCCCTCGCGTAGCTCCACGCTGGGGCCTTCAGTCCCATCTGTGTAGCTTCTCGTGTGACCTGCGGTTTAACTCAGGATCACATGACTCTGCGTGAGCGTGCCGGTCACTGACCTGTGCTGACTCCAGAGTTGGCGATGACGGTGGCCTCGGTCCACTGATCGGCGCTGGAGACGGAGTACGAGCGCTGGTGCATCCCCTCCGTGCCGCGGCTGTTGAAGGACACCAAGCTGACGCCGCTCGCCATCTGCGACACCGACGAGCTGCTAGTCACTGAGCCTGAAACACAAAGTGGAGACGTCAATGCGGCATATAAGGAAGATTCAGATACCTGCAGTGTTCACTTATCACTCATAACTTCTGTGAGAAAAGCTGCGTTAGCTTCTCTTTAAGAAACCTCCTTCCTAACAGCTCTCTTTCCTCTGATTGGACAATGACAGGAAGCCTGACGATAGCACCATACACTGAATATACAAAGATGGACATAGCTGTCCTTTGGTTTGTGGACTCCATCACTGGAGGAAGGTGAGTTTTTGGATTGAATTTGTCACGCTCCCCTCTACAGGCTGGGAGCAGTAACTACGGGCTCCATGTACAGTTAGCTCGGCATTCTGATCATTTTAACCAGCTGACTGAAGAAAACTGACACTTGAGCATGTTTCTTATGACCAGAGAATCACATTTAAAGCCCGTGCTGCTATTTAAGCTTCAAACGTCCCGAGCGTGGCACAGATCATCTGCAGACCTGCTCTTCCTTCCTTGGCGTGCACGCACACTCTCATTTACTTCACACAGAAACACGAGGGAGCCATAAAAGGCAGCCTCTCACGAGCCGGCTGCTTAAATCAAACCCTCGAGTCGGTGAGAGGCTGTGTGGTCCAGCAGCAGGGTGAGTCACCCCCACCCTCCTCCTCCTCATTCTCTCATTACAGCTCATTTCTTGGTGCTGGCTGAATGGAGCCAGGACTCTGATGGCATTAATATTCATGACAATAATTAGTACATGGAGTACAGCTCACTGAATATTCATGCTATTAGCTCGGGCCTCCTGCACGCGCGCATGTGTGTGTGTGTGTTTGTGTGTGAGAGAGAGATTTAAGCCTCATAAGCGCTGCTTTTATGTGTGTGTGTGTGTGTGTGTGACACGCAGGATTACGCTCTACCTTTTGTTTTACGACGTCTTCCTTCAGGTGATAAGACACGTTTGCTTCGAGGCTGAACTGCAGATTTTTCCCCTCCTCCTTTCAATCAATCTTTATTGACTCAGAACGAACAAAACAACGCTCGTGTTTATGATGTCAGAGCGAGAGTGGCGATTAGAAGCACAATTAGGAAACAAGTGTGTTGATGACGGGCTAATCGCTGCTGAGTGGAGGCGAGACTTCATGTTCACTCCTTTATGTTTTCATATTTCAGCTCATTTTTATTACATCATTTCAATAACGCTGATTCAGTTTTTCCGTTATTTAACACAACGCTTTTACCTCCAAACACGTTGTTGGTTTCTACGTGTGAATGCTGACAGTTACATTTAAGCCTTTCAAAGACACTTTTAGAAAATAAATGCAAATTTCTTTTTCTTTATGTTAGTTTGTCTCAATAGAAATCTCAGTTTTAATCATTCTCCCAATAACAGTAGGAGAAATGTGAAAACCTATTGTTGTTATGGTATCATTTTACAAGAAATAGAAGATTTGGATGTTTAAAATAAAATGAGACATCTAAAAGCATGAACATGGAGTTTAAACAGGTATCTTACTTAATTACAGTGATTAATAATAATTTCACAAATTAACCATTAAACCTGGATATCCACATGAAAATTGACGTAAAGACTCGTTACTTTAAACTATAACAAATGGACTTCCTGATTGGATGTTTGATAGCAGGAGTGAATATTTTTGAAAACGTAAGTTGCAATAAACTAAATAGAAAACTTTTATTTAGATTTAAATGCATCCTGGTAAATTCCTTATAAGTAATTATGGCTTTTGTTTTGAAAAATTAGATACGTTAGAGCATGCACTTCTAGATGATGAATTCTGATTATTGTAAACGGGTGTTCAGCAGTAAAAAAAAAAAAGTTGAATTTCAGGTAAATCATTGCCGTCCAATCACAGAGGAGGAGGGGTGTGACAAAGATCTCCCTTATACCTATGGCTGAAAGGTTTGAAGGACTGATACAGACGCTCTCAGGTGTCAGTTTACAGGCCTCACCTGAAGTCTGTCCGAGCTGCAGGCTGCTCATGTCCTTCGTCAGGCCGTTGGTTTTGGGGCTCGGCATGGCGGCGCAGGTGGATACGGCGCGCGGTGGCCTCTTCCCCGGGACCTTCACCGTGGTCCTGAGCAGGTCGATTTCCTTCCCGTGGACGTTCTGCATGTAGTCCTGACAAACAGAAGGCAGCATTCAAACTTTATTGTGTTGAAGTCCCGTAATCTTTAAACCTACATGAATCTCAAACCCATTTTTATTCGTACGAGTATTCAGACATTTTACAACCGTTTAAACCAGAGAAAGCATTTTAAAAATGTAATTACATGCAATCATTGACCAAGCAGGCCCACTGACAGCAAACAAACACATGGGACAACACTTAGAGCACAAAACACAAAGCAAGTAAAATGAAGTGTGCGTGTAAGCGATCTCATCAACACGAGTGGGATTATTTGGGATAATAAACCTCCCAAATCCGTCAAACATACAATGAAAACAAAGCAACACTAATCCCTTAAAGCGGCACTGAAGTGGCCCAACACTCGGACTCTGATTGGCTCTGCCCGTTCGCCAATGTGCCTGAAACAAGAGCGACCACTGTCAGGGGCCTCGGCAGCCCCCCTAGCGAGGAGCCCCCCTCCGGTCCAGACCGGATGGATCAGACAAGAAGTGGTGTTTAATGACGAACGAGAGGCGCTTGTTAAATCCACCCCCACCTCTCTGACGGTGGCAGAGAATCAGTGGTGACCCAAGAGAAGCACGGCACCTTGGGAGGTCGGCCTCCTCTTCAGGATCAAGGTGGTGATGAGAAACAAAGCTTGTGGATTAAAAAGAGAGTCTGATATATATATTTTTAAGACATAGAGAAGGGAAATAAGTGTTGGTTTGGAGAAGAAGGCTATTACAAGTATATATTTTTTTCTATCTGAAGAAAAAATAATTATTTCACATTCTTAACCATTACAAAGAACTATCTAATGGATCCAGATGTTCCATAGCAGGACAATGAGTCGAGAACATCCAGCCAGTGAACCTCTACAAATTTAAAAATGTGTATAAAACCAAGCCCCAACTATAAAACAGGACAAAACAAGTCTAGATCAACCCAAAGCGATTCCCAATCCAAGCTAATAAATGAGTCTAAATGTAGGTCAAAACAGCCACAAAAATGGTTCAAAGCAAACTTTATAAAACCAGTTTAAAATATGTCCAAACCAATCAAGGTCAAAACCAGACAAAAGCAAAGCAATAAAAGCCAAAACAAACTATTTAAAACTAAGATAAAACCAAAGGGAAACACCGAACCTAAAAACACTCCAAAGACGTACCCAAAGCCAAGTACAAAACCAAGTGGGAGTTTGTCTAAATAGTGTCCAAAAACATAACCCAAAATCAGTCCAACGTAACGACTGAAATCCAACCTCAGAGCAGATACCTGATCTAAGCAACATGAAGTTATTTTGATTTACCTGAAAAAAAGAAAAACTGAGCCACAACTTCCTGCATCGCCTCCTTTTCACTATTTATGAATGTCGAAAAATTGTAATAAGCCATAAGACGATAACCTGTTCCAGTGTATTCTGGAAAATACCAAACCCTCTTTCACTTTCCACTTGGATTCCTCACCTAAACTCAACCAAAGCTTGACACCAACTAATAAAGTTTCTTTTTTTCCCCATTTTTGTCAATGTTGTGTTCATCTCTGACACACTACAGCTTTCATTAGAGCTGCGCTGCTCTATACAGTTGAAGTAATTACTGTTAAATGCAAACTGTTCGTGGCATTATTTCAGAAAGCATCCTCGGTTTGCTGTTATTGCACAGACTTGGATAATAATGCACACATTTATAACACACGCACACTCTTTCAGTGTTTCCCGCCTCCCTCTGGCAGCTCGGCTGACAAAAGGCCAATTCAAAGCCAAGTGCTCTCGACGGTGTCTTAACAAGCCACTGGAGAGCCCTCGAGCCAGGGGCCCGCTGGGTAAACCCTCCACACCCACACAAATGCGCACACACTCACATACACACCCCTCCGACAGATTGACCGAGGTAATTGAGTCTCCATTTGCATCTGAGAGCTTTCATCATCGGCCCGATCGTCCACACCACGCAGCGGCGTCCAGGACGGATGTGTGTATCGACCAAACAAACCGACAGCAGGTGGTGACGAGTGTGTGTGTGTGTGAGAGAGGACGAGAACATGTTGTCAGCTTATGAACGCGGAAGAAAGAAAGTGTATTTAAGAGTGTGTGTGTGTTTGCGTGCAGTCAGTATAAATGGACGCATTAACGGCAGCATCAGTGTGAAAAATGCAACATGAACTGAGAGCTGGATACTGCTGACGCCAAAGGAAACATGAATCCATAAAGAGCGAACTACTTCACAACACGATCGATGGGTAAACAGACGACAGCAGATAAATGAGAAGAAGAAGAAGCTCTGCGATCAGACTGAAAATGTGGAGAAAGTGATGAAGGTGCAGAGATGACAGGTACAAAACCTAATTTAATAACAGTTACAAAGACAAGTACAAAGTTGCTCCATAACTAGCCCGAACAGGTCCAAAACCAGGTCAGAACCAAATGCACAACCCAGACTAAACATGTCCAAAACAAAGTCACAAACCAAGCCCAAAACCCAGACTAAACATGTCCAAAATCAGGTCACAAACCAAGTCTAAAAAGTAGGCTGAACAGGTCTAAAACTAGGTCCCAAACAAAATCTAAACATGTCCAAAACCAGGTCAGAAAGAAGTGCAAAGGCTAGCCTAAACATGTCCACGTTGAAACCCATGTATAAAAATCGGTGCAATACCAAGTACAAAGTCAAAAACAAAACCACCTTAAATAAGTTTAAAACTAAGCCTAGGACCTACCTGAACAAGCCCAAAACCAGGTCAGAAACCAGTGTCAAAAAACCTGAAGAGATCTATAATCCATGTTCAAACCTAAAGCCTAAACGAACTTAAACACATTACATAACAGGTTTTTATGGTTTGTGTTATAAATTACATCTGTTGATATGCAAACTGTAAATGTACATTGCTTTTAATGCAAAATTATCTCAATGGACAGAAAACTGTAGTGTCTTCAAGTTATTATCTAAAGACTAAAAACTGAACTTGCATTTAAGATTCACTGAAGTTAGAACTTTCTATTCTAATTCTAATCAATTATTACTTTTACTGCTGGATTTCGTTTTGAACATTTGGATTTGGGATGTTTAAAAATGAATGTTTTAAGACCATCTTGGTTTCTATCTTGTGTTCACTCAGCGTTGGTTAGCTCTTTGCCTTAGTTTCAGGCTTATGAACACAAAAAAAGAAAAGAAAAACTGACTTCTAATCATTCTTTCTTGCACAAGAGTTTCTAAAAAATCTCTGCTCTTAAGTGCTCTTAACAACTCTCACTGCTCAGAGTCACATCGTGACAAGAGGCGATTAATTACTCTCGCCTTTTGTTGGCCTGATCTTCTCCTCTTTAGACTTTTCTTGGCAATTAGGTGGCATCTATTGCCATCCACTTAATTAGCGGCATTAATGTGATTTCTTTGCACATAGTCGGGCAATTAGTGGTGCTGATTGAGTTTCATTCGATTAGCCTCCGCAAACACGTTAATTGACGCCGGAGCTGCAGATGCAAAGCATTCAGGAAAACCTGGCTTTTGGTGCTGGAGGGGGTTTGTGTGTGTTGATGTGTTAAGTGATGAGTTTTAACACTAATTTACTGCATCAGCTGCTCTAATGGCTGATGGACGTGTGCAGTTTGGTGAAGTGTGGATATGTCTGAGCAAATCATTTGTGATTTAATGTTTCTGCAGATAAAACCAATAGTCAATTAGTCAAGAACAGCATAACAATAATCTGCAACTTCTAAAATGCGCTAATCATTGTTCATTTAGGTCATTTTTCAACCTAAAACAAATATTTTCAGGTTCTAAGATACTTTTTTGTCTGTCGGTGGGTTAAAACAAGAAAATCCAGGCAACATGGAGGGGACCTTTCATGCTTTTCTGATCAGCTTTGCACAAAACAAGCCATCCGTTGTCAAACAAAACAATCTGAATCCTGAAGAGATCAAACATGATGTCCAAGCAACCCTGAATCAGTGAAATGAAGGCTAAAACCAGTTCAAATAAGTCCAAAAAACCATCCAAAACACATAATTACTGAGCAGAGACCAACAAGAATGAAAAGAAAGCGAGCATACTCCTAAATTACAATGTTTCTAAATCAGATGTCTATAGAGTCCTTTACTCATTTTTTCCACAGTATTTTTCACTCCCATCTCTTGTAGTGACCCCAGCACTATCAAGTGGTCAATCAACTGTTTTCCAACCGCTCCATCCACCCCAACCTTATCCTGTCACCTCCAGTGCAGTTCATACATGTATTCCTTTATTGATTCAAAGCAAAAATATCGCCGCTTCATAAGAGATACAGTGGTCCCTCGCTATAACGCGGTTCACCTTTCGCAGCATCGCTGTTTCGTGGATTTTTTTTGTGCAATTTTGCATTTTTTTCCTTTTCTTTTTCTTTTTTTTTTACAGCACATTGTGTCCTGATTGGCTGTAGACCATTGTCAATCAATCTCATGCCGTGTCTCCTGTACAGTACAGAATGCGTCCAGCTGGTCAAATTTCTTCGATCACTAGTAGTGTGACTCTGAAGTGCTGTACTGTATGTTTGTAAGTTTTCCCCCAACAAACACAATCATGTTGACAAAACGTTTTGCACCATCAAAAGCAACCGTGGGTGGTTTCATTCTATAATACTGAACGTATTATTCTACGAAGGTTTGAACTTTGAGTGTTTAAATAAGAGAGAAAAGTGTGAAAATATTCGTGCCTGACTGAGAAAAGTGTATAAAGTGTGTAGTGAGGAGTTTTGTAGCCTTAACACATGTATAATAATTGTAAAATAAACTTGGCTACTTCGCGGATTTCACCTTGCGCGGGCTATTTTTAGAACGTAACTCCCGCAATAAACGAGGGACCACTGTAAACAGTATTTTTAAAAAATAATCAATAAATTTCATTTATGTTTAGTTTAGAATTTGCGATTTTTAGCTTCTAAATATGTGAAATTGGCTTCCTTTCTTTGTTATTTAAAACAGTTTCAGAAAATTCTTCCAGTTTTCGACTGATGAACAGATTAATTAAACCACTTTAAAACGCAATCTTGAACTGAAGAATGCCCACATGGAAAATACGATGTAATTAAAGAAAATTATGAATACATTTTCACAACAAGTAAGAAAGAAAACAAAGTAACCGTATTAACACTATTACACACTGAAATGCTTTTTGTGTTCATTTTTATGATCAAATTTGTGATTTTGTAAAGCACCTTTTTGCACAAAACAACTGTATGTCTACATTTTAACATAAAAGAAAAAGAAGTCAAAATAAAACAAACTGATATGCACTCGTGGCCAAAATTCTTTGAAAACAAAAAAAAAAGACAAAAAAACGTTAATTACACAACAAAAATGTGGCAAAAACCTATCAGAGGCAATACATCTAATCTGACTTCAGACTGAGCAAGAGGACAGAGAGAAAACGAGCAGCAGACAGAGTGAAAGACACAAAAAAGTGTGTGTGTGTGTGTGTGTGTGTGTGTGTGTGTGTGTGTGTGTGTGTGTGTGTGTGTGTGTGTGTGTGTGTGTGTGAGAGATAATAAAGCAGCGTCGGGGGCAGGATATTGTGCCAACAGGGCAGAGAGCTGGGGCAATTAGCAGAGACATTACAGATGATATTCACATCATCAGCGCCGACGTGGGCAAACAGATGACGAGTCCTAATTAATACACAAGCCATCAACACACACACACACACACACACACACACACACACACACACACACACACACACACACACACACACACACACACACACACACACACACACACACACACACACTCACACTCGCAGGGGAGAGATGAAGAGCAGCAGATAGATGGAGGTCAGTGCAGGCTGGCAGAGCGCTGCAGTCTAATAAGCATTCACAGTGGCTGTATGTGTTTGTGCAATTGTGTATGTGTCTTACGTGTAGGCTCGGGTGATAGGTGAGCAGACCGTTGTCACACAGCGTCACGTACTTCTTCTTCCACTCCTTGTTGAGGGATTTACCGCTCCTCTTCAGCAGCATGCCCTGCAGAAAACACACAGATAAACACACTGTCAGCACACGCCTTTCAATGCAGCTGTGCACTTTGAACATAAACAGCATCATCATCTGCAAAAGAAATTTCTGAACTCCACTATGATAATCCGCAGCCTCTCCGATAAGTTCCTCGGTATGTAGATGTACTCCATCGTCGCTGTCTTGAACGGCAGCTCTGCAGCGTCGGTGAGCTCGACCAGCTCTGGTTAAAGTGGCCATCAAGCGCCCAAGCACACCGACAGAGCAAAAGTAGAACAGCTGTGGCGCACCATTATGGTCAAGTGGGAGTACATACAGGGCAGATGCCACAATCCAAACAGGCAGTGTATGCTCGCTGTTGTCACCCAAAGTGAGGCCAAAATGGTCATGCAGTGAGCTCTGGTGTCATTTTTGTAACCTGACTAAATCTGTTAATAAAATACTTTGACGACGTCGCTTCTTTTCTTCATTTCTTGACATTAAAAATTTATAATAGCTTTGTAGAGATATTATTGAAGGTAATGAATGTGTTAATGGAAAGGTTGGAACAGCTGAAGGTGAACAGTACAACCATTTTGAGAAATGAACAGATTACCAACTTATTTGATGGTTTCAATGTTAAATTTGGTGATGATACAGAAATTACTGGTTTGATCACAGGAGATTTGACTCTTTACATGGTAGTTTTCTTCAGTTAATGAAAAAAGAATCTTTGATTTCAAAGTGAGCAGGAAGACATCCCAATAGAAAGTTACTGACAGTGAAGTCTTGCTGGAAATGAATGGAAATATTTAGGGACTCATTTAGGAAAACCTAGCTTTTTCGTGCTGGGGGGGATTTGTGTGTATGCTTAAGATCCGACTGTGATCCAGTCTTTGGCAATATCAAACAAACAAAACTATAAGCACACTTTAGCCTCAAATGTCTCTGTGATTTCACATACAGAACCAAAAAGAGAGTAAAAAAAACACAACTCCGTTCAAAAGTGGACAAAAAATATATGGAAATTATTGTCCACTTTTGAGTCCTAATTGTGCATTTTAAAGCCTCTCGATTCCTCGATCTTTGTGCGCGCTGGAGCTAAATGACGTCCAGAATCGGCTGAGTGAAGCTAATGAGCGAAACGAGAGAAACAACATTTAAAAGATCAGAGATGAGAGGAGCTGGATGTGAATAGATGGAAGGAAATCAGCGCTCATTTAATTGTCTGACTATCTTTTTGTTCGCTCTCTCTCCTACGCACATCAGCTGCGGCTGACTGACCGTTTAGGCCAAGCGATCGCCCGCTCACCGCCCACACTTCATTAGGAGAGAGAGAGAGCAGGAAGGTCAAAGAGAAGGCGAGAGAGCGGGATCAAAATAGGAGAAAGAAGCAGAAAAAAAAGAGGAGGCAGAGGGAAGAGGGGGAGGAGGGGGGATAAAACTGTCCGCTGATTAGCAATTACAGCCGCGCTGCCACGCGTGTCACTTCACTGGACCTCTACAACATTAACACTCCGACAGAGGGTATTAATAGAGTCCAGCCGTGAAGGGAGGAAGAGGGGGAGTTAGAGGAAGATGAGGAAGTGGGGAGTGAGACGGACAGGCCAGGCTGATGGACAGAAGCCTGCTCGCCGGCGCCCTGGCCGCTCAGCTTTCATTAAGGCGGTCAGTAGTGGTGGGATAGCGCGGTAGGCCCGGGGTGACCCTCGCCGCCAGTGATGGTGCATTCAGTGTAATTGGCGGTGACATAATGCCATGAAGAAACGTCTCAGAGTGACAGAAGCAGGGGAGGAAAGGACAAGATGGCGAGCTATGAAAGAAAGGAGACCAATTTTTACCCTGGAAGGTCTAAAATACATTTTCAAGAGTAATATATGAGACTGAAATTCGTCTTGTAAGGATGACACCAGAGGCAAAGTAGAAAATAAAAGATTGAATAAACTAGAAATACCCCAGAAAGGCCTTTAGTTTTGTATTAATAAAATAATACACCTCTATTACAGACAGTGAAACACAGAGTAAGGTTGGGTAGGACACCGTTTTACATTTAGAGACTGTTTAAAAAAAGGATATAACCCATTGTTTTCAGAAGATCCAATCTAAATTCTCAAGGCTGGTGTTTTGTCCACAGCCTTATTGGATTTTGGGGCCAGAAGTGAACAAGTTGATAAGTGATAAGTTTAATTTGATCGGCCAACTTCAGGAAACCTGCAAAGGGGTAGGTAGATTCTACAGTTTCCTGCACCAAACCTTGAGCTAACCTTCTAACCTTCTGTTAGTGCCATTAACAACACAAGCCTTTTTGTGTGACAACAACACAGCAAGCCAAATTAGCTACAGTTCCTCTAACGTCCATTTGAGTGAGTCAGCTTCAGACTCTAAGATGACCAACTTTACAGCAGAAATAAATATGTTTATGACATCTTGACATTCTACTTTTGCATCTTTTTGGCTACAAGATACCAAAATGACAATGGACATTAAGCTAAGCTATGTCGATGTCTTATTAACAGTCTGTCTTCAGCTCAGACATCAAGTGATACTTCAAAGCTGTTACTGCTAACAATGAGAATTAACCTACATTTGTCAGGATTATGTTTCATTTAAAATCATATTTAGAGCCCAAAAACACATAATAGAGACAGATAGAAGCATGTCTTGAGTGGAACATTCCTTTAAATTGTATAATTATATCACCATAAAACCCCCCAAAAATACAGTGATATATAATTTAGGTCATATCAGAATAGATGTTCAAATGTCCTGCTGGTATTACAGACAGTGAACTCCCCACAGACACTCGACAGCAGTGATTCCACTAATTTCAGCTCATGTCACGAGGAAGTGAAACAGAGCAGTGTGTATGCGTGTGTGTAACAACAGGGCTTCCCCACGGTGCGCTAAACACGACTTGACGAGCTTCCTGCTGCTCTGAAGTGAAAGCTGCCGGCAGCCGTGCAGCTGTCAGGCCAGCTGATCATCCATTACTGCCTGTTAGTGAGCGAGCGCCAACATGTTTCCCGGCAGAGCCAGCCAGCCAGAGAGGACGTGTGTTTACATGACGACCATCATCCAATAAGACTTCAGGTCAGATAACTGTGGTGCGGGCTTTTCAATTATAATCCATCAGACGGATCATTTAACAGATAAATCTACAGTCTCAACACTCAAGAGGGATTTTTATTGTCAAGGGACGGGTGATTGAAATTAGAGTCACTCATGTAAACTCACCTTGACAAGTAAACACTGGCGATAATCATTTGAAGCAAAGAATACTTTAAGATTGTTAAGAAAATATATTAAGATGCTGAAGGAAAGAAAAGAGGAATAAAGAACCTGTGACAGTAACCAACCAAGAAAAAAAGATAGCACTGACTAAACCTCTGAATTATTAGACACTTTAAGCCTTAAGAAGGCAGTTGGTGGAATTTGGAGTTGGTGCATGCAGCTATTTTCATACAGATGTTAGTTTTTATAAGTAGCTGTATGCTCAAAAAGCTCAGCTGTTTAGTTATTGTTTCTTCAGAACATCAAGCTTGTTGCAAAGGTCAGTGTCCTTTCCTTCAGTTCTTTATTAGAGCTCTGATTTAAAAAATAAAGGATACTATGCGCTGGATCTATTTTGTCTACACTTGTTGGAGATTTTCTGAGCGTTTGAGTCCAAAATGTGAATGTCTGGAAGCTTAAATAAGGTTTTCTTTAATGGTCTTTATATTTGATTCAGTTGAATTTTTCACTCTGAAATAAAAAGTTTTCTGTACATTAAATGGAAGGAAAACAATTTATTAAGCACATAAACTGCTCAGCTGTTTCTTATTTCACTGGCTTGAAAAGTCATGCCCTTCACCTGGATCAAGGATTCGACAGAGACCCTTTGGGCCAACGCCTCTTTAACCATCTGAGACCTGATATGTTGTTGCTAAAGATAACATGATAAAGGTGAAAACTCTATCTAGAATCTCTCCAAAAATGCTAGATCCAGATCAACTCCTAAAATTTATCACGCCTGTGGGGCCAAGTAAACCTTTGTTAAAAGGTTTTTTGTCCATAGCTTTATGAGTATCCCTGCTAACAAAAAAGGAAAGCAATAATAACTTCCACAGCGGATATGATCGTTCAAAATACCCCTGAAAAATATGGTTTAATATGGCAATTACATCTGTACAGACTGTGAAAGCAAATGTGATTAAAAAAAAAAGATACATGATACAAAATACATATATTGCAGAGCAATATTTAATTTTAAAGTGTAAAAGAGTAGGAACAGAAGGATCTAATCCCGCTTTTGAATTTCTGTCCATTTAAACAGACAGAAATTCCCTACAAAGCCCCAGTTTTAGCTTTTAAAGGGTCAAAATTGTTTTCTGCCCTTCAGTCTGTTTTTATCCTTTCTGGCTTAAAGTTAGATCACTACTACCTGAAATAATCCTCTAGCTGTTCTGTATAATTAATTTTACGGATATTTTCCACTAGGGCTGGGTATCGTCACTGATTTCTAGCATCGATTCGATTCCGATTCGATTAGAATTGGGGGAATTTTGCCTCAGACAGTCAGAATATTATAATTCAGATCATGCATCAGTACATTTCCATGTTTTTATATCTACAAAAAGGAAGCTGACACTTGCGAGACTTTATCAAGGGTGTAAGCATCACAGCAGATGCCTTTGTGTCAAAGTAACTGAGGATAAAACACAGAAAAACATGAAGGTGATTTTCCTGGCCTGGGATTTCTAAAAATATTCTGCAGTAGATCAAAAACCATGGATCAACATATGAACATTATGCTGCTGAAGTGAAGCAGAGCAAAGTCACAGAGGTTGGATTAGAGACACGGCCAAGCGTTTTGCAATTTTGCATAATTTAAAGTTTTAATTTGCTCAGTAGCCTTTTGAACAGCAGATATGAGGCTCTCTGTTCGGAAGTAAGTAAAAGGAAAAAAAACAGCAGCCGACATCACTGTAAACAACGGTAGACTTGTGCGTGACAAGCAAGTGAATAATGCAGAAAAAAGATTTTTAGACAGGAAACTGTTCTTGAAGTACACTGAGAGAGAGAGAGAGAGAGAGAGAGAGAGAGAGAGAAGTGTGATTTTATTGTGGTGGAAGCAAAACAGCAAAAGTCAGAGGGAGTCCATGACGATGTGTTTGTGAAGCGTAGTTTGGATCTTCTTTTGCTGCTGGTTCGGTCAATATTGTTTGGAGAGAGATAAAACCTACAGCTTCAGAATCAGCGCAAAAAGGGCGTAAACACAAAATCAGCGAGCTGTCGGCTTTCAGCCCCGACCGTGTCCGTGCCATCGGGTGAGAAAGGCGACATCTCACTGATTTGTGGGTTTTAATAATCGATTCATCGATTAAAAGTGATTCTGGCTTGGATAACGTGATATCGATTCATAAAAATTCTTTTTTATATAAATGTGTTTTTCCTTTTGCTCACTTCCCTGTATCCCCATGTAATGTCTGTGCTATATGTGTAAGGTCGGGGGGGGGGGGGGTCCCATTTCACTGCAGGGCAACCTGCATGTGACGAATAAAGCTTTGATTGATTGACTTCCGAAAAGAAAACCTAATTTCTGCCGTTCAATACTGAACAACTGTAAACTTTTTAAAATTATGCAAAATGCAAAACGCTTAGCCGTGTCTCTAATAAAACCGCTGTAGAATAGAATAGAATAGAATAGAATAGCCTTTATTGTCATTGTACAGAGTACAACGAAATTGGAGTGCCACTCCCTTGGTGCAAGTTTCAATAATAAATATAAATGTAAAATATAAAAAGTACAAAAAAAACAATCGTAAGTACTCAAACAATAGTATGTACAATATATACAGGATAGCAGCATTAATATAATGACAGTATGAATAGCAGCATAATATAATGACAGTGACGGTATGGAATAGGTTCAATTGTTTTTGTGCTTATTTACTACGGTGATAGCTCTGGGAAAGAAGCTATCCCTGAATCTGTTTGTCCTGGTTTTATGTGACCTGTACCGTCGGCCTGATGGTAATAGTTCAAACAGTTGGTTGCTGGGGTGAGAGTGGTCCTTGATGATATTGCCAGCTCTGCTGAGGTACCGAGAGTTTGCAGTGACCTCCAGGCTGGGCAGAGAGCAGCCAGTGATCTTCTGGGCTGTGTTGATGACCCTCTGCAGTACTTTCCTGTCCGCAGCTGAGCACCCTGCATACCATGTTGTTATGCCGTACGTTAGGATGCTCTCTATGGTGGCTCTGTAAAATGTCACCAGCAGCCTCTCCTCCAGGTTGTTCCTCCTGAGCACTCTCAGAAAGTGGAGACGCTGCTGGGCCTTTTTAACCACCGCTGTAGTATTTGCAGTCCAGGAGAGGTCATCAGATATCTGCACGCCCAGAAACCTCATGGAGTGTACCCTCTCCACACAGCTCCCGTGAATGTAAAGTGGGGCCGGGTCTGCTCTGCCCTTCCTGAAGTCCAAGATAAGCTTCTGTAGCTTCAGAGGTAATGTTCATAAATTGATTAATGGTTTTCTTTCGTTTTTGATGTACTGCAGAATATTTTTATAAAATCCCAGGCCAGGAAAATCACCTTCATGTTTTTCTGTGTTTTATCTTCAGCTACTTTGACACAAAGGCATCTGCTGTGACGTTTACACCTTTGATAAAGTCTTGCGTGCTCAGCTTCCTTTTTATAGATACAAATTATAATTATAATATTTCTGACTGTCTGAGGGAAAATTTCCCAGATTCAAATCGAATTGAATCGAATCGAATTGAATCGAATCGATTCAGGACCTTGTGAATCGGAATAGAATCGATTCTAGAATCAGTGACGATACCCAGCCCTAGTCGGCGGGTCCGCGCTGTGTGTTTACGTCTTTGTGCAGAATACCTGCTCTCATTTACTGTTTTAGCTGTTTGGTGGTTGTTGTAAATTGTTTGAGGTTCAACCTGAAATTCTGGCGTTTCGGGCAAAATAAATTTATATTAAAAGATCGATTCAGGATTTTAAAGAATTGATATCACGTTAGCCAAGCTAGAATCAATTTTAATGGATAAATCGATAATCAAAACCCACCCCTAATTTTCACAGCCTGACATCAAAAATGTATTCTGATGTGTTTTGGTTGCATAATAGAAGAAAAGAATTAAAAATCAGTGGGGAAAAAATGTTGCTTTCATCTACATTTTGTGTTAATAGACCTCTCTGCATTGAATCATATCTGTTATTAACCTCTGTCTCTCTTCCACAGCATGTCTTTCATCCTGTCTTCCTTCTCTCACCCCATCCGGTCGCAGCAGATGGCCCCGCCCCTCCCTGAGCCTGGTTCTGCTGGAGGTTTCTTCTTGTTAAAGGGGAGTTTTTCCTTCCCACTGTCGCCAAAGTCCTTGCTCATTGGGGTCATATGATTGTTGGGTTTTTCTCTGTATCTATTATTGTACGATCTACTGTACAATATAAAGCGCCTGGAGGCGACTGCTGTTGTGATTTGGCGCTGTATAAATAAAATTGAATTGAATACATTTTAAGATTTTACCTGAATCCTAAAACAAAAAGTGAAATATTTTTGCACTACAGGATCAAAAGAGAAAGTAAATTGAAACAAGACAATGGAGCATTAAGAGGTGGATGGTTGATCACCACCAAACGAAACTGAGAGATGAACCAACATCTTTCACAGACCTTCACCTAAACCCGGGTTTTGGGGAGGGAGACGTCAGTGGATTAATTTTGTCCATTCATCCTGAGGATGACAAGCGATCAGTTTGTGCGAGAGGAAGGCTAATTGAACGCCACGTTGAAATCCTCATGATGGGTAATATCTTTCATTATTCACCTCCCCGAGCTTAGTGACACACTTATTTTACCTTCAGGAGGAGGAGAGGGGGGAGCAGCTATGACAGCTCACAAGGTCTCCACATTGGAAAATAGATGTGGGGAGATAAATACATCCTCAGATATACTCTCTCCCCTCCGACTGAGGCACTTCTCCGCCCTGGTGAAGTATTGTGGGGTAGTGCTTAGGAAAAGGTCGCTAGCTCCAGGGAGCGGGAAGATGAAGTCATTTGTTAAGCAACAGAAAACGTCCGAGGGCATCAATGAGGATTCTTCTCTGGGGAACAAAACAAAGGGGCATGAAGGGTCTGTGTTGGGTTTCAGTCGGAAAGAAAGCAAACAAGGATGGATAGACAAATAGATGTAGACAGACAACCCCCCAAAAAACAAAACTCCCCGAGACACTCTCTACCTTCACTTCTTTGCCTCGGTTGAAGTATTGTGGGGTAGTGCTTAAGAAAAGGTCGCTAGCTCGGGGGAAGCCAAGAGATGAAGTCATTCGTTAGACGACGCATCGGAAAGGCTCGTACCTGAGGGTCTCTGATTAAAGACCACAGCTGTCACATGTCCGGCATGTTCGAGGACGAACATATTGCACAGAAAATGATTTCTGAGGCGTAAAGGTGTGCTCACAAGACACAACTTTTACCTCTTTGTCTGAAGCTAAAACTGAGGAACATGAACAGTAACATGAACCATAATTCCTTCTTCCATTGTGTGAGTCAAATTAGAAGGAAAACTTTTCTCCTCTTGGAGGCTGCCTGCCTATTGATACAGACTAATCTACTCTCTAATCACTCAATCACCCCCCTATTTTGCTCAGACAATGGACTCTACCGGGGCCTCCTGAGGAGTGTGACAGCGGATCTTGGAGGAGATACGGGGCAGGCAATATCACTGGACAAACCCTCCACAGAACAGGATGATCTCAAAGAAGCTAAGGCCCTTTTGTTCTTCAACGTCCCTCGAGAGCAGGAGGCTAAATTAGAGGTGTCACCCCCCGCCGACAGAGGAGTGCGAGGGGGGTGACGAGAAAGGGATCCCTTCTGTATCGTGGTGGCCATCTGATCCAGCCTGAGCAGCGTCTGCAGGTCATCTATCATCCTCTCAGACAAGAGGACAGAGTGTGAAATGTTCACTCCTCTAATCTCCAAGAAGACAAAAAGAGAAAATAAAGGAAAGGGGCCGATGCTGTCTGACTTACTCCAGGTAAATATCCTCTTTGTGGGAAGCAACTGAAAGCTCTTTGACCCCCTGCTGCAGGTCATAGTAGGTAGATCTTCTTCACAGTGGTTTAGAGTAGACTGGTGCCGTTTGTCACAGATTAGAAAACGAATCAGAAAATCCGGGTGGACTTTTCAAAGGCAGTCCAAAACTAAAGATCATGTCTTTATGGATGACTTGAAAGTGCAATCACTAGGTCCTGGAATTAGGCTCTTTTGAATGTAGGAACTTTTTTGCAGTTTTACTAATTGTTGAAGACAATGTTGCCTTTGAGTTCTTACAACTCAAATCTTTTTTCACCCTCCAAGATATGATGCGACACTGACAACTGTCACTTAAAGTGTAAACAACGACAAAACATCTAAACATCTGTGCTACCAAGATGGAAAATTAAACTGTAAGAACACAAAAAGTAATTTTGCTCTACCAACCACTGAACTTCGTGGCTCCCAATACTATAATTCCTGGAATTCCATATATCCATCGCCTTTGGTTTATCTGAACTTGGGCAGCAAGCTAATCAAAGATTTTTTAGAGATCCTTCTTTCAAGCTTCTCGCTTTCCAGTTCCTTCTGGGAAATTCCATAGCATTCCCAGACCAGAAAAGATATATAAACTCTTCAGCAGGTCGTGGGTTTACCCTGGGGTTTCTTCATATTTGGGCTTGCTTCTAAAACCACCAAAGGGAGCTATCCTAACTATAAACCTGAACTACCTTTCAACATTAACCACTGGCATTCTTATCTGGTAACTGTCTGCGGATGCTTAACCTCCAGGTATTTCCCCGAATGGCTTAGTCTGAACGTCGTCAGGGATTGGTTTTTAGAAAGTGTACAGCTAATGTGAGCATGCTAGCAGGTAGTCTTCCATTACTGTTCTCTTTGTCTCCTTCTCTCATCTTGCAATGTATTAATGTATTTCCGGTTTTCAAACTAAATATGAATCAAACATCACTCATTGATACCTGACAAAAACAAGCCCTTTTTGCTTTTTCTGACAAAAGGTTAAAAATGTGATAATAAAAGTCAAATTATTTATGATGGGTTTTGCTTGAGAATTGACATACAGGGTGTTAAGTGCCTGCATTTAGTGTGGACAAGGTTTTTTTCTTGTGTTGAGAAAGGTTAATGTAATTATTTTTGGGCTTTTATTTGACAGTGAAAAGTGAAATAAAATAAGAAATGTGGGTGGGGAGGCTATTAATGACACCACATGGAGTTTACATCTTGTTACTTTGTTCCCACAGATTCGTCCACAGGTTGGTGTTTTTGCACTTAAAATTGATTGAATATTCATTTTTCAGCCAAGACCCTATTTATGATTATTTCTTCGCAAACTAAGGATTAAAATCAAATTAAACTGTGAGTGTTCTGGATGCAGAGTTATTAAGATTTATTTTCCATGATTAAAACAACAAATAAAGGAAACTGAACGGCCCTGGTGGAGCTCCAGTTCTTTTGATTCATTTCTTTCCATGTGGTTCTTGACCTGATCACTACAAAGGATGACAGGAATTAAAAAAAAACAAGATTTGTTGCCTCGAAGTAAACAGTAAAAATCATTAAAAAACCACCACAGCAGAGGGCAAACCCCATAACTACCATCAAAACACACTGACAGCCACGCAGCAGCTTCAGGCTCCATGACAAGGTCACTGTTGATGAGGCAAGGACAGCGAAGGGCAAGCCCAGGGGAGCAAGACGCAGACCAGATCAAATAAAACACCACAGAAGAAGAGGGGGGCTGAAGAGGGGCTGATTTATCTGATAAGAGTTCTGGGTAATTAATTAGAAACTCAATTATCCAAACCTTACTTCAGCAGTCTCAATTCATTAGTGGATAAAAAACCTCGCCCCTCGCTCGGCTCGACGCTCGGTGAGAGACAGGATGTGAAGGAAACATGACTCCTCTTCCTCTGCGAGAACCCTTCAGGTCACCGCCGGGCACTTTTGTCCAGCTTTTCATCAAATAAGTGTAACAACACACCCAAACACACACACTTTCTCATACGGTGTGAAACAACAAAGCGACCACAGGGACACTTCCAGCGAGCTCAGAGCAACACCTCCGTGCCAAACAAAAACTCGGGATTGCTCCATGGAGACTGCCACGCAGCGGCGTAATGAGCACAGTCTAAAAATGCTCTTTGATTGACGCCTGTGTTCCTTGTTTTAATTATTTCTCAAACTAAAAAGGGAGAGACATCCCTCCAACACATCTTCCACCCACCGCCACCACCCCCCAAAAAATCTCATTTCCAGGGGTTAGTGTGCATGACAAAAATGTCATCATGGCCAAAATGGCTCCGAGCGGTGACAACCTTTCCCAGGGAAATGATATTTTTCCAATCCGGCGGAAGGCGGATCATGTCACCCTCGTTAAAGCCTTGATAGCAGGTCTTTAATATTCACCGTCTTAATTAGGGCTGCAGTTAATTTCATTAAATTCTTTGGCTGCTAAATGAAGCAGATTATGAGACATCTTTTATTGCGAAGCGTGAAATTACAGCCTGCCCGCTGCCAATGGCGGGGCGAAACTAATGAATTACAGGGTAAATAACACCCGAATTAACCATCCAATTTAACTCCTTACAAAGCGCCCAGCGCCGAGGGGGGACGAGTAGACTTGTCAAAACCACCCAGCCCCGTGCTCGTCTGCAACCCCGCGAGAGGCAATTACAAGCACGACACTAATCAGCTCCTCGCAGGAAGAAGGCGACAGCATCCAAAAGCCTTGAGACTTCAGACTCCAAGTGGAGCTCAGGAGGAGATGCAAAATGTTCATTTACAGGAGGAGGTCGTCTCGGTGGAGGTCAGGGAATCTATTAACAGTTCTTCTACAAAGCATCAGCGCTAAAGTAGGGATGTCGGACAGGTCAGAGATCTGTTTGGAGGTTGTAACATTTCTAGCTGCATACTTGGAGCTTAGTTTGAAGTCCTGGTTGGAGAGTTCTGAGGTCTAATATGAGTTTTACACATCTGTTTCCTCTAGGTGGGAAAACAAACAAGCCAGATATCTTAGGAAGTCTGGAAGACTCATCTGCAGATGTGCAAAAAGGTAATCTCAATCAGATAGATGAGGCAACCAACATGACAACAGAGTTACGATTAAAACTACAAAATGCAGCACAAAGGTCAAATACTGATAGACAGACTGCTGGGGAGAGGGATTTCTGTTTACAGGAAGCACATCAAGTAAATGGCAGTGAATCCGCATATTCAACTGACTGGAAGGTAGCTGGCATAAACATAAATGAACGCACAAAGAAAAATGCTATCTGTTGCTTCTAATTTTCTCTCTGAGAGATCATTTTAGATGTTAATACAGTCCACATCACAAATCTTTGTAGCTAGCAATGCAATGCAGAAAAAGAAGAAGCCCTGGGAGTTACAGTTAGTGAACATGTGGTCCTAACAGGCCGCTTTAGAGCCACTAGCAAAAGAACCATGCAAATTAACACGTAGTAATTTGGGAATTCAGCTGAACAAATAATTACTTATTTATCAATTTATTATTTTTTTCAATATCTGTTCAGGCATTTTCCTTATTTTTTTTAATTTCACTTCATTTTACTTTCAGTTTGCTTTTTCTTTGCATGCCCTTATTGTTCCTTAATAACTAGATAAATGACAAAGTAAATAAATAAAGGAATATAAATAAATGTAAAGGCAAATTAAATTAGGATAATCAATTTATCAACTTTTAATTTACATTAATTATTTTGATGCATTTAATAGAGTGATTTTTTATTATTATTTATTATTGATTTTGGCACCTGCAGTCCTCCATACTTTCCTACCTGAAGTTTACATGAGTTTTTAAGCAAGGTAATTATCATACTGATGACAGAGGCCTGTGAAACTCATGAATAAAGTAAGATAAAAAGGATCCAGAGAAATATTCAAAAATCAATTAGATAAAGTTTTAAGAATTTTAAGTTTCTGTTTTGATTTTGGCAGTGTTTGTCCTCCCTATTTCTCAGGTGAGTTCAGTGAACCTTCCCAAAGTAAATAAAGGTTTACAGAAAAAAAGAGGGGAAAAAAAACCCCCAACAACGAGCACCTCTCCAGTGTGTCCGGTCCCAGAGGCTCGGCTGCTGTGTCGAAGGAAATTAATTTGTTAGATTGTTGGTTTTCAAAGCACCTCGGTCAGCCGCTTGACAGAGACATGAGCGAGCCTCTCCCTCTCTCTCCGGTAATTATCGGCTAATTAGTGGCGTGGAGCAGATGTCGGAGGAACCCTGCGCCGTCAACAGCCTCTGTAAACAAAGCTGGACGCATCCGCTCACTTCAAAAAAGAAGAAGAAGAAGAAGAAGAAAAACAAAAAAACGACCAATCGGGTGTTGGTACAGCCAGCATTTCCCCTGTGGCTTCGAGTCGCAGTGGAGCATCTTCGCAGGAGGTTTCAGCTTCAACACCACATGTGTTTCCTGCTTTGGTTCATCGTGCAGGTGGCAGACGTGAATGTAATCCCTCAGAGAGTTCATTAGCATAAACATGTTCATTATTAAATCAAATATTCATTACACAATGGTGAGCGGATGGATTGGAAAATTTCCAGGTTATAATACCACATTTGAACGCACCACTCTGGAGCTTCACTTGCATTTGCAAACATATTTAAGTGGTTTACTCCTCGGTGGTTTAAAGAAGTAAAGAAGTAGGAACAGTTTATATGTCCTCTTGTTCCGGCTTTAGACAGCAGCTCAATAACCCTTCTTGTCCTCACAAACAGCACCGCATGATAAAAGTGATGTCACTTCCGCTGGCACAAGCCGTACTTTCGTGTCATTACAGCCCGTCATGTAGCTCTCAGTTGTTGTAACCTCACACGCTTTACTGTTGCTGCCAAAGAGGTGTACGGAGATCATAAATAAATAAATAAATTGACTGATTAAAAAATAAAATAAAAGCAAAGCTGAAGTGATGCTGTCACCATCTTCCAGTGTGGAAACAACAACATTATATTGTATAACAGGGACATAACACTTATGTGGCTTTGTATCACATTTAGACAGAGATCATGTTAGCAAGCAAGCTACGCTTAAGAAGCTAGCAGCTACAGTACACTTAAACATAGCAGGAAATTTGACTATCCAAGAAAAAACATGTTCAAAATGGGCAATATATTTGATTCATGGAGGGTTTGTTTAGTTTCAGGGATCAATTGCAACCCTGAGTTGTTTTTGTTTACGCTAATGCTAGCATGTCTGTTAAATGAAGCATTTTTAAGCTACGTCACATAACAACACCTCTGAGAGTATAAAACAGAAACCTAAACCTAAAGACCTCTGGTTGTATAGAAGAAAACAGCCCTCGTCTGCCTTGATCTCTGTCCTTTCCTGATCAGTTAAGGGGCTCAGTTTTTATTTTTAAGTTTTACTGAATAAAACATGATGTTCATTAATACATTTTAGTCTAAGTGTCAGAAAGGAGGATAAACTTCTAGAAAGGAAACCGAAGGTCTTAGAATTACTGTGTCCTGATTAACTGACTAATCACTGGATCAATCAGAAAAAAATGGGCCGGTTTTCTTTGTCTCATGAAACCAAACCAAGTGTCTTTACTTTTACTGACAGTCTTTGTGTCATTTTTTTACACTGAAAACCAGACAAGAAAAAGAAAAACTAGAGACAAACCTTCGCTGCTGTGAATGCTACTCATGACCAGCGTGTTTACGTGTTTGTGTGAATTTGTTTTGGCTAATAGTGTCAGAGTCGAGATCCGCCCTGTTCTCATTACAGCCACAGTGACCTGGCCTCTGTCTCTGTGTGTGCGTGTATGTGTGTTGTCTTAATGAGCTCTGGACTCTCTTAACGAAGGCGTTCCCCTTTAAGAAGTGAACCGCCGTCACCTCGAGTTGTCGAGTGTCACGCTAAGAGTCGCTCTAATGAGATCAGGGCGGGCAACAAGTGGCTCAGACACACACACATTCAGGTACAACACATACACAGGTGACACTAATAAACTGGAAAGAAGAAGAAGGTGACTGGTGACAGTGAGAAGACAGCTACTACTCCAGAAATTCTACAGAAACTCTATAGAAGAAGACATTAAAGTCCCCCCCTCTTTCTGTTTGATTGACAGGGCAACAAACATAATAGAGGTTTATTCATTGAAACATTTATTATGAAGCTTCGATTTCAGATTTTCATTGTTTAGTGAGGACCTTGATGCTGCTTTTTAAGGCCAGCTGCCTTCTACCTCGACAGTACAATGTTAATCAGAGGCCAGTTTAGTGGTCATGAGATCAAGATGGGTTTTGCAGAAAGATTTCAGACTGAAAATGTCCCTGACAAATTTAATTTAAAGTAGGAAAAGTTATCACAGCCAGTGAAAGAGATGTTGTATAATTTTTACCAGCAATTTGAATGGTGTGAACTGCTTCTTTCTTAAAGATGAAGCTTAAACCTCCAAAAAAAAAAAAAAAAAAAAAAAAAAAAAAAAAATGAAACTAAGCACCAGAAATTGCCCTTTCCCTAATGTCCACTAGGGGCTGGCTCCAAAACTGAGGCAATCACCATGTTCAAATATCTAACTCGACAGCACAAATAAACATTACAGCTTGTTACAAAAAATGTCTTGTATTCTATTCATAATGGCTGCAAAGGGGGTTAATTTGACTGTGTTTGGATTGTTGTGTGTAGTTTTGTAATACATAGAATTACATCATCAGCATATAGTAATAGCTTATGCTCAGTCTGTACCTTTCAGGAGATTTTTAATGCAGTTATTCGTAGCATTTTAGTAAACAAGTTAATTACTAACAACTCACTAACTATCATCTGTTCCTGTGTCTATATAGTTTATGAATAGAGCTCGCTAATCAGGCATCAACATGGTCATAGTCATAATTGAGGTTTTATAAAGCAATGGGTGAATCCACACCTCTGGGTTATTAAGATAAAAGCTACTGTTTTGTTTTTTTTAATTTAGAAATGTTTTATTTTATTTTTTTTGTCATGAAAATTTGTAGAGTCAGCAAGGCGCCTTCTATGGGTAAAGATGCCAAATTTGAATAGTGGCTTCTACTAGTTACACACAATTTGCCAATTTTTGCACATTTCAGGTCAATAGATGGTAGTTTAATTTAATTTTGTTTTATTTTTAATTTCAGTGCAGTTTAATTTAATGTAGCCTGTTTATTTTCTCTTTTTATGAGCTTTTTTAAATACTGAACATTTCAAGGTGCAAGCAAATAAAATAAGTTTAGTAAAACACCTGGATGAGAAAATAATGGGTTCGTGCTTCGAGACTAAAAGGTGAGGGAGAGAGTCTCATTAAAAACAAGTGTGAGTACGATGCTAATGACACACACACACACACACACACACACACACACACACACACATGCAGACACACATACAGAGAGTAAAATGGAGTGCAAATGGAGCAATAATGGGGAAAAGGTAGTTGAACCTTGAATGTGAAAAGCAGCCTCTTTCCTAACACACACACTGTGCATTTAAAACACACGCGGTGTAATGAGGCAGCAGGTCAGCGGTGTGTTGAGCCAGTGTCGACACTGAGGAGCAGGCAGGACACGAGGCGAGAGCGGCCACAGGGAACCATCAAATCAATTAACGTCCACTTCCAAAAAATACAACAGGAGGAAGCTCTGCGCTCAGCCTCGCAGCGCCTCCTCCTCCTCTTCTCACTCTGCTCTGGAGGAGGCGGAGTCTGCGTCCAGCTTTATTAGCATGAATTTGGATAACGAACAGTGGTCCTCTGACTGTGAGGTTAGGATGTGAGGCGAACAGAAACATTTTTCACCTGATGAAATCTGTAGTTTCATGTGTTCACTACATGTTAATATTTCTGGATCGACATCAAGCATCCAGAAGAAATGAAATAATCTCAAAAAATCTCAATATTCAGATTTTAAATTTCTCTAATGCTTCGAGAGTTATTTTAGTTATTATTATTATTTATTTAAAATAAAAGGGTGCTGGCGACACCTTTTTATTTTTTTATTTCACCAAAAATTATACATTTATACATTTTCTCGCTGACACTTCAATTTTAATTTGAGTAAATTATCTTTTTTTCATGTTTTTGTTCCATAAATTTTTTTAATTTTGAACTGAATTGGAATTAAGTCAAGAGAATATAATTGTTTCCTAAATTTTTAAGATGCTTAAAAAAAGTTGACATAGTGAGAAAATCTAATTTGTTGTTAATCTTTGAGTTTTTGTTTTTTTAATTGAGTTTTTCCCTCACAGTATATAGCCACTATTATGTTTTAAACCAGTTATATGATCCTCTGATAGCACACACATAGTTAGTACTGTTATGATCTCAGATAATTACTGTAGAATAACGTCTTAGTGAGGATACTGGAAACACAACAGCTGATTGACATTAAAATACTGAAAAACCAGAGATAAGTAAAATAAATTTAATTTGGAATGAAGTAACCAGTGATTTAGCAGAAGTCATAATTCCCACATGACCTGAACACAGCATAGACTAAAGCAGCAGAATAATCTGTGTGAACATAATGAGGTGCTCGTTTAAAAATGAAACCTGGCACGTTTCAGCTGAGCTCCATTTTCAGATGATTAACAACATAATGTAACGTCTTTCTGGCGCTCAAACAGCCCGCTGAGATCCACCGCTGCATTACCACCACAGAAGAAGAAAAAGAATAAGACGACGAAAATGCAATTGAAGCCACTGGGAGCTGAAGAGGGATTTTCACACGTTCTGCTGCAATTACTGTCGACGCCGCTGTGCGATCACAGCGGGCTCGTTTCTTAAACGCCGACCCCGAACACAAACAGCAGCCCCTCTCTCGCTCTCTCCTGTCGAGGCGGCGCCTAATCAGAGATGCGATTTGTTCATTAGGAGAGTACAAACGAGGCCGCGGCAGCGACTCGAGAGGCCACGATTAGAGCTCGCTAATTGCCTGATTTGCTCGTCAGGAGACCCCCTCCTCACTCTCTGCTGCTCCACACAAGGGGAGCTTGTTTGCAACAAATTAAGAGCCACTTCAGGTGCTCTCCTCGCTGTCGCAGCAGGGACGTTTCGCAGTGGAGACGGTCGCCTCTTTCCTCTCCTTCTTTCATTCCTTTAAAACGGCGCGATCAAGCAGCTCAGGAAGGAGAAGAAGTCCAGAGAAAAGGAAGCGGCTTTGAAGGGAGAAGAGAAGCGGGAGATGAATGGATGAACAGAGGGAGGGGAGGAAGAAACAGGAGTGACGGCGAATCCGTCCCTCTCCTTCTCCTAATGATCTGGTTGGAGGACCCAGGAGAGCCCCTCACTCTAATTGATGTCAAGTGTGTGATTTCACTGTTAATCAAGGCCGAAGCTTCAAACACACAGAGCGAGCGAGCAGAGTAGACAGGAAGTCTCACCTGTTTGATGGGGATGGCTCGCCCGCTGCCGATGCTGTCGGCTCGAGCCTCCAGGCCCTTCTTGTCCTTGTCCGCCTCGTTCGCCTTTCTCGACTGTGGAGAAGACCAGATAAGAAGAGTTAGTATCAACACATCAGGCAAAAACCACAACATATCAGTTTAGTAAAAGTCAACAGCTACTGCAGACATGTCTGATATGTAGAGTGATTAAATCATCTTTAGTCAAGAAAACTCTAAAAAATCCTGGAAGAGTTCAAAGAGAAGGGACTAACTGATGATTCAGTTACTAAAAATATACTGATTCCAGTTGACTGATTATTCATTTAACATGTCATCAAACAACAAAGGCCAACTTGGGCTTAGACATAAAAGTACCAAAAGCTGCTACTCGATGTCCACTAGAAGCTGGCTCAAAAAGCCAGTCAGTCCCCATAGACTCACATATTAAAATGCCCAACTTTACACCCAAAATATATGATGGCTGTAAAAGCCAGCTACAGAAACTGTTTTGATCTCAAAAAATATATTTCCCCCATCATACAGGATAGGGGGTGAATTTCTTTACAACTTACCTGTTTAAATTGTATTAAGTTGAATTAAAGTGTTTTTTATTAGGTGCAGCTGTAGCTGCAAAGCTTTACCTCAGATAGCTGGAGTCCCTGAAACTGGACTGTGTTTGAACTGATTGAAATTTTATAATAAACAGCATCGCATCATCAGCATACAGTGACAGTTTACTTTCAGTCTGTGACTTTGCTCTTTCAGTTCGTGCTCAGTAAAATGTGGAAGATATTCACACCAGCTATTTTCCAACAGCTGATGAATCTCATGTGCTCAAACTGGAAGCTCTGAAAGATTTTACAGTAGGAAAGAAAAAAAGAATGAAAGAGCGACTTTTTTACACGACTTTAGGGAGTTTTAAAACATGTAAACATGATCATTTATAAGGTCAAGAGGACGTAAAGTTCTTTCTCAATACCACAGACAAAGAAAAAGAAAAGCCATTTGTGCATCAAGCCATCAAGTCACCACGCAAAGCAGTTTGGTTAATCTACAGGTGCTTCCAAGCCTCACGGGTTTATCATGAAAATGTAACAATCAAATGCTTGGGAGGAACAAGAGAGTAGACACACGCACACGTTTCACATTTGATGTCAGAGAAAATAATACTCTTTTGTGACTTTTATACTTTATAGCAGAAGTCATAAAACAACTTTGGATGCAGTCTATGATAATCTTATGCTATATAAAACTAAAACAATTTAGCTTTAACAAAAGACTATGACTAAAACTAACACTAAATTAGCTGTTACAGTTAACATTGCAAAACTGAAACGGGCAGCAAACTGCAATCGTGCTTTATTAAAACTATTTCTGGGACTCCCATATAGCGAAAAATCAGGTATTTCAAAACTGTTCTTGGATTTAAAATCAGGCGTAATAATGAGAACATTGAGTGGGAACGTTTGAACCTGGACAGATTCCTAATATTTAGTCTCTTTTTATAAATTTACACGCAAAAGCTTTGTGATAGATTAGAAATGATGTCCATAACTACAAAACCGGAAGTCTGGTGCAATATTTTTTTCCGTGGCTTCTGTGGGCTGCGTGTTTGATGGCGACTCACGGTGAAGAGGTTGGAGCGGCGTTTAGACTGCTTGCGGACGGGTGTTGGCGTGTTGGTGGTCTGCGGGACGTCGATACGGAGCTCCTTCTGGCTGGTGCTCGGTGTTGACGGCACAGATGACGAGTAGTCGCTCAAACTGCCGCCACCATTACTCGTCTGAAAGGACGGAGGAGCAGAAAAGCAGGAAAAGATCAAAGGAGAGAGAAGGAAGCAGAGTCATATTGTTTTAGGGTGAAATCTGAGAGTGTTTTGAAAATGGGGGGTCATGGCTAAGGTGCAGTTTCCTGGAGTACTTGACAGTAATCAGACAGAGCTGAGAAAGCACAGAGGGCCGTCTGTAAGGACAGCGGAGAGATAAACGCCACTCTCTTGGGGGACGCGGGAGCTGAGCGATGGCTTTTTAATGAGAAATCGATGCAGGACTGAAGGATGAGGATCGAAGTGTTTAACGGCCTGAAGCTCGAGCTGCACACAGTGTGGTTCAGGCAGATGTTGGAGCAGTTTGTTTGTTGTTCATGTTCTCCAGGAATGTGTTTGATTTTTGATATAGGCGTCTTTGCTAAAAGCTATGAACACTGAGTGCAAATGTCTCTTTATTTCAGAAAAATCTGATTGGTTTAATTGATCATTTAGACTAAAGGTCCACTGAGGATTTTTTTTCCAGAGCTTTCAGCTTCATCTCACCATGCTTCAGCAGAGATAGGCTGTGATTTACTGCCAAGACCAAGATTTTATTGCCCTTAGTATCTAGTTAAATCAATTCATTCACAACAACAGTCTCCTCAAGCCAGAGGAAACCCCAACAGTAAGATGGCCCACTTTCAGCAAAAACTTAGTGACGGTGGAAAGGAAAAACTCCATTTTAACAAGAAGAAACCTCCAGCAGAACCAGGCTCGGGTATCTGTTGCGACAGGTTGGGGATGAGAAGAGGGCTCTAACTAAAAAGCCCATTTAGCAGCTGTTCATATCGTCACATGACCTTCATCAGCTCAGACACAGTTCACCAGGTCAGCTAACTCATTCAAACTCTATGGGCTGGTATGGTAACACCTAATGTTACAAATTAACCATCACAAGAAGGATTCATCAGCTCCATTATACTAACTTCTGTATAATGTAATTAGTGCAATGGCACAAAGTGAAGGTGTTCAACTACAATCAAAGAGGCTAGCTGACAACATGTGACATGGTGCCTCTTTAGCTGACTGATGAACCAGCAGTGCTATGTAATGACTGTAAACCAATGTAATGCAAATGTGACTCTGTGTGACCTCTGACCTGGCTGATGTGGACGGCTGACACTTGTGTGGCGCAGACAGACGAGTGACTCGGGGAGTTGGGGAGTGACTTGCAAGGCCCGATGGACAACTGCTGTTTCTTCCTGGTGGCCACGATCTTCTGGGCAACTGCAACACACAAAACACACACAAATCAGACCAAAGTACACCGAAACACTCAGTGAGGTCCAACAACCAGTGAGGTGACTACAAAAAGAAAATATCAGTGCTCAAAGAGGAACATGGTGTCCCCCTTTTAGGTTTTAAAAATCAGCACCACCTACTGCCTGCTGTCATCATCACATCCTCGGGGTGAAGTGTGTTCATGTCTGGCATCATGTAAAAAAGAAAAAAGCGTCTGTGTCTGGTTTTATTGAGCTGTAACCAGCCCCTCTCTCAGTTTGGTGGTTTTATTAAAGTGTATATAAAGCTCAGAGGAGCCGTTTTACAGTCTAAAAGCAGCTAAGGGTTTAACCCAGGAGCCACAAACAAGGCAGTGAAAGTCACCATTTACATTTTCACTTTAATTTAGAAAAAAAAAAAAAAAAAGGGGGGGGGGGGGGGGGGGGGGGGAATCACCTTTTGTCCATTAAAACCCAGAATACGTCTGAAACAAACGTGTCTGTTTGAATTCCTAATTCTTCTGTCATTGTTTTAAATTAGGCATCTTCCACATTATAACCACATGGAGTCTCTTAACATCATTAAGTGTGCCTATGCGAAGGCACACTTATTACTATTGCTCGGATTTATTATTATTATTATTATTATTATTATTCTTTTTCCGCCTGAAATTTTGGACCTTAACTCGCCCCACAGTTTTGAGACAAGGTTCACATATGATATATCATTGTGTGCGGCTGGAGCTGGAATGAGTTGCTATGACTTTTGGTGTTTATTACTTCTATAGTTTTTTAAATATGAATATTTTAATGCAAGTTTTTTCCCATTGAAATGAATGGAGAACAAGAAAACTTCATTTGTGGTGTGCTGGCTCACTCTAGTGGTATGTCGGGAGTAATGCGAGGCGGCCACTGTGTCCCTGTGGACGCTTTTATTTTGTATAACTACCGGAAGTAGTTCCTGTGTACTGACGCTAGCTGGGTAGCTAGCGCCGCGTCGCTTAAAAAGCAGCCGGGCTTGTCTTAAACTTAAGAGGCTGACACTCGCGAAACCACCCGATCGCTCGCCAAGCGACTGTTTCACACTGGACTTATTTTTCGTTTATATGGGCTGATGATGCTGGTCGATGAGGAAAAACTAACTGAGTTGTTTGGTGGTGGCTAACGCGGAGCTACCTAGCCACCGGTATGTGTCTCTTTCCCCTCATATGTGGGGAAAGAAACATGTGAGGCGGCCGCCGATCGACCGGTTTTCAGGTGAGAATGTAGGTGTGTAAACGTCAAATATCTGCTCGTTTTGTCAAAACATCCCATATTAACAACAGATTTCTCACGATGTTGCTGCTAGCCGGCTAGCTAGTTTGGCCGGCCGGCTAGCCGGCTAGCTAGCTCGGCTAGCTAGCGCCGCTTCGCTCAAAAGCACCCAGGCTTGGCTTTCAGTGAGGCGTCTCTAACTCCTTTCACCCCCGATCGCTCCGCAAACAGTCTTTGTCTTAGCTGGACTTATTTTTCGTTTATATGGGCCGATGATGCTGGTCGATGTGGAAAAAATAACTGAGTTGTTCATATACCGGTGGCTAGCTAGCTCCGCGTTAGCCACCGGTATATGTCTCTTCCCCTCGTATGCGGGGAAAGAAACACCGATCGACCGGTGGTGGCTAACGCGGAGCTCAATCGTGGATAAGGGAAACCCAATGCAGGAGAAGCAGGCGGCTGGTGAACTGAATTTCAGGTAAGACGTTATTAACTGCACTCTATTTGGGTCAGATATAAACCGAGTTTAGGTGTAGTTTATTTTCGTTGTGCTGACAGTTACAATAACTGTACTGCGTGCTAGCTGGCACGACGGAGTTTCTATACAGCTGTGCGCGCTAAGTTACTGATTTTGAACTTTATGACAGCCTCCCCTATTTTCAGGCGAGAATGTAGGGGTGTAAACTTCAAATATCTGCTCGTTTTATCAAGAAGTGCCATATTTTATCAAGAAGTCCCATATCTCTCACGATGTTACTGCTAGCGCCGCATGGCAGCTAGCTGGCTAGGGCGGCTTGGCTGACACCTAGGCCGGGCTGACTGATACCCAGGCCGGCTCACGCTCTCGTTTCACCGCCGCATGGCGGCTAGCTGGCTAGCGCGGCTTGGCTGCCACCCAGGTCGGGCTGGCTGACACCCAGGCCCGCTCACGCTGTCGTGTCACCCCTAGTCTTTCGTGATGACTCTTGGTTGGCTGCTGGACTTATTTTTCATTTATATGGGCTGGTGATTCAGTATGAGTGTCCGGTGAACTGAATGTCAGGTAAGACGTTATGTATATGTAAGGTAGTGACTGGAATAAGTCACAAGGTGTCGCTGTTGAGCTGCATATATGTTGTAAATTTTAGCAATTTTGACCATTTGTCCTCTGCAGGACACCGTAGTTCAGATTTCTCGTTCGCGTGGGCGCCATCTTGGTTCAGTGTTTACTGTGATGTGCAAAGGTAAGCACTGTCAGTGGCGAACTGCATTGGTTTTGTTTAAAAATAAGTGTTCCACTGTGTAAAATAGCAGTTTGTCATTTAAGCCGAGCAAATATTTTGTTTATTGAGAGGTTCATGTATTGTCTGATGAGAGTATGAGACAAAGATATACTTTTCTTTCTTACTCTCATATAAAATATTTAGCTTTTATTAAATAGTTATCTGAATCTTACAACCAAAGTTTGTATAATAATACACAAGATTGGCTGTAGACCATTGTTAATCATTCAGAACACTGTGTAAAAATAACAAAAAACAAAAAGTGAATGAAAAGTGCATTAAATATTTATTTTACGTGTTTGATGTGTGTGGCAGGGCGTGGTCTGCAGTGCCGCTGCAGGGGAGGTGGACCCACCTCAGCGGCATCTGCAATCACGCCTCTCAGGTGTAAAGTCTGTGCTCTCTCTGCTTTTTTTTTTTTTTTTTTTTTTTTTTTTTTGTGTATGTGTCGGGCTATGAGATGAAAAGCTACAGCCGGCTGTGTGGGTACAGCATCTATGTGTGAAAAGTGGTCCATAACGTAATGCTTCAAAGTGTGTTCATGCAAACATTGTCGGGTCTGCTTATGAACCTCTGCGCACAGCGTCTACAAATTGGGGCTGTACGAAGTCACCTCATCTTTACACAAAACTGTAAGCTGTCATCTGTGAGGCGCGAGCGGTGTTTGGTTTTACCATAGTTCATGGTGGAGAATGGCTGCTCCGGTGAGTTTTGCTCTCTGTAGCCGTTTGAATGGCAAACTATACTGATTAGCGGCGGCATAGGCACACTTAAAATTTCTTCAGAAATTTTCGCTTTCTAGTTTCTACTGATGTTTTTATGATCCTCAGTACAACTCAAGTCAGGTTGAGGCAGGGAAGATCCAAGCATTCTCTCCTCTGATTGGCTGCTCATAATGGCTGGGGGAGGAGGGTTCTTCATTGACTGACGAGGACCTTTTAGGATATTAATGGGAGAATAATGACTGCTCGGCACTGTTGAGAGTGGTGGAGGGCTTCAATGTCAGATTTATGATTTAAAATCATACAGTGGTCAGACTAAACCGCACTCTTTCACTTATAATGTTGAACGTCTTCACCAACATCAGCTGGTGTCCTGAGCACCACCCTGAGGGGACAAAGTACTGCTACATTATGACAAAAGTTTACCTCTCTTCAATCCAATGAAGTGTTTTTAGCTCAAGAATCAGCAGAAGTTTGATTTACACCACTAAAAGTAAGTTTTTGGAAGGCTAGCAATTTTCAATTTAAACGGTTGTTTTATTTGTTGCAATCTGGTGGTTTTATAGAAGGTGATATAAGTTCAAACACCTACTGAAAGGGGCTAACTGGTGGCAGGCAAAGTATAGCTTATATATAGTCCTAGAGACCGGTAGCTGCTTCCATGTGAACAACTAGTTGCTAAGTTGGCAATTGATTGTTGGCTGTTGCCGGGTGAAATCAGTTTCAAAGAGAGTGCTGCACAAAAAACCTGATTGCGATTGGTTTGGTCACCCGTAGATGCAATTGCAATGCCAGCAACCTCTAGCAACTACTTGCCAACCTGTTGGGGACTGCACAATTTTTTCTAGCCGCCCATGGTCGCCATGGAGCTATTAACTGGTCTCTAGGCTTGTGTGTCTGAGGCTGTATGTGGCTACAGCTGGTTTAGCCCTCAGCAGTATATTTCTCACGTTCTCTTCCTGTTTTTCTAATATGCAGGCTGACAGTAGCAATCTAATGTTGACATATATAATTAGCTCCCAAAATCAATGAAAACGTTAAACATTAAGTTGGAATAAACATAGGATAGCGTAGTACTTATATTATTATATTTCAGAATTTCAGAGATTTCCCCCTAAATATCGTCTATTTGTATCACGTCTTTTTGTTTTTCTAGTATTAATTAAATCTTTCGAAATTTCTTCTGTTTTCTGACAACAGTCCTTTACAACTCCTGGAGGAAAACCTGGTCCTTTCAAACTGAAAACAACAGTAAAGGTCTTTGGTTGAATGGTGTTCACACAGCGCGCTCAGTCAGTCAGTCTCACCAGCCTCCGTAAATAATTACACTAAAATCTGGTCCCAGCAGGTCAGCACCAAAGCTCGGAGCGATCAAACTGTTGTGTCTGTCTGATGATGTGCTGGTGGAGCCGAGTGTTGGACAGGAGACAGGAGAGAGTTAAGACTTTAGTGACTCCATTATCTCTGTTCCAATAAACACTGGCCTGTTTCATGCTCTCGCAGATGAAGCCATTGTTTTAATTGGGCTCGTTAAAGGCCCCGGCTTCGTTAATGAGGACCCAGTCGTAAACATTTACCTCCAGGTGACACGGGGCCGAGCCAAGGGCAGCAAAGAGAGAGAAGAAACTCGGAGGTGTTTAAAAGAAGCCTCTGCGGCACGATGGAGCCATTCAGAACAAAAACAGACGATGAAAGGGAGCGAGTCTGATCAAAAATCGCTGCTTTTAGCTCCACGGGATCAACGTTAATGCTGAGACGGTGATTAGCTTGTTTGATGAAGCTTGGACACATTTGGTCTGACACTGATTGCGGGATTTTTCTACTGAATTCGCACCAACAGTTTCTCCTTGATAAGAACACTTTTGTAATTGTCCTCTGCAAAATTTAACAAACTTTCACCACCAGGGGGCACCCATTTACCAGTGTGTGTATCTTGCATAATAAAGGTTACATATCGTATCAGTTGTTATCTTGTGGTGCAGACTGGAATTACAACAAAGTACAGTCTACATCACATCTGTCATACTCAACGCTTGGGGGCCAAATCCAGCCATGTGGCAGATTTAATCCAGCCTAATGATCAATTTAGGTTTTAAAAAATTGCAGAGTTGCCATTTTTATATTTTATGTCGATTCATGTCATACTAGAGGCCTCATCTGTATGTTGCATGTAGACTACAAAAGGTCAAGATCCTTTTATCTTTACTATTGTATTGAAAATACCCACAGTAATCTGATTTTCATTTTCATGCCTTTAAGAAAAAGAAAATTAAAGATTGATTATGTTGGCAGTAGATTATTGTTTGATTAAATTGTTTAATGGATAAACGACTGTTCGTTTACTGAGGCCCTTTTGGGATATGCAACATCATCCAGGACAGTGGGGATGGACTTGTAGACTCCTGGATGGATGGACGGATCTCCTGCCTTTCAAGTGTGTCCCTTTGTAAAAATGAGCTTGACAGCCCTGGTCTAGCTCAGCTTCAGTTTATCTGATTTTGATCAGTTTCTGGAACGTGTGAAATGATTTTGAAGTTCTCAAATCATCTCATATCACCAGAGATTTTCACTGTTGTCTTTATGTGAATGACTCTTCTTCTTCTTCTTCTTCTTCACCAACACATTTTTGTTTTCTTCTGGTTTCGTATCAGCTGCACAATGAAAACAACATCAACGTGCTAACTAACACTGCAAAATCAGTGGACGAATACTAGCTCTGTTCTCCAGTGGAGTTTGTGCTGACATAAAGGAAGGATAAACACTTTTTTAGCATCCGTTCTAACAAATTTAAACATTTGCACTTCCTTGCTACATAATATTTATAATGGCAAAACACTCATTAGTAATTCCTACTACTTATTTCAGTTATTATTGGTATACAGGGACACGTTCCTGGATGTGGTTTCACTTTTGATAGGCTCATGGCGGCTAAAGATCGTCCAATATTCATGTTCATCTAATTAATAAATCCATCCCAACAGATTTTTTTTTTTGACAAGGGTAAAGTAAATAGATCATTCAAGTGTTGGATCATTTAACATCTTTAAATTTCTTGTTTTGTTTGAGCAACAGTCCAAAAACGAAACATCTCCAGCTTTTACTAACACCATTTTTTGGAGTTTTCGCTGGTAACGATGTACTGATAGTGACCAGTGGTCAGTTAATGTAGCTCCAGTTAGACTTTTGGCCCTGATCAGAACAAAGTTTGAATCCCAGAGTGAGAAAGTCACAGAGGACTGAGCCTCTCACATGCATGTCAGCGTGTCCGTCCTGCACCTGGCAGGCTGTATATTACTTTAAGTGTTAAGAACAGTTATGATAAGGCTGCGCTAAATATTTAAACTGCACGGTTAATGCAATTTAACTTTATCCATCAATCTCAGTTCTGCTCTGAGAAGCTGCCATTTCTTCTAATGGAAACGTCTCCCCTTTGATCAGATTTATGACGGGGCTGCACCGCCAGCTCACACATAAAGATGAAGGGGAGGGGGGCGGAGCTGACTGCAGCGTTTCACTCTTTACATGTTAAAGTCAAACACCGCAGCTGCTGCAGGTGTGCTATCTGAAGGTGTGGTGCTTCAAGGTCACATTAAAAAAAGAAAAAAGAAAATGCTGAGCCAAATGTCACGAAACTTGTTGGAACGGTGGATCATGGTTGGAGGAAAAAGCCAGGAAATTCTAGTATGAATCCAGATCAGTTTTCCTAAAGTATCAAAACAGGAAATTGACTTTGGTTTGATGTTTGTCAAATGACAAAATTATCTGTTCATGTTTATGTGTTTGTTAGAAGTAAAGCTTTATTCAGGAGTACTTTAACTATTTAAGAACAGCCAAAGGAAGAAACCATTAATGTTCAAATCCAGATGACTTGAGCTCGGGTGGGAGACTTTTTTAATGCTGTTTTTGCAAAGGTTTAAATCCATTTGTTTCAAAGGCTGTAAATGTAATTTTTGGTTTACTCTCTACTTTTATAAACCCTGAATTTTCAAATCTGATGTGCAGCACGTCTGCTGTTGTTTGGATGACAGGAGCTGCATAAAGGTCCAGTGTAAGATAAGCTACTCTAGTATAACCCAAAAATAAAAACTGTGCAGTCGGCTATTTGCAGATTAGTGTGTTTGTGGTGTCAGTGTGTGAATATTTACACACTGGATGTGATTTTTATATCGCAGGAATGTTTCTGAGTGACTGTTTGACAGAGCGTGTGTGGTCATTAAAGCTCGTTAGTGAGCGCTAACGAAGCATCCTCAGTCTGCACTCTGACATGGACCAAAAAGAAGAAGAAGGAGAAGAGGAGGAGGAGGACCCGCGCGTGTGTGTGTGTGTGTGTGTTGGGGTTCACATCGGTGTAATTAGGCTAATTAAATTAGTGCGCTGATGGACGAGGGAGTGCAGGGCTGTCACCCTTGTGCTCCTCCCCCCTCGATCCCTCACACAGAGGTCACCCCCCCTTGCCCCGCCCCTCTCTGACTGGACCAGGCTTCACTTCCCATTACAGCAAATTACATGTTAAACATGTTAAACACACACACATGCATATACACACACACTGAAGCCCAGCAGAAAACAAAGACGACTACAGATCACAGCACAGTTGATTCAACATCATTTCAACTCAGATTTGCGCTAAAATTTAACAGTTTTAATTTAAAAAATGCTAAAAATTTTAACCAATTTTATTTTTTTATTAACAGCATCATTTACAAAATCTTATTATATTTAGGAATAGTTTCATCATGCTAGAAAAAACTTGGAGTTTAAAATGGTTTCTTATATGATTAATGTCCAAATGGTTTTGTGTAATTTTTAGAGCTAAAATGCAGAAGCATAAACAGGTTCCAGCAAAGGTGTGAATGTAATTCTGCATTTTATGAAAGTTAAGTAATTCTGGTTAAAAGACGACATGCAGTTTAAACACAAAGGTTTTTAATCTTTTGGCAGGTTTTTCTAGTACTGACTGGTCCAATGTTTCAATATAACCAAACTCAGGAGGTGAAACATCTGAACTAGAGAAGCTGAAATGTCAAAAACTGACAGGTTCTCTCTCAGATGTGAATACTGTTTGGTTTTTAATGAGGGTAAATCAATTTTAGTAGAACAAAATAACCTATTTAAACATACAAACATAGGTTTGCAGCATTTATGAGAAACATTTTAGCTACTTCCTGACATTACTTAGACACTTTGGTCCAATTTTTTAATAAAACCACATCAGGGAACCTAAATGTTTAACTTGAATGTGAAACTTTTGCTACAAAATTGTTAGAATTGATTTTTTTAAATAAAAATATAAAAGCTGTCAAACTGTTAAAAGTAACTTTTTTCAGCTAAAATGCCCAAAATGAACCAGCTACAGTTCACATGTGATTATTATTGGATCTGTTGGATCATTAACTAATTAGATTCTTACAAGTATCCATATATAATCATACACGATGATATTCTTATGTGTTAAAATTTCAGGTTCATCAAAGCTTCGGTGGGTTGAAATAAAGTAAAATGATGGTTTAACGGCATAAAATACAGAATGAAACCTTCCTCCTCCTCTTCCTCACCCCTCCCTAGCTCAAAAAACGTCATTACAACAAGCGGGCCAATTATGTTTAATGCTAAGTGTTGTGGTCATTCATGCAACTTCCTCATCTCGGTGCCGCCGCTGCGACTCATCAAAGCCTCTATTACATTTAACACACACACACACACACACACACACACACACACACACACACACACACACACACACAAATCAAGTCAAATCAGTGCCAATCAGCATTTCTGCACTGCAAGCTTCTGCCTGTCGCCATGACGCCCCAGCTGACTACGAGGCCGAATATGAGCATTGGGTAATTAAAGCCCCGCCCCCATCTCGACCACTGGGCCAACCGGCCGCGATTGATGGCGTCTGAAAGCGCAGCGAAGGTCACTAAAGCACAATCGATACGCTCAGAAACATCAGCTCCATCATAAAGTGTGACCTCACCCTCCATCGACATGCGTGCAAAATGTCATTTAAATCAGAGAACAAGAAGAAAGTTTGCAGAATCGATCAATAAATAAATGCATCGATCAGCCTCCAATAACAGCTATTACACTGCTGTTTTAAATCAATCAATCAATAACAGATATTTCACAAAAGTAAGAATACGGTGAAGAAAAGTGTATGTAGAGCACAAACATCTCCCACCAAAGTCCATTCAAAACCTTCAGCATTTAAGAAAATCTGCTACGTAGGGTTTTTTTATTTAAGGTTTTTAATATAATATATAATGTAAAGTATTTTTCCTGTGTGATTGATTTTTAAATAATGTGTAAATAATTTTGAAGTATTATTTTTGTATAAATGAAACTTCCTGGTGATAAGATGACGTCTCAACTGGTTTAAGTTAACAACTACATTAAAACAAAGCAACAAATAAAATAAAAAACTATACAAATTTAATGCAAGTAGGTTTCAGACATTATTTGTTCACCAACTTCCTGTTTGTGTGCAGGCTTTTATTTTGTAAACAGGTGAACCAACAGGTGATACTGGGAATCAGCTCGACGGCAGCACGATTGTAGCTCACACAATAAGATAAACATTTACATACACACCATAACGTATAGACAGGGGTGTGTCCAAAGACAAGCCAAAAGGTGCCCCTACCCCATATAAACCCATGATAACAACAACGATAATAATAATAATAATAATAATAATAATAATAATAATAATAATAATAATGTTAGAAATAATAGTAATGATAAAGTCCCCATTGCTGTTTCACGCTCCTGTGTCTTCTTCTCTGTCTCTAAATGGTAAATTATACTTATGTTGTGCTTTTCTACTCCTACTACAAGCGTCATTCACACACACACAAACACACACACATTTATATGAGCGCCTTTTTCTTCCCATAAACACGTTTAACATAACATCCACACACTGACACACATCGGGGCTACTCAGGGTTCAGCATCTTGCTCAACAGCCAGGAATCAAACCACCAACCTTCTTAGCTGACAACCCCACTTGAGCCATCTGTCACACATCTGACCGACACACTGCAGTTAAAGCGGACTCAAATTTAAACCCACAAACACACACACACAGTAAAAATATAAATACCCACTAACACAAACACACGCACGTACTCAGAGCTGCAGGCTGCTGCATCGTTCTGCTGGGTGATTAGAAAACTGATTAATTTGGGATAATGACGAGAAGAATACAAGGAGACAGTGTCTCACACACGCACACACACACAGACACACACACACACAGAGTGGAATAATTAAGAGGATAATAAGGCAGCGTTTAGTGTGGAAAGCTTCCTCCTGGGCCGACCGCACACACACACACACACACACACACACACACACACACACACACACACTGCAGCTCTTCTTCTCTTACAATTAAAAGTCTGCAGTGTTTCGCTCCTCTGAGGATTCGACTGTTTCCTGTGCTCGACACAGCGAGCCTCTGCTGCTGCTGCTGCACTGCCCCCTGCAGGACACACTCAGCAATGACTGCCCACAGATGATGGATGAAGACTTGTGTCTGTTCCTTCTCTGGACATGCTGTCTCATCACACACAGACACACACACACGCTGCACTTTACAGGGACTTCATCCGCCACAGAAAGTAGTCCCCATAGATGAACTGCACTGAGCGTTAAACTATTTCAACCTGATTTGAAGAAGAAGCCGATGATACTTTCTTATATCCTTTACAACATTTTTGTCTGTTTTGAGTTTATTTATTAAAAATAAATGCAAAAGCATGAAATTAAGAGATGTAAGAAATACTCTTAGTTCCCCTGAAATGAGGCGACGCTGCACAGAGGGGATCACCTGCCTCTTTTTCAGCTTAACTTCTGTTTCCGTACAGAAAAGTTTATATATGAGCCAAAGATCTGCGGGAGATATGAAACAAGCAGGTTAAGAGGTGATCATGTCACCTGATGTGATGACTACAAGCTAAAATTTACATATGAAATGCCCTTAAATCAGGGGTGGGAAACTCCAGGCCTCGAGGGCCGGTGTCCCTACAGGTTTTAGATGTATCCTTGAACCAACACAGCTGATTTAAATGGCTAAATGAGCTCCTGCAGTTCTCCAGAGGCCTGGTAACGAACTAATCATGTGATTCAGGTGTGTTGACCCAAGGTGAGATCTAAAACCTGCAGGACACTGGCCCTTGGGGCCTGGAATTGCCCACCCCTGCCTTAAATCATTAGCAGGGCTTTTATTGTTAAAATCTGCATCCAGGATCAAAACAAAGCAATCAAACGCCTTATTTCGTCACGTTCATTCCACCTCAAACCATCGTCAGGTTAGCTCTGGATTCAGCCTCATATCACAGCATGGTTGGTCACCTGTGGGCGGGTCAACACTGAAGAGAACGTCTCTGAAATCCAGAATCAGGAGTTTGAAAATGAAGTGTTTAACATCTGGGCTCCATCTCAGTACATGAAGTTTTCTGCACTAACATGCAGTCTATCTACCTCACCTTGACATATTTTTATTTCTGTGACTTTGATTGCTAAATGTCTGCTTCAGGCTTTGGTTAAGCTGTGAATCATTAAACAATCGTAAAGCGGACGACAGATTTCCCAGCTCTTCGTCGTCATCAGTCAGAGAGCAAACCTGTAACCCTGTAAACCGAGCCTGAGCGGCAGAATCTGATCAGACCCACTCAAAGTGAAACTCAGGTGGACGCGAAAGAAGCCAGAGGCCGTCAGAGTCGCTGCTAATTAACCGCTGAGTCCGTGTCATCCATTTCTCTCTCTAATTACAGCCGTTAACCCCGCGCCTGCCGACCGGTCGCCCGCCCGCCGCTTCATTAACGTCTCTGCTGCCTCTCTTCTTATTAATGTGCTCTCAGAGTGTGAAAAATGAGCCGCAGGGTTTACCATTTGCAATAAGAGAGAGAGAAAAAATTTTTTTCTCCTGAAACCTTTCTGCCGCTTTTTTGTTTGCTCCTGTTGATGATTCAGCTTCACAGATTTGTGTCTTTCTGTCCTAAAACTGTTGCATTCAGAGCGATCAAACATTTGAAAATGCTCCTGTTGAATGTCTGAAAGAGGTTCAGCACTGCAGTCACACAGCACAAAGCAGGATGGGTAAAAGAGTAGCAGCTAAAGGCCTTCATCACTCATTGGTGATGTCAGAAAGCCAAACAAACGATCATCTGGGTGATTCAGTCCAATCAACCAAAGACTTCTCAGTCTTAGGCAGGCCTAAGATTTCTGTTTGGTAAAGGTCCACTCTACTACTGCTGCTGCTGGGACGTAACACAAGCAGTGGTGAAACATAACTGGGTACGCATACTCATGTTGTAGGGCCAAGTTCACAGTTTGGTAAATCTTTGTTGGTGCAGCAGAAATAAATTATGACGTCTTTAGACACTTTCACACATGAACTGGTGGTTTCCAGAAATCCTGTCTCGATGCATCCTCACACTGGAAATAGAAATGAACGTGTTACATGTGGAGAGCGTGCAGGAGGCAGGACAAAAAGCTGAAACCACAGGTGCAGGTGGTTTTTCAAAAACAGCCCTCTTGGCTCCTGCCTGGAACGTCCATTATCAAATGATGTAAGACAACTTCACAAACCCAGAACTGAAACTCAGTAATGAGATGATCATAAGTCTGGACCTCCATAGCACGACCTCTGCCGTGCTTCACGTCTGGGTTCATAAGGCTTCAGTCCAAGGAAGTCCCAAACCATATCAAACATCCAGCAAAAATCAACTCGGGAAGAATTCATGGACACAAAAATTAAATGTGGATGAAGGAGCATCACAAATTTGGGCTTTCAGATCCAATGAATCACCAAGAAATTGCCTCAGACAAAATCACAAACACAAAGAAAATCACGGTCAGGACTCGCATCACAGTTTGGGCCCAGAAAGTCTAATACTCAACCAAACATGTAGCACCAAACGACTTAAGATGGTGGAGGTGGCATCGTAAGTTTGGGCCTTCAGACGCAATGAACCTATGAACCAATACGTGAAGAATGGCCGAGGCAACACTGTAAACTGGGGGCTTCAAACCAAGGAAGACGCCAAACATCAGGGGATATACTTCACAAACCTAAAGCTCAGTTACATTGAGGTTTGAGGCTTCTAATTGGGACTTAACTAAAGATACGTCACTTTTTATGGCTTCTTCCCAGTAACTACACCACAGAATGACTTTGAACAGGGGAAATCCACCCTCAGAAATCACAGGTTGCTCTTGTTCAGTAAAGGTTGTTAAACTGTTTGTCAGTTACGTACGTAACACACTGTGTCTTTGTGTCACTGTGACTTAGACACAGATCAGATCACATATTTATTCACTCATTTAATGCAGATGTGCATGCAGTGTCTGGGTCAGTCAGGACCTTGACGGCTCCGGACACTCTCCTGCTCCTCCTCTTTGTCCTTCCTCCCGCTGTAATGTCTGATTCTTTTATTAATCCCGTTGGGGAATTGTCTCTTTTTGTAGCCCCCCACCTTCCTCCCCCCGCTATGATGAAACTTAATTGCTGTTCGGTTTGAGCTAAATAGCTGAGCGGGTCCATTTAAGTCTTAATTGATGTGTGATTAAGAGCGTTCGAATGGCTCCGGCCGGGACGTTGGAGGAGGAGGAGGGAGTGTGCCGGGGAGGAATGTCACCTTCCCAGAGGACTGGACTCTGGTTTCCCGGTCGTGTTGGACACTTTTCCCTGACAGATGGCTGCTTACCATCCTGGAAGACTCGCTCCACGTTGAGGCCGTAGGTGGCGCAGGTTTCATAGTAGGTGCATCGTTTGAGGTCGTTGGAGAGCTTCCTGGCCCGGGTATCGTCGATCACCCTCGGGTTGGTCGAGCTGATGGCGTCTGAGAGGGAAATGACAAAGAAAGAGCTTGAGTCTAACTTTAAATCCACATTTTACAGTAAAAGAAAGAAACTCAAAGGCACCAATCTATTTTTATTCAGGCGTTTACCCTAATGTAGGTATATAAGGTGTCATAAATATAATAAAAGCCGTAAGACTGACTCAGTCATGTATTTTATTAGATTTCTGGCCTGTAGAATCAGAAGGAACGCCTCCACATCAGCGCTGTGGCTCATGAAGGTGAAAAGAAACAAGAGCCCAGACTTTAACTAGGAAAACTTCAGCAGTACTCTGGCGCCATCTGCTGGTTATGAGAGTAATAAGCACGTTTGGATTAAGCTACTTCCAAGTGCAACAAAATAGGTAGTAACAACAGCTCTAGAGAGGACCGGCTCATGCAAAAATCTGCCAAATAACATCTATTAGTAATATTTGTAATTATTTATACGAGAGTATTTCACTTTAAGGAATGAACGCCTCCATGAACAACACTAGAATTACTTTAAAATGACTCAGATGTCACTGGAGGTGACATGAAGAACCTGTCCTGTGTTTAAAGACGTTTCCTCCTGTTTTAATGTTTGAGGGACCACATGTGTCAAAGTAATTGCTCCTGTTATCACTGTACCTGCCTCTGTTTTATTTAACCTATCTGCTAAAGAATGTAGAACCAACTCTTAGATGTGCTGGCTGTTAAACTCAACATGGGTTCATGTTGGTTTTTTCAGGTGAACACCAGGAAAAAAGGATGACAGAGGCAGGCAGATGTTATACAGGTAACTTTAACTGCGGCTGGAAATGAATATCAGAATGTGGAAGCGGCGTCCTGAGATGATTTCAGTGATTACACAAACACTGGGTCTTTATTGTTGCTCGTTTGTGGAGAATATTTGTGCTCTCTGGTGTTTCTCTCCGCCTGCAGCTTACAGGGACAAACTCAGTGAGACTGTAAATACATTCATACATACAAGATTTCAGCTCAGTAACAGCACAGCAGGACTCTGCTTCAAGAGTCAAGAGTCGTCAACACAGCTAGGCTTTCATTGTTTTTTGGCTGACTCAACAAAACCTAAAACCCCAGCAGGAGATAACAGGTATCATGCTGGTGGTTTTCATCTTTCTTTGCTACCTGCTTCAGGCTCTCTTCCTCAGAAAATCATCCCTATGAGTGCCCCTACACCAATCAGACATGTTAAAACTAGAGATGGACCGATCCGATATTACGTATCGTATCGGTCTGATACTGACCTAAATTACTGGATCAGATATCGGAGAGAAATAAAAAATGTAATCCGATCCAAAGTATCACAAAATCACCTCACAAAACACGCTACTTGGCATAACCCAGCTCAGCGCATCGGAGCAGTATGTGTCACGTGATAGAGCGGCTGTTGTCTGCGAGACCTGTCGGTGGTCTGTTGGAGCATTTGGAGCCTCGCTACATGCTTCCTAACCGCGGCATTTCATCTCAGCGAAAACTATCCCAGAGAAGTAAAACAAGTGGGAAGCGATTTGTCTCGTACTTCAGTTAGAATTAAAAAGTAGACACAAAGCTGGAGTTATTCTGTCTTTGCTGCGCAGTTGCATCCACTTCTCTCATTCACTCCCCCTCCCTCTCCTGTTATTACTTCAAACATGAAACTGATCAATGATCAGCTGATCAGCTTTTCTGTCGCAAGTCCCGTCTTTCTTGTTTGTTTATCGACCACTTTGCGCTAGAAAGAGGAGACCAGCGGATAAACAACAGCAGCACGTTTAAGCTTGATCAGCTGTTGTTAGAATGTATTTAATGCTACTTTCTAGTATCAGCTGATGTTTGCTGGAGCCACAGCTGTAAAAGCTGCTGGTCATGATATGTGTTTGTATATGTGGTGAGAGGGAAACATGAAGATGAAACCAGGAGATGTCCTTACTGAATCATCAGCGCTGAACAGGTGATGGAGAAACAGGTTTACCTTTTAGGTGACATGAATGAGTTGAAGGGAAGTTATGAACTGTTTCTGAGAGACAAATAACACCAGGATCCTTTTTTAGGTAGCTGACAGCTGGTAACTGTGCAGGGGCGGCTCTAGCAAAGTTTTGTCGGGGGCCAGGTAGGGCATTAACAGGGAAAGGGGGGCAAAAAGAAATATTTTTCTTTGTTATGTCATTTAAAAACTTTGAATAAATAATTATCTGAATCTTACAACAAAAGTGGTCATCTGATTAAATGTATAGAAATCCATTATTGCATATAGTAACTAATAAGTCTAATACACACCCTAGTAAGCTATAGTATTTTTTCCTTTGGGAAGAGACCATCTGTGTAGTCTGTAATTCTGTTGAAGAAAGATGTTGAATCTATTTAATTATTGTAGAAAAATAATTGATTTCTGTGCATTTGTTTTACACATGCATTAAATTAAAGGTGATTATTAAGGGCGGACGTTGGTTCCCTAATATTTTTGCTGGGAGTTGGCAACCCTATTAGTTAGGTAGGTAAGTACTCTATAAAAAGCCAGAATAGGGAGGATGGTGTAGGTTTAAATTTATTAGATTGATCAGTGTTGCTGAACTATAAAATGTTTTGGGTGCAGTGTATTTTTTGCATACAGGTATAACAGAATAGCTTCAGTCTCTTGTTTTTTAAAACTTGAGTATAAACTTATACAAAATGCAGCAAGATATTTATTAAAAAAAAAACAGTTTTATTCATTACAAAATGCGCTATATCGGATTCATAACGGTATCGGCAGATATCCAAATTTATGATATCGGAATCGGTATCGTGCCATCTCTAGTTAAAACACATTCTTCCAGCAGAGAACTTATCAAGTTTATTAAAATCATGCTGTAAATAAAAATGTGCTGCTTCCAGATTATTTTAAACCCAAACATAAAATCACCAGGTCAGGAGCAGCATCAGTTACCATGGTGAGCTTTGACTCAACTGTTTATTAATCAGATCATTACTTTATTGGATTAACTGATCCATTAAGAGTAAAACAAATGAAAATGCTGCCTTAAAATGTCCAAACAGAGGAATAACTTTCAGTTCAGACTGATAATAAAGACAAAACTGTAACGACAAAGAATTATTCATGTCCTTTGATGCGCGGATTGGCCAGCGTTCAGCCTAAACACTCTACAAATCTACTGATGTTTTCCTGCTGTGTCTTCTCAGTTTTATGGTTCCTATATCTGGATCTATGTAGAATAACGGCAGTTTGCAGGGCAGACATTTTTTCTAATACTTTTATGAGTGCATAAAATACAAATAAAGAAAAGGAGGAATAAACTTAAAATTAACAGCAGCCACAAAATGCTAATCAGAGGCAATGAAGTCAAGTTTACAGCTGCAATTAGGATTGTGCACCACTAGGTGGTAGCAAAGCTCTAGAAAAGCAGACTGTTCAGAGAGAAAGAGAGAGCTTCCTGCTAGGGACTAAAAATAAACCCCTTCAAGTAGAGTTTTAAACAATACAAAGATTTGGTGTCTATACAGAGGCTAGTGTGTGTGTGTGTGTGTGTGTGTGTGTGTGTGTGTGTGTGTGTGTGTGTGTGTGTGTGTGTAGTACCTTGTGTGCCGACAAGCACCAGCGGCAGGTCAGCGGTGTTCCTGTAGTTGGCGAGGCGGCTGAAGTAGTGATAAACAGTCTGAAAGCTGATCTCGTCCTCCAGACTGAAGACAAAGATGACTGCGTCCACCCATAACGCAAACTGCACACACACACACATACACACACAAACAAGGTTGTAAATCCAAACTTTATTTAAAGCATAAAATCATTATTTCTCACAAATATCAGCCTAACAAAAATGCCGGGCTCTCTGGGCTCACAGTGTTCTCACAGTCCAGTCAGAAGGAGGTGCAGTACCCACCTGTGCTTCCGGGGGGCCTCCTTCATCTCTGATGAGCAGCAGGTGACTCTGACCGTCCACTACAATCTCCTTCTTAAAGCGCCCGCCTGCAGAAAAGACACACAGGTTACTAACAGCGATGCCAGCGGTGGGAGGAGGTCTGATCTACAGGGAGGTGGAGCCGATCATCGATTGATCCGGCTGATCGAGTGTGAGATGATGAACGCTACACAGGAGGGAGGTGATTGGACAGGAAAGTAAACTAATACATATGGGGGGCTGACGGAGATAACCAGCAGCTGAGAGCGAAAAACACTAAGGGTTAAAAAAAAAAAAAAAAAAAAAAACACAAAACGGGGTAAGCCATCTTTTATGTACAGTCTGTGGCTGTGACCACATTTAAGCAATACGGAAGCCTCTCAGTGCCTTACACTGCTCTAAAAACCAGCTTCAAACAGGGTCAAAAATCCAGGGGGGGCAGAAGGAGGAGCTTCCTGCTCCCACCTGATGTTCTGCTGTAACAGGTGCCTGCAGATGACTGAGGACCTGGAACATCTCATCAGGAGCACTGATGATCCGACAGCTTCTGCCTCTTTCTACCGTGAACTCGTGCATTTTGTTGTGCTCTGACCGTTCATCTCCGAGCTTGCTGTTGCTTTAAGAAACTCCACTCTGACACAAATATAAACAGCAGTGTGGCAAGTCACTGTGGGAACGAGCGTCTCTTCCTCAGCATTTACAGGAAGTCACCGGTGTTATTTCGGGCTCTCTCTCTCTCTCTCTCAGCTGGATCAGCTGATCTTGGGATGGCGTGGCCGAGCTAGCGCAGCTGCAGTAATAACACAGTAGATGTTTAGAGAGCGGCGAGCACAGGAAGTGGACATGTTTCCATCACTTGCCCTTTTCTTTACCCTGACGTTAAATATTTGCGTCAAGAGGAGCTGATTTTTGTGAGAGGGGCTGCCTTTCACAATAAAAGCCCTCAAAGCTTCTGAGGAGTGCATCAGCACAACTTATGACAGTGGATGTCGATCTTTTATTTACAGTGTGTGTGTCTGTGGTCATTCTGCGATGAGTCCAGCTTGATAAACTGATTAATACCTTTAACATGTAACTAATGTCTTCACTGATCAATACAGCCATCTAGTCATCTTACTTCTGCACCATTATAGGAACAAACGTACGAAACAGGATCATAAACACAGCTGACTGATCCCCACATGCAATTAAAGTCTCCAGTGTTACGATTTTCTCTTTAATCGGTTAATAGAATCACTTATTGATTCTTTAAAGACAAATAAAAAGTCATAAGTTCATCCTTTGGAGTTTAAACAGGCAGAAAAAGGAAAGTGAACACGGATTTATTACTAAACATGAAAAATGGTTCACTAGTGATCTGAAATTAATCTAAGATCGTTCACCTTTTTTGATCAAGATGGAAGAAAATCAGTGAAGCAGGTGAACATGATGAGGATGGAGACGAGAAAAAATATGATTAGATAATGAGGGGGCGGAGCTACACATTCAGTCGCAGCAGCCAATCGAGTTCAGCTTCAGGTTCAGCAGCTGGAAGCATTAAATAATCCAGATGTTTCAAATCTGACTTGATGAAATTATTTGTACAAACATGTAAAAAAACAAAAAACAAAAATGAAAGATGAAGCAGTTAAATCCCTGGAGACGTGCAGCGTGATGTTTGGCGGTTGTTTGATGACGCGGAGATGAGACGCAGTGCTGAACCCGAGCTGATCTCAACGTGCTGCTGTCTGAACCAATGAGGCGATGGATCGAAGGATAGAGGGATGGACAGGTGAAGGAGAGAGGAAGGATAGTTACCTGCATCCACGTCAGCTATTGTACAAGATCAGCCCCGAAGGAAGAAAGAGAGGAAACAAAAAGCAAAACAACAGCCACAGTTAATGCATGCACAGTCCAATCAGGAGACAGCGAGGAAGGTGTTTGAGAGAGGTTCAAAGAGAGGACACGAGAGAGAAGAAGAAGTAGAAAGAGCAGTAAAGAACAGTACACAGTTTCATTTGCAGTCAGCTGGAGGTCAAAGCAGTGAATAAACAAACACGTAAACACGAGAAAAGCTCTGAGAGGAAGAGGAGGACAGAGGTGAGAGGAAGGATGGACCGCTTTCCTTCATGAGTTTGGGTTCATTTATGTCACTGTCACCACCTCGTTACTGCAGATTTATACAAAGACGCTGAGTCATTAGACATTGCTGAGGTCACATTAATCACTTTCAGCAAACTTGGAGCTGAACGAAGACGTTTGGATTTCTTTGCCATTCTGTAACATGCTGAACGTGTTTTCTCTGTATGAGTAATGATGTGGAAGAGCCAGCGGAGTACAAAGCTTTAACATGCTGCCCCGCCCCAGCATTACACTAAAGATACCTAATGGCAGCAGGAAATCAACCTTAGACTGTTTTCATTATCAACTATGTTTTGGGACCATTTCAGAGTTTTTTCTTTATGTTTTTTCCTAAATGTTTTGCATCTGGACTGTTTCAGATTTACAGTTTACTTAGTTTTCAGTTGTTTGAACTCGACTGTATTTAGAAAGTTTGACTTTCTGAGTTGTGGTTTTGGTGAGTAGATTTTTATTTATTTATGTTTACAAAAAAAAAAAAAAAAAAAAAAGCTTTTTCTGGCTTGACTTTAAGCTGCTTTTAGACTCATTTAAAAACCGACTTCATTCTACATTTTGATTATGGACTATTCAGGGACATGGTTTGGAAGATTTTGGACTTTAGTCCTCTGATTTGGGTCTGTGTTTGAACTGTTTTAGACTTACTGGGGACTTAGTTTTGTGCTGTTTGAGTTATTTGGAACTTGATTTAAGACTTTGATTTTGGACTGTGGGTTGAAATTATTATTAAAATTAGTTTGAGGCCCTTTAAAACTTGCACTTGGATTTGAAATTTTCTGGGAGGTGGCTTTGCAGCATTTGAACTTGATTTGTGACTTACAATCATCTGGTTTTGAATTGTTTTAGACTTACTGGAGATTTAGATTTGGGCTGTTTCAGTTACTACGGGACTTTATTCAAGACTTTGATTTTGGACTCTTTAAGAACTTGATTGGAATCATTTTGGACTGTTTTACATTGACTTTGACTTCGTTTTGTTGTAAATTTTGGACATTTTTCAGTTTGGGATTCTGATTTAGTGATCTGGTTTTTGGACTTACTTTTGTGGTGTTTAACCTTGGGACTTGATTCAAGACTGATTTTTAACTCTTTAGGGGTTTGGATGATTCTGAACTGGGTTTTGGTTTGACTTAAACTTAATTCGGGACTTAGTAAGTTTTGGATTCAATTTTGGAATAAGTTTAGGACTTCTTGTAAATTTTTTAGGTTCAGATTTGGAAATTTTGGGAGGTGATTTAATCTTTGCCTTGTGTGGTGGCCACCATACTCACCTGTCACTGCTTAGATTCCAGTCGGAGACACTAATCCCGTTTGAGATTGCGTCAGGAAAGTTGCCCAGCATAACAATCTGCCAAATTAAACATGCAGAGCGATCCACTGTGGTGACCCCTTGTGGCAAGAGAAAAGTTTTTATGGGCAGGATTAAATCTGAGGTTTTTAAATACACGTGTGTCTTCTATGACTCCTTGATGCTGAGACTCTGTTGACTTCTTGTAGCCGCAGATTGTTTTTCGTGACTGGATGTTCAGAGCTGTACTCCTGCTCCTTCTGGTACGATCACTGAAGAATAAATAATAATGAACTAAACTTTTGGGGTGTCACCTTCTTTTCTGACAAATCGCAGACTGAACCAAAGCTTGCCTCTCCACATGTCTGTGTAAACCTGACAAAAATAATAATAATGACTGTTCTGGAAAGATTGGACTGGAGACTTTGTTGATGCCTCCCAGCGTTTCTTTTTCCGTTAAAGCCACGAGAACAATAGAATCTGTGAATGATGTTTGGCTGCTTGTGAGAGCGGCAGCTCCTCAAACCACAGTCAGCAGCATTAGTTTGGTGGCTGTGGGTGATTTCCCAACCATAGCTCCCCTCTCTCTCCCTGTTGTAATGGATCCCATGTGCTGCTGTACAAACAGTCTCAGTCGGACTTTTTCTCAAACTATCAGTGCTGCTTCTGCAGGATTTCACTCTCTGCAAAGTGTCAGAGTCTTTAGAAATAGAAATAAATCTGGGCATTTCTGACAGTCCTTAAACGCACCACAGAGGTAAATCTGGGCAACCTGCATGTTTTTGAGTCAGCGATGAAGCTTTTTTTCCCTCTGCAGCAGCGAGGCTCCAGCCTGCAGCCTCAGAATAGTTCTGGTCGGTGGCTTCATGGCGCTGCGGTCGCCTCGCCGCTCGCAAGCCACCAACTCCGCTTCCAATCAATCGCCATGGGAATCCAGGCAGCCGGCGTATTTTTAGATCCGAGGAATTTCAAAACAGCTTTCCCCCTTGGGCTGCTTTTATTTCTCTGTGGTTATGCAACGATTTCAGAAAAGCTTTTTATCTCCTTTTTTTTTATTTAATTGGACTTGAATCGCCGCTTCCTCGACGGGCAGTGGTGCCAAGTAATTCGATAAGAGATAAGGGGGAGCCGTTGTTTGAATGTGGTATGTGGACCTGCTCGAAAAGCCGTGTCGTGTTGCTTTTGGCAGCACTGCAGTGTAATTAAGGCGGGAGGCCGCCGGGCATTTAGCAGCACGACACTGAGGAGAACGTCACCACCGTGGAAGACTTTCTCATGTTTTAGCGTGAAGTTATCTGCTCTGGGATTCCCCATCGCCACCAACTCTCTTCCCAGCTGTCTTTGCTCTGCTTGTAGTTTTTTTCTTTTTTGTGCTTTAATGTAGTCCCTGGGGTCCCCTCTTATCAGCTGACCTTTGATCGACCTCTCTGCAGGCGTATTAAATTAAAAAAAATAAACCTCCTCCTCTTCCTGCCTCCCACACTTCGAAGTCTCTCCGCAGAGGGACCAGCAGCTAAAATTGGTCTGCGGGCTGATTTCGGGGTGGGTCCCCACATAACAACATAACAAAAGCAGCAAAGGTTTCTTCTCAAATAAACCATGTTTGATGGTTTTCAAGGCTTTAAATACACAAAGAGGTCGGCAGGGGGTAATTAGCTGCAGCTCCACAGCGGACCCTCAAAAGTAGCCAAAGTACTTCTTTGACTCTGTTCCGTCTGAAGACTTCTGGCTGCAGCATTTTTAATTAGACTGAAAAATTCAAAACGTTCTGCAGAGGTTTTAAAGTAACGGAGTTTCATCTGGTCAGCCAACTTAAAGCTTTTAATGTGAAAGGACAGCAAAAAGAAGGGTATTGAGCACTAACGCAACTAAAACCAAAAACAAGGAAATAGTGAAGAAAATAAAACTTTCTTTAAAAATATGTTAACGTTACTGAGCATAGACACGAGTTTTGAAAATATTTATTGAAATATATTAGACTGATTTTTACTGCTTTTAGACTTTGTTTTGGGGTGTTCGGGACTTATTTTGGGTTCATTAAATTGGACCATGTAAGAACTGATTTCAGACGGAGTTTGGTCATCATTTTAGACGTTTTTAGAGTAATTTGATATTGATATTTGATATACAAATTGATGTCAACGAATTTGGGCCTAATTGTAGACTTGTGTTTGGATTGTGGTTCTGACCTGATTTTTGCCATTTTTTGTTAATTTTGGAAAATGGTTTTGGACTAAAATGTACAGTGAAAAGATTAAGAACAAAAAACCCAAAAAACATTTACAACAATAAAACGTTCAGGCAATCATGGTAAGTAAAAGCAACAAAGAAGAAATTAAACAATAAAAGATCTTGTTTTAAATTCTTTTGTGTTTGTTTGGGGACTTTATGGACCTGGTCTGGGTTATTTAGAGTTTATTTTGGACTTTAATTTATATATTTACTAGTTTTAGACTGTTTTCAGACTTGATTTGAAGCTGTTATAAACTTTTGATTTTGATTTAACTATTGGATTTTCATCCTTTGCATATTCTTCTTTTAGCTCTTTTAAAAACTTTTTAAAAACTTGGTGTCAGGCTTCATAAATATATATTTTTAGTTATGCACGAAGGACCAAAACTGCCAAAATTAAAAAAGAAATAAAAAACACTGATGATAAAAATAAATAACTTGCAAAATAAATATAAAGATGAGTAAACATAAAAGCAGCTGCAAGATGAATTTAAAAGTTCTAAACGTAATGACGTACTTATGTATAAATAAAGACAGATAAATTAAAAAAAAAAGGAAAACAGAAAAAAATAATACATAAGAAAAAAACCCATTTATGTCTCATGTGAAAGACGGCAATCATTTTTAATATTTTTATAGGTGCATTTAATGGCATAATTTGTGTTATTGGCTTGCTTATTTTGGCAAGTTTGGTCCTCCATACATGCCATTGATTTCTTTATACAGGCAGAGGTATCGCCCCTGTTAGTTATCAGAAAGATGCAGTTTTTTTGTTGTTTTTTTCTGAGGGAATAAAGAAGCTTTTTTGCTTCAACTAAACAACTCGAGCTTAAAGCTCCTCACCAGTGGTTTGAACTGTGAGTTCGGTGCACCACCTCTCTGGACAGTAGAAGGATGAATGAATGAAAAGTAAAAGCGCTGCAGCGTCTGTCGGTGTGATTGATAAAGGAAAGTGAGCAGAAAGTGCCTTGGCTGTGCGTGCAGGATCCCTGAGAGGAAACAGCTCATGTGCTGAAATATTAAAGCGGGTTTCGTAAAGTGGGTCTGTGCCTGAGGACCCTGCCGTCCTGTACAGTAACAGTGTGTGTGTGGGCAGCTTTAATATTACATGAGGAATATGGCCGTCCCTGCAGGGCGTGTGAGTTGAGACACCGGAGGAAAGTAGGGCTTCATCTTTTCTCTGAGACAAAAAGTCATCTTTAAAGTTTCATAAGTGATTCTGGGTCAGCCAGCAGAGAAGTTTAACCTTTTGGGTGTTCACTGTTTCTCAGATATTAAGAAACTGAGCGCGATGTTATGCTTAAATCACTTCTTCTTCACTTTTTAAATCCACGCTCACGCCCCAAAGAGGTCAAATTTGTTGGTTTTTCAGTAAGCAGAACAAATATCTAATAAAAGTTTGACTTTTTAATGTCACTTTCTGCTGTTTTCATCTCACTCAGTATTCATTTTCAGTCACTCATTGCTTATATTGATATATTTTCCCTCTAACAGGCTGACAGATCGGCATTAAACCAGCAGATCTGATCATTTAAAGCCTCCTGCGGTGATTCAGCTCCATCTCAAACTCTACAAATGTTTATTTGAACCCAAAAAAAAACCACTTCAGCTTTCTCCCAAAAGTGGAGTGAAATCTCTTTTTAATGCGACTTGGAAAGCTTCTGAGCCTGACTGAGGAGCTTTTTTCGCTCTGCTGGTTAGGCTTGTGCTGTAAGGAGGTTGTTAAATGACGTTTAATCCGCTCATTATTTTCTCCTCTGTGTTTTAGACTGATTCAGTCTGAGAAGGCGGACGACTGCTCTGCCATTTTATTAGAAGAAGAAGAAGAAGAAATAGCTGGTCCAGCCAAACAAAGACAGACATGCTATGATGTTCTTACCCTCTGGTGACTCCTCCTGGACATACGTTCCCGTCAGGTATCTGTGGACCAGCGCTGACTTACCACTGGCCAGATTACCCACAATGCCCTGAGGGGGAGACAGAAGGGAAGTTAGCATCTCCTAAAACATTCAGCAGACTGTAATCACTCCATCAACAGGAACTCATACTGGTTTTAAAAGTTTTCTAGTGTTGCTGGTGAAGATGATATAATTCAAGCACATGGAGCTGTTACTGCTTCTGTGAGTGGACAAACAAATGCTTCAGCAGAAATGAAATATGAATCATAGTTACTCGCAATTTTTTATTTGTTAGGCCCATAATAATCTCAACTTAAATTTTAGTTAAATGAAAATATTGATATTTTACTCTTAAAATATTTATACATTATGTGAATATTTAACTTTTATCTTGAAATTTTAATATTGTGCTATAAAAGCTTTTTTTTTTAGTCCCCAAGTTATATCATAATTTTGACATTTTAGACATAAAATGTAATATTTTACTTTTATCTCTGAGCTTAATATTTTGGTCTTATAGTTTTTATACTTAACGTAAATATTTGACTTTATTTTAACATTTTGCTTTTAAAGTTTGCTTCTCATGGTTGTGATGTATTGTTTTAATTTTGATGTTATAATCTCACAACTTTGACATTTTACTTTCATAATTTTGACATGACCTCATAGTTAATCTCATCTAATCATTTTTACTTTTGAATTACATTTTCAACATGTTTTTAAACTTTTATCTCAAAACATTTAACTTATGAAATTTTAATCTCACAATTTTAACATCCATCATTTATTTTATTTTATTTTATTTAATCTTCAAAGTTAAAATGATCAAAATTGTACATCTGTTTGGTTATCTTCGTGTATTCACTTCTTGTAGTGTCCTAAAGCCTGCAAGTCAGGAATCGTGAGACAGAAGTCCAGGTTGGGTTTTTAGAAGTAACTAAATCTTCAAAATAAAATACTTAGAGCACCTTTACATTGAGTTGCTCCCCTGAACAGCAGCCAATCTCGACATTTAAAAAATAAATCTCTTTAATGTTTCTGTTTGTTGTTTGTTTGTTGGGATTTTTGTTAAGTTTTGGCAGGAAATGATCTCCATAGTGGTATGCCATCCCGCTGAAGCTTGACTCTTGGACAGGTGACCCCCTCCCCTTTAACGCTCTGAACTCACCACTTTGAGCTCGGGCACCGTCCGACTCAGCGTCCACTCCTGACTGTTTACAAACGCATCTGGAAGACACAAAGAAAGGAAAAACACACATTATTAAACTGTGAGGAACATGTGATGCCTTCAGGGAAAAAATGGAATTAAAAATGCCTGATGGAGTAACGAGGCAGCCAATCAGCTCCTCCTCAGTGGTGTCAAGGGTGACAAAGAGGAAGAAGAGGCTTGTTAAGGGTGACAAAGAGGAAGAAGAGGCTTGTTAAAGCTGACAGACGACCAACACCAGGCCAAAAGTCACAGCAGACTGAACACGATAACAGGACACGATCAGAAATACCGTCATGGTACAGAAGAACCATGAAGAACCACAGCTGAGAAAATACAAAGGTTAAAAGCAACCAAAAAATAACACTATATAAAAACGTACAAGTCCATTAAGAGGGAGATCAACTTACATTAATCTATATGTTCTTTAAGCACTTTAATCTTAGAATCAATCAATCAAATGTTAGAATCAGGAAATAAAGACAAAATCAGTAGATGAGAAAATATTTGTATTCTAAATTCTTCTAAAGGTTCCCCACAAAATAACTCCTGCAACCATCTGAGGTGCCGAGTGTCAGAGGTCATGGGAAATGAGGAGGGCGGAGGCCAAATGATGTCAAACCACACACACACACTTGCACTGTGTGTGCGTGTGTGCGTGTGTGTGTGTGTGTTATTGGAGTGCGATAATGTTGGTATTATCAGGGAGGTCGTTTCCACTCACACTGCAGAGACGGCTCTCTAACAAAAACACTCTGTGGTTTTAAAAACAAACACACACACACACACACACACACACACACACACACACACACACACACACACACACACACACACACACACACACACACTTCAAACAGGACAAAACACCAGCAGTGAGAAAACACAGGCCCGTGGACCAAATCTGGGCCCTCCTACTGAAAGAATGTGGCCTCTTACAGAGAGCTGGGTTTGTTTGTTTTCTACAGTCAGCTAAAAACCGTACAGTAAAGGTACTCTAACACACCTTTAAAGTATTCAATATGGAGCTGTAGTTCTTTAAGTTCTGTTATCAAGTAAATAGAAAATGTTTCAAAGCCTCAAACAAACTTTACTGGATAAGATACAACAAATAAAATCAAAATATTTAAAGTCACATTTCAACTCATATTGAAATCACAAAATTGGGACATTTTAATTTCATCTATATTGAAACTTAGTCATAATTGGCATTTCAATCTAAAAATATTTCTATTTATACAACTTAATTTCAATACTTTGACATTAACATGTCTGTGGTCACATATGGGGAATCTCTTCAGTCTGCATAGAGATGTGCGACCTTTAACCTCTGAGTTTATCATTAAAGAAGCTGTATTTCAGTAACTGCTGATGAACGCCTTTCATAAAAAAGAAAACGTGAGGCGTCCAGATGTTTTCTGTAGTCGTCATCCCACCGCAGGCTCCTTTAAAACTGCTGGACTCTGAGACACCTCGGGCTTGCCGTTAAGTAGGCCAGTGGGCCAGAGCCACTTAGAGCCTCCAGCCCCTCTTTACTAATTCATCTGCAGCAATCTGTGTCAGCCTGCAGACCCTCAGACTACAAAGTACTGACAGGAAGTGCTAAAAGCCCCATGAAACACTGGTTTTCTAACGCATTGATACCTGAGACTCACACTGACAGTTTTCGTGCAGAGTGTGCGATGCTCCCTATGGAGGAAAAAGACTGACAGAAAACTAATAAATATCTCAATAAATTTATTTTCTTTTGATTCAGCTGGTTTCTGATGTTTTAATGTAGTTTCTTTTTTACATTTTTGTCTCAATTCTGAATTTTAACCTCCTAGGACCTGGCATCCTCCTAGGCCACCTGGCATCCTCCTAGGGCCTTCAAATCCAGAGACAAAGAGGAGTTGAAAAGGGTGCAGAGAGAGCTGAGGGGACTGATAAGGAATGGGAAGGAGAGCTACAGGCAGAAGATGGAGAACCAGCTTCAACAAAACAACGTTGGTGAAGTCTGGAGAGGCCTCAGAACCATCTCGGGCCACAAACAGCAGAACTCTCTGCCTGGGAGGGATGTGAGATGGGCAAATGAACTGAATCATTTCTTCAACAGATTTGATTCAGCCATGAGGCAGTCTGCAACATCGGCTGCAGACTCACCCACCCCCACTGCTGCTGTTCCACCTCAGACACTTCACACCTCCTCTATTCACCCTGCTCACTCCCCCCCACCCCCAACTGTAGCATCCAATACACACTCAACACAAGGCTCCAGCCTGTCTCTCTCAACCACCCAGGTTAGGAGGGAACTGAGGAGGATTAATGGCAAGAAGGCAGCGGGTCCAGATGGCATCAGCTCGAGGGTCGTCAGGTCCTGCGCGGACCAACTGTGTGGGGTGATGGAGCACCTCTTCAACCTGAGCCTGAGGTTGGGAAGAGTCCCACAGCTCTGGAAAACCTCCTGTGTTGTACCAGTGCCAAAGACTTCACGCCCCAAGGACCTCAACAGCTACAGGCCGGTGGCTCTGACATCCCACCTGATGAAGACCCTGGAGCGGTTGGTCCTGGCTCAGCTTCGGCGCCTAATAAGCTCATCACTGGACCCACTTCAGTTTGCCTACCAGCCTGGCATTGGAGCGGATGATGCCGTCATTCACCTCCTACATCGTTCCCTCGCTCACCTGGAGACCGCTGGAAGCACTGTGAGAATCATGTTCTTTGATTTCTCCAGTGCCTTCAACACTATTCTTCCCTCGGTTCTAAAGGACAAGCTGGTGAACTCTGGAGTGGACCATCACCTCACTACCTGGATCCTGGACTACCTCACCGACCGACCACAGTATGTGAGGACTCAGGGCTGTGTGTCGGACAGGGTCGTCTGCAGTACGGGGGCCCCACAGGGAACGGTTCTGGCTCCGTTCCTCTTCACCATCTACACTGCAGACTTCTCCCACAATTCCACCCAGTGCTTCCTGCAGAAGTTCTCTGATGACTCTGCAATAGTCGGCCTCATCACTGATGGGGACGACAAGGAGTACAGAGGTCTGACCCAAGACTTTGTGGACTGGTGCCAGCAGAACTACCTCCAGATCAACGCCAGTAAAACCAAGGAACTGGTGGTAGACTTCCGCAGGCACAAGCATTCTCCACTGCAACCACTGAACATCCAAGGTATGGACATTGAGGCTGTGGACAGCTACAGGTACCTTGGTGTTCATCTGAACAATAGACTGGACTGGACTCATAACTCAGACGCCCTCTACAGGAAAGGGCAGAGCAGGCTGTACCTGCTGCGGAGACTCAGGTCGTTTGGGGTGGAGGGCCCACTCCTGAAGACCTTCTATGACTCTGTTGTGGCTTCTGCTATCTTTTATGGTGTGGTCTGCTAGGGGCGGCAGCATCTCTGCTGGGGACAGGAAGAGACTGAACAGGGTGATCCGAAGGGCCAGCTCTGTTCTAGGATGCCCTCTGGACCCAGTGGAGGTGGTGAGTGACAGGAGAACGGCGGCTAAGCTGTCATCCCTGTTGGACAACATCTCCCACCCCATGCAGCAGACTGTGACAGCACTGAGCAGCTCCTTCAGTGGGAGACTGCGGCACCCACGGTGTGGGACGGAGAGATTTCGCAGGTCTTTCCTCCCCACTGCTGTCAGACTCCATAATAAAGACTAACTGATCAAGCACACACATCCATACATATGCAATAATACTAAGTGCAATAATCCTTTCTGTCATCGTTGTATTTTTACTCAGTTGTATATAGTATTTGTATTTGTATTCTATTTTTATCTTATTGTATATTTATTTTATTTTATTCTACTGTATATAGTATTTTATTCTATTCTGTACAGTTGTGTACTGTATTTATTCTTATTGTATTCTAATTTTTGCCTCATAACTTTTGCACTGTCCACTTCCTGCTGTGACAAAACAAATTTCCCACGTGTGGGACTAATAAAGGTTATCTTATCTTATCTTATCTTATCTTATCCACATATGTGGACAGCACGTTTTCGGTTGTCTAGACCAAAATACTTAATTTTTCTCTACAAGGGCCTGATGTCCACTAACGAGGACATTATACTGCCACTGTTCTAACGAAATTTAAAACTAATGTCCTCATATGTGGATCTCATTTTTCTCAGAAACAAAAATTAGGCAACAAGCAAAAATCTGGTAATTCTTTGTTTTTACATTTATCAGGTCCCAATCAGCCTAAATAGCAAAGAAAAATTAAAAATGCATGCCATGATAGAGTTCGGGTGTTAGGAGGTTAATCTCCTCATTTTAGCTTAAAAACCACTGACTTTCCACCACACAGCATCCTGACTGCTCCTCTTTCCTCCCTTTAATGAGCCCAAACTGCTGCTGCCAACATCTCATCTGTCTGGAAACCATCCAGAGAGGAGCGTCTCGATTGGTTGGCGGGCACACAGAGGGGGACATTGTTCACCCACTCAACAAACGGCGGCCTGTGTCGGGGCCGACCCCTCCCTCCCTGCCAGGCAGGATGTTGACCCAGCTGCTTCCTGTTTTCCATCACAGCCCTCCAGTTCCCCTCTGCTGGTTCCCAGTATGATGCACCAGCAAAGCGAGGAGATGGTTAGCGGCTGACGAAGCATCAGCTGGTGGTTGAACTGGGAGGTGAGGCCGGGTTTAAAGGAAGAAATACGACAGCTTCAGGCTGCACTGATCTACCTTTGGAGCTGATTTGGGACTTTTTTTTATGCCTGAGAAGACCACTGACTAACATCTGCACAGTGATGATGCTTTTTCGTGTTTTGTGATGACCGCCCTTAGCTACGATCTGGTATTTTTAGTCTACTTCCAGGCTGCCGAGGGGTCATCACAGAAACAGAAACACAAATGTCGACTGAAAGAATCTGTGCTGCAAGAAGAGGGAAAGTCCAGATGAGATGAAGCGAAAGCATCTGGGAGCGCGTGGGAGGAACACCTGAACTCAATCAATCCGTCAACGTGTCGTATTTACGAGGCTGAGAGGAAGAGGGAGACAGAGGGCCTGTGGGTGGATGATACGACTCCATCACGGCCTGACTACATGAAGGCGGAATCTCCAAAATTAGGTCATGAGTTAGAAACCCAACACACCTCCTTTCCTCCACTACAGCTTCACGCTCAATAAAAGCAAACATCCACTAAGTGATTTATTGTTTACCCACTTAAAGGCAGAGTGAAAGGTTTATACCACCACAGGACACTTTTTTTTGTTCTTTTTCTGATGTAGCAAGTCGAAATTCTTGATTTCCAAGACTCTCAAACATTCTGAGATTAGAAAGTTAAAATGATCAGATGAAGGTAGAATCATAAGGTAAAGTAAAAAATCTGAGATTAAATTGTCAAAATTATGAGATGGGTTCATCACTTATTCTGATTACTGATTACAAAGTACTCCAGATTATGGAGTATGAAAGACTTCACTCATTTCAAGACCACACTTTAAAAAGGAAAGCCTTTTAACATGTAATGGTAATGTAATGATGGTAATAGGCCTGGGCTATATCATACCGTTCACGGTAATACTGGTGTAATGTTGGAGAAACAATAAGAAAATGAAATATCGCGATAGAATATGGGTAAAGCGCGCATGCACAGTGCCTTTGTTTTCCTAGGCACATGGCGGCGACGCAGAATGAGAAGGGCGAAAGCGGATCGTTGAATGAAACAGATGAACCAGAATTGGTTTGTGAAAATGCTGCAACTTCAGTGGTGCGGAACTGGTTTAGCTTTCATCCATCAGAAAAACAACAAAGCACTATTTTTGGTAGCGCATGCTAGCGGGCCGTCGTTATTACCGTGCTTTTTGGAAAATACGGCACACTTAAAATCAATCCTTTGATTTTTCTGAAAATCGACAGTGTCCCTTATAATCCCGTGTGCCTTATGTATGAAGTCTGGTTGTGTTTACTGACCTCGAAACGATTTTATGTCGTACACGGCGCTCGAAAATCTGTCAGATGTTTTAGTACGACTTTGCTAAGCTACGAAGCCGCACCGCTTGATGGCTTGTCAGAGCATTACGGCTATCGTAGGCAGGAGCCTCGCAGAGTGATCCGTACTGTGCTTCAACATAATATTACCGTATTGTGTGTGTATAACCTCTTTTTAAGTTTTGTGGATAATATACATGGTTATGCTGAGGATATGTCGGACAATTTCCACTGGAAATGCCTTTTGGTTAAACTGTCACATCAGTTATATCGTTATCGCAAATTTTCATATCGTGATAAATATTTTTGGTCATATCGCCCTGCTCTAGATAGTAATAATATGATGTAATAATGGTTAAGTTTTAAAAGCGTGTGTTTTGACCTTGTAAAAACACTAAGATTGGATTATGTGGAAATGCAACACAGGCAGACTTTGCTTTATTTTAAAGTGTCATGGCTGTTTTTTGTTAATAGGATAAAATAGCACAAAGGAAGAGAAAGAAAGGGTGGACCAGATGACAAGGGGGAAATGATTAAATGCTAAATGTGCTGCATGTTTTAACCTAATCACATTTGAAGGATGATTAGAAAAACATGTTATTCTTCCACCTGAAACAAACGGAGGAGAAAAGAAGAGGACAACAGGTGAGATACGAAGGGGAAAAGACAGCAGATGGAGTGAAACAGATGGACGAAGACCATGGGAAAAGGAAATGGAGAGCTCCTCTGCTTCGTCATCACTCAGGGAGGAAAAACTTGGAAATGAGAGCGAGCGTCATGGGACTAAAACTCTCCTCCATCACTCCATCCCTCTGTGCAGAGAAAGAAAGGAAGGAGGCCTTCAAAGTGAGGCATCAGGACTCCTGGCTCTCTCCAGAATAATCTCCTTCATTAATTCTCTTTCATTTCACTCGTTTGTCTCTATTTTTATGCTCCGCTCTCCCTCAGAAAGATGGGGAACATGTATGAGACGACACATCTTTGTTTCTCTTTATAAAGAGGAATTGTTTAACTTCAACATTTACCTTCAGTTCCGACCTTCAACATGAAGAAGCCAAGGTTGTTTAGCTTTCTGGTGATACACTTTCAACACAAAACTCTCAAGAAGCCACGTCTCTTCAATAATTCAAACATCTGAACCCTATTTGAACAACCCTAAATATCAGAGTTTTAAGGAATAAAGCAAGAAAAATTATCTCTAAGAGGTGGCTGTACCTCAGGAACTCTAGAACTAAACCAGAACCAAAGATTTTAGATCCTGAATACAAAGAACTAAAGAGCTTTAAGCTATAATAAATACAAGCTACAGTCCCTTAAACATAAAATTTGCAGACTCCAACAGCTTTCACCTGAAAGAAACTAAACGAAACCATGAAACTGAATCCAAGATCTTTCCCTGGATTCAGATTGATGAAATGATTGGATTGAGTAACGGATTATTTCCTTCTTACTCTAGATTGTATTTAACATCAAACTAAACACGCTGCAGACTTTCGTTCATGTCCATCCTACCAGTTAGTTTTAAAGTAATCTCTGTGAGGCTGATGTTTGAATTCCTATGTAAAGGTCAAGGTGTTTGTAGTTCTAGTATTAAATCACATTTTGAGCATGATTGGGTTACATGCAGGCTAAAATGAGCTAGCCTAAAATCTTTAATCTAGATTTTCAAATAATCTGGACTGGCAAACATTTTCCCTGTAAATTTACGAGGAAAGAAATATGAGAATAAAGCAATAAATTAACAAAAATGAACCTCCAGAAACTGTTTATTACAACTGTATGACTGCAAACTTTTATGAAGTAGAAATAAAATCAAACATTATTTGAATAAAATGGTAAATCTATGAGGAAAAGCTCAAATATTTACAAGAATAAACTCCCAGATTCAGTTGCAAAGAAAAAGTTCTCACCACTTTACAAGATTATAAACTTAAAGATTTTTCCCAATTCTTGATTTTCTAAAGAAAATTTCTGAAAATTAGGTGTACATTTACAAGATTAAACTCACAAATGTACAAAATAAAATTTGTGCTGGTACTGATCCTGAATGTGGCAGTGATTTAGGAGCTACCTTTTAATTCCAAAAAGCTTATGTAAGGACTAGTTTAAACTAAGTTATAAACAGTTGCTAAAACCAGGTCCCGAACCTTAACCTAATGAATAAAAAAATCTTAAAGCTGACTCCACTCTAACTTTATGGACTTTAAAGGCATTTTAACCTGATCCAGAACTCTTTTAATCAATGAAAAATGCAAACCTGAAGGCAAAAAGCAAACAAACTGCTAAACTCAGCCTCGGTTCCTAAATATTCACTCAAACTGAGAGACATATTTGTGCTTTTCAAAGGCCACACCACGTCAGTGTGTTTAGATGAAGGCAGCTGGAAGACAGAAACATGGCGACAAAGACACAACAGCAGAAAACAAGATAACAAAGACAGGTCTCTAAGATCTGAAAACCTGCTCCAACAAGGTCTCCGAGTCGCAGCCGAGGTCAAACTGAGGGTTTCAGACATGCACAGCGAAAAATACGAAAAGGGAAATGTAGAGTTTTAAAAAAAGACAAAATGAGGCAAATAAAAGCAGCTGGGCTTTATTTAATATTTAGACGTTTCGTCTTGGATTTTAACACCAACAGAAGTGCTACGATTACAGCTCAACTTTATCCACAGAGACAGAGATTTTGTGCTTAAATGAACTCTAACAGGACAAACTGAGATCAGCCTGTTGTCAAAACATTGCGATTCCAGACTGAGGCTGACATGGACGAGTTACCTGGAACACAACTGAAACTGAGCGCGCTCCAAATGTCTATAAAAAGGCAGAGATCTGCTCAGAAGGGACAACAAAGCAAGACAGTCGGGTATAAATGAGGTGCGCCTCGGATGGTAATCCATCTGGAATTGATGTTGGCTTCAGTCAACTAAACATTCAGAAGTTTGGACTCAATAAACCAGCAACACAAAAAGAGCCTGGGCCTCTACAAAGACTAAAACCAGCTCTCTGCTGGAGCACTGTACCGTTTTCCAGAAGCAGGTAATACTAATAAATATTACTTCATCATAAATCACAGCGCTGACAGTCTGTCTTTGTTTTGTTCCAGAAACTCTTTGAGGACCTTCTTTTAACCCTGATCTCTTCCTTTTATTAGTTTGTGGAGAACATCAGCCAAAGATTTGGGGATTGGAGCCAGAAATATGCAGGCCAATGAGCTTCAACCAGCAGATTAATTAGTAATTATTAGCTGCAGCTTAACTAAAGTGCTTAACTATATCTATAAAGTTTCAACGAATAGTGAAAACAATCATTTTTAAAACTTCTCATATATCAAGCAGGCTGAAAACTACAAACAGAACCCCAGGTCAAGGTGCCAATACCTGCAGTTTCTCTGATGTCCATTTGAGGTTGACTCTAAAAGTGAGTCAATCCCCACAGACTCCAGTGTTAAAAATATCCAATTATAGAAAAGCAGAAATAAACATGTTGCTGTGTGACTAATTGTACTAAAAGACTGTTTAAGTAGCCTGTGCTCCACTTTTGAAGAGTGAAATTTCAGTATAGCAGAGTATTTATTTATGCTATTGTATAAGGAGGCTAAATAACAAAAATATGCAAGTGATTCAATCAATTTTACATAATTAAGACAAAATCATTTCCTTTCAGTAAATTTCTTTTGTTTTAGGGTCTAAAAGTTCTAAAACTTAACCTTAAATGCAAAACATCCAACGACTAAACCGAACCATGGATTTGGTGACTTCTGAGACTCCTACTTTACACTCTGTGTTGTTTGCTTTCATCTCAAACTAAATCAGCTTACATGATTTAGAAAAACAAGACAGCTGCTGCAGCACAGCTGGAAGCAGGCCAGAGGGATGGAGGGTTAGAGGATGGATGGACAGACGGAGACATGAGAAGAGAGTGTAAATGAAGAGACAGATGATGTAACAACAGGAAAAATGCAGTGACTGATGTAGAGGAGGGCACAGAGGTTAGGGAGGGGAGGCCGCTTCAAACAGATGAAGAATGCAAGAAGATGAGGGAGCATCGAAGAGGACGGATAAAAGAGCAAAGAGGCAATAAACAGCAGCTGGCAACCGGCCAACACACTTCTCTCTAACACACACACACACACACACACACACACACACACACACACACACCACACAGAACTGCTCTGTGTGTGTGTTTCAACACGCGATGCTGCTACTTCAGGCCTGTCGTGTGCCGCCGCCGCCACAATGATGACGTTTTTGTTGTTACACAGATGCAGCTTGTTTCCTCATCAAGAATCAGAGGTGAAAAAAAAAACCAAACAAAAAATCCCCCAAAACAAATACTAAGTCAGACAATATGGAAACCCATCAGTGCCAATCATATAACAAAAGAAGGTTAAAAAAAAAAAAAAAAAAAAAAAGGTACTCATACTGAGTCAACATTTTTATGTTTGAAATGATCATATTTCTTAATGATCCACTTTTTTTCCATTTTAAATTATACATTTGAAATTTATTTGGCTGTTGGGATGACTGTTTTCCCTTATTTATACCCTACTTTGTATTTTTTTTTTTATAACTGACACTTTATTTGCAGATGATACTTACAAATCTGGAGTTTTAACATCATAATTTGTATTCTCTATGCTCTTTACCTAACAACCTATCAAATCACAAAAACCATATGTAACAAATTGATGCAATACCCAAGTACCAAATCAGATATCCCAACATCTAGTGCAATATAAATAAAACTCTATTACACTGAACAATTTTAATGACAAAAATGTTACATTTGTCGTTTTTTTTGTTTGTTGTAGGAACTGATTTCTCTACTGATTTCCAACTAAAAGATGTGTGTACTGACATTATTTATTTTATTTTACTTTTCACTTTTTCTCATAAATGTCCTGCCTTTAGATGAACGTGTATAAATAGACTTAAAGAATGAGGTAAAACATTATCTCATTTTTCATTGTGTCTCACTATAATTTTCCCTTTATTTTACTTAACGCAATTTTTCCTTTATGTCACATTAAATGTTTTTGCTCCTAATGCTGACAGTGAAATATGAAATGAAAAGTAAAACTATGATCTTAAACTATTATGGACCACTTTATCTCATTGTTATGGTTTCTTTTGTTTCTTTTGGCAGGCCTGAGCTTCCATGATTCACTGTCTTTAAGACAAAGGACTTGGCTTGCTGGTTATTTGTTAATTTGCATTTCTGTTAAATTGGCTGCTGCCCGACTTTGTGTTTATCATATAAATGTGAAACCAAACAGTCCAGCATGATGTCAGGACTGTAAAGAGCAGGAAGCAGCGGCCGGCGAAACAGCTGGTCATAAAATCAGACTTCATCGTCTCTGCCAGCAGCCAGACTCGGACTCGACCTCTAAATGACCGTCCGCCACTCGCTACCCGCACAAACTGGTCAGCCAAAACCTGGCCTCAGTTGGCTGGTAACTGCTGGTAATTACAGCGCACTGATGCCAAACACCCACCGACACCCGGCGGCTTTTGGCCCGGATCGATGCTGGCACCAAATTGCTGCAGCTGTGACACTTGAACACTCAAATTCTCTTTAAATAAGCTGTTTCTTCATCACATGTAGATTAGTTTGTTTCCATCAGAGACGATCAAGGTCAAGACCCAACATGTGTGAGGGCACATCGCCCGCAGGCTACTGAGCACGCCCAGCAGACCTTAGTTCAGGTTCAGAAGCAAATGAGACGTCAGTCAGCCTGGACTAGGTTTTAACAGGAAATCAAACCATTAAAAGGTGGAGCACAGCAAAGTTCAACCCAATTTTCTTGGTTTTGGCTGCTGTTAGTATACAGCAGTATAATCAATGGTTTTAAATCATATTTCTCTGGTGGTTTATTATAAGAAAAAACTCACTAGATAAATACTAATATTTTTAAAGTATAATATGGTTTCCCCACCCAAAAAAAGTAAAAACATTTATGAGTAAATGCCTAAAAAATTCTTTAAAACAAAGAAAAATCTGTTTCAAAACATTTTAAATTTCATGCCCTCCAGGTTATAAAACTATTAGAACTACAACACTGATTTAATTCTTTCATCTCTGGAGGTGTTGTTCAATTCATTTCAGCTGAATGATTCAGAGAAGCTCAGACACTGAAGAAAATGTTTAAAAAGTAAGATTGTCAAACATTCTCTGAGCTCTGCAAGCCACTTTGCAACCAACCTGTCTGATGTTTTTATAGAGGTTTATTTGCTTTCTTTATTATAGTCCACATGCTACGCCACAGTAAATACAGCTAATCCACCAAAATCAGGCTTTGCACATTTACTTCGGTGTGCTTGTCAGCCCACAGTGACCAGTAAAGCCAGTTCGGTGCTGGCTTTTTGTATGTTGTAACCTGGTTTCACTGAGTAATCTCAAACCAATATCATGGTGACATCACAAGAAGCTCAAGCTTCATGTCAAACTAGTGGCGTGTGCCCTGAAGCATGCTTGGAATGTGAGCGTGTGAGGAAGCCGTCCAGAAAGTAGCTTCTGATGGCAAAAAGGTGACGTTGCTGTACTGTTCTTGCACGCTTCGCCGCACCTCATCATGCCTCAGTTACAAAATACAAACGCTCCTGCACGATGATATCTCACAAACGGGAATGCAACATGTTGTCAAGCCACCAAACAACCAACGTCAAAACACCGGCGTACACCGATTACTCTGATTCACGCTGTCGATAAGACCTGACGTATTCACAGTCAAATACACAACAGCCTCATTATTATTGTTTCTGTTACAAACTCAAAGGTCTTTTTATGCTTTAGAACAGGGGTGTCAAACTCAAATATACAGTGGGCCAAAATTCAAAACTGGAACAAAGTCGCGGGCTAACATTAATATTTATTGAAAAAAATCTTCCTCCAGATATAACAAGGAACCTTTTCTTACAGACTCAAATAAGTTTTGCTGAAAAACTGAATATGGAATAAGCAACGCTTAATACTGAACGATATATAACTTATATAAACATATATAACTTAATATTGCACACTTTCCCTCGGCTTAACCACCTCACCTCTGTGTGATACGGCACGTCTCCGTATTCCGAACCACACTCCTCAAGAAAAGATTTGAATTGGCGGTGATTCAGACCTTTGGCTCTTATAAAGTTAACTACTCGTGTTACTGCGGTCATAACATGTTCCATCTTTAGGGCTTTGCTACAAAGTGATTCTTGATGTATGATGCAGTGATAAACAGTCAGCTCACCTGCACAGTTCTCCGCTCGCATCTTCTCCCGTACCCTGCCCACCAGTCCGCTCCTTTGACCACACATCGCTGGTGCACCATCTGTCGTTAACCCCACAAGTTTTTCCCATGGCAACTTCATTTCAGTTAGACATTTGGAAACCTCTTTCAAATATTTCCTTCCCTGTGGTTGTTCCATGCATTGATTTTAATCCTAAAAGTTCTTCCGTAACACAGAGAGTTGAGTCCATACCACGGATGAAGACTGAAAGCTGGGCAGTATCAGAGGCGTCGCTGCTCTCATCCACAGCGAGGGAGAATGCAACGAAACTGTTTCCCTTCTCCATCAGCTGGTTATTTAGATTGTTGGCAAGTTCACGTGTGATCAGCTACTGTGTTTCTGCTCAGGCTAACATTTGAAAATGCTTGCTTTTTCTCTGGGCACACAACGTCGCAAACTTTCATCATACAACTTTTCACAAACTCCCTCACTGAAGGGCCGGGCTGATTTTGCGATCTCTGCTGCCACAACAAAACTAGCCTTTACAGCAGCCTCACTTTGCGATATGGCTTTTTTGGACATAGTCTGTTGTGAAACAAAACTTCTTTTCATCTCTTCTGCTTTCCGGCGCCTTTGAGTCATGTCCAGGTCCTTGTACTTCTCTTGGTGTTTCGTTTCATAGTGTCGTCTAATGTTGTACTCCTTGGTTAAAGCCACATGAGCTCCACATACAAGACAAACAGGTCTGTCTTTTACATAGGTAAACAGATATTCTGTCTCCCACCTGTCCTGAAAGCTCCTGTTTTCGTTCTTTCTTTTCGCCATTTTGTGAGAGGTAGCGCGGCAGTATTCGCGCGGTTGCTATGACTACAGTCAACAGAGGAGAGGGTGTTAATGGGTCCTGTCCTGACTGACGCGCCAAAACGCCAACAGAGCATTCTGGGAGTTGTAGTATTAGCAGTACATGCGCTGTATAAGACCGGCGGGCCAGCTCTAATAGTAATTTGGTATGGCCTCGCGGGCCAAATGTAATTAGGCTGCGGGCCAAATTTGGCCCGCGGGCCAGAGTTTGACACCTATGCTTTAGAAAAAAATGACTGCAGTTAGGTTTTTTAAGTACAGAGTAAAAAGATGCCTAGACAAAAAACAGATAAATTACACCATATGAAATGTTTTCATTTAGAAAGCATATGCAAATGCCTACGTTTGCTTGTGATTTCTAATTAGGAGTCTATCATTTTTACTTTGGAAAGTTGGGTCCTCCATATACTGTTTTTTTTAACTGGTTGTACAGGTTCAGCATTTCAGTCGTTTCTCTGATGAAGTCTGGCATGTTTGTTTGTTCAGCTGCTGCTTGTTTGCTTATTTGTTCTGACTGTGGAGTGAAACAAAACAAATATGGTTTAAATTGGTTTTAATAATTGATTATTTGGTTGATAAACTGATTAGCTTTGCATTCTTTTTTTTTTAAATTAACTTCTACATAAGTATAAGAAAAAGCAGCCAATCTAAGAGCCTGATTACAGACGACTGAAAACTGATTTTCACTTCCAGACTGTGAAGACGCCAGCTTTATTAAACCAAACCATTCACACACAAAAAGAAAAAAACAGACAGACTTATTTTTTATTTGCCTTTTCACAAAATGGAGAAAAAACGTCTCGTTAATAAGGAATAGCTGTGACTGAACCCAGGTTTAACCTGCTGATCATGCGTCACTCCTCCTTATTGACATTTCAGGCATGTAAATCTAGCTTCACTGGAGATTTTTCATGGAGTCACATTCCTGAGCTGTCAAACACCACACGTGATGTCTTTGACGGCAGCGGTGTTAGTTATAGTTTTAACGTCAGCTGGGAAACACCCCGAGGTCAGCTCAGAATCCACTTACACAATAAAAACTTGACAAACATGTCATCAATACCCAGGTAATCTCTCCTCTGTACGGAGGGTCTAAGCTGCCAAAATGCTGTGTCTGTGTGTGTGTGTGTGTGTGTGTGTGTGTGTGTGTGTGTGGGGGGGGGGGGGGGGGGGGGGGGGGGATAAGAGATAAAGCATTATATTACAAGCATTAGGAGGGGGCATCGATTCAAAGTGTGTACTTTCAGTTACAGCTATAGCTTATAGGTGAACTATATGAATACATGGAACATTTTATAAAGTTAATAAATATATTTATGTCACTTTTTTGGTGCATTTAATGGCACTTCATGCTAAAGCATGTAATTAAGTAAATAAGTAAAGAGAAAATAAAGAAAAAATAATAATACAGAGCTGTTATAATTTTGGGCATATATTTCTTTTAATTTCACCATTCCTTTATTTTACTTTGATTCTGGCTGTGTTGGCCCTCCATACCACGCTCCTTCAGGTGGAAACGTTGCGTCTGCTGTAGTCTTAGGTCTCTTGTTTGTTTGACTTGGCGTCCACCACAAGCCCACCAGCACTCGCAAACAAAACTCGTGTGTGGTTTGTTTACTCGACAGGACGCTGACACGCTTTCATCACACAATATTTCCTCCTTCTGTGGAGTTTTTACCAGCTTCATGTCAGATCAGAGTGAAGATTAAAAACCAGAAGTTTTTTTTTTCTATACTTATCAGATTATTCTGTGTGAAAACTGATATTTCTGTTTATGTGTGGCTTGCTTGCTTGATTTTCGCATTAGAATGAGACTCCTAAACTGAGACTTCTTCTAAGCCACACTGAAAACGGGTGAAGCAGCCATGAATAGATGATCTTTGCTGCAAATACACTAATGACACCATTGTCTTAACATGCACACACCGCGGGGATCATGGGTGGAGCGCTGTTTGTAGCCTGAGGGCAGGGTGTACATGTCTATAGGAGTGTGTATGTGTGTGTGTGTTGGGGGTTAAACCGTCGTCTGACTGTGACAAATCAGAGTAGCGCCGGCTCATCAGTCACACACAACATCAGATTATCGCAGTGTTCGCCCTTCATGCCATTTGTCTTCTCCTCCTCCTGCTGCTGTCTGCACCATCATCTTTGTCTTTCTGACTTCATCTGGAGTTCGGCCGTCAGATTCAACAAAGAACTGCAGCCAAAAATTTAAATGTTTGGACTACACAAAGCCTAAAATGAGCTCTCTGTTGTAGCACTGCCCTGTTTAAACTAGGGCTGAACGATATATCGCATTTGCGATAATATCGCGACATGATCAAGTGCAATTTTCTAACCGCAAAGGCTGCGATTATACTGCGATTATAAGGCGGTCCAAATTACTACCATATCCCAGAATTCATAGCGCGGCCCAGCCAAACTCCAGTTTCCAGCAATGGCGGCCGCTACTAAGTTTTAAAATTACTCATACTAATCTTTCTGGGTCACAAAATAAACTTTTAACATATTTTCAGGCGAGAAAGTAGTTGTGTAAACATCAAATATCTGCTCGGTTTATCAAGATATCCCATATTTGCAAAAGTGCTTCGACGTTTTCAGAGGCGTCTGCTACCCACCAGCTCGACAGCTAGCCGGGAGCTCGAGGATTACTGATGCGGCCGAGAACGGCACAACTCCTGGCACATCATTTTCAGATCACCGCGGAGTTTCGCTGCTCGGGTTAAACGTAATATATAAGTCACTTAGACAACCTAAAAATGTTATTGTTGGGCTTTTTTCAGTGTTTTGTTTGTTCGTGAGTAAATCGGTTTGGCTGAGATTAAAGTTATTAGATTAGATAAAATAAAACTTTATTAATCCCCCGGGTGGGTTCCTCCTTGGTTTTCACACAGCTGACTAAACGTCAAACAGAAAACTTATTAAACAGAAGTATGAGACAGTCGAGAATTTACACCAGTGTCTGGTTATATTTTAGATAGCAAGAAGCAGACGGCCGAGTTTATTAAACTCCACCGAGACAGCGGTGACGCTAATCAGAACTAGCCTTCTGATTCAGAAGGCTAGACCGTCCAATTTCACGCCTTTAAATTTTAAAGGCGTGTTTGTGTGTGTGTTTATACAATTGCTATTATGTTTGCACTTTATGTGTAATGTTACTGACTGCAGAGATCAGTAAGATGTGTGTATTTTTTATTTATTAGTTTTATTTATTTAATATTATTTTTTAATTGAATGACTGTCTAGTAGTTCACAGATGTCGAAAAACTGAGTGTGGTAAAGCCACTGATTTTTTTTAATGTATATTTCTGCAATCTGCACATTGTACTGACTTTCATTTTAATGTTTACACCAGGGTTCCTTGTCAGCACTTTATGCTCAGATGTTTGTAAGCTAAAAATAAACTATTGTGTATGTTCAAATATACTGTTGTGATTGAAGAAGTTAAATAAAAATGTCAGTCATCAATTCATGCATCACCTCATGTCATCATAACAGAGGTCTGTCTTCCAGGAAAGAACAGTTTAAAATTAATGTAATATAGTATTGGCCATACTATATGATGTATTGCTTGTCTTTGTTTAATAATACAGAAGACAAAGACCTTAAAAAATAATCGCATATCGCATCGCAATCGCAATATTGGGGCAAAAAAATCGCAATTAGATTATTTTCCATAATCGTTCAGCCCTAGTTTAAACCCAATAAATCTAAATACATCATAAATTACAGCACCGGCTCCATTATTTTTTTCTTGCCCAGATTGTTCTATATACACAGTTGTGTCCCAGAAGCCCTTTTTTTGTATTTTAGCTTTGGTTTGACATGACTTTAGGGAAAGATGGTGGGAAAATCTAGCCATAAATAAAAACCAAACAACCACAAAACTAAACTCAGAATGGGTTTTTAACCAACTTATGGATTAATTAAGAAAACAACCAGAAGACTCGCTGATAATTATTAGCTCAACAGAGTTCAATTTTTCTGGTGTCAGGGAAATACTGTTTTAAAATCAGGTATCCAGAGAGGCAGTTGAATGAAAGGAAGGACTCAGGCTACCTGGTTAGCAGCGACTGGGCTGTCACTATAAGAGCAAGAAGATCAATAACAGGTAAGTTCATTTCCTTGGACAGGGTGAAATAAAGTCTATGTTTACAGCTACTTGCCTTGTTCAGTTTTTCTATGGGATCAATCACAATCCCGGGTGAACCCCCAATTAATGTAACACCCTTGGTCTGCAGAGGTGAAGAGAAGCATTCAAGTAGCACTTGAGTTTATCTACTTAATTTTTTCTGCTTCCCAGATAAACCCCTAATTAATGGTAAATGACAATGGACAACTTATTTTTAAATGCCTTTCTACTCTACCTGAGCACTTAAAGTGCTTTATACAATATGCCTCATTCATATAATTTTTTTTTTCCTATGCTTAAATGTTTTCTATCCAACATTCACGAATATTCACACTCATCAGAGAACAACCTGGGGTTTAGTATCTTGCCCAAGGTATATTTGGTATTCTGACTGCAGCAGTAATAAGGGATTGAACCACCAACCTTCTGATGAGTAAACGACCTTCTCTACCTCCTGAGTTACACCCGCCCTAAATATGTACCACCCCAGCTTTGCAGGGGTGAAGAGAAGCAAGATAACCAGATTTATCAAGCTCATTTTCTGCTCAATAAAAAGCAAAACTACAAAACAAAACTTCCCATAGAGCAAAAAAAAAAAAAGAAAGCTAAATTAAAGAAATAAGGCTCACTAAATGTAACAAACTTAGAGTGAACACAGATGGATATCATGTTATTACAATCTGGTTAAAACCAAAACGGTTTTAAGTAATTAAGATGTGGTTAATTCCACTAACAGACCTTCCAAGAAGTCTGTGGGCAGCTTATCCAAAAAAATGGTCACAAAACCCCAACAATATCACAGACACCAAAACGCTAATACCGAGGCTTTGCAAACCAATAGGTTGCATCACAGTGGCTACTTCCATTTTTATACACAGGTCTGTGGCATTTCCTGATTTTTATTTGTTTTATTTGATAATAAACCTTTTAGAAAGTAGCTTTAAACCAAGCAGGAAAATACTTTCCACTGTTTTCCAGCATTGTTACAGAGACCAAACAATTAATCCAGGAACTATAACTAGCAGTAAATACTCCTTATTTGCAGGAGACCCACTAAACGCCTGTTTCTTGTGACAAATGAAGCCACATGTGGAAGAAATTACGTTAAAAAAGAGAACTATTTACAGCCCCTTTAACGTCTCTAAAAACTGGCTTTATGAGCCTTTAAAGTAGCTGGGAAATAAGGGGCTGCAAGGTTAGATATATTCAAATTATGTCAAGAAAAAGCAATATTTTGGAAATATTTCTAGTGTTTTGTTGGCTGTATTTTAACTCAATTGTTGGTTTAAATGCTGTTTTTAATATCTTTTCCGATATTTGCTGCTGTGCATTAAATTTAAACCTTTAAAGTTGTGCTAAAGCTCCTGTGTGTATAAAGTTTGGATTGATATCTACTGATGGATTCCTGCACGTGCTTCTGTTTCCGTTTGTTTTTCCAGCTGTGATGAGCTACATTATTCAAAAGTGTCAGAGTAGTAAAGGTGCTTTTCAATTTGAACCCTCACTCGCAAGTTTGGTGAGGACAGCTGTGTGTTTGCATGTGTCACCGCTAATTAAACCTGTCTGACAGGTAAGGACACACCTGCTCACACGCAGACACACACACACATTTGTTTCTGTCCTTTGATGAACAACTACATTTATTTTCCAAAACAAACAGTTATTCCTCGTGTTTGCAGGACGTATCCACCCTTAAAGGGACACGCCACTGAATTTTCTAATAAAAACCGAGCAGATTCAGATAAATTCTTCTTCGTTAGTCAGCAGAGTCGACAGCTTTCATAAGAGGTGCTTTAGGGTTTCCACATTTTTCATTTGAGCTCAAAATCCCCCGAGTTTCAGGCCTGCAGGCTGCTGCCGCCATCCCAAAGAGATCATTAGAGGGGGGAAGGATGTAGGGAGGGGAGGAGCGTGGGAGCAGGGAAGATAGAGGGAGGTGGGAGAGGAAGCAAAGAAAGGATGAGAAGGTGGTGATGAAGGAACAGGAGGGATGTAGGAAGAAGAGAGGTAACAGAGTCTTTGCCATAAGTATACGCGGAGCAGTTGCGGTCATCCCCAAAGCCTGTTCTGAGCTGGATAAAACCCCAGGATGGTGGTGAGGAAGGAAAGGAGGAAGGATAGGAGGTGTACCCACACTGGATCCTGAGCCAGTAAATCAGAGTTTCACAGGAAAAGCCATCCATACTGGAGGATACCTAAATATATAACACACAGAAGCATTCCCTGCAAACACATTACATCACTTGGTCATAAATTGCTAAGTTGCAGAATCACCCGCTTGTGGCACTGTGACAACATCGCTGTGTGGTCACAAAATGACCACAGTTATTTTGTGGCTTATATTTTTGGGCTTGGTTTTAGACTGGGTTTGAACTGGTTTTAGACTGGTTTCTGACATGGTTTTGAACTCTTTTTTAAAAAAAAGTGGTTTAAACTGTTTCCTGGGCTTGGTTTGCACCAGTTTAGCCTGGCTTCTGATGTTTTGTGAAGTTCTTTTAATCTGGTTTTGTTCTGTTTTCTGACTTGATTTGCACTGGTTTTGGTTGGTTGGTTAGTTTGGTGTCTGACAAGTGGCTCCATAGTGTAGTGGTTTACACATTCACCTAACAAGCGAAAGATCCTCCTGTTTGAATCCAGGAGAAGACAAAAATGCCTCTGCGCACTCCTAAAAACAGTTGAGGAATATTTAGGAATTGCCGAATAAAACATGTGGAGTTACCCGTTGTGAAGTTGTTTTAGCCTGACTCCTGATCTTATTCTAAAGTTGTTTTAAACTGGTTACAGACTGGTTTTGTTCTGATTTTTGACGTTATTTTGTTTTGGGGCAACTGCTTTTTGAGTGTTTTCTGAATTCTGCAATTGCTTGGTCTAAGACTGCTTTTTTGGACTTGACTTTAGGCTGGCATCTCGCATTGTTTTGTTTTTACTTTAACTTTGGTCTTCTGTCTCTACATGTAATCCAGTCTGACTGAATGATGTTGAGATCAGGAGCTTTTACATTGTTTACAGAAAAAAATGATTACAATAAAGAAAACAGTTCTCCTGAGATCCAAAGCAGGATAAAAATAGATAAGCAATATCCAGAGGATGTGATGAAGGAAAAGGAGGAAAGATAGGGGGAAATGAAGGAGAAAACAACTTTAAAGCGCCACTGAAAACGATAAAGTCTGATACAAACACGCACACACACAGAGAGAGAGAGAGAGAGAGAGAGAGAGAGAGAGAGAGAGAGAGAGAGAGAGAGAGAGAGAGCGAGCAAGCGCGAACGTGTGTGTGCGTTTAACCTTCATACCTGAGATTAATGACTGTGGGGTTTTTATTAAAAAAACAAATCTCCTGGTATTGTGAGTATTTCCTCCAGATGTGTGTGTTAATCTCTCTCTCTCTCTCCCTCTCTCACACAGACACGATCTGATTAAAGCTGCCTGAGGGAAAACCAGGAAGTGGCGGCAGGAAGACGATGGCAGGCGACCAACCGTGGACGAGTCGAGACAAAGAGGCCGTGTTGTGATTGGACAGAGCTGATGAGATTGTAAACAAAGACAAGTTAAGCTTCCAGGCGTCGTCGAGCCAAATGTTTGAGGGGAAACCTGAAACTGTTTGATCAGACGTGGTTGAACAGACCAGGGGTGTTTCAATATGTCGACGTGTCGCTTTATGGCCGACCTATGAACGTTTTAGATGCTGACACTTAAATCACTTCAGCCCCTTTCAGTACGTTATCTGGAACTGATCCTGATTGGAGGAAGTGATCTGAGCTCGAAGCATCTGTAACTCTTCACTAAAACTTCCAACTTTCTTCAGTAATCCTACAAAACTTCAGCAACACTTGCAGTTCCTTCACTGCTAACAACTAAACGCAGCTTTAAGATGCTCTTCAACTCCTTTCAAATTTTATTAATATAGAAATCAGTCCTAAAACTCTTTCATCACATTCATTTGACCTGCCACTTCAACTTCCTTTAGCAATGATCTTCCTCTCAAACAACACTTTGCTAGTCTCATATATATACGGGGACCAGCATTGGCTCCAGACTCAGAAGCTTCAGAGATTCAGATTCAATTGATGCTTCAGCTGCTTTCGGTTCTCAATCTCTAACTTTATCCTGATGTTTTACTTCACCTGAAACTTCAAATTACTCTTTAAAGCACTTTCATCACAACTTTTTTCACTGCTGACACTTCAACCTCAACAGACCCTTCAGCTCTTTTTAAAACTTTCAGTTTAATCACCTCTTTACTGAAAGTCTTTATCACGATCATTTAAACTGTCCCTTCACATACAGTGGGGCAAAAAAGTATTTAGTCAGCTACCGATTGTGCAAGTTCCCCCACTTAAAATGATGACAGAGGTCAGTAATTTGCACCAGAGGTACACTTCAACTGTGAGAGACAGAATGTGAAAAAAAATCCATGAATTCACATGGTAGGATTTGTAAAGAATTTATTCGTAAATTAGGGTGGAAAATAAGTATTTGGTCACCTCAAACAAGGAAAATCTCTGGCTCTCACAGACCTGTAACGTCTTCTGTAAGAAGCTTTTCTGTCCCCCACTCGTTACCTGTATGAATGGCACCTGTTTGAACTCATCATCTGTATAAAAGACACCTGTCCACAGCCTCAAACAGTCAGACTCCAAACTCCGCCATGGCCAAGACCAAAGAGCTTTCGAAGGACACCAGGAAAAGTTTTGTAGACCTGCACCAGACTGGGAAGAGTGAATCTACAATAGGCAAGCAGCTTGGTGTGAAAAAACCAACTGTGGGAGCAATCATCAGAAAATGGAAGACATACAAGACCACTGATAATCTCCCTCGATCTGGGGCTCCACGCAAGATCTCATCCCGTGGGGTCAAAATGATCATGAGAACGGTGAGCAAAGATCCCAGAACCACACGGGGGGACCTGGTGAATGACCTGCAGAGAGCTGGGACCACAGTAACAAAGGTCACCATCAGTAACACACTACAACGGCAGGGAATCAAATCCCGCAGTGCCAGACGTGTTCCGCTGCTGAAGCCAGTGCATGTCCAGGCCCGTCTGAAGTTTGCCAGAGAGCACATGGATGATACAGCAGAGGATTGGGAGAATGTCATGTGGTCAGATGAAACCAAAGTAGAACTTTTTGGTATAAACTCAACTCGTCGTGTTTGGAGGAAGAAGAATACTGAGTTGCATCCCAAGAACACCATACCTACTGTGAAGCATGGGGGTGGAAACATCATGCTATGGGGCTGTTTTTCTGCCAAGGGGACAGGACAAGTGATCCGTGTTAAGGACAGAATGAATGGGGCCATGTATCGTGAGATTTTGAGCCAAAACCTCCTTCCATCAGTGAGAACTTTGAAGATGAAACGAGGCTGGGTCTTCCAACATGACAATGATCCAAAACACACCGCCCGGGCAACAAAGGAGTGGCTCCGTAAGAAGCATTTGAAAGTCCTGGAGTGGCCTAGCCAGTCTCCAGACCTCAACCCCATAGAAAATCTGTGGCGGGAGTTGAAAGTCCGGGTTGCTCGGCGACAGCCCCAAAACATCACTGCTCTCGAGAAGATCTGCATGGAGGAATGGGCCAAAATACCAGCTACTGTGTGTGCAAACCTGGTAAAGACCTATAGTAAACGTTTGACCTCTGTTATTGCCAACAAAGGTTATGTTACAAAGTATTGAGTTGTATTTTTGTTATTGACCAAATACTTATTTTCCACCCTGATTTACGAATAAATTCTTAATAAATAAACTGGTGCATGCGTCACACTGTGCACCACGTTATTGTTTCGGTGAAATGAATTTCTACAATACTGTTACTGTTAATTCTACTCTCTGCAGTGTTTCAATGCTTACATATACACACAGTTACTGTCCCTCCACACATACGACTCGGTTCTGCTTCTATGCCCCAGCTTTGTTTACTTTTTCCCACCGAGGCTTCTAGACTTCTGATTGGCCAACATTTCTGCACGGTTAGGAATCTAGCGCCACCTGCTGCTTTGGCATGTTCATAGCAGCGTTTTCCTTCATTTCTGCCTTTATGTGTGGACGGGATTATTTTTTAAAACGAAAACGGAAAATCTCCGTTTTCAAAAATACCCGTGTACGTGTGGACGTAGCCTCAGTCTCTGACTGGAAGCGCTAATTCGTCATTCGGCTTTTGTCAGACTAAAGTAACTGTTAAAACTGTTTGAAAAGCTCAGCTATACAACAAGGAGAGATTGAGAATTTCCTTTTAGTTCTCAGTTTATTTGATATTGACAAAAGTTAGTCAGTTTTGTCTGTTCTTCTGTAAAACAAACTAAGATTTATTTTTAGAATTAATATTTTGTTTCTAAGTGGAATTGACAATTTAGTCTGTTTTGTTTGTTCTATTTTGAAACTTAAACGCTTTAGCGGCTGCCTTTTGTGTAGTTTGCAGTATTTGCCTTTATTTATCTGAAAAAGTCTCATGTTCCTTAAGTACATCTACCCTGTTGAACTTATTATGGGAAATAAATATTTAAATAAAAACAAGCTGCTGATTATTTCACATTTTACTTGTGAGAAACGGCACATTTAAATCTTACAAATATAGTTATTTGGCTTATATCGTGATAGATATCGTTATCGCCTGAAATGGAAAAAAAAACATATCGTGATATGAAAAAATCTCATATCGCCCAGCTCTACTATATGGGAACTTTTATAGCAAGACATCTGTTGTTCTGCCTTGCTTAAGGACACTTCTTCGGTCTCTGACATATGTAAAATCATCCTTTTGGTGCCAAGAATTGAATCAGCAACTACAGCAGGACAATATGACCAAAAATATTTATCACGATATACATTGGAAATTTGCGATATAACTGACGATATAATTGACACTAGACAAAATACTTTACAACTCCACAACTTTATTAGTGCAAAAAACCCAAAACATTAATCTATTTTCACTTAAACAAGCAGCTGTTTTTTATGTGCATTAAAGTTATATAAAAAATTTACAGTGCAAATGCAAATTCCTTGCTGACAGTTTAACCAAAAGGCATTTCCAGTGGAAATTGTCCGACATATCCTCAGCATAACCATGTAGAATATCCACAAAACTTAAAAAGAGGTTATACACACACAATACGGTAATACTATGTCGAAGCGCAGTACGTATCACTCCGCCAGGCGCCTGCCTACGATAGCCGTAATGCTCCGACAAGCCATCAAGCAGTCCGGGTTCGTAGCTTAACAAAGTCGTACTGAAACATTTGACAGATTTTTGAGCGCCGTGTACGACATAAAATCGTTTTGAGGTCAGTAAACACAACCAGAATTCATACATAAGACACACGGGATTATGAGGGGCACTGTCGATTTTCAGAAAAATCAAAGGATTGATTTTAAGTGTGCCGTATTTTCCAAAAAACACGGTAATAACGACGGCCCACTAACATGCTCTACCAAAAACAGTGCTTTGTTGTGTACCTGACGGACGAAAGCTAAACCAGTTTCACACCACTGAAGTTGCAGCATTTTTACAAACCAATTCTGGTTCATCTGTTTCATTCAACGATCCACTTTCGCCCTTCTCATTCTCCGTCGCCACCATGCTTTTTCCGTCATGTGCGTATAAAAACAAAGGCACTGCGCATGCGTGTTTTACCCAGATTCTATCGCAATATTTCATTTTCTTATCATTGCCCAACATTATACCGGTATTACCGTGAACGGTATGATATGGCCCAGCCCTACCAGCAACCTCTATGATTGAAGTGCAGTCATGACCAGGCAGTTTTCCATCTTTACAGCTCAGCAGCTCAACGCTTTTACTGCAAACGGTTTAAGTTCTACATTTCTATTCACTTCATGAAAGCAACGGGGGTTAGATGGAGCTGACCTCCAACCCCGATGGCCTTCTGGTGCGAGTAGTATTCATGTCAGCACCCAGGTCTCATGTCGCACACATTTTCGAGTTGAATAGAGAAGCACACACGTGCATTTAGAGGGTAGAAAAGGCGGAGGTCAGCACACGATGAGCTTTAGCAGGACGGGAAAACCTGAGAGGACGGAGCGGGAACAGAGGCCGGGTCTGGTTTTATAAAACGCCCACATGCTTTCTGTCACATGCTGACGCTGACAAAACTTCTACAAATGTACAAAAACATGCAAGACGCAAAGCAAACGGCAGTCCCAACTTTGCTGCTGAATGATTTACATGATCGTGCACGGGGGGAAGAAATGTCGTTGGCTTCTCCCTGCAGAGACAAAACCGGTTAAAGTCCTGAAAATAATAAAGCCAGCATTCAGGAATGACTGGTATCATGAATCATTGAAGGAGAATGTAAGCATGTAAGGAGCCCAGTTAACCTGCAGCTGTGTTAACTCTGAAACTCAGTGTTTTCTCTCTATGTTCAGATAAACGCTGAAAATATATTCCATTAGTATAGGGAGCTTAGCTCGAGTACAAAGCTTCAGTTTACCCACTGATCTAAACTTCTACGCTCACCGATGGCCACGAGCTGTCAAGAGAGTCCGAAAGTGTGAGATCGAGGACACAAGGGATGAGATTCGCACGTTGAGCACTGCTGTGCAGCTGATGGTTGGAGTCTAGTGCACGTTCAGCATTTTTTCGATTTCCATTATTTGTATATCAACAAATCGTTAGTTGAGAAAAGTTTAATTTGGGAACCTCCCAACATTCTGGTTGTCTCTACAAGTCGCCGAATTTTACCAACAGTCCAAAATTTGTGGGTGCTACATCACTGAGACACCAGCACTGATGAAGTTCACTCCAGACGAGGCTTCAACAAAATCCACATTTTAGAAAAGACCCAGAGCAACTCTTTGATTTCTGGAAACAGCACTGGGTCTATTTTTGACACAAGCTAACCTCAAAATAACCCGGTGCCTGAAGCCTGGAGTACAGTCTGATGCGGACACAGCCACAAACAGCTAGAGACTCGATGACCGAGTACTCGTTCCCGGTGTGTTCCCAGGGAGAGGCTGAGGAGCTCGGAGAAGCTCAGGATGCCAAGGGATGATAGCAAAGGTGTGATCTGATCCTTCGGTCCAGATCGATGCTAAAATATCCTCAAATTGCTGCTGAAATAACTAGAAGTCATCCTGCTGCCTCAAACCTTCTCGCTCAGTGATCACTTTACATGGAAATGTGTTTGTGTTGCCCCGGCTGGGAAAATCAGATTATTCAAACATTAAAATGTAAATCAGTTTAAGAGTATATTGTGCTGTTACACTGCAGTGTATTCAACATTTTACACCAATAAAAGCTTAAAGTTTCATATCTAAGAAACAGAATCAGATCTTTCACCTTATCCTATTGTGTGTCTGCAGCTGAATCTGTGTGATGATGTGTCACTGCTTTAGTTTTGTTTAATAATTTGTAAAAAGACGAGAAAGAAAACTGAGTCCGCCTAGGGCACCGCTGCTGCGCTGCTTTAAATACACTGAATGTGCCTTCATCAGCACTGTAAAGCAGGAAATATGCTGACATACGAGCAGTTTGTCCTCCAACATCATCATTATCATCTACACTTACAGCCCGGCCCCCTCCGCTGACCTCAGACTTGTCAAAGCTGCTCAGTTCTGTGTACCAATGCTGCATTGGGGGTGTTATTAGTGGGTTTGAGATGGTGGGGATGGGGAGGGGACGGGGGGTCTGCAGATCCATCGCAGAGAAGCTGGGTTTAAAACACAGAGGTTTCCACTCGGGGCACGGAAACCTGCAGAGCCTCGGACAACAGAGAGCTTTGTGTGTTACCACTCGCTCAGCTGTTCCCCCAGGCCACAGGAGGGCAAAGAGGAAGTTGCCACGGCGATAGCGGAGCTGCTGGCACGGGGACCCAACGGCAAGGCTTTGGAGTGAAACGAGTCTCAGAGATGCAGCGCCTGCAGGTGTGTTTCTTTCTGACAGGGCAGCTGTGTTCACGCCTGAGAAATGGAGACGCAGAGCGAGCTAATCATCGGCATCGCTCCTGCAGGAGCACAGTGACACTGTGAAGGGTCTCGTCTGACCTGCGCTCAAAGGAGGCAGCAGGGAAATTATGCAAAACTGTCCAACGGACTCTTTGTGGTTTGATCACATGCTTACGAACCTTTGCATGTGAGTCACAGACACACAGATGTTCACCTGCTGCACTTCCTTCACTGTTAGAGCAAAGATACTCGGACAACCCGGACCCTCAGCTTAGACACCATGAAGGAGTTCACTGGCTCTTAAGCATCCAAATGTGAACATTTCACCCTCTAAACTGGAAGAACTTCAGTTCATTGATAAAAAGTGTTGCTCATGCAAACAAATAAGGGGAAAAGGTGTTTTAGTTGCTCTGTTCTCACTTCCACGTCCTCTGAATACCTCCTTAAAATACAGTGTGTAAACACAGCCTGGTGCACAGAAAATTCACAGATTTGGTCTGTTGGTCTTGGCTGTGTCAGTCATGACTTCTCAGCTGCACCGAAGTCCACAAAATTCTTTCTTTTTTGCAGGATCTTTTTACAGCTGATGGTTTATTTATGGCAGATTTTTAAATAAGACGTGTCGAGCAATTTCATTTTGGTTAAAAGGTTAAATCTGATCTCTGCACGTCACACAGAAGGTTTGTGCAAGTTGGAAAGCTTGTGGCTATAAAACAAAATGTGCCTCTAGCTCCTGCTGGTGGGCCCTGGGATTCAGGTGTGACAGAAAAAGAAACTTCTGTGTATAAATTTAGACTTCATGCTTTAAACCTGGAAAATCTTCCATTTCTAGTAGATATGAGCCCAGACTGATGGAAATTGCTGATAAAAGAGGGGAGGGGTGTCACGTCCAGGAATATAAGTATAAATCTTGGGATCTTGTGCTGACAAACATTTGTACCACTCCTAGTTTCTCTGAACTTTCACAACAGAGGTTTGCGTTCCAGTTTATACTTGTTACTGGGAGAAACACAAGGTTGAAATCAACTGAAATGATTTGAAACAATGAAACGTCAGTAATTACAAGTACAAATGTGGCTTCTCTCCAATCTGACCTTCAGCTGCCCAGATTATGTCCAAAATAAGTTCTTGCAACGTCTCGTTGGACAAAGGCATTATTTAAAGGAGAGAAGCCTCCAGCAGCTGTTTTCAGGGCTGACTGATGACAGTTATAAAGCTTTCTGGTGCTATAAATGCAGTTTTTATGTCTCAGTGACCACTGAAATGAATTCATTTAGATCAGACAGGATATGGAAGTATCATATGTTGGTTGATTTTAATATAAATGTCAGTTTGGACCTCAAAAATCTGAAGATGTCCAACATGAAACCTTGGAAATCACCAAGAGACCCACTGTGGAGAATTATTACATAAATATAAGTAAATTAATTATTTAAAAAGCAACTTTACACAGTGAGAGTGAGCTGTGAGGCGGAGCTGCGTCATCGGTGAGCCGATCAACGGTGAAATAAAGTCCTAATCGATGAACAGAGTCCATTAATAGACTCAATATCAATAAGCAGTGCTCGTCAGACTCACTGTCACCGGCTTAACACAAACACACACTGACCCAAATATCAGCCTTTTAATCAGTCCAACACAACCATCCCCCATCACACACACACACACACACAGTGCTGGTTGGCTGGCAGCACGCCGGCCGCTCTCATCCTCATCTCAAATCAAATAAAGCCGCCGTCATACCGCCGGCTACAAACTGCTGCACACACACTCTGAAACACACTCATGGTCAGGAGTTCATTTAATCAGAGCAACGATGCTGCGTCTGTGCATTTAGGCCCCAAAACAGAAACAAACACGTCTGAGAGGCTGTAAAAGGCTCCGAGTGTTCTTTCATTAACAAAAGCTGCTCATTAATTAAGGGGAGTAGCAGTTTGATCTTACACACTACAGTAGCTTCAGTTTACCTGAATAATCTTTACATAAGGACTGGAAAGACGTAACTCGAGCCTATTAACACACCACATGTTTGTCTAACAGTCGAGGATTACAGCAGGTATTAAATGGCTGAAGTGCATCAGTATTCTCATTGTAATGAAATGCTCTCTACAGTGAGACAGCTCTTTAACTGAAGCGCTGTCAGAGCAAACATAATACCTTCACCCCCATCAGCCAGACTACAGGCGGAGGCTGCAGAATAAAGACAGAAGTGTGGGCGGGAAGGAACTTCACCTGGAAACAAACAGCCTTAAACTGCGCTCCAGCCTTCATCTAACGCTCACTCTGACACACTTTGACACGTTCTTACACTCAGATTTTTCCCACTGCCTCCTCACGTCCTCCTCCTTCACCTCTATCTCCTCAAAAAAAAAAAAAAAGCATAAGGTTACATTTCCCCCCAAAATATCCTCTTGATGGGACTGCAAATAGGTTATGATGAAAGCGCTGCCTTTTCCGAACCTTCACAGAGACACTTTTACAGCCCGGACCTCAGAAAGGACACCAGGATGTAGGCATTGGTCTCTGGTGAGAGTTATTGTGTTTTGAACACGCACATCAGCCACCCTGACCTGCTCCTACCAACTCTGAGTAGTTTTTCATTCATTTAAAAAGGTGTGGAAGGGTTCGCCATTGGTGACTAAACTCAAGTAATCTAGGCCAAGGTCACGCCGTTTGGATGTACAGGAATGCAGACTCTAGGAGACGCAGTCATGATCTTGTTCATGTTTTCATCATCAGTGACTACATATATGTCCACAAAATATTTAGACTATCAACTCATAATGTGTTTAGAGAAAATGCGTCTTAACTGTTCCTATACTCCTGACACATTCGGGATCACTACAGGTTTTCGCTTAGGCAGCAGTTGTCCTTTCTTTAGGCGCCTTCCCAGCTTTGACAGAAGTCCAGCTGGGATAACCACATTTACTCAGGGCCTTCTTGATGTAATCTTCTGCTTCCCTGACCGCTCTGTCTGTGGGGATGGTGTTCGCACTATGTTGTAGCGTCCTGATGACACCCAGTTTGTGCTTCAGTGGATGATGAGAGTCAAACCTTAAATCTGTATGCATTGGCTTACAGTACACATGAACTTTTAGATGTTCCCATTACTGATGGAAATCTCACAGTCTAAGGTTTTTGCTTAGGCAGCACTTGTCCTTCTCTCCTGGATCTGTCACAAAAATGAAAAGCCAAAGGATGAAACACACAAATAACCATCAGCAATCATCCACAGCAACAATCAGTGAAATCCACGTGTAGGAGTCACTCTGTACAGAGGCCAAAACACTCTGCACTCTGCCAAAAAAGCCACGTTTCCATCTTTATGTGTGAATCTGCTTCCCTCTCGACATCCACTTGTCTGTCTACAAAATGACTCATCTTTAGGCTTTTCTTATTTTTAGCTACTGAAAACTACACACAATCAGGCAACAATCAGATACAGACACTAAACTTTAAACTGACGTGAGGATTCAGACTGCAGAATAAAAATCTGTTTGCTTATTAATGTTTGACAAGAATCCTTTCAGAAACCACTTCAGTTTGTTAAGGCTGTACTGAATTTAGGAAACAACATTTTTGGGTGTGTTCTGACAGGAAGATAGAAGACTAATGAAAATGAACCCAAACGGTTTTATTTACTTTCTTCGTTTTAGTGCCAAGACTAAAAAAATGTCCCAATTTAACTCAAGACAAAAAGCATTGGAGGGAGAGGTGAAGTAAAGAACTGGTCTGAGTCACAGACCAGTCTGTAAACTGATTCCAGGTTTATTAGCATCTTTAGCTCATCAGTTCGGCTGCTCTGCTCCCTTTGTTCTCTAAAGAACGGAGGAGGAGGTGTTTGTTTCAGCGTGGTTACATCAGGCGTTACCGCCGTCCCGGATGCATCTCAACTTTGGCTCGCTCTGCTGCTGATGCTGCGTATCAGAGGGGTGATTCAGAGCATAACAGCGAGCGTCCTCGGATGGATTTGAGCCTTATGTAAGAGCTGTAAGCTGCAGGGAGGGGAGGGGTGGGACTCCAACCGGCACGCCAACGTCACTGGGCCAGTCGTGGACTACAGGACACAAACAAGCTAAGCTCAGTCAGCCAGTAACTGATATGAAGAAGCCTGAGGAGTGTGCAGTCTAACACAAAATGATCATCTATTAAAATACAAGAGAGCCAAAATATTAGGAACACACCAAGCACCACGACCTTTGGATTTTGGTCCATTTGAAAACCATTACTGATCTTTTATTAACCACTTAGACTCTAGACGTTTATTATATTGACCATTAAAGTGACGAAGGCCACATTAAATTTAGTAAGAAATAAATCGAGATTTTATAAAGACTGCAGTGTGACCGGGCCCAGGACCATTTGAGGCTTTATATGCTTAAGTTAGGGATGCAAAGCTCCAACTTTTTCCATCTCTAACACCTCAGCTTTTGGTATCTGCTGATCCCATGCCGATAATAAGTTAATAGGTCATATTGCTCAGTGAGGAAAAGACCAGGCTGATATTGATCCAGGCAAACGTGGTGAACATCAGCAGGACCTTCAGGTCACGTCTGGTTTAAACTAACACAATCAATGACAAATCAGCTGTCAGCTCTGTGATCAATGGTTTTCATTGCACACAGGTGGACCGTGCTGCTTCACGGCTCTGTTCACAGAGGCCACAAAGCCTCGCCACACGGGCCAACTTGGCTCTGAAGAGGAAGTGAGGAGGAGGACAAGCAGGACCCCTGAACAACCTCCAGCACTGAGGCGACACAGCAGCCAGCTAATACGCTGCCAGCGAGGAGGGAGCGGCAGAAGGCCAAGGCGTCGCTGCTCTAACACTGAAGGTTAGCAGTGAAAACAGTGTTACAACATCGACGCGTCTCCAAGCTCTTTAATGAGCGAACAGCTCCGTCACATGCTTATGCAGTTATTTAAAAACACTGCAGAGAAAAGAGGGAAGAGCTTGTCTCTGCAGCTGTGAAACACAGAGAGTCCTGTCTGTTAAATGCAGTTTTCCTCACAGACTCTGGTGCGAGTGCTGTTAAAAATAAAGAAGGCTGATGGTTTCCAGGCCGCGGCCTGAAGTCACACTCGGGTCCGGTTATTTTAACACACCACACTCCGCCGGCCTGACCCGCCTGCAGTAATGATACAGCCAGAGTCCCCGCCGGAGACCCAGAACCAGGACAGCATCTGGCCCACTTCTGCTTCCTCGGCTCTGCAGAACAAACTCAAATTAAACCTGCTCTGTGTAGCTGTATCATGGACTATAATGCTCTTTACTGGACCTAAGTGAGAAGAAACTGAGCCAGCTTTAAAGACTGAATGGCCTGCGAACTGACCTCAGCATGGACAAATGGAGTAAATGGAGCTTTCAGGATCAAATCTAACATCTTCTTTCTGTCTGGAGTTCACTAAACTCATCAAGGAGAGGAACACAAGGAAGGAAGCAAGGAAAGAAAATAAAGCAAGGACACAATAAATAGAAGAAAGGAAAGAGGAGCAGATGAAGGAAATTAGGCAGTGAGAAAGAAACAAGCAGACCAGAGGATGGAGAAAAAAAGGACCTGAAAAAAAGTTGAGGAAAGAAATTAAAAGAAAAAAGGAAAAACTGGGCAAACGAAGAAAGAAAGCTAGGTGGGAAAAGGAGTCAAGCAAAGACAAATGGAGGGATAAAGGAATGAAAAACATAAGGCAAAAAGAGAAGGAAATAAGGACCCAATGAAGGGAAGATTGATAAAAAGGAAACAAGAAATAAGAGTTAAGGAAAGGAAGAAAAAAGAAAAAGATTCAAGGAGGAGTTAAGGAAACAAGAAGGAATTAAATTAGGAGCACACAAGACTAGCATGCAAGGACAGAAGGAAACAAGGAAGGATGGAAAGGTGAAGGAATGAAGAAAGAAAAGAAGGATGAAATGAAGGGATGAAGGAGGAGAAAATTTAGCAAGGAGAAAAGGAAACAAGAAAAGAAAACGAGGTAAGGAAAAGTAAGAAAGGAGAAGAAGTGGAGTTACAGAAAGAGAAGAAATGTAGAACAAACGAGGCAAAGTTAGGATAGCGAACAGGTGACACTTTAAGGAAGGAAACAGAAAATGATGTCAAATAAAGAGAAGGAGACGAGCAAGGAAAAAAATAAAAATAAAAGGAGAAATGAGGAGAAGGAAGTAAGGAAGGAGAAGAGTCATCTCTCCATCATCCCTCCATCTCTGCTGCAGCATTTCCTCTAATAGGATTTTCTCCCTATTATACCCATTGTAGTGAGTGTGTGTGTGTGTGTGTGTGTGTGTGTGTGTGTGTGTGTGTGTGTGTGTGTGTGAGGTTTATGTATGGAGGCAAAGCAGAGAGGAGGATCAAAGCTATAACTGAGAAACAGCTCGACTCATCTGGAGGAGCTTCAGCTGCTGAAGAATCACGAGTGTGTGTGTGTGTGTGTGTGTGTGTGTGTGTGTGTGTGTGTGTGTGTGTGTGTGTGTGTGTGTGTGTGTGTGTGTGTGTGTTGGGAAGATAAAGAAAAAAGCAGATAAATTGATGCAAACGTAGACGCAGTAATTGGCATCCAAGACTGAGTGTGTGCATTTTTACAGCCCATATTACTTCTGCATGGCTGCGGATGTAGGTCAAACACACACACGCACGCACACACACACACACACACATTCCCCTACATTTACTCCCAACAGACACACACACCAGTCGAGTCCATTAAGACAGCGAGGTCAGGGGCCGTCTTTATCAGACAACAATCCCTGGCCTCGGACAGAAAAAAAAAAAAAAGTTCCCCTCTGTACACTGATGAGTAGGTGCTCTGAAATCACCCAATCAGGACGCAGCAGCAGGATGAGGTAAGCGCATACAGGTGTTGAGTCAAATGACAAGAAAAAACTGATCGACTAGAGAGATTAGAGTGGCACGTCAGAGCAAGACGAGGAAGCTGTCGCTCACAGCGTCCAAACACATTATTTCCTAACTATTAAACACTAATTACAGTTATTATTCTTATTAAAATGATTACTACGGAGAACATGGAATCTTAAAAAAAGGTAACATGAGCTTGTGAAGTCGACATTTCACCACATTTCATACCTCAAACAGACCGAAACATGGACTAAAAGAGCGCAGAGCCCAACAACATTTTCTAAATCATTTACAGCACTTCTGGTTATTATGATTAGTGTGGAGCTAATGAAGCCAAACACCCAACGAGAAGCATGTATGTCGACGCTAGAAGCTCATTTAGACCTAAGAGTCTAGCCAAATTACACACACACACACACACACACACACACACACACACACACACACACACACACAGAAAAATATTTAGTATACACATCCAGAAATGCATATACTATTATATATTGTACATATATTTATTAGTTTCAGATGTAGCCATTCTTGTATTTTGCTTGTTTACATTATTGTATTTTGCACAACTCTGTTGCTTGTGAAGCTCGCACACAAGAATTTCACTCACATGTGCTGTACCAATGTACCTGCACATGTGATGTGACAATAAAAGTGATTTGATTTGATTTGAAATTAAACAACACAGATTATTTTCTTTAAATGCGCCGTTCCTGGTTATTATTATTATTAGTATCATCATCATCCAGCCACTCCCTGAGGCTGCTTCTGCTGGGGGTTTCTTCCTGTTAAAAGGGAGTTTTTTCCTTCCTACAGTTGCCAAAGCACTTACTCACAAGTGGTTATGTGATTGTTGGAGTTTTCTCCGTTATTATTGAATAGTCTTTACCTACAATATAAAGCGCCTTGAGGCAACTGTTGTTGTGATTTGGTGTTATATAAATAAAATTAATTTGTTAATATTACTGTGTAGCACGGCATGCTAAACAACCAATATGAGCACCAAAGCGCGGCGGTGTTTCTGATAGGAACACTGAGCCCTTTTTTTTTAAACTTCAAAACTGACAGAACGCTGGCCTGAAAGCCGCGTGCAGCATGTTAAACACAAGCCGTAAGAGTGTGTGCGCTCTGCGGTGAGGAGCCGTTGTTAAAATGCGCCGCAGCATTTTAAACGCGATGCTTTGTGCCTTCAAACTAGGAGTTAAAAGCCTGGCTTGCCTTCGTCTTGCGGAGGCGTAAACCTTTGAACGCGCTGCCAGAAGAGAGAATCAAGTCATTCAAAAACCAAAAGAAACAGAAGTTGAACGTTGAACTTCAAAATAAAGGCCTCCCTGCTGAGGTTTTCTTGGTCAGTGTGAACATGAAAGAGAAAAAGTAACAAAGTAAGAAATCAGGCTGACAGATATTTTCTTGATTAATCTGCAAAATGTGAGGGAACAATGAGAAAAGCAGCATTTAATTGTTCTGCTGCCTTTAGTTATTTTAATTTGAAAGGTTTTCCCACACTGCTGAAGGTGTGAACAGCCACACTTCAGCCTCCAGTTTCAGGACTTCTCTCAGGACAAACAGGTCGTCTGCAGAAACAACAGCTTACCTGCCAGACGCCGTCATCTAGCAGCTCGCTGGGTTGGGGGGTTAACGCCTCAGGAATCTCAAACATGTGAAGCCATGCCCTGCACCACCACAACCATCCACCCACCCCCACCTCCTCTGTGTGATCAGACTCTAAACCTGTTAGTCCACCTCTGAGAGACCTGCAGAACCCAACGCCTGTGGAAAGGTCACAGAGACCCTAAGAACAGGACAAAACAGAGCTCCTTCAGAATAAAAGCCTCTAAACAAACCTTGCATCAGCCGAGACAGCTACAAATGATTTCTGCTTTATGTGTTTGTTTCTGTGTTTAGTCTTTGTGGTCCTGCACGGACTCATTTATGGAGCCTTTAAGGTTCCTCTGCAGAGGACAGAGGCTGATGGAGAAAACATCCATCTGTGAGAACAACAACTAATGCACTTCCTCTCATCTGTCATGTTTTCCACTCGTCCCCTCTCCATGGAAAGAGGATGCTGCAGATAAAAGTCAAACTGCTCCCTGTTCCTACTTCCTGTCTGACATTTTTAACCCTTCATTGGCTTCTGTCTCACCATGCTTTGGATGGAGGTGATGGCGCTCTGCCTCGTGTTGAATTTGCTGAGCTCCAAGTAATGAAAGACAAACAGCAGCAGAGTCTCAACCAAACACCACCCTGCTGTTTAAAACAAACACACACTTCACACTCAAACATCCACACACTCAAACCCTTGTGGTCACGTGTTTACCGTCAGCGCTGCCTCCGTTCATGCTCTCCGTGCTGGACTGCGACAGCGCCGTCCTCCGGCTGCGGCGCAGCGACCTGTTGGTGCTAGGGCTCCCCACCGGCGTGGACGTGGAAGCACCGTCCCTCCTGGAGAAGATCCCGCTGAAGAAGCGAACCAGGCGCCGCTCGCTGGAGCGTCCCCCACCTCCCCGCAGCAGGAAGCCTCCACCTGCTGCCCCGGCAGCGTCCTTCTCTTCCGCCAGCCGGAGCAGGTCGCTGTTGTCCAGTGTGCGGTTCTTGCTGCCTTGCGCCCTCTCCCAGCGGCTCAGCTCGGACATGGAGTCTGTCTTGTTGAGGACGGCGCCGACCTCCAGTGTCCTGCTCTTCTCTCTGGTGGGGTCGAGGAGGCGGGCTGTGGGGAGCGGCGCAGCCGGCTCATCATTCTTTGCGGCGTCCTGGCCAATGCAGCCGGAGCTGCTGTGGTGTTTGTCTTTGGAGAGCGCCCGCAGGCGCAGCAGCTCACCACCGCTCCAGTGCCTGAAGCTGAAGCTGCGGCGCAGCAGACCGGGTGGGCGCTTCAGAGGAGGTGGAGTCTCCGGGGGGCCTTCTGTGGATGGCGCCCCGTTACTTTTAGAGTGGGCCAGCTTCCCGACGCTGCTCACGGGCTCCGAGCTCTGCTCCTCCACGCTCTTCGCCTTCAGGAGCTTCTTCTTCTTCTCGCCAACACCACCGTTCTCCACCAGCGCCTGTGGTGCTTCCTCCACCTCCCGCTCGCCGCCGTCCTCCTGCCCGGGCTCCGCCAGCGGACTGGTGGCCTTGGCGCCCCGCTGCAGCAGCTGCTTCCGGCAGATCTTCAGCCTGCCGAGCTCCAGCTGGCCCGTGCTGAACGTCCTAAAGTTCCGCATGTAGCCGTGGGAAGAGGAGAAATCCTCCGACTCGTCCTCCACCTCCTTCAGCTGCTCCAGCAGACCTCCCCGCTGCACCTCTGCCGACCCCTCACGCCTGAAGGCGCCCACCTTTGGGTTCTCTGCCCGCCGGGGCACCGAGTCCTCATCCTCTAAGCTCTCCCTCTTCACCAGCGTGAGTGAGATCCGGTACACAGTCTTTCTCTGAGGAGCTCCTCTCTCCATCCTCTCAGAGCTGCTACTGTCCAGCAGGTACATCGCCTCCTTCAAAGCTCATGTGAGAAACTGTGAACTGCTCCTTTACTTTAAAATATTCGGATTCAAAGAGAAACCGTGAACTGCTCCTTTAGTTTTATCCTCTGAGCACTAACCTCTGCAGGCTGCTGATGGGTCTGCGGGTAAATCCAGTAAACTAACATGCATTAACTCCATAAACCAGCTCCAAACCCAGGCTTTCCTCTTCATCCAGATGTGTAAACAGCGGTTTGGAACGCAGGAGACACTCGGGGTTCATCCCAGCGGGATTCACGACACACAGGCGCGTCCTCCGCGGCTCCCACGGGGCTCGCAGCTGAGCTCCTCCCGGTGTCTTAGGCGTCCTGCCCGGTCAGAGGAGGTCCTCACTCCGCGCTGAGTCCCGGCTCCAGCTCCGGTGTCTTTACAAACCAAGCCGGGCGGGGAGACGCTGTTCGAGTCCCGGACGGTCTCCCATTGTGTGCGCACATCCCCCGCAGCGCCGCGCAGCAGCCAGCCGGGCCTCTCGCTCCTCAAACCCGCTTCACTTGTGCTCCAAATGCCGCTGAATTTCCAGCTGAAGATCCGGACCTCCGCTCACACTTTAACCCGCCGACAGTAAACACCGGACCGGACAGCCACCGCACCGTCCTCCGCTGCACTCTGAGCGATCTCCGCTCCACACACACAGACACACACTGAACACCGGCCAGCGGCAGCAGCAAAGGATGATGGGGAAACACGGTGCGGAGACCTCACAGGAGCCGGAGTGTTAAACCACGTGTTTATTATTTACTCTTACAGCAGAGCCTGGGCTATTTTAGAAGCTCTGTTAGCGGCACCAACACTGAGAAGGACACTTTTCTCCTCACTATGGCTAAAATATATGGAGGCCTGAAGCTGCCAAAATAAAAACAAACCAAAAAATTGAATTAAATTAAATTCCAATTTAAAGAAAAACTAAGTGCAAACAGTTTATTTATTCACTCATTCAAACACATTTAAGGAGGACTGAAAAACCCAAATTAGAAAGAAAGAATGAAGTAATAAAATATATATATGCAACAGCTTATTCATAAAAAATATACTAATTGACATTTTAGGTGTTAATTCACTTATTCACTATTTTACTTTTGTGTTTATTTTATTGGTTTGTCCATTGAAGCTTGTTTATCTCTATTTTTGTAATACAATTCTTTTGTCCTGCAATATGAAAAACAAACAGGATGGCATTAAGATTTTCTTATGGAGGACCAAAAGTACTAAAATAAAAAAAATAAATGTGTTAATGAATATATAAATAACAAATATAAATGCAACAACAACAAAAAATTAAAAAACATTCATGGCTATTAAATAATTTATCAAATTTCACATAAATGAATGCTTCCGATTTGGTTTGCTCCTGTATGCATTTCATTTTAAATAATACCTGCATTTATTTACCTTCCTGTTTAAATTTAGATTTTCTTCCCTTTTTTCTTTTATTTACATAACCTTTTGAAGTACAGCCCCCTTTTTGCAACAATGAATAATGAATTAGAATACGCACACGCACACATATACATACATATACATATACACATATACATACATATACATATACACATATATACTTGCAATTATTTTGTTTTTTAATTATCTATTATCTATTATTTATTATTATTTTGATAATTTTTTTCCCTTTTCTGGCAGTTTCAGTCTTCCAACTTTGGACACTGAAGCATGGATTTTATATTCTGGAGCAGGTTTCTCCCTTCAGCAGGCTGGAAACTTTCCTAAAATAAATGCTGAGGACCTGATGACCCTAAGCTGTGGCTTTACTTCCTGCTCTGATCTACATGTAAGTCAGCTGGGCAGTAGCGGGGTCACGCGAGAGCAAACTCCAGCTCTGGTTTTACCGTCTGCACCGCCTCCTCTAAAGCAGGGGTGGAGCCTCCTCTTTCTCCTCTCTGTCTGTCAAGCTCTTTGAAGCCTCCCGGGCAGCCATGGAGGCAAAAGCTGCACCCACAGGGGCACAAAATCAAATTTGAGGTGGAAGAAGCAGCAGAAAGAGGAGCTGAGGAGCTTCTGATGGTGGAATACACACAAACATTTAAGTGATGTTTAACTGAACCTGAGTGTGCACTGATTTAATCCCAAACAGTAAGCAAGAAACATAAAAATAAAGACGCAGAAACTGAAAAGTCTGAAAGAGGTCTCCATCTCCAGAGGAACCACTAGATTCCAACATAGATCTGAGTTTCTCCCTCCTGTTTTACAGTCCCTGAAACACCGGGCTCATGCTGATGATCGCAGTAATAACACACTAAGGAGTTCCGCCTTAGTGAAGTTGAGGAAGTGATTCTGCCTTTAGGCTGGATATCTCCCAACCTATGAAGTTATGAGGACACGAAAAAGATGGAAAAGTGGCTTCCTTAGATCTGCACACTGGAACAATATGAAGCTGCGGGCTTCTGGGCTGTTAAAGAGCAGATTGAAAGAATAAATCCACCTTAAAAACATTGTTTAGCTTCAGGTACCTCACAGCAAAGATTACACATATGCTGTGTTTAGGGGGGTCCTCTTGTGTTTAGACCCAGTGTCACTATGAGCATGTGCAGCTTCATCACCGCTCCAACTTTGAAATATTTAAGGTGGAAGTGAGAAGTGGGTCTGCGGTTGCTGTTTGTCACGTGACCTGCGCCTCTTTGATCAGTTTCTAAATTAAAGCGAAATCCTGAGTGGAAACTTGTTCTCTCAGCGCTTTCTTTCATCACGACTTCTCATCTCTGAAGTGCCTCCCTTCATCTCCGAGGAGGAGGAGTGCGGGGGAGGATTAACTCACCCTCCTCTTCCTCACCGTCAGGCCTCGGCCTCTGACGCCGGGTGGATGATTAGTGGGATTAATCGAGATTAGACGAGCAGCTGAGGGCAACTTTCTCCTTCCACTTTTCGATTGGGAAGCACATAAAGGTAGTTAATGTGCTCCCCCCCCCAACGAGACACCGAACATCAAACGCACCTCCACCTGACGACAGAAGTACGGAGAGGGTCGCTGCCGCTCAAGCACAGGTGGAAACAGCTGGACGGAGATGGGTAAAGGCTGCCGTTGTCACACGAAGCTGGAAACATTGTGCATCAAGGTGAGGAGGGGGATGGTGGAAGCAAACTCCACGCCGAGATGGCAAATTACACGCCAACGCACGCTGCCCCTCCGTGACATCAAACACACCTCGCAGCCTTTCATCCCGCAGCAGCCTCGGACTCAGACGTGAGATAACTCGAGTGATGTCACAGCCACCAATGCAGCTCCTGACTCCGGCGGCGGAGTCTGTCACGGCAGGTGGAGACATGAAAACCGTCCTCTGCATGTTTGTCAGCGAGTCCTCGTGTTTCTGAAGGTTTGGTTCTCAAACCGGAAAAAAAAAACAGCGACTTGTCCTGAGGGACAGTCTGTGTCCTGGAGTCTGTGTACAGCTCAGCTCAACACCTGCAATCAATTTATTCGTCCAATCGGGCAACCATGAGGTCAGACCTTGGTCTGGACATGAGAGCTTCAGTTCATGGAAACAAAACGTCACGTTTTTTGGGTCCATGAGCACAAATGTGTAAGTAGTGTATTTCAACAGTAAGTATATTAGTGTAGTAATCTGTTGTGGTGAAGATGGAGCTGAATCTGTCGACTTATTGGTCGATCTACAGTCCTTCCCTCGCCCATCAGGTCGAGGATACAAGCAGCAGAATTGAGCTTCTCCATTTAGACTGATGCTCCACAACCTTAATCCACATATTCAGATATTTTGTGCGCAGAATAGAACGTCTTTGGAGGGGTCCTCATGGCAACCAATCTTTAAAAGACATGGCAACCGATGCATTTTAACCCAAACCTAACTCACCGGTTTTTCTTCCATAATATATAATTTTCTAACCCTAGAACACTAACGTGAGTTTCTAAGACTTTAATGAGGAAGAAAATCAAGTCCAGAAACTAATGCAGCTTTCAAATTAATAGGTTTTAAAGGCTTTAGGTTGCTGGCTCACTAACTGGTACAAACACAGTGAGGCGCTCTCCCTGTGAGGGCGCCCTCCCTCTTAAAAGGTAAAATCTGCAGCAGAAAGCAAACAAAGACTGAAATTATTGGGGGGGGGGAGTGTCTTTTTCTACCCTCTGCAGGTAAAAGAGTGCTCAAGGGCACTTTGATGGTGGGTGCTTTTGGTCAGGAAAATGACAAGGTCTCGTCAAAGTCAGCGCTGTGTTAATTCCAATCGATCAGCTCGATCAGAAACAGATCAGAGCTGTCTGCGGTAAGAGGCTGCTTTATCTCGACGTCCTCCAAAATGAGCTGTTAGCTTTTTGTGTGTGTGTGTGAGGATTTGTTTTCTCTTTCCTCTCGTTAATCATCTCGTGACCTCCCAGATTTATCTGGTGACCCCGTGTGGGGTCCTGACCTCTGACAGATACCAGTGAGAGGGATTTATAGCCGGCGCACTTTGAGGAAGGTTATTTCTCATTTTCCTGTGAGTTTAAGCTTCCTGGTGCAGGCTGTTTGCAGTAAAGTTGGAATCTAAGTGTCCGCAGAGGTCTGCAGAGCTTTAACCTGTCCTTTAAGCTTTAATCTGGCTCTCTGGGGACCCCGCCGCCGCCACTGCCCTTATCGGGCCCTGCAGCACCCAACCCCGGCAAGAGCGTGGACAAACACCGCCACATCAGAGAGGGTCACTGCGGCGAGGTTTATAGAAGGAGACACAAAGCAGCTGGATATTTGAAATGGTGATCTGCGAGCACAGCGGGATTAACCGGGGGTCAACTGCAGCCGGCAGGTGGAGACTGAAAACCGATGGAGGAAAAGATGGAGACATGGCTGTTAAATGGGATTACCAAGAAGTGTCTGGAAACAGCTCTGCTGCTGCATTTAAGGCAAAGGAAAAGCCTTAAAATAACATTTGAAGCCTTGAATGAATAGAAATCACCTCTTCAGAAACACGTTACTGCTCCTAAGACACTATACACGCATCTTTTTCCTCGGTTTTCAACAGATCTTAAATTCACATCTTCCTTATGGTTTGGGAGCAACATTGGGGAAACAAGCCTCTTTCTTCTTTTTCTTTTTCTTTTTTTGTCTCTTTCTTCAAGGCAAATTTCACTTTATCTTCTTTATTTTAGTGGCTTAGAAACAGGATGACAGCTATAGGTTATCTTTAATATAGACTCAACACATGTTTAGTTTTCTCTGAGGCCTTTGGAGATACAGTGAGTGCCGATGTAACCCGTCCAACCTCGCTCTCTAAAAAGGGATTTTGAGCAACTGCCCTCATGATTATTGGGATTATTGGGAAAATACTCCTCACTGATATCCTGCAACTATTTACAGTTTAATAAAGGCCAAAGCTAAACCCTGCCGGAGTCCTTTCAAGATATATTAGTTTTAGATTTACTTACATTTAGATGTTTCAATTCTAAATGCATGCAGACGCCCTTTAACAGAGACGATTAAGCAACACTGAAAAGGTTTGAATTAATCTTTCTGTGGATCATATTTCCAGCTCTTGATCCTGAAATGACATAAACACCCACACATGCAAAATCAGGCCATTTATTTTATGGGTTTTACATAAACACACTAGAGTCTAGTGTGAAGAAGTCTTAATAATATACTTTATAACTAATAGCAGTCATTTGAATCTACTATGAATAGACTCTGATCTGTTTACAGGCCAGTCACTTCAGTCACTTTGGGTCTCAGCGAGCATTACACGAGTACAGATGCATAAATCTATATAAAGTTATAAAACAAGGCTCATTTTAAAGCACTGATACTGATCAATACATCAGGAACAGGCGAGCTCAGAGGTAAACTAAGAGAGAGAGAGGTGGTGTGTATCTGCTGACTGACCATCCCAGCATCCATCTGCTGTGTCGGCACGCTCTGGCTGCCTCACATGAAATATGTATGCAGCTCTGCAGACACTGCCAAAGCGTGTCTGACATGCCGCACCACCACGAGGGAGAAACACACACCTCTGTATCTGGAGTCGAGTCTGCCGTTTCTGGGATTAACTGCTCGGCCCTTAAAACGTGTTAAAATGACCAAAACAGCCGGAGACGTTTACTCGATACGCAACGCTAGACAGATCTCATCAAACTGCAAATATATGTTGAACTGTGGTGGAGGATTTCAGCTTGACGAATTATTTTAAACTGTCAGAGAAGAGCCGATGAAGCAGAGGCGGCGTATAAAAACGGTTTACCGTGAATAAAAATCAATAACATAGCTGTTTAAATTAAACCTGCATTCAATCAGTTTTAATATTTCCATCTAGGGCTGCTCGATTATGGCAAAAATGATAATCACGATTATTTTCACTGAAATTGAGATCACGATTATTTGACGATATTTATTTAACCCTTTAAGACCTACTATAGAACCAAGTCCACCAGAGCTTATATTATTTTTTTACATGTTGTAGTGCCATTTGTGGGAGCATTTCAAGTTGCTATACATCAATACAACTGTTATAGCCCATATTTTAATAATATGTATGCATTAAGTCCATAGTAATTACATAAATTGCAAAAAAGTGCAATAAACTACAAAAAAAATTGAAAATCGCTTTTGTTTTGTTTACATATATTTCTACTTGGAGAAATTTAAGAGGTTTATCCCTCAAAACTTTAAATACAATAAAGTTGCAAAAAATAGTTTACAACAACAGGAAATTTATTTTGAGTGTGTTCATAGTTTTATTTTGGAGATACAGCAATTTTTATATACTGCAGGAAAAACAAAAAACAATCCTATGATGCAAATTTGCAAAGAAAACAGCATGTGCATCATTTCACTGTGGGAAGTGTTACGAACAGCTGATAGGAACGGTAAAGCGTGTTTCTGGAATATTATGTTTTTGTTCCTGCAAGCGCTTTTTATGCAATTTTTGCAAAGCTATATGTGGAAGGAAACCGTGACCGAGGACAAGCTGATGGCATCAGATGTAAGTACAACTCCTCCGGTTTCATATGCAAAACAAATTATTGGCTAGCTTACACGGTTCAGGTTCTACAGGGATTTAAAAATAGTTACGCAAAACGGAGCGTGCTGCTCTGACCGGATTTAAAGGGTTAACAATGACTTTAAAAAAATAATATAAAATAGTGTGCAACACCACTGAAGTTTTTTTTTTTTAAACTCTCTTTTCAACCAACGGCAGTCACTCTCCAAATAACTTCTGCTTAGCTTTCCGAGCTTCCCTCGGGTCCTCTTAATCAGCGGTCTCCAACCTTTTTTGCGCCACGGACGGTTTATGCCCGACAATATTTTCACGGACCGGCCTTTAAGGTGTCGCGGATAAATGAGGGAGGGGCTAATAATCGGCTCAGTCATTTTTAATGATCGTTGAAAGCCCAGATCGTAATCGTGATTAAAATTCGATTAATTGAGCAGCCCTATTTCCATCATTCTATTTTTGTCTCCAAGGAAACATCTCGCATTCATAAAAGGCTGATGAACATCTTTGAACACTCACAACTAATATTCAGAGCTGCTCGGCCCGCCCCCAAAGTTCCTGTACGTAGAATTTAATTTACACCGGGGTGCCTTCAGCCCCCCAAAACCTACAGAGTGAAAATGTAAACAAAAATGGGCACAGTGTCAAAAGTTTTCAACAATAACTCTTGAGTATTCTTTATAACAATAATAATAATAATAACTAGGAGTTTGTAGGTACACATAGGTTCCAGTCGGATAGAAACCTGTTAAAGTTACAGTCTGTAGACGATCGTTTGCAGTTCTGTTTTCTTACTCTTCCTGTTGCTGTGGGACAAAACATCCCCAAAAACATTAAATTTAGACTGTACACCATAGCTTTTCCCATCTCAGTAGAAGACTGTAAGCCTGCTGTTTACCTCAGCTGTCAATACTGGGTGAAGAGCCTCCACCTGTATTTAGTCTGAAAGACGGAGTACAACTTTGTAACAGAAGTCTGACGCAGGTCAATTAGTCAGAGAAGATCATCTGACTAATGACAGCCATTAGTCAAATCACCATTAGTCACGTTAGTGAGGACATCCTGAACTTTTCTGTCAGTAAGGCAGCTGTTGTTACCACTGAGTACAGTACAGTACATTTATGAGTACAGTATCCTTTTTTCTTCCTGTTAAATAACCTTAAAATATATTTGACTATACCTTTAACGCAAACAATCAGGTCTGCAATGATGGGGAAAATCACTGGTGTATTTGTATTTGTGTGAAAAAGCCAGTAAAAGAACATTAGTTTTACACTTCCTGACAACAGGTTAAAGACGAGCTCCTGTGACAATCATGTTTAGCAAACACCCAGCGGGGAGCACTCTAATCAAACATGACACACACACACACACACACGCTCATCTTCCTCATCCTGCAGGAGTTCAGGGTTTTTCTTCTGTATCAAAGACTTAGGGAGCAGTGGGAGGTACAACACCCTCCCTTCCACCTACTGCCTCACGTTCTCCCTCAACCCCTGGAGACGGGGGAAAATGGGTCAGTTAGCAGAGGGGGGCGGAGGAGGAGGGAGAGAAAGGGGGGAGCAGGCAGGGAGTGTCCCCCTCTGGTAGGAGGAAGGAAGAGGAAAAGGAGGTGCTGCACATCTGCACACTCATAAACATGCTTCACTTAAAGAAGCCAACTCAGCTTCAACAGCTAAAATCTAATGACTCAACAGCACAGAGGTCAAAGGTCAAACAGCAAATAAAGGAGACATTGTCCTGTTTTAGGCTACAGAGGCGACCAACAACTAAACGCAGCGTTACTTCTCTTACCTGTGATTGGAGGAGGTGGACAGGTGAGCCAACATCAGGAGGACATGAGGAGAGAGAAGAGAAACAGTCACAACATGCTTCAGTAAAAAGGGATAAACTGCATTAGTCACACAAATTACAATGATGTTTTGCACATGTGGAGACATCTGGAGAAATAAATCAGGTCAGCGTGTTGTGTTGCAGATTTCAGTTTTCTTTCATTAAGTTTGAATGTTAATAATAACAATATGTTTGAATAATAAGAACAACTGTGGAGGTACATACACAAGTTCACACAAATAACACACGAGAATTTTTTTAAAAAAAAATTACACTATTGATACCTACCAGACTTCATTCACAAAAACTGATTTTTCCTCACAGAAAACAGGAGCTGCTGTGTGATTTTTGTTTTTGACCCCTTTATTCAGATCCAAACTAACTCTTTATAACCCCAAGTTCATACAATTTAACCAACTAAACAATCAAGGCAAAAGTAGGCAAACAAATTCTGTTGTGAGGCAAAATTCCTGTTTTTGTGAATGGAGTCTGGTGGAGAGGAGCGGCTTCACTTTCTTGTCAGAAAGAGCAAAGAAATTGGTGAAACTGATCAAAACAGAACATCCACTTAAGCCATGTTGATTTTTTTTATTGATGCCAGACCTGTGCTCCTTGGAGGCTTACTCTAGTGCCACCTACTGCACATAACACACAGACAGTGGCTCAGATTCTGATACAACCTCACTACAAAGAAACGGGGGCGTCCCCAGCTGTCAGGAAACAGTTTTGACTCTGAAACAAAATGATTCTGAACACTAAATGCTTTTAAATATGATGTATGACATTATCAGGCACTCGTGTGTAGACCCTGCCCTCTCGGCTTTAATGATGTGTGGGGATTTCCTTTCTTTGGTTCCCACATCATTAGGAAACCAAACACACATAAACTCCCATCGCACAGGTGACCTTGAACAGATTTATGCAAATCAAAAATGGAGATGAGTGAATGTGGAGATAAGGAGAGGGAAGAGAAACCTGCCCCACCCCACGCTCCAGACGCCCAGTCTGTTGCCATGGAGATGCAAATGGAGGGGCAATGAGAGGGGATGGGAGGGGGCCGGGCGATGCACGGCTGGCTTGGCACCTGAAGGGTGTGTGTGTGTGTTTGCTCACTGAGCATGTGCAGACACATAGGGCAGCTTCTCTCCAACAGACATGAGGATCATGTGGTTACCAACCTCAAACCATTAAAAAGCTATGGTGGTCTTTGACATCGAATCATATACACGAGCATTCATCCCTGTGCTTTTACTCATAAACGCTTTCTCATTAAAAAGACAAAAACTGCAGTTCCTCTAATGTCCACTAGAGGCTGGCTCCAATGGTGAGTGTGTCCATCAAACTTTCAAATTTTCCCCTTCATAACAACTATATAGTGAGTGAAGCTTTTTATAACTGTATTAAGGTTAACAGTTTCTATTATTAAGGGCATGGCCTCCTTGACTTACAGAAATAGACCTGGACCACGTTTGAACCGATTTGTGGGATTTGGTAATAAGCTGAATCATGTCATCAGCGTAACGTCAAAGTGTATGTTTGGTCTGTCCCTTCTGGAGCACTTTTGAATCCAGTTGTCTGACAAGTAATTTGGCTTATTGTGCGGTTAATTATACTAACAGACAGTCCAATAAGTCTGTGCTCCGGATGCAGCATCCTAAATAGACTAGTTTAAGTTACGTGACAATTCAGTCCTACACATATATGATCACTTGTGGCTCCACAAAGGAGAAATGGTGGTGGCTATAAAGCTACAGAAGGTTCAAAACTGGACTTAACAATATGTTTGGTGAAGTCCATGTTAAGCTCCAACTTTGGTGGGATACAAAGACGACAATAAGGAACATTATAATAACAGAAAGTAGTGCTGTAAAATGAATTAATCTGAATTTACAAAATGGGGTGAAATTGACTACTTAATCACTTTTAAGTTAAAAGATCACCTTTTTTTGTTTTGACAAGAGGCTATAGAACAACGACAGACCAATACTTTGGTTTAATAGTATTTTAAAGCTTAAAAAATAAGTCAAAATTTAAAAAAAGAAGAAAAACTGGCTTAATTATGGTTTGTTTTTGAGGGATTTTCCAACTTCTTATAAACAAAAGAGCAAAATGAACATTAAAGAGACAGAAAACGATGAGAAAAATGCATCCGATATGACCAGCAGATGTTTAAGGAAAAACAAAACAATAAACAGCATAAAACTGGCAGCGAAACGGGATGCTGCTGCAGCACAGATGGAGCCCAGCTGATTAAGAATTCGTGAATATCTGAAAACAACTAAAAATCACAACTGAAACACACACCTTCAAGTGTGTGTAAGTGTGAGGGAGTGATCGGGGGCTGCAAACAGCTGATGTCCAATAATCCCACGAGAGGTTTGAGTGCACACAAGCTACTGCACATAATGTGTTTTAATCTGGTTACAATAGCTGCTCGACCAGACACTGGGCTGAAGTTATGCTGCATTACAACGAGGCCGGTGATTGGTTCATGGCCAGGAAGCAAAGAGTAGGAGGAGGAGGAGGCAGACCAGGAAAGGGGGTGAGGAGGAGGAGGAGGAGAAGGGGGCAGCTGGGGGTGAAGTGATAACAGCACTAATCCCAGATAAAGAGAAGAGGAGCAGGTGGAAACTGGCATAAGAAGTGGAAAATATCTTCAGCTATTAAGAAAAGCTGTAACCACTATTTATTGATGATCCGTTGGTCCACAACAATAACTCAAAATGACAAAAAAGAACCAAAGTGATGTCCTCTGAATCATTTTCTTAGATTAAAGACATGAATGACAAATGAATACAAAAACCAATAAAATATAATAAAATATCACCAGATGTCTCTACATGAAATGCTCAGTCCTGCTAATTGACAATCTTGCAATTATTTTGATATTCTTTTTTTTAAGTTAAAATGTGAAAAAGTTCCCAAAGAATAAGATCTGGTGGTTTCTTTCTTTATGTTGAGGTTTGGGATGGGAATGAAGAACTGGTTTGAGTTAAGAGCCTGCAGAAATCCATGTCCGATCCATCAAAAGTGTTTTCTTTTTATCAATGATGACATATTTACATGAACATCAAAACATTTCAGACAGAAAAATATAATTATTTTGGGGGGAAAGCTTAAATATCATAAAAGAAATGCCCTCACTTTTCACGAGGTAAAGGTTTTAATATTTTGACTTGAAAATGTTGAAATGTTAAAAAAGGAAAAATTTAAAGTGGGAAGTCCAATATTTGAAATGTAAGTTAAAGGTTTTGAGACTGAAAGTAACGCTACAATTAGAAAGCTGAACTATTTAAACAGTGAAAAAGGTGTTTCTGTTGATTGTTGCCCCTTTCAAACACTTAACGACATTTAACTCCTGATTGATCTGATAAGTTACATAAGAGAAGAGATCATTTCTTCATCACGCTGCGAGTGTGTGCTGCAGAAATTCAGCAGAGACTCTGGAGACGTGCTCGCGATTCTCTGAGAAAATGTCACACAGGAAGTGTGTGCGTGTGAGTGTGTGCTGTGCATCATGAGGCACATACATAACATGCACACATGCACATACATATGTAATAAATGCCCTAGAGGCATCATTAGAAAGTAGAGAGGGGGATCCATTAATTATTCAGAGCCTGTGAATAGTCCCGTGTGTGTGTGTGTGTGTGTGTGTGTGTGTGTGTGTGTGTGTGTGTGTGTGTGTGTGTGTGTGTGTGTGTGTGTGTGTGTTAGTGACAGGGATCACAGGCAGCTAATTGGTTCCCACCAATCACAGAGCACCGTGCATCAGAAAACTGTGATCCCGTCAGATTAACAGCAGCAGCAGAACAGTTGATTAATTCAGCAACTTTTAGGGCAACATTTCTGCCTGGTGACAACATTTTTACATAATTAGACAGTCAGATAGTTTCCCTGCAGACATCAAATACACACAGGGCTCTTCACAGTTAGTATTTTTTACTCTTGTGTGGAAAGAGTTACAAAAATACATACACATGAAATACTAATAAGTACACAGGGATAATTTACAAAAGCCAGTGAACTATGTTGCAAATTTAAAGAATCTAGTCTCTTTAATGGGATCTTCCTCAACCTTTCCACCAAATTTCACAAAATTCTGCTCAGAAGTGTCAAAAGATCACAACACCAAGTATTCATACATGAATTTACCCTATTTTCCCTGAAAAGTTGATGCATGAGCATTATAAGAAAACTACTAGAAAAATATTACAGGATTATTTAATGCACATTTTAACTTTTTTTTCTTTAAACTTTAGGATCCCCAAAGCTCTGTGTAGATTCCACTTGGAGTGAAAATGTAAAACCAACTTCATAAAAGCAACGACTGAACAAAGACAACTATTAATTAGGGACTGGTTTGTTTCTCCAGCTGAACATTAAAACCAACAGGTCCTTGACAGCATGTGTTCTGGGTAGGCTAACCCACTGGAACTTTGCATTCAAACATAGACATTTTCAGAGGTCTGGACCATTGTTTAGGACTGCAGTGAACTGATTCCCATTCAATGTTTGAAAAACTGTCTGTACAAAATTTACCATGCTTCATAAGCACTGCACTCACATTTGGTACATCTGGTCTAAGCATCCAGGCCACTGTATTTTCAGATTTGCACTGCAATGTCTGACAAAGTAACAGGGAAAGTCCTACTTCCCTTTTATTTAAAAGCAACAAATGCCCTTTTGCCCATAAGTCTTTGGTACAGGAACCCTGACACAATTAAACATTAATATAAGCAAAAACAATTCATCAAACTTTTGTCTTTACAGGTTTTCAGATATGAAATGTTTACATTTTTATTAGTTTTACACAAAAGAAATTGAGAATTAAAGCATTTTGGATTTGGGATAAAACAAGACATCTGATCAGGTCTTTCTGGATTATTGTTTTTTGTTTATAGAGCCCAACATTAATTGATTAGCCAATCAAAATAACCCTTAGATCTTTATTAAAGTATCCCTGTAGGAAAATATCCCAACTCTGTTAAGTACAGCAAAACTAAAACGTGCTTTCTTTGAGTACAGTGACATATTTTTCAGTAATAAATTACTTTAAATACCAGAAATATAAGATTACTTGAGGACTTGAACCTTTGATTTCTGGGTGTCTGTTAAACTCTCAGTATCTACACACTCTGTGCCCACACACATCGACCCAAACACACACACACAGAAAATTCCCAGCATTCCTCCCATACCGAACGCACCGCAGCTCACTGCTGCCACCTGCTGTCCAGCTTTCAGCTGACTGATCTTTCATCAGAGTGTTTATCTGCACAGATCTCAGGTCACTCTGCCAAGGTCCATTCAAAAAGTGGTTGATTTATGTAAACAGAGGTTGCTGAGCTGTTTTAATGTCTTTATCATTTTATTGAGCCATAAAGCTCCACTTTCTGCTCCTGTGTCAGATTCTGCTCTAATAAACTCAGCCAGCGTGTCAATAAAACTCTGTCGTGACTCGGCGGTCACTCACTGAAACTTGTTGTGGTGAAACATTGCGGTTGTCACGGCAATTGTAGTTTATTATCATGGTAACAGACACCACTTCCCTGAATGAAGCACAGAGAGGAAGTGAGGAAATCTCGACTTCCTTTGATTCTCTGCCGAACTTCATTCACGACATGTGACAAGCTGATTCCTGGTGGTCTTGCCGCTGGACGATGCATGACAGATGATGGTGTGTCAGATGTTTAAGCCCAGCTCTCAGGCTCTTCGGGTCTTACAGTTCACCCATAAAAGAATATGAGGCAGTACCTTAATGAAGTAACATTTGTAGTTCATCAGAGCTGAAAAACCAGGATGAGACATATTTCTTATGTTTTTGCATTACAGCTAATCACCCGTTACCCGTAAATGTTTGTGTCTGTTGCCTGGTTTCAAATGTTATTTTCAGGAAGTGATCCCTCCTGAAAACCTCCCTTAACCTTTAAGTGACCGAGCCGCTGTGGTATTTTTTAATCGTAAACATGAATTTTTCATGAAAGCTACTTCTCCTGCTGCGTTTCATCAGTTTTACAGGAACTGGTCGATTGGTGTGTTGAAGAGAATAGAAAGTAGTGTGCTGTAATCGCATAGTTTTTAACACTACAGGCTTGGTGTTGACTTCAAGGTGTAGGCAATATATGTAGTTTCAGACACTTCAGTAATCTAAATAATTTGGATGCTTCAGCACAAAGTATGTGAAAGATCAAACATCTACACATCAGATTTAACCTGAAACAGCAGCTAGAAAGAAGGAAAAAAAGATCAAAAACTGTTTGACTGTCAGGACTTAATTGTAAATTCGTGTCGATCGGTTTCTTAGTTACACCATCAACTCGTTAATCCAATTATGCCATCAGCCAATTACATGGCAGCAACTCAATATATTTGAGCATGTAGACAATCAAGGCGAACTGCTAAAGTTCTAACTGAGCATCGAAACTATAAAGAAAGGTGATTTAAGCGACTCTGAAAGTGGCACGGTTGAAATTGCTGATCTGATGGGATTTTCCCACACCACCATCTCAGTGTTGTGACAGTTCTCTGAGTGAAAATGGCTCGTTGATCCCAGATAATAGTCAGGTAACTCTTTGTTACAATACCGTATGCAGAAGAGCATCTAACCTTGAAGCAGACGAGCTACAGCAGCAGAAGACCACAGTGTGCGCCACTCCTTTTAAAGGAAACTGAGGCTACAATTCACAGACTCACCAACATTGGGCGTTGTTTAACCTCAGCCTGCGTGAGTATTGTGCCTGACGATGTCCATTCGTTCATGCTCACAGTATCCATCTGCTTATAGCTTCTTCCAGCTTGACAGCACACCTAAGCCTCTCAAACTGGTTTCTTGAACTTGACAATTAGTTGTCTGTATTTAAATCTCAATCCAGCAGAGCACCTTTGGGATGTGCAGCAGCTGTGCGACACTATGCCATGAAGTATTAAAGCAGGTCTAACGGCAAAAGAGGCCCACCTTGGTGTAGTAGCATGTGTACCTAATAAAGTGGCTGGTGTGAATAAGTCATATATATGGCTAGCTTTCTTTTCTTTTTCGAACTTTTCTCCTTCTTGTGATTTATTTGAAAAACAAAGAAAAGAAAAGAAAGCAATTCTCGGGCGTGCTCAGTGAGCTCTCCTCATCTAACATTCGGCCGTGTCCTTTTTGGAAACTCTTCATCATCATTCAGTCGTTCAGTGAGTGTATTTGTGTTAATATCATGCTCGTGTTTTGCAAGAAGTAACAGACAGGGACTGTGTAAATAAAAGTCATTTTGTTCACATCATCTTTTTTTTTTTTTACTTGTTTTTGCATGAAAACTTTCCTTAATGTCATCAGAACATTTAAGAACAACTGCACAGATAAAGGATACTCTGTAAGTATGACAAAAAAAATTCCTATATAAAATATACTGAACCAACTTCATCACTTTATCTCCAACATTGCTTGGTTGTTATATTTCTCTGCCCTCGGCTTTGCTGTGTGTGCGGCTCCTCTTTCAGGCCTCTCAGACCTTCTTTTCATCATCAGAGACGCTCTGAGAACCTCTCACATCAGACCGCCTCCAGCTCCAGCTTTCTTTTCTAACTTCTTTCCCTTTTCTTGTGACTTACTTAAAAATAAATTAAGCAAATCCCGGGCATGCTCAGTAAGGGCTCTCCTCCTCAAAAACGCAGCCGTGCCCTCTTTGGAAACTCTTTATCGTCTTTCAGGGCCGACAAAAGCTGTGAGTGAAGGTGAGAAAAACACGAGCCGACAGCCGTGACACCAAAGAAATCCACAGAAGAAGACAGAGCCTGAAATCTGCTTGTGAGGAAGAAGACGTGAGCTTTTTCATCAACAGGGGGCGCTGCTACACTGTGAAAACACTACACTGTGTATCCTGTAGTTTAAATATGATTAAAGCCGTTTTTTCTCACAAGAAGGATGAAATTATTGTGAAATAAAAAAAAAACCACATCTTAAAGTCTCGAAATAAGGAAATAGGTAAAGAAGTGAGATTAGGGCATTAATAGTCACAATAACTCAATTTATTAAAAATACTGGCTGTAAAAAACCTCCACAAGAATCACATTCAATAAGGACTTTGCTTAAATAACACCAGATTTTGGATTGAAAGGGATTAAAAATATGAAACTAAATAAGTCAAATATGAAAAATAGGATGTTTAGCAGCCCAAAACCTACACCCAGACAGAAAATGTGGATATTTTAAATCTATTTACAGGAAATTTTACACTATTTCAGGATGAAAACACCACAAAAATGCAGATAAACTGTCAATATCGGCGGTAAACCATAAAATGTCTACTCAATACTGTAATCAATGATTTTAAGGTGAAACCGCACGGTCAAGCATGACACTTTTTTTCCCATAAGACAAAGCTGTAAGGTGAAAATTGGATGCTGTGGCCTGCAGAGGGCGCTGTGGCTCCGCTCTGATTTACTGGGTCAGGCTCCTCTGTGCTGGTTAATCATTAAAAGCGTGTGGTGGGAAAGAAGATGTAGGAATATTTATCCTGCACTGGGTCAAAGTGTCCTCCAGCACTCAGCACCAGCATGTGTCTCATTAAACAGGCACTGACGGTTTCACGAGGCTGTAAAGCTTTAAAATGTGCCCGCTTTATGTGCCTGTTAACACCAGCTGACCTCCTACAGCTCCCAGAATTCCACTCAACAGCTCAATGAATGCTGTAGTCTAGTTACAGCATCTTCTCTTAGACCATGGAGGCTTTTGAGCTGGATTTTGTTTGAAATTGGCCCACTTATTGAATCATGCATGAACAAAGGAGAAACTGACAGGTACAATTATCTACAAACCTCCCATAACCTCCTACATGTCCCAGAATTCCACAGAATGACCTAAATAATAGTATGTGTAACAATGACATCATTTCAAAGGCTAAAATGAAGAGTAGTTGTATCAGTGAGTTAAAACAGCAGATTTCCAATGGAGGTTTTGAATGGGATTTTGTGTGAAATCAATTCATTCATCATCTGTCCTAAACCATGTATGAATTCAATTTAAAGTTAGCTATATAGTGCCAATTCACAGCAACAGACACCTCACAAAGGAGAAAAACAATGAGGTGTATCATTCCTTTGCATCGCCTAGTGAATGCCTACAACTCCCAGAATTCCCTTTATTAACCCAAAAGAATAGTGTGCTCTGGTTATGAATTCTTCTCCTCTTCCAAAATGAACAACATTTGTATTTGTTTGTAAAACCAGCAGATTACCAATGGAGGTTTTGAACTATCCAAGGCATGACTGCATAATACTGAATCAAGTATGAACAATCCTATCATTGTGCCAAATCACTTGGTCACTGCCTACAACTCCCAGAATTCCACAGAACAACCCAAAGATTACTCTAACCTATTTACATAATTTTGTAGTCCAAACTGGGCAACAGTTCCATATGGCAGTCCAAAGGACCGATGGTGTTGGTGGAGGTGTTAAAATAGATTTTGTATGATCACCCCATCAAGCAGAACTCAGCAGATATATTTACCTTCAAACCTTTCATCTGGTGACCTCCTACATCTCCCAGAAGTCCACTCAACAACTCAAAGAATATATAGTTGTAGATATCCCGTCATTTTGTAGTCCAAACTAAGCAATACTTCCTATGTGTTAAATGACAGATTTCTAGTAAAACCAGCCCACTCATTACAATAACCGAATCATGCATGCACAAAGCAGACAGGCGCCACGATTTACAAACCTACCATGACCTCATGCATGTCCCATGATTCCATTGAATGACTTCAAATAATAGTATGTTTATCTATGACATCATCTCACAGGCCAAACTGGACAGTATTTGTATCTGCGAGTTAAAACTGTAGATTTCCAGTGGAGGTTTTGAATGGGATTTTGGTGTGACTTAGGACAGGTCCACAACAGTCCAAACCTGATTATAGCCTTATTATTTAGTTCAACAGGATAATGTGAATCAATCAGAGCGAGTCATCTATACCCAAAGAGTGTTCTTTTTTTAAGGTGGAATTTTTTTTTTTTCACACACACACACACACACACACACACACACACACACACACACACACACACACACACACACACACACACAGAGAGAGAGAGAGAAAGGAATAAGTGCAAATGCAGAGCGACAGATACAGAATCACAGTAACAGCCTTGAGCCAAACACACAAACACACACACAATGAAACAAATAGAAAGACTCAAACATGAAAGGCCAACCTCACACGCACACTCTCATGAATCACAAATGCACACCTGTTTCTGCTCGTCCACTCGATACCTGAGCAAACAGGTGATCAGAAAGCGTTTACAGTTTTCCCTAGAAATTTTTAGCCTTAACTCAGAGCAGACTCGCGTTTTTATTCACAAGTTTACAACTATAAAAATATTATTTTTTTTCATAGAAAAGATTACTTTTTTGTAATTTATGACATTAATTTTGTTGAATATTCAAATTTATTCTAATAAATTTACAACTCTAATCTCAGAGAATCGTGAGGATGCTTTCCCCCCCAAAATGAGGCCTTAATATTCAAGTGTTTTTCTGTTAAATTTACGACTTTAATCTCATAAACACATGATTTATTCCCACAGGTTTTCTCTGTGCTCTGTATTTATTGTCATTTTAATTCTGCCTCAGTACGCCACTGTAGCACCCATTCCAGACGACCTGTTGCTCCCTCACAGGTTCAAAGTGTCATCTGTCGTGGTGGAAATATTGGTCACCGAGTCATAAAAATCCACAAAGTGCTGCCCCCAAAAAACAAGTCGATAACAGAGTAATCCTGGTCCCTGTCTAAGGATATTCTGGAAGCTTACGCCCTTTTCATTAATTATGAATTCCGTATTTTGGAATGTTATTGGGAACATTCAGATGCCGGAGGGCTCCTCTGACTCTGAGATCAACATTCAGTCTTTTCTTCGTTCGTGGTGTGAAAAGGTTTTTGGAAAGATTCTTGCAGCTCTGCTCATCATTCCTGAAATGACTCCGCAGAGAAGAATCGAGGGTCTGTTTGGCTCAAACGTTCGAGGCAAACAAACTCAACTGGCTGATGTCTGCCGAGGTCAAAAGTCACTCTCGCTCTCTGCAGTGTTATGAAACTATAATGATGAAAAGTTTTCAGCCTAAAGCAGCAATGAACTCTGCGTGCTAGTTATAATTACTGCTAATTTTGACAGATAAATCTGTAAGGTTACATTTAGATATTTTTAAACATATTTAATGCATAAAACTGAACTTTCAGTGACATTTAAGCTCATATCAGCACAGAGGCTCACATTTTTAGGGATGATAGTGAGGGGTCACTGGTGATAAAACCTTCATGTAGAAGTATGTGCTCCTATATTCTTACATGTACAAGGGTGAGACCCTGAGGGCGACTTAGAAGGCAACTACGCCAATTTTCTCAGATATAGCACCACTAGTACTACTCCTACGTCTAGTAAGAAAGCACCTTGAGAGCTCAAACTGAGTAGACAAGAACTATAAGTACCAAACCATTGACCATCCAAGAAGAGACAAGCAGTTTCATATAAGAGCCAATCATAGAGGAAATAATCTACAGCGGGACTTCTTACTATAAGTAGTCGTTTTCTACTTGTAGTAAGAAAGTACTTTGAGTGCTCAAACTGAGTAGAAAAGCACTGTATAAGTTACTAAACCATTGACCATCTATTGCCTTTTCCACTAGCACCTATTCGACTTGACTCGACTCACTTTTTAGGTTTTCTATTACGTGGTACCAGACATCATTAGGCCCTACTCGCATGGAGTTCCAAGCAAGCAAGTTGCGCCAAAAACGTGACATCAACAGACTGGAGAAATCTGACTGGGCAGGGAGTGATGTCACTGGATGAGTCATGAGAGCGACTCCTTCACAAGAATCAAACCCGCCATTTTTGAAATCCCACAATGAGGAAAATGACTGCACACACAAACCAACACTGTGGTCAAACGACATGGTCGTTTCTGTGACAGGTACAGCATTGCCTCGATGTCCTCCATTGTTGTGTTGTTTTTGTGTCCTATAACAATCACACCCACGTTGAGATGGTACAGAAGCAAAACCAAGTAGATGCTGGTAGAAACGAGGCGTAAGAAGAGACGAGCAGGGATGAGGCTGTCCGGGGATTAGAAAGTGGGCATGTACTTCTCTCAGCTTTGGTGTAAGTGACTGAAGCGACTACCTTTACCCTGGCCTGTTAGTGTGGGCCCAGTTTGATGTTTTCTGACAGTTTGTTTGTTTTTTTCTCTATAGTCTCCAACTATTAGAGATTAATCCACCCATTGGTTTATATGGTACTATAATTATTCTGTATTGTGAAACGGTAAACTCGCCCAGCAGGTCAGTGTGGGATTCCTTTATGTTGGTCATATTGTTTCTGCAGTTCAAACAGAACCAGCAGCTGGATAAGCGTTTCCTGTCTGCGGTTGTTTCCGTGGGTTTTTTATCACGTCTGTTGCTGTTAAATCAGCTGTTTAGTTTGGCTTCTCCCATCAGAAAGTCGGAGCTGCGAACTGAGTTTCCTTCCAGCGCTCGCTGGCAGGTGGATGTTCCTCTAAGGCAGCTGCTGTTTTCTGATCAAAACATCTGTCCCTGAATATTTTATGGACTCGCTCTGACAGACTCTACTCTTCTCACAATGCCTCGAGTCCTATGGAGTCTGTGTAGCCGTCTTCAGTTGCTGGTTTTCTTCCTCTCGAGTCAACTTTGGAATTCGGGGCTTCCCACACAAGCTGCCTTTCACACAAGGCCTATTTTCTCCCAGAATGCCTTGTTGTTTCACGTCCTCCTCATCCCCTCTTTATGTCAGACCTCTGCTCCTCTTCAGCAGAGGCAAACATCGGGAAGCTTTCAGCTTTCTGTCACAGAAATCTTTCTGAGTTTCAGGCGATGGCTGATTCGTTCCCACGCTCACACAAACACCATTCGTCAATATTTAATTCCTGACTCTAAACGATTATGAAGAAAATGTTTTTTACAGCCTTTCATAGCCACTTAAAAGAAGCTAAACCTGACAAGGAGGAAACCAGAAAACAGCAGAGGAACTTAAAAGAGACAAAGAAACAAGGAGAGGAAACTACAAAGGAGAGAGGAATCAAGAAAATAAAATAAGAATATAAGGATATAAGAAGACGAAACAAACAGAGGAAAAAATGAAGGAAATAAAGAAAAGAGATGAAATAGAGTAAGAAGAGAAATGAAGGAGAGGAAAGTGAGGAAAGAAAAAACAAAGGAAACAAAGTGAGGAGAAGAAACAGCAAAGGACGCAAGGAGAAGAACTAAAATGAAAGGAAACAATTTAAACGACAAGGAGAGAAGAGGAAACAACAAAAGAAACAAAATGAGGAGAGGAAACAACATAGGAAACAAGAACAGGAAAAGGAAATAATAAAGGAAAGAAGATGAGTAGAAAGTCAGGGATAGGAAATGACAAGTAAAAACAAATAGGAAAGGAAATAAGGAAAGCAATTAACTAAGGATCCATGGAGAGGAAACGACAAAGGAAAAAGGAGAGGAAATGGACACAGAAAGAAAGCAGAGGAACAACTTAGGATACAGTAAAAGGAAATGACAAAGGAAATAAAGGAATGAAGTAAGGGACACAAGAAAAGGTGAGGACACAAATAAGAGTAAAAAACAAAGAAACAAAAGAAGAGGAGAGAAAGTAAATTAAGGGAATGAGGAAAGGATATATCTATGGAGACATGAAGAAGAAACAACAAAGGAAATATGGCAAGGTGTTTCTTTTACTTCCTGTCAGATGAAGGAGATGAAAAGTCAGGTTGAATTCAGATTTCCTGCAGTCGTTTGATCTCATAAATCTTTTTTCTTCTTTTGGTTCCTGTGCAGAAACATTTTTGGGGGGGCGGTGTGACGCAGCGGGAATTTCTGCTGAAAAACTGCTTCATCCATAAAAGACTGACAGAGAGCCAGAGGCTGAGTCATCATAAAATCACAGAGGAGAGCGATGAAGAGCAAGGACAGGAAATCATGAAGCATCCTTTCAGTATCTTCAAATGTTTCCTCAAGGACAGAGGAGGCTCCTGGAGGAGCTCAGAGAGGAAACAGCTCTTATGGAGTGACACAGCTCCATGTCATCAATAACACCACAAAACCACAAAACAAGACGTGTTCTACTGACAGCTTTAACTCCTCATCCTCACATTTCTTTGCCACAACCCTACACTGTCTCCAAGATGAAGGAAACAGGAGATGAGGAAATAAGGGCAGAGGAAAGGAGAAAGGAAACAAATAAGGAAAGCAAGGAGAAGGAACAAGGAGAGAAAACAAGAGAACACAAAAAGGGGACACAAAAGAGAGCAAATAACAAAGGATGCCAAAAAGAAAGAAAAAGGAGGAAAAGACAAGAATATTCCTAAATATTTGTCAAGAATATGAGGAAATAGGGAAGAGGAAACAGCAAAGAGAACAAGGAGAAAAAATATCGAGGAAATATTAAGACGACAAGAAGAGGTGTAATAATGAAGGGAAGGGGAAAGAGGAAATAAAGGAAACAAGCTGAGGAAGAGAATGAAGGAAATAAAGGCACAAGAAAAAGAAACAAGAAAACAAATGAAAAAGGATAGAAAAGGAAATAAAAAAATATGAAGGAAACAACTAAAGGAAATAAAGAAAAATATGAATATAAAAGGAAATAATTAATGAAAGGAGGAGAGGAAACAAAGGAAACAAGGAGAGGGATAAGGGAGAGGAAATATTGGAGGAAAAATTGGAGGAAATGGCAAAATGAAGAGAAACGATTAGAGGAAGCAATGAAGGACACAAGGAGAGACAAGGGAAGGGGAGGAAGTAAAGACGAGTGCATCGGTGCTCTGATGGCTGAAGAAACTTTCTCTCTCTGCTCATTGAAGCTCAGCCGCCCTGCAGCTCTCAGGATGACTCACACTTTGTCAAACCTTCAGCTGCAGGCATTATGATCACTGCAAGTTATTTTTATCCAGAGACGCCACACACATCATCCAAACAGCAACACAGACCAAGGGTGAAAGTGTCAGAGGTCAGCAATACATTTTGCAGTGCCTCAAACTGAGTTTTGAGGGGTTTAAAGTCATCCATATGCCTCACTTTGGTCTTTTTTGGTCTCTGCCTCTGTCCAAACCTCGATCAATGACTGCATGTAAACCAGCTTACAGCATTAACAGCCTCAGTGAGCCAGAAGCTCTGTGACACTGCCAAAAACCGAGGCCCTGCGGTGCTGCAGGGGTCAGAGCTCTTGTCCAGCTACAGCAGAAGCACATTCATAACCCCTCACTTAAAATGAAACTATTCATGTGGCTCGCATGCTGAATGTGATGAGAAGTCTGCAGTTTCAAACGGGCATGCAACTGCAGCATCAGGGCCAAGAACGACTGTGAGACCTACCATCTCTCCATCTTCATGTATGTGGAAACAACAAAGCAAAATCTGCTCACTTACAGCACTTAAGGCATATTTAGCTTCTTGAATAAATAAAGCTGCAGCCTAAGGTTACGTAAAGCTAATTAAACTGTGTTGTCACAATGAATTAGACCATGATACAGTGGCATTTAAAAGTGCTGCAGGATGCTGACACCATATTCTGGGTTAGGAGTCCAGAATATGCCCACACATGCTGCTTTACATCCCGAATGCTCTCATAAAAAACAAGGTTATTGTGGTGGGTAAACAGCTGACCCAGGTTTATAACATCCATCTGCAAATATGACAGACATTGGCATCAAGTATGAAAAATTGGAATACAGTATGTTCAAAACCTCACAGTTGGATACTATATTCTGCAGTGTTGCAATTAATGAAATTATAGCTTACTGGAAAGTATAAGGCTAATAATAAAAACAGAAACCTTAATAAATACACAATTTCCAAATAGTATTGTTTACCTGAGTTTTAGCATCACATTCTGAGCCCAATATGAACTACTGTCCTGATTCTGCAATGACTTTGGCTCTCAACGATGGATAAGAACAGTAACACTGTGCTGGGTTTTTTTTGTGGATTTCTTTAAAAAAAACTTTAAATACATTGGTTTTAATTCAAACGTTATCAGTGAATTATTCATTCAAATACTTAACTGATAACTACTCGTCTTCTACAAGGTTCTGTTTTAGGACATTTCTTTTTACCATTTATATTAATTACACTGTTTCATTATAAACTACTTGTTACATACGTTTATATGCAGATCGTGGGTGGGCAAGTCCTGCAGGTTTTAGATATCACCCTGGGTCAACACACCTGAATCAAATGATTAGTTCCTTACCAGGCCTCTAGTGAACTTCAAGACATGTTGAGGAAGAAATTTAACCATTTAAATCAGCTGTGAAGGGATAAAGGACACATCTAGAACCTGCAGGACACCAGCTCTCGAGGCCTGGAGTTGCCTACCCCTGATGTAGATGATACACTACTATACTGTGCTGAAGAGTCTCATCTACTAGTCATGTAAAACCTGGAACATTTGATTCAAACTTGTACTCGATCTAAGTTTAACCTGTTTTAGGGCAACAGACAATCACATAATTTAAACATTTCTGCTGTTTATGGATCAAATATGATGATTTAGAGTATACCTCCAAATATTGATGGATGACAATCGTCAAAATTCAGATATTTTGAACAGTGCAATAGCAACTGATTTGTGAAGGTTTTCTTGCTGAAACAAACAAACTAAAAGAGATATTTTTGGTGCTAATCCATAAATCCATGATTTCCGCTGGGTTTTTTTTTTAATTGATTTTAACCTACATGCTAGTCAATTAAAAAAACGACAACAACAACAACATGGCTGTGGCAATCTATAAATATTCTTCTTCTGAAACAATGATAAAAGTTGATTTACTTCTACAGAAATGTCAAAAATGTCTCTTTTTTATTATTATGAAAGAGATTCTTTTGGTTGCTGTTCTAAGTGATTTACATCTCATATCCTTGATTAACTGTTTTGATTTAAAGTTTGTTTTGGTTTTGCGAGTTCTCTTGCTTCATATCTTTACTTTGATTCCCTTTAAACTATTACGCACCACTGTTACTGACTATACAGATTTAAATACAATACAATGAAAACAATGTACCTGTCTGTGTCTACATGAATAAGTGCAGTCGTAAGTACTGGTACAAGAGGAACAACAGTTTCCTGATGAGATTGTTATTGATCAGTGATGGCACATATGCTTCCTCAGCAGCACAGGGAGGTCAGAGGTCAGTGACAGGATATCTTCAGCTGATGGCATGTTTACTCTCACAGGCTTTTAGGGTAAAAGAGTAGAACCAGCACTGAAAAGGAAAACTCGGCACACAGGAAGTACCAAACTGGATCCACCTGTTCTATGAAGGTTTTACGATCCACTCAGCCTCTCAGAGCAGAGAAGCCAATCCTGCCAGATGGTGACCTCGCACAAAGGCAGCGTGCTCTGAAGACACTGAGGGAACGATTGATTTTTCTGGATGAAGGACAGATGGGGAAGACTCTGTAAAATCACTTTCTGTTCTTTGTGTCAGGTTTACATCCCTTTGAAGGACACCATAACCCACCCTTAGAAAAGATGATTCAGGCATTCTCAGCTTCAAAGTCACCACTGTGCTGCAGGTCTGATCATCATGCTGACTATATCCTATTTTTACATAATATGAGCAATCAGAGGGGACTGTAAAACCTATTGTGCTGTCTGAGCTAATCTTCTGCGTGCATTGTTCTGCCATTTTTCCTAACAAAAGCAATCAGAAAACAGAACCCTCGTTCAATGCACATATGGTAATGAAGCTTTGCAGAGTCGATGGCAATCCCATTTTATAGTGACAGTTTTAGTAAAAATTTCTAGAAATTGAAAGCAGAACGCTCGATTTTTTCATTAACTGACTAAGAATGCAGTAGAGATGAAGTCTTAAGGTCAATACGCTCCCATCCAAATAAATCCTCATTCGCTGGCTGAGTCAGCGAGTCAAGGTCAAAACCATTTCCACAGCTTTCAACTCCTTCAACTTAACTACAACAGCTATGTGTCTAGCTGTTATTAGCGATAGAGTGGACTCCAAACTAATTAATGCCATGTCAAAGACTTGTTGTTGTGGCTGAATTTGGTTTGAACAGATAGCCAAGAAGTCAAGCCTAAATGTTACAGCGGGCTATATAAAAGACACCACGTCACCAAGATGTCAACCATTGGTTTTAAAATGTCCATTTTTGAAACCTTGAGCTTTGGTCACCATCAGCTTAACATTTTCAAACCAGACATAACAAGTCTGGACTAACAAAATGAAAATCAACTTTAGCCAAAAAGACTTGAAACTTGAAACTGAGAGTGTTTACTGTGCGATCAAGTCCAAATTAGTATTATTTCCTTATACACTTCAGTATAATCAGATGAGGTCACTTTACAAACAAACATTAACCCTGCCAGCCACTGGAAGGTACATCCATACTTTATATTGGCCTGAGATAATACCCAGCTTTTTAAATCAACAATAAAAAGCCAGATTTAGAGAAATGTAAACATAGTATTCTTATTTTTAACGTTTCTTTTTAGATATTAAAAACATCAACAGGTTTTGACTTAGCTTGATGTCTAAAACATATTACATAATTTTCATTTATGTAATATTGCAAAAATGTCATGAAATACTTTATTTGGGCTCCAGTTTATACATTTTTAAGCAAAACTAGTAGAAAATATTGGAATTTAATAAAAAAAATGGGTACATTAAGATAAATATGATGCTATTCAAATAAAGGTAATTAGGAAGGTCTTATCAGCACTTCTTGGATACCTTCAGCCTTCATGGGGACAGTACAAGGGTCTAATTAGGCTGGATGATGGCAGTGGTGGAGGAGTCAGATTAATTAGGCAATAAATCATTTATCGGTGAACATGGCAAGGCCCCGAGGGTCTCCCAAGCATCTGCTGCACGCTTCAGAATCATGCAGGACCAAAAAAAAAAAAAAAAAAAAATCAAAGCCTCACGCCGACACTCCGTCTCCAGAGCGCTGCGCCTTACCAGAAGAGATCGATGTAGCAGGAAGTGACATCACCCACCCCTGGGAATTGGGTAGAGATGGATTGCTGTGTCCGCTCATCCACATCTTCCTCGTCTACTTGCTCTGATTCGCTCGGTAACTCAATATTCTCCGATTTTAATGAGCTTTACTGAGTTTTTTTTTCTCGCAGGGAGCAGTTTATAATGTTAAGAGTCTCATTTTAAAGTCACTGCTTCATGCCAACAAGGCATAAAAATGTGCAGAGCATTGATAAGCAGAGGACAGGAAGCCCATGAACAGGCAGCCTATTTTTATACCTGGCCTCGGCTCGGCCATTGTTTTGGTCAGGTCAGTGTCTGTAGCTTCCTTCATAGTATAGAGGCCCGCTGCAGCTGGACGCCACAGCTGCACAGACACAAGTTGCTGCTTCCGCATCATAGACGTACAGAAAGCTAGACGGTTATTGTTCACACCGCACAAAGACAAACACTAACTCTGCCAGCCACAGATTCAGTGTTCGACCTACTTTCCTGCATTCGTCAGTAACCAGTTATTAAACAAACAATATAGACTTGAGACAGCGTTGTAACCACAAAGGAACTCATTAAGAATCCATAAAATGACAAGTCAAGGACAGATTCACCACCAAAGACGGCCCCAAGGCAATCAACGTTAATTAACTAACTTTATATCTGGGAATAAATATGGATTCAGAGTAGCATCACAACCAAAAACACACTTAAACAATAAATGTGCAACAACAAGTTGGATTATTCTCTAAAGAAGGCCCAGAGTAAAAAGATGTTAACACTGATTTTACTTTAATATTTCCACAGGTAACTAAAAACTAACCTCGACTGACTTTAACAGAACTTTCCCAAACATGATCCATGACCTCATCCCCGATTCTAAGTAGTTTGTGCATTACTTTTGGTTTTTTTGTTGCTTTTGTGGCTTTTAATTCAGGTGGTTTTAATTATATTCAGAGCAACAAGTCTGACTCGCCCTAACCAGTAGAAATCTTGTTACAAGTCTCTAAGCTTTCCTTCAAAAAGAAAAACTTCATCAGATTTTAGGACACTTCTGAACTTACTGTGTGATCACATTTTTTCTAGACTAAATCTTTATAACCTAGGAGACTGTTAGTGTTGCTTTAAGAACTTTTAGGCCAAGATTTTATTTTCCAGATGTTAAAAGTGAACCTACAGTCTTTCTAATGGCCAGCACGGGGTTACTCAGCATCTTACTTCAACTCTTACCTTAATAAGCACTTTACTGGTGAGTTTACGGTTTCAGTTGCTAGTTTTCATCCCCAACCGGCCACAGCAGACGGCCGCCCCTCCCTGAGCCTGGTTCTGCTGGAGGTTTCTTCCTGTTAAAAGGTAGTTTTTTTCTTCCCACTGTCGCCAAAGTGCTTGCTCATATAGGCTCAGATGATTGTTGGGATTTCCCCTGATTTCTTTCTTGAGGAAACTGTTGTTGCAAATTAGCACTATATAAATAAAATTGCACTGACTTGAATTTTTAGTCTTCCTGAACAATATCTGATGTGTATTATGTAATTTCTTGTCCTGCGAGAGTCAAAAAAGACAAAAAGCATTTAACTATGGCTCTTTAGCTCTAAATTTCAAAACACCAAAATGGCACCGACCAAGGACACGGTGATTACATCCATCTTTTATTCCTTCATTCAATTTCTTCATTCAGTTCCTTTCAATTTCCTGGTTTTGTTCAATTAAAACACAAACACTGTATTGTTTATCAAATTAAATTATTACAATGACAAGATTTATTATCCATGTAAAAGTCACATTGAGATTAAAAATCAATTTTCCATGAGAGACATGGCTCAAAGTTGATGGTACCTTCACAAACGACATATTTCTGCTGCTACTAATACCAAAAGCATACATTTCCAGTTGTAAAAGTATTGCTTAGCCAGCATACATTTGTTTGTAGGCCTTCAAAATAAAATGGTAAATGGCCTGTATTTGTATAGCGCTTTACTAGTTCCTAAGGACCCCAAAGCGCTTTACACAACCAGTCATCCACCCATTCACACACACACATTCACACACTGGTGATGGCAAGCTACATTGTAGCCACAGCCACCCTGGGGCGCACTGACAGAGGCAAGGCTGCCGGACACAGGCGCCACCGGGCCCTCTGACCACCACCAGTAGGCAACGGGTGAAGTGTCTTGCCCAAGGACACAACGACAGAGACTTTCCAAGCTGGGGCTCGAACCGGTAACCTTCCGATTACAAGGCGAACTCCCAACTCTTGAGCCACGATCGCCCCCAAAATAAACAATCAGTGCCAGTGTAAAATCAGTGTTTGGTTTCACACATGAAATCCATCTTTAGGACATTGTGGTGACATTTAAGACCTATTGGAGGATATGAGCGATTTCAGATGTCATCGTATCAGTCTGAGCCAATGGTTTCATGCAGGAACTTCCTGTCTGATTTGTGGTGAGTTTGGATCATAATGAGGAAGCTCCGTGAGACGAGCCGTAAACCTTGTCTCTTTTTTTTTTTATGAACTGTTAGAGAAGTGAGCAGTTCCTCATGGGAATGATGGGGATGAAAAAAAAACTCAGACTGAGGCTCCGGTTTTATGGTGATGGTAACAGAAGCTGCTTTTAGTTCAGCAGGATAAATCAATCAAATCATCTTCTCCTGCACTCATCTAACTGATTTCAGAGTTTCTCTTTTATTTTTATTTCTGCAGAAAGAAATTCCTGCCTTACCTTTTGCCCAGCAAATAGGTTTCAAAGGAGTTCAAATAGGCCTTAAAATGATAGATCGGATGCAGGTGAGAAGGGAATTAGAAGAAGCAGCTACAAATTTGAAGCATTCATCTGTTCATGAAAGAAAAACACTCATGCATTTGCCTCTCACCTGCAAATTTTTCAGTCTCTTATTCAGACAGCCTGCCTGACTTAATGATAGATATCTAACACACTTTCTCTGTGAATCACCTAGTTCATGAACCCAAAGATCCTAAGCAACCAATCAGAATACATGGCACACCTTCTGTGGTTCCCTGAAGATGTGCCAACAAGCAACTCCAAGTGTGCATTGGGATTTCATGGCTACCGTAAATGAACATTACAATATAAAACGACACAAAACGTTATTAATGACTTGGTGACTTGTTCATGAAGCTTGTTTAAACAGTTGATGGCAGGAATTATGAGAACCAAACACATTTGAGGCAGATTGTCAGCAAATAGGACAACAAGCAGGACAAAGCCTGGACTTGATTGCATCATCTGATGGGAGGAGATGAAATCAAACATCCCTTCTAGAACAAACCAGAGGCAGCGAGGCCCTTTTGTTGAACTGTGTGAGGTGTCAGCGTAGCTCTGAATGCCATAAATGGGCTGCCCAAAGTGTGACAGCTAAATGAGAAAAGAAATGGGGACACTTCACAAGGCATGACGGCTATTTTGTTCATGTCCCTTAATAAAAAAGGTTGGGCCTGCTCTCTGGTGAGTCTTTAATGCTTCTGAACATGACGTTTGATTACCATGAAAAGAAAATCTTCCTCTAGTACCTGTTCAAACTGACCTGTGAGGGTCACACAGAGATTAGGCACGGTTTCATTAGCACAACTCCCGAGGGAGGAAAGGAGCAGGATGGACAAGTCAGACACCTTTCTACAACCTAATGCAGGTCAGACGGAGAGCTCCTTCTCCTCCGGTTACAATTTGTGTCCGAGTCATCAGTGCAACACATGCAAATTTCCAAACCCTCTGAGCAGTGCAGAGATGAGTGGGTTTGTGTTGAACTCATTGTTATGCAGCTCTGCAGGCACAGATCATCTCCCAACCACAGAAAAAGCAGCTCTGCACAGATAAACGCATCCAAATCTCAACTTTAATGTCTGAACACGGAGGATTTCTCCAGGCGGTGACACCCGGCCTCTGATGTTTGCTCGCTCAGTGACTGAGCCGTGACTCAGAGCGACCTCTGACCTCACACTGAGCAGAGCAGGAAGCATTTTTGGAGGACAAAATGTAAAGAAAAAAAAAAAACTCTGAGGGAGGGGTAATGGATTTTTTTTTAAAGAAAAAAAGACGAAAGGCATTGGGAGATATAGATCAGCCTATCACAGAGGAGATGCTGAACCAAATTTAGCAGCAAAGCCCCGAGCTCTGCATTATTCAGACACAATGACCCATTAAAACTGTTTCTGTGAGTGAAGAGGAGGGAGACCGACTGACAGAGGAGCACAGATACTAGTATATGCTATTAGATAAATTGCTATAAAGGTAAACACTCCATAGGCACACCTGTAAGACTCTGCGTGCAGCTGATTTATGTGCAGAAAACTGACAGAAAAACCTGTTTATCATCATCCTAGAGAAAGAAATTAATAACCTTTTTATATGCTTAAAGGCTGTAAACAGAAAACTTCAGAAACAGCAATGTGCTGCAGCTCTGCTTGATTTAACCCTTCATCCCCTGCACTGTTTGGTCTGGAAAAAAGGGGGGTCAGAGGGGGAAAGTCTGTGGACGGAGGCTCTGATTCGACCAAGCAGAAGGATTAATAGGACACAAGCAGTGGCGTCTCGGTGGGGGGTCCCCATGAGACGACACAGATTAGACAAAGAGAAGGGACAACGAGCCGACAGTGATCAGCCAAAACATCTCCAATAGGTAACAAACAAACAATCACCAGGTTTGAAAAGCTCTGCACAGACAAAAACGTGGAACCAATGAGTCACAGCTCGGCCTCATCTCAAATTTTAACAGATATCTGCACATTTTTAGCATCTATGAAGGGTCGTACTCAGATTTCCACCTGAAAACATCAAGTAGCCAGCCACGGCTCGGCGTGTTCGCTGTGCTTTGTGGCTGAGCAGAGAGGCTGTGATTAAAGGCAGAGAGAAGGTCAAGACTCAAAAGTGATGAAGGGACTCACAGAGAAGAGTCTGTCCCTGAACCCTCATCTCTCTGCTTCCTGTTTCTTTCTGTGTGTTCCCCGCGAGCCCATCTGAAAAGAATCAACTCGAGTGTTTTCACTGTAAAGAAGCAGCTCAGTGTTTTGAAGGGGAAATCCTCCTGTGCAGTTTCATGTTTGTCAGAAAGCTCCCACACCCACAGTCACCACCACAGATTTAATGTGCCATTAAAGTTCTCCTATATCAGATATGAACAATCAGCAGCTTGCACGCCACAGGGTTACATGTTTTTATTAGTGCACCAAAAATATGAAAATAAAAATAAATCAATAAATAAAATACAATAAACACCATGTTAAAATGGCTCCACAGTGTAAAACAGGATGTAGTAAAAACCAGCACAGCAAACGTCAGATAACATTAAAGTGTTTCAGCATTACAAACAGAGCGTTAGGTCTTATTTCTGAGTGTGTGTTTAAATATACAGACATTTTCCTTCATGTTTTATGCCTGTGATGAACTTTGAACCTTTACGCTACAGTCACACAATCTCGCTGACTTTGACATGGTTGCTCGAAGATGAGGACGTGGTCTGCAACCATTTGCAGTCAGCTGGCATCTTCAGAACAACTCTGGTAAAACAGCAACAACACAAAGTCTATCTGCAATCAGTCTGTAACTAAATGAGGTCAGGTTGGCAATTACATGCAATCTGTTTGTGTCAACTTTGACAAATCATTGGAAACTGCAAATCTATTGTCATCTGCATACACAGAAATTCACACTGACTGCTTATATTCAGAATCCAGCCAATCTGAAAGAGAAGTTCAGATTCCTACACAAATAATCATGCAGTCACAGCGGGACAACAATTTAACTGAAAAAAATGACACAACTAGCCGGCAAACAGTAGAGCTGAGACCTCTGTTGCAGACAAATTATGATCATCACTGCAAATTGACTCAGACTGACCACATCATATTGGCAATCTGTCTGCTTTTATCAATTAGACGGCAGTTATTTGCACACATTTGCCAATCTGTCTGAGAGTGATTCAATCTGAATCTAGCTGCAGTTGTCTAGAGACCGGTTGGCTCACTTGAGGCACAATCGCCTTGCTATCCGGTTGTTCAGTCTGACGTCACTAGCCGTGTCTGGACCTAAACTCCGCTGCAGGTCCATATATCAAACGATCACTATGGCATTACTGAGAGTTGAAAAACTGTCTAAAGTCTTTCATCTTTAATAAAATGATCAGTGTTCTGCTCTACCAGGAGTAACAATTGAGTTTAACATCCAGGCATCCATGAAAACGGAATTTATGACATTTAACGGAGTTAAAAGTTAGCAGGGAGTTAGCTCGCTAGCTTCTATCTAAATACAATATAGCATGTCCTGACTGCGGGGTTTTGGAAACAAATTCAAACGTACAGCTCTGTTATCACTTCCAGCATAAATGAAGACAGAAAACTAAACAGCAGTGACGTTTGTAGGGTTACTGAAGTTGGGCTAGCTGGTATATAATGATGTGCTACGTGACCGCTAGCGACACAGCTATGTTAGCATAACATAAACAAGCTAACTTTTTTTCCCACTCGATAAAAGTTAACGTGAGTGTTCTCGGTGGTCAGGAACAAATGTAATCGCATGGCAGGATGCTGTAAAAGGACTTCAGCCAGGAGAACAACTGAGATAATCCATCCACAATACGAGGTTAGTCATTCATATACTGCTGCATGGGCTGGGCTGTAGTTACATCCTAAGGTTTTAAAAACTGATCTTAAATAAATGATTAGCGGTAATAAAAGCCGAGGGAGGTCAACAGGGATCACTGACTGTTTTAGGAGCTTTTTGAGATCAAATAGAAGAAAATACATAACATTAAACATGTTAACAACACAAAAGCCATATTAAACGCAGACTACTTTAGACCCGGAAGTAGGATTCGTCGCGTCATCACTGAACAACCGGATTAGAAGTGGTTGAGGGTGGTGCACACTCAACCTCTGGGCAACCAGTTGGTCAGTGCAGCTACTTTCAATCTATCACTAGATGCAAAAAACAAAAAATGAATGCAATCACCATGACAGCACAGGTTTTTCCTAGTTGCAAGGAGGTAGCCGTCCTGTTTTCACTCTAGCTCTAACATGTGATGTTGACCTTTATAGATAAAACAGACTTGACACTTTTAGGTTAAAATAAACTGCTAAGGTGAGAGAACAGATGTTTCTCTGCTGGACAGATGTGTTGGGTTGTACAGAGTTTTTGCATAAGTTATGAAAGGATTCTAATTTGTTATTATAAAAAGCCACAACACTGAAATGTAAAACTTTTCTTTTTGTTATCATCTGGTTTTTTTTAGGCTTGAACAGTCATAATCTGCTCGCCTGGGCAACCTTAAGTACAAAGCTGGAATCAGATAGTCAGCGTAGCTTAGCATAAAGACTGGGAGTGATGGTAAGCAGCTAGCCTGGGAATTCTGGGATTAACTCATCCATCTTTCTGGTTTGGGATTTTCTCTCCCTGGGTGTAGCCAGTTTTATTCTGGGGCCATATGCAAGCAAGAGAGAGTCATCTTTAGCAGTCTACATTTACACATGTACAGACAGCTAGCATTTAAGTGCTGTAATACAGGAAGATTCTGAACTAACTGTTTTATATGTCATTGTTCTATTACAGTAAAAACAAGCATTATACAAATCAGATCTATTAGAATACAGAGCAAGCACAATTTTAATGAAACCTTCATAATGAAGTTTATATCTAATAAACAGTCAATATTGGCCTGAAGTTGCAAAACAGATCTAAGATAATATCAGGAAGGTTTTTCTCTGATTTCTCTGGAGGTTTCCTTTAAAAGTGTGAGTCAAACTGAAGCTAAGAATGTGTGTCTCATGTGTTTGTGTTCAGATCTGACTGATTTATAACTGCACAAACCTCTAATTTGACTTTCCTTTTTATAGAGCAAATGTTCAATCAAATATTCTCAAACTTTATCTTTAAGTCGGTTCTCCTGAATCTAAATCTGTCCTGTTGTATAATAAAAGGCTGTAGCTCCTCGGGGCTCTCTCATTACACGACTTAGAGCCTCTCCTGCCTTTAAAACACAACAACAGTGGCGGACAATCGTACAGCTGACGTAAAGCACCGCTGCATTCGAGTGCAGTCATGTGTTTGGATATCACACACACTGAGGGATGGATGATAAGCACATCACCCTAATGGGGCCCTGCAGGCAGGCAGGCAGAACGACAGTGGGGGTATTTTTAGCATCGCTAACAGGTGACCCTCCCTCAGCTGAGCCCAATTACAGCAAACGAGGAGAGACGCCACCGTCTGGATGTTTAACCTGTTACTGTCCAACAGTTTTTATTGGATTTTCATCTAAATGGAAACACTTGGAACAGAAAAACTGGCCTTTTTAGACCCCATCTGCATTTGAGCCGCAATAACTTGAACATGATTTACAGCAGACCGGTGAATAATCTCCACGCATGTTTTCCATCCTGTTGTCCAAAGCTGTGCAAAGTTTCAGACATCAACAGCCAACTTTACATGAGACAGACAGGCATGAGTACAGCCAGCACAAATAATTAAGTCTTCAAACATGAAGGAGATGAAGTGGGATGAATAAACAAACAATGATAAAGATGTGAGAACCTAAATCATCAGAATAAGCGAGTGTCTCAGGCAGAATATTTTCAGCCTTAAATTCAATCAGTGAGACCATCTGCTGAAGATTTACTTCAAACTGAGGAGGGGGAAGCTGCACAATTTAACGCCCTTTCTCTAAATTCAGCGTGAGCATTCAGGGCAGACAGAAGGAACAAATCTTGACACAGAAGAAAATAACTTCCCACACTTTTCTGACAGATGGAGGTCAGGAAAATGTGGAGACATGGTAACAATGGCCCTATAAATAAGAATAATACAAGCCGAGCACACGATGTGCAGCAGCAGGTAAGTGCTTTAAGGTCTGTGATGAATCTTAGTGCTGCAAATTTAGTGATGTCATCATATAAACTTTACGCTAACGTCACCATAATCCAGAGAAAAGCAGCTTCCGTTTAACTGTGATACTGAAAAGCAAACTGAAACACTGTGAAGGCTATAAAACCTCCACAGTAAAAAAAAAAAAAAAAAACAAGGGAATCCCCCGTGTACGCATTCAAACAGCTCGGCTAAATCCAGCCGAACTACCCACAATTCCTGCAGGGGGAATCATCGGCTGTAATGACACTGAAGTTTTCATAACCCCAAAACTGAACCATTTATTCTTCATAAAGACATTAAAAATGACTCGAAACAGGATGAAATTACATCTTCAAAGCCAGATTAATCAGCTGCAACACGAGCTTCCCTCGTAATTTATCTTGTTTATCTTTGCAGAGGCTTCAAATCAGAGCAGGCCAGCTACAGGGAGGTCTGGACTCAGCTGGACTGGCAGCTCATTTGAACTGGTATTTATCTTCCTAATGCGTGTTAATCCATCTGTGACAGTAGGATGCAGATCACGGCACGGCTCTGACATTTTCTCCCGAGTCGATATCCCCCCCTCCACTCCCCGCCTCCCTGAGATGCTTCCTCTGCAGACCAATCAATAAGAGCATCCTCTGGGCTTAATGACCATGAGGACCTGCTCGGGGATCCTGGTTAACTTGTTTATCTTAAAACACAGCGCGAATCAGTGCGGGATAAATATTTGTGTTTGTTCCAGCATTTCAGTGTCAACTGCCTATTTATACCTGGCTTCATTTAAAGATAAAGTCGATATAGCACAGATCACGACAATGGTCCCTGTTTTTGGAAATCAGGTCAGCAAAAGTGAGAGGAAATAATTTTAAATGACTTATTGCAGCTTTCCTGTTGCACATTTGGTGAAACTGGCCCCTAAAAAACAACATCTTCAAGACAAAATGTTCAAAAGAGTTAAAGTTATCAAAAAGATAAAGTTAACAGGCACATTTTCTGATGTTTATTGGCATACTCTTATGCTACACAGGTGAATTCAGGAAGCCTTGCCATCAACTAAATCCATGTTAGATTATCAGGACTTTAAATACACACAAAATAATGTGAAATTGGTTTTGTATTTGGATATCGTTAGCTTTAAGTCAGCAAACAGGCCACTGGAGTTCTAACATAGCATTTACTCCCCAAATTAGGTGTGGAACAAAAAAAGGACATCCCCCAAAAGAGGGTGGAGCCTAAACAAATTATTCTCTATAAAAACTTAAAAAGTTAAAAAGAAAAATAGGATACAGGCGAAACAAATCTCCAGAGAAAAGGAAAAATGAGGTTGGGGTAGCCCTAAATAAAAGCACTTTGGTGAAAGAAGCAGAAGTTTTATTATTTTGCTTTTATTTTGGTGTAGGAAACTTCTATATTCTGTGGTAAGCCTACCCATATGGAAAAGAAATAGTAAAAACATATATGATTTACTCATGAAAGTGGCCACTTTCTCATTACTTTCATATATTGTTTTAGGAAGTATCCAAAACATACAAGTTTCATTATATAATTTTTCAAGGGATCTTATATGTGTTTTCACTCTTGTGTGCTTTTCATACAAGTTTCACACAAGACAGATACAAACTTTATAAGATTTATATATATCTTTTCCATATGGGTAGTGTTGAACAACCATATTTGGGTGGGTTTAAAAGCTGAACAGCTAAAAAGGAAGTGTACTAAAGTTAGTTGAGGTCATAAAAGGAAAAAAAAAAAAAACACCATAAAGTGGGACCTAGAAAAGCAAAACACCCTAACCCAAAATAAGGTGGTATACCCTAAACAAAGCCAAAACTGAGTGGAGTGAAAAAACAAAACAAAAAAGAAAACAAAAAAAAGAAAACAAGCAACATCCAAAGGAAGGCGGGTCCCTAATGGACCAGGGGGAAACAAAGTAACAAAACAAATTAATAAATCTGTGAATCTTGTCACTAATAAAAACTATACTGTAGACAAAGAATTAGAAAATTAGAGGAATCCAGAAATAAGATGTTTACTAAAAGAAGGAAATTTATATAACTACGTCTTTAAAAAAAACAAACAAACAACAACAACAACAACCATTTTAATGGTAAGGTTGGGTAACTGACACTGTGCATTAAAACTGAAACTATCTGAACAGGTATGTTTTTCAGGAAAGAGTACTATATTTGAGGTGGATGACCTGCTTTGGAGAGTGGGAGTAAGAGCCAGTATGAGTGGGACTGCGCAGTAATGTTGGAGCTGGTTTTGGCTGCATTGAGATAAAACCACAGCTAAACTGCAGAACCAAAGCAGGACAATGTTAGACATCTGCTGTTCTACAGTCAAATAAATCTTTTACATGATGTCCAGTTTTATTTATCTGGCCGGGAGTTTAAATCTGCAGCTCCACCTGTCAGAGTCTGAAGCTGCAGCTTTTTTGCTGTTATTGTTTTTACATAACACAGTACAGATGTCTGTGTGATTGTTGGAGGAGGGTGGGCAAAGCTTCTATCCTCAGGTTGGATTGAGTTTGATCTCAGCAGACGGAGGCTCGAGAGTAAAAATAAACCCCCACAACTGTTGAGATAATCCTTTATGATCGCTCCACGTATGAAAGGGGGTGATCAAACCTTTAAAAGTCTTTCCTCAGGTGTCGTATCGATCACTTTAAATGCTCCCAGTGGCTGCACATTATCAGTTTGTGCTGCCTGAGTGCCCGCCCACCTCCACTGAGAGCGCTTACTCCACTCCACTGATGATGACTCACCTCAAGCATTAATCGTAATGAAAAGCAGGAAAACAAATGAATGTTGGTAAAAAAAGAAAAGAAACAAGAACATAATGTCAGCAGTTGGCCCTAATCTGGTGGAGTCAGCAGGGGTGGAGGCGGAGCTATGAGGGGGGGACAAAAGGTGCACAGATATGAGGCGTAATATCTCAGGACAGACTTCAGCGGCGGTCAGCGGGCGCAGTTATGCAATGGCTAAAAGCCTCGTTTAAAAGCATCCCGTGACTCCTTATTACAGTTATTAGCGGCCGTCAATCAGCCGCAGTGTTACATCACAATCACACTCTGAGATCGACCATCTGCCAGAGTAACGCTCACTGAGCCTTACAGAAAAGTGCTACCGTCAACAAACAACGAAACAACTGACGCACATACCCTCACTTTGAAGATTACTTTACAATCAGTCACGTAACAGATCATTTCACTAGAAAATGTAAGAAAACACAGAACAGAAGTTTGATATAGCATTAATCATCAAATCTTTACAGGACAGACTCTAAAAACTTCTCAATTTTATCTTAAAAACAACTACTTAATCATCTAAATGGTTCCCTGTTAAAATTCAGGAAATAAACTAATTATATAATTATAAATCAAATAACTGCTGTATTTCTGCCATCAGTATCATACAAAAATATCTTAGTAAGTAGTCTGAAGGTGAAGATCCATCATTTAATTTTTTATGAGCATATGGTGGCTTAAAACAGCCCTGTATTATTGTCAAGTGTTCTTGTATGTATTTAAGGTGTTGCTTCACCTTGTTTTTAATCCAAGAATAAGAATAAAAAGGGCGGAATTCTTCAAAAAGGAGGAGTAGCCCAAAAAGAATGTGTGGTCATAAAAGAAAAAAAAACATCGTAAGAAAGTGGGACACCAGGAAAACAGAAGAAGCCAGAAAATAAGAGGTCCAATTGTAATATAAGAAGAAATAGACCCAAAATTGGGCGGGATCAAGAAAAAGGTCAACCCCCAAAAGAAGGCGGGACCATAAACATCCTTAAATAAGGCAGGGTTGCAAAAATGACTTCTTTGTATTTAAAAGGGGTGGGGTTCTTTAAAACCTACCAATGAAGAAGCAGATCAAAAACATAACATGGAGAGAAAAACTTTTGACCTTTTTTTACTCAAATATCATCAATTATTTGATTTTCATAATGATTAACCATTAATATTCTGCCAGCAAACTAATTTATCAACTACTAGTTGCACTGGTTGTCATTATCATCAACCAAAAGCACTCTATAACACAGGCGGTTAAATCATTTTCCAAATGGTCCCTATAAGAAGCTGGGACTGGTGTGGCCCTCTACAATAGTTCCAGCTTCTCACATGGCCCCTTTGACAAAATGAATTGCCCAGTCATTGTCTAAAAGGTGATCTGAAGTTGTATTTATATAATTTTTCTTTCTACAACAGTTTGAGATAAATAAGGATTATTTTGGACTAGGGCTGCTCGATTATGGCAAAAATGATAATCACGATTATTTTCACTGAAATTGAGATCTCGATTATTTGACGATATTTATTTAACTCTTTAAGACCTACTATAGAACCAAGTCCGCCAGAGCTTATATTATTTTTTTACATGTTGTAGTGCCATTTGTGGGTGCATTTGAATTTGCTATGCAACTGTTATAGCCCATATTTTAATAATATGTATGCATTAAGTCCATAGTAACTACATTAATTGCAAAAAAAGTGCAATAAACTACAAAAAAATTGAAAATCGTTTTTGTTTTTTTTACATATATTTCTACTTGGAGAAATTTAAGAGGCTTATCCCTCAAAACTTTAAATACAAAAAAGTTGCAAAAAATAGTTTACAACAACAGGAAATTTATTTTGAGTGTCTTCATAGTTTTATTTTGGAGATACACCAATTTTTATATACTGCAGGAAAAACGAAAAAACAATCCTATGATGCAAATTAGCAAAGAAAACAGCAGGTGCATCAAAATAAACTATTTCCAGCAGTGCAATTTGAGTTCTAAGCATCCCAGAAACTATTCAGAAAAGTCAAACATGACCAGTATAGGCTTTTAAGGCCTACAAGTAAAAAAAACTACATTTCCGCGAAAATGACGTCACTTCCAGTTTTGGCCAGGAAATGGCGGACATGCGATAGTTAGCGGTGACGTCTGTTTCACTGTGGGAAATGTTAGGAACAGCTGATCGGATCGGTAAAGCGTGTTTCTGGAATATTATGTTTTTGTTCCTGCAAGCGCTTTTTATGCAATTTTTGCAAAGCTTTATGTGGAAGGAAACCGTGACCGAGGACAAGCTGGTGGCATAAGATGTAAGTACAACTCCTCCGGTTTCGTATGCAAAACAAATTATTGCGCTAGCTTACATGGTTCAGGTTCTACAGGGATTTAAAAATAGTTACACAAAACGGAGCGTGCTGCTCTGACCGGCTTTAAAGGGTTAACAATAACAATGTATTGAATAATGACTTTAAAAAATAATATAAAATAGTGCGCAACACCACTGAAGTTTTTTTTTTTACCTCTCTTTTCAACCAACGGCAGTCACTCTCCTCTCCAAATAACTTCTGCTTAGCTTTCCGAGCTTCCCTCGGGTCCTCTTAATCAGCGGTCTCCAACCTTTTTTGCGCCACGAACCGGTTTATGCCCAACAATATTTTCATGGACCGGCCTTTAAGGTGTCGCGGATAAATGAGGGAGGGGCTAATAATCGGCTCAGTCATTTTTAATGATCGTTGAAAGCCCAGATCGTAATCGTGATTAAAATTCGATTAATTGAGCAGCCCTATTTTGGACTGTAAATCATGCCAAGTGAAGCTAATAGAGTCCAAAGGGAATCTATTCTGCTAATTTTGAAGTGTTGCAGTGTTTCCCATGCAAAGGTCTAAATATATTTTACAAATTAGCTTTATTTTTTCATCTATCAAAGAGAATAAGGAAACTTATTCAACTAGTGTACAGGCCCTTTGCTCTTATTTTGAAAGGCTGAACCCTTTCCATCTCTGACAAATTTGCTGTTATTTTAAGCTAACACTGGGGAGGATTTTTTTTTTCTTTTTTTGGTTGGGGGGGCTGTCTAAACCCTCTTTGAGGGGCACCAAAAAATTTCCACATGCAGTAAAGAAAAGAAAAAAAAAAACCCTGAAAGTGTCTCTCAGACCTTGTGCTGATATTTGGAACTTTTCCAGCTACTCTGCCGCTTTGATTTCCTGCTGCAGTCTGTTTTATAGCTTTAAACCATGATTTATTTACATTACAGAACATGTGATTCACATTTCTTTCTTTATCTCCCTCTGGTTTTAGCATACAGTGTCCTTCCTGGCATATTACTGTTCTGCCATTTTAGCCTAAAGTGATTTTAATGTTTTAATAAAAGGTCAAATTAAGCTAAACTATAAACTATAAGCTAAACTATAAACTATAAGCTAAACTATTAACTATATAAACTAAACCATATAAACTATGCTAAAAGCTAAACTGTAGGAAAATGTTCTCAGCTTGATGACAGACAAAGACCAAAATGACCATCATCATCTGCAGCCATCCTGGCAGCAGGTGACTAAAAACAATGCTTAGGTTCAGGTTGGTGTCAGTTTCACCCCCTGGCAGCCCTGCGAGATTTCTTTTAACTGAGTCCCAAACCCTGCTTGCCTCTTTATCTCCGCTCGTCCCTGAGCGGGATGGGCGTTGCGTCACAGTCAGTCCTAATGGCTGAAACATGAGAATGAGTGCTGCGTGGGCACAATCATAATAACTGAAGAGAGAAAACACAGAGCAAACACACCGTGGTGAGGCTAACTGGGTCACACGGTGCGTTCGCTGACCACAGGCTGGTGGAGTGAGACAAAAGCCCGAGGCAGAAAGTAGACGCCGGTGTTACTGGAGAAGCACTCGGACAAAGGAGCAGGAGTGATTAAATAAAAGGCTTGTTGCACTCCACCACGCAACTGTTCAGCTCACCTCCGACAGGTAAATTCCACAATATATGAATCACTGTTTGAATCTGATGCAGGACTTTAACCTGCACAGTTTCACATAAACACTCAAAGATTACAAAGAAGTCTTTATTCTCTTCTTTGTTGTAGTTTCTGTGTCTCTCTGCTCTTAATTAGCTCTTTTACAGCCTTTAAGTGGGACTCTGTAGCCTCTGATGCTGGTTAACCTCCACTCCACGCTGGCTCTCCTGCTGTGGGAGGATGAAGTGAAGGATGTTCACAGCGTGGGTTTGGTTTCATTTCATGCATCCACAGCTGTGAGGCCAAACACAGAGAAAGTGGGTCAGTGTCACCTGGCTGGCAGGGCATTGCCCATCCGTCCTCGCACACGCCTCAAATGCAAATGAGCCCCCACAGAGGCGTGCAGTCAGAGCGCCGTAACTGGGCCGAGTCACGGCCCACGGGAGCGGTGAGGACGGCAGCCTCCGGAGCCGAGAGCTTATGTAACCCGACGTGAATCTGAGCGACACGTCCAGATGTGCACCGAGAGGCAGAGACAGAGGATGACAGTGCTGCCGCTGCTGTTTTGGGTTATTTCCAGCATGAGTCACCATGTGAATTCAGGCAAAATGGAAGTGAACAGAGCAGGAGCGAGTCAGTGCTTGGACTACTCAGCTGACAGCTGCGAGGCCACTGAATGCCTCCACCCTCAGCCCTGTGCTGCCGACTGTAAGGACTGCAGCTGGTCCAGATGTCAAATGATTCAATTAAGACTCAAATCTGACTCAAAATCCTCTAAAAACACACCAAACCCCATTCATTTTACGCCAAATTTAACAAAAACAACTATACTCAGGAAGAAATAAGGTATAATTACGACACTTTTATTTCAACAACAATACTAATTTGACTTGCTGAACTATTAGCATCCCCAAACCACCCATGCTGTTGACTATAAAGACCACAGCAGATGTTAAATGATTCAATTCGGACTCAAATCTGACTCAAAATCCTCCAAAATACACAAGAAATGCAAAAACTAAACCCCATTTATTTTAGGCCAGGTTTATGAGAAATAACAAGCCTAAGAAAGAAATAAGACACAATTACTGCACTTTTCTGTAAGTGACAATATTGATTTGACACTCTGAACTATTACCAGCACAGCTGGACTATAACGTCAATCATTCTGTTAGAAAACTCATCAATGGTAAGCTTTCAAAACACAATGAAACCTAGAGAAGTTCAACATATTCTTTATTTCAAATTTTGTCACATTTTCTGCTGGAGAACATCTCACATTCAGTGGTTCAGATCAAACTACTAGAACATTACAGATCAGGATTACACGAAGAAGTATTTTTGAAGCCTCAACAGATAGACAGCGTGCCAAGAAAAAGTATTTTTACCCCCTCTGAGTATTCTATATATACAGATATCAGTGACTGTGGGAAAGGACAGATTTTTGTGGTGCAGGAAATAATATTCTTTAGTAAGAGTAATGCCTGACTGGGTTTTGGATGCATACACATTAACAGTCTATTTGGAGAGCAAAACAGATGAAGTAGTCCCAAAAGTGGGCAGGGTCAAGAAAAAAGGGAAACCCCCAAAAGAAGGTGGGGCTTAAAATCAAGACTGGCAAAGAAATAAAGCCCAAAATAAGGTAAGGTTACAAAAAATAAAAATCCCATAAAGCTAAAAAGTGAGTAGGCCAAAAGTTAAATGGATCATAAACGATAAATGCAAAAACATGTCATAAGAAGTCAGGGCCCTAGAAAAGCAAAACAGACCACAAAACAAAGCGATGTACTGAGACAAAATTCAGGTGGGTCGACAAAGACAAAAAAAGCATAAAACCTACCCGGTCCTATGTGAAAACATAGTTGCCCTCCATGTTATAATTAATTAACAGTCACATTTTTAAACAGCTCAATTTCAAGTTCAATTTCACCAGCCTGACTACCGTCAGAGCGGTTGAATCAATAAATCATTAAAATAGAACCTGACAAAGTTCAGTACGCTTAAAGATCTCAAAACGCAACACATGACACCAGAAACTACTGAGAAACAAATCGGAATAGATCAGAATTATCCTCACTGCGCATGTATGTTGTATCAGCCATACATTCACACGCTGTAATTCTGCCTTTAAGGCAGCTAACGAAAGACGTATATCCAACACAAATATTTTCATTTTAAGGCAAAAACATGAAAGACGGAGAGACTGAAATTTGGGCCGCACATGTAAATGTACGTGATCATCAGATTGCCTTATTGACCATCATCACAAATAGTGAATTTTAATTAGATGAATAAATTTTGAACGCATTTTAAACATGGCTGCTGTTTCTTGAGCTCTTTGCTGTGTTCATTAGAAGAACAAGCAGCAGTAACTGTCTGAGAGGAAAATGCGGAAGGTTTTCTGCTGCTTCTAATGTCCCTGTCAGTGATTATTTTACCCATAAATCACCTGAAACCACAGCACAGCTATTATCTTTAAATGTCATGAGTGATGTAATCCCTTTACTCTGCCAGGATCCTTTAAAATCACACTGAAAAACACTTAACCAGCTGTAAATCCTCTTTTTCAATTATTTACCTTTTTTTTTTACATCATTAGTTGCTTTCTGCTTAATGTATGTCATTACAGATTGTGTTGGTGTTGTTCCCTCGTCATCATAAATAATGTTGTTCCAGGTTCAACATTGCAAGTGACCTTCTCAATCACCTTCTCTTGACGTCATCCGCGACCTCGAAAAAAAACAAACGCCTTCAAAAAATCTACTTCACTTGCGAGAAGAGAAACCACCTCTGCAAGGACGATATGTATAATGCTTACCGTTTATTAAAGAAAAGTATCCTGAAATGCAAAGAACTGAAGTTCCTGGATGGGCGGACAGAAGCGGTTTCTCTTCTCGCAAGTGAAGTAGATTTTTTTAAGACGGTATTTTTCAAAGGCACAAAAGGGGGACGTCACAACAATGTGATTGGTCACTTGCAATGTTGAACCTGGAACAACATTATTTATGATGACGAGGGAACAACACCAACACGAGGATATCAGATCATCCATTGCTACTAGTGTTGCAATTTGTTTTTGTTGTTATTTTATTTAGTGTGTCAGATCGTATCATCTTATTTGCAATAGCAGATTCCATCGTTATTCTTTCTTTCACATTTCATCAGTTTGTTTTCATTGAAATGACAGTAGCTTCATATCGTCATCCTCAGCATCATTTCCTTCATCATGTGGCCCAAAGGAGCAAGCAGAAACTCCACTTCTCAGGTCTGAAAGAGTTTCACTTCCAGCTGTAACATCTCTGAATTCCAGCTGCTTCTCTCTGATCAGATCGTTTCTGTTTCAATGTAATATCTGCTTATGTTTGAGCTGGATTTACAGGATTTCTGCACCAATGTGTGGTTAATTCACTGGATTAACCACCAAACAGCAGCCATCTGGCTCTCACTGCCTCTTGTGTTTAAAGGAGAAAGGATCATGTCAGATCGTTGCTGCTTCCCCATCAATATCAATCAATAAATCAATGCTGAGACACTTGTACTTATGGAGGCTGAAACAGCTGTTCAGCACAGGGTCTTCTGCTAATCTGACAGAGGGATTAAGTTATGAAGCCGTTATGTAAAAGTGTAATCCCGGTGATGTTGTGAATTACGAGGAATAAATCTGTTCCCAAACTACCCGATCCATCGAGAACGCCTCGAAGGTTATCACTTTCTTTGATCACTGCTAGCAAGTTTATTTATCACCTGAGTCAGGTTTGTGTTGAGACTCTGATAATAACACTAAAAACACAAAGAAGATGTAAACAAAAGGCTTTGTTATCAATAACGTCTTTTCGATAACTAGTTCAGTCGGGACAAAACCCACTGAATCACTGGCAAAAGCCTAAGGTACAAAACCCACCAAATCACTTTAATTTTCTCCATTCAATTGATCATTTACATTTTAGCAGCCTCTAAACTAATGTAACTCTAATGTAACTCCACCCCCAAATTCATAAAGTCTCTCCCCCAATTTTCCTCTTCTTCTTAGTATTTTCTACTTTTAAAGGGTGAAAATGTCCACATTTGGACACTGAAGGGATTCATGGTCGAGGGAATCACTAACGTTTGATTTTCAAGTATGTATGTAAATTTTGACTTACTTAAGTAACTTGAAATTTCAACATAAGTAATTCAAAACTTTAAGATTAAACCCAGAAATTTTATGATAAAAGTCCAACATTTTGAGATAACTCTAAATCCTAGCTTAGAAGTAACCCCTAATTTTTAGATATTTAACTTAAAACCTTAAGAGAATAACTCACAATGTTGAGATGCTCAGTTTTTAATTCTAAATTTTGATATTACAACTTAAAATTTTGTGATAACTCAAACTTTGTTGAAAAAAACATTTTGTAATAATAACTAAATTTCAATTTACTTGAAAGTAACTTGGGATTTTGAGATATCTCAGACAAAAATGGAAAGATAAAAAACCTGAGGTTTTGAGACAATAAATACAAAATTTGAAAACAACTTCTATCAATATCTGTTTCTACACTCATTTTGTATGAGTGCTTAATGTTTGTTGTATATTTGCTGCTATGACAACTCAATTTCCCTCTGGGATTAATAAAATTTCTCTGATTCTGAACTTAAAGTGTTTCAATAATCATTCTGAATTTGGAGATAAAACCCAAAATTTTGAGATAATAACGTTCCAATTTTTTATTCCACGATAACTTACTTAGGATTTTGTGATAACAGCTCAAAAATTTGAGTTACCTCCCTGGCCATTTTCCCTATTTTTAGTGGCAGAAACAAACTTTCGCTGTTTAAAATAAAACAGTTTGGACTGGTTTTAGACCTCAGTTTTCTTGGTTGCCACAGTGACACATCCCCTCCACTTAAGAATCTACACAAAATATGTTGGATGTTGTACAATATACATCCAACAGTAAAAAAAAATAAAACTATATTTGTTGTTAGTGAAGACCAAACACTAGCAACAAAACGCCACCGGCAATTCAATCCACACCCACAGGTGTCACTATTAACAAGGTTTTCTAGAACCATACAGGATCTTCTTTAAAGAGTGCTACTCTGTGTTCATGAGGACTCTTTAATGAGTGTCTCACGGTGTGATAACTGCTTTGTTTTTCCCTTGAAATACGGGGGACTCAAACATGACAGCTTTCACAGCCTGAACACGATTTCCCGAGAAGAGAAAAAGACTGTGGGAACATTAAATAAACTTTCCCACCAACAATTCAGGCGGATTGTGCAACATCTAACAGACCATCTCCGGGCTGGAAATGTAGTCTGCTGTCACCCATCTTTCACCAACCCACCCACATACTACCAGCATCCATCCATCCTCCTCCTCCATCCCCCGGGTCCTGTCCTACCTTCAATGGCGATGACATGCTCCCGGATCTGGTTCTGTAGCAGCGGCTCCTCCACCCGCTCCAGCAGCTCGTAGATAGAGTAGATGTTGGGGTGCACGGACTCGAACCTCTGGATCTCATTTCGGATAGCGGCCGAGTTGGCAAGGTGTTGCTGGTAGTTCATGGCTGAAGCAGCAGAAGAAGAAGAAGAAGGTGAAATCTGTGACCTCCAGCAGCCTTAGAGCACACTCATACTCCAGCTGTTTACCTCCAGATGTGCGGGGAATTTAAATCACAGTGTGGGTGCAAGGTTTATGCCAGCAGCGAGGAGTGGAACTCTTCTACATGCCTGGAGAAATTCATGGAAGTGCTGCTTCCAGAGCAGCTTCCAGAGGAAGAGACACACTGCTCCTACTGTCCGGTGAAGGCAGCCGTTTCTCGGGGTGTCCCGCTTCCAGATTCCGTTGCGGTGACAGATGTGCGGCAGGCTGAGCGCCGCTTCCCCATATCCCCCCGCAGTCCGTGCGGGATTAAAGCGACACTCGCCCCGGTGTTGCTGGATTAAACTTTAAAAAAGGATTATTAATCAGAGAGGAGCAGGAGGATAAAAAAAAAAAGAAAACGGCCTTGATGCTAGGTGGCTAGGCTAGCCGGCTAAAGCTAACTAGCTTCCAAGCTTTAGAGAGCGGGAGGTAAGGAAAAAGTAACCGTTTTCCAGGTGTGAAAGTGGGCTTTATTCACCAACTCAGAGGGGGGTCAGAGGCCGTGAGAGGAGTTTTCAGAAGCGGGCAAGATCAGAGCAGGTACCCGGCTGGTAAACAGTTAGGTGGGGGTAGTTAGGATGCCTGCTCCGGTCCGTCTGTTGTTTATGTCTTGGCTGAATAACGTCCACCTGTCCGGATTAAACCCCCAACAGCTGGACTCCACAGGAGCTCGCGCGCCTCTAAAGTTAATCCAGGTGTGTGAACAGCAGGTATCTCTCAAGTAAGTCCCGCACGCGGCGCCCAAACACTCAGCCGTGCCCCCCTGTCCGTGCGGCGGTGAGGTCCATCCCGTATAGACTGGAGCTGCGGTATCCCGGCCGGAGAGCTTCCTCCCGGAGAGTCAGGCTGTACACGCCGCGCAGCAGAGTTCCGGTGATGCTTTCAAAATAAAACGCGACACTTTTAAAAAACGTTTTACAGTTTTTTCTCTTATAAAACAGGCAGAAACCGTATATTAGTGTAAAAGGTGTAGCTGAGGGATTTTCAGTCATTAATTTCTGTTCCTTATTGTTCTTTAATTTAATTTTAATTTAATTTAAGTTATCTGTCATTTGTTTATGACTATTATTTTTATTGTAAAAACTGTAAATAATAACCAAATATAATAATCATTATTTAATTTTTTAAAAAGCTATAACAATACAGTCCGAAGATGACACTTTTTTCTCATAAACACTTTAGTTTGTTCCATTAAATTAATTATTTTCTTGTATTTCAATTTTGTTTTTTTTTCTCCTTTCTGTAAAGCATGACAAAAATTACGTTTTTCTTATTCATCAGTGACCCCGAGACACCAGCCAGAGTTTACTTAATGGAATATAATTTCAATTTTTTTAAATATTGATTTCTATCATTTTTGCTTTTTTCATTCTTCTATTTTATTTTATTTTTCTCAAAACACCCAAACAGATATTTTAAAAAAAAGTTTAGAAAATCTTCTGTTAAAATTGTCAGTCGTCAATTTTATCTTTTATGGTAAGCACATTGAGTTTACATGTAATTAAATGTGCCATATAGATATAACTGACATTTTGTAGTCACATATTGGATCTAATATTACTTCTTGTAGAAAAGGCTATTCTATAAGTGAGTCTTACCAGTCAGCTGACATCTGGGGAATATCTGCAGGCAGTTATTTGGGTAGTCCTCTTTGTATCATTGCACATGGAGCTGTAACTTTGACTTGAACAGTCACAAAATCTGTTTCAAAAGTTTGGTGACTTTGGTTGGCTGTTTGGAGGGAGGGCAACAACTGCCATCTTTGATTTGGGGTGGTTGTCCTCCTTACATCAGACTTGATGATTCTGAAACACCTTCAGGACTTCCCCAGCTTTCAAACATGCTTTAACAGTTCAATCACATGTTATACAAACCAGGGTTTCCCAAACTTTTACAAAGTTTGCAGAATCTATTCACATTTCATTTACAGGGATTTCAGCTCAGTCACATGTGTTTATTGAAGGTTTATTGTTTCTCACCAAAAGGAAAAAAAAAAACAAAAATAACGATTACAGAGCTGTTGCTTTATGACCCCTCTTATTGTCTGTGAGTCTAACAGCTGCTTTCCCAACAAATACATTCATTCTTTTATCAGAAAACAAGAAAAAAAATTACCAAAACATTAAAGTTATGTCAGTCCAAATCTCAACTGTAGGACAAATTAAAGAGATAAACCGGCATATTTGAAACATTGTTTTTTTGTTTTTGTTTTGCTTATTTACAAAAAAATTTATAGCTCATAAAGAAAACTCATTACACAAAGTGAAATATTTAAAAATGGTTAAAATTTCTGCCCATCACCGACATCAAACTGAGACATTAAAATTATTATTTGCATTTCCTTCAGTTGAAGTTTCCTTAGTCTTTAGTGCACTGAGTTTGATATTACCGATTACCTTTAGACAATAATAATAATAATAAAAAAGACAAACCTTTTTTGTTACACTTTTATTTTGAACTTCGAACCTTATTTGTTCCGGTTTTCTATTACTCAGCTGCCGCGTGCTTCACGCATTGAGGAAGGTAGTTGATGCGTGGAGGCTGCGCAACAAGAGCCACTCCTTCAAAATAAAAGTGTCACCAGTACCCCTCCATGAAGCTCGAGCTGCGCATGCCAGAGTTTATTCTTCACATCTCCAGGAACAGATCTGCTTCTAAGTTTGTCAGGAGAAGGTCTCCATCCTGTGCCGCTGCATTCAAGCACCTCAAAGAGCGTCTGAAAGAGGAGCTCTATTGCGTGGACGCTGTCACTCTCTCGCCATCCAGCAGTAAATAGTGCACAATGCCGCTCTTCTTCTGTCCGCCGCTCGCTGCCTTGATGCAGCACTCGTGCCCGCCGACCATGAAGTGCGTCTCTGTGCCGTCGTCTACAAACTCTCCCTGAGGACAGGGCATGAGAAACAATGGAGGCTTTTATTTTGTCAGCATTCATAGCTTTAAAAACGCGCTAGGAGTTTTATTTTGAAAAATCAGAAGATTATCACAACAACATAAAGAAAAACAATAACTTTATTGCTTTTCTGGGGCCCGTTCTTCGTACGTCGCTTACTACATCCAAGATCAAATGACACATCCAAGATCAAATCATCGCGCTAACTCTGAGCTCGCTATTCCGGTTCCCCGAACACACCTGTTGTTGACGATTAGTATAGCTGGATGAAGTAATGTGAGATCACTGGGTGGCCCAACAGGGGCTACGCATCGATAGTAGAAACATTGATCGGCAACCCTTTGATTGGTCGGCGAAAATGTCGAAGGAGCGCGCTCGGTATTCTTCGGCAGCAGAGCAAGAACTCTTGAGTGAGGGATTTTAGGAGTTTCAGAGTCTAATTAAAACGCAAGGGAACACTGCAAAGGCTGCAAAAGCAAGGAGAGAGGGCTGGCAGAAAGTTGCTGACAAATTAAACTCGTAAGTAATTTAATAATAACAATAATAATGGAGTGGATCTATATAGCGCTCTTCAAGGCACCCAAAGCGTTTTACAATGCCACTATTCAGTCACTCTCACATTCACACACTGGTAGCTGTCACAGCTGCCCTGGGACAGACTGACAGAAGCCAGGCTGCCATATTGCGCCATCGGCCCCTCTGGCCAACACCAGTAGGTGGTAGGGTAGATTTATCATATCACACCATATTATCCAATATTATATTACATTATATTATATTACATTATGTTATATTATATCCCCTTTCACATTAGAGCCACAACAGGACCCACTAGAACATGGGAACAAGTAAAAGTGAAATATAAGAATATTCTACAGAATGGTAATATTGATCACTTATATTGCTTTTCGTCTCTTGGACAGAGACCCTGAAATAATCTGTTTGTTTGTTTATAACAGCAACCAAGAAAAGGGCAGCGCAAAAAAAGACAGGTGGTGGTCCTGCACCCCCTCGTCAACAAGTTGGTTAAGTGAATAATATCCTCACGGGAAAATCGATATCTCTCTATGAGCACACTGTCGCGCTGAGCTAAAGGATCCTGTCTGTCCCGCAATATACGCTGAATTCTGAGGACTCTCCTTATCAATCTTGCACCTTCCGCAATGGGTGGCTCGCGTAAACGGACAGGACATGGCTGCGACAGGCTTCCCAAATCCACCTTCGCTTTTATAGCCGTGGTCTCTCATCTTGATTACACGAAGTAATTTACAATTACTACTCTGAAATATGAATTACATCTGTAATAATCACATACATGTAATAGAATGTTAATAGTACATTTCCCTTTTTTAGGAAATGACCTGTATGTATCTGTGTGACATCAATAAAAGGATCAAGTGCTGCATTATCTTTAGTTACATTGATGTTATTTATTTATGGTACAACAGTGGTAAAATATCGCTGTTGCTTTCGTATACATGAAGCGGAAATACCTGAGTGGCCGCGATCTAATCCTGTTTACATAAAGTAAACCTGCTCCCGAGCAGGTTTACGCTTACGGCTCTGTTGCTATGACAGCAAGTCCCGGATGGGCTTCGAAGAACCGAACGATCCAGGATCACGCGAAATCGTCAACAGTCAAATCCGGCTAACTTACTTAGCGAGGTACGAAGAACGGGCCCCTGGTCTCCTACTTTGAAAATTAAATAAATAGTGCTCTCATTGGCTAATGAGCTGTGATGGTGAGTGAGCGATAACATCACCTCCAAACAGCTTCAGGAAAGTATTTGCTGGGGTCATAAGTAAAGGGAACCGAGGGCTGTTTTCTCATAAACTTCTACAGGATCACAAATCTCTTTAAAATGCATTTTATTTTGAAAAGCACCCGCTCTTTTTCGATTTAATGTTTCTGAGAAGTTGATACAGGAACACGTTCACTTCTTCTTTTAGCCACACTGCTAACCAACTCATCATGGCGTCCACAAATATACACCTGTTTCAACTGAAGCACATGCATCTGGCAGCAGGTATTGCTCCTACACATGTAGATATTGTTCAGCATTAGTGGGGCCCTCACAGATCACTAAGTTACCCCTGCCATGTATACTAATGTTCCCTCCCTGGTTTTCTTTGTAGCCTCAAACCTGACAGCACAGTTTCCCACTCCTTTATTGAAACCAGCAGTTACATCATATGTTACGTTTATTTTCAGGATAGTGTGTCTCAGAGTATTCACCAGTGGCGCTCACCGTGGTTTCCATCTTCTGCCCGTTGCACCAAACATCCATGGTGTCCTTTTCTGTGAGAAAGAACAAACATAGATGGTTAGTTTGTTTAAGCAACACCAGTGGCTGGTCTTCCTCTTTGAAATAACACACAGCTGATCAATGTCTGAGATCAGGTTACGAAGCAGCTGGCACAGATATGTAAAAGGCTCCCCATGATTCCTGCAGAAACTGTGGTCCCAGCAGTGTTTCTCAGCAGTTTGGTCATTTTCCTTTAAATTTGGTAATTTTTCGCTATTTTTGGTGTTTTGGTGGTAATTTGACATCTAATCTTGGAGATTTTGGGCCTCTTGAGTCTTTTTGCATTTCAGTTTTGTTTTAATCAAATGTTCTTGTGTAATTTTGATAGTTTTGCTTTTTTCTTTTTTCTTTTTTTAAACCTTCTGCTGCTTGTGGTCATTTTCCACAAGTTTCATTTTAGCCATTTTGGATTGCACTTTATTTCATTGTGTCTTCTCAAGGTCAGTTTGTGCTGTACTATGTTGATCCTTTTGTGTCTCATTTTCACAGCTGTTTTAGGTATTTGACATTTAGTTTGGGTTGTTCTGCATCATTTCTGACAGACTGGCATCTTTTTTGGTGTCCTTCTGCTCATGATGCATTTCCATTTGTGTTCGATTTTAGTAATTTTAAATCATAAATGGTTGATTTTGATCATTCCTTTGGTCATTTTGGGGTTCATTTTCTATTTTTCTTTGGTCAGTTTTTGTGTGTTTAATAATTTATTGTACTTTTCTGTATCATTTAGTTTAACGTATTTCCCTTTGAATGCAATCCATCTCATTTCCATGTTTGTTGGACCTAAGTTACCATCAGGTTCTCTGTTTCTGTTCGAGGTCTTCTTTAATCCACCGTTACGTTTTGGTAGTCTAACTAGGTTGATGCTGGTTGCTTCCTTTCCAAATATAGCTACACTGACCTCACCCTGAGCAGATTAGACTGCCCGTCCTCACCTACATTTCCTCCTGCAAACACCGGACTACAGCTTGCAGCTACAGGTAAAAACCTGAGAAGGTGAGCTCACCGAGGACGACCCTGTAGTCCTCTTCGCCCACTTTGAGCAGCCAGGTCTTGGTGGTCTTGGCTCTGTTGTCGATGAACTTCTGCAGACTTTTCCCAGCGATGTTCAGCGAGTACTCGTATGCAAAACCGCTCACGGCCTCGATGTTGATGGTGGCTTTGGTGTTCGCACCTCCCACCATGAAGGTTTCCTTTCCAACCAGCTTGAACATCCAGTCTTTTCTGATGACTTCCTGTTAAGGAGACATGGCTGCTTTCAATAAACACCTGCTGCACTGCTTTCATACACTCACTTTTTTTGAACAGGTTAATACAGACAAAATGATCATGGAAGTATGGATTCACTGAAGTATTAAGGGTATTACCACAGTGACACAAAAAACAAGTACTACATGCATCAGCATGAAATGTGCTTAAAGTACTAAAAGTACTGATTCAGATAAGATTGGCTTATCAGCTGGAGGCCTTAAACAATTCTTTGGAGTCATTATTTTAACAAGCATTTGAAATACTAATTAAATTATGCTGATGTGCTGTTGAAAAAGCTTTCTCTGTAGATTAAACTCATGCCTCACTTCTTCAAATGACGCGATAACATCAGGATTTGGAAGATTCAGATCTCGCTGCTTTTTATGCACCTTTGGAGGCACAACAATGTGAATGATGTGACCAATTTTCCCGCCTGCCCCCTGCTGGAATAGCAATAAATTTTATCGATAAACCAAAGATATTAATGATTTACTGAAATTTTCACACTTTTCACAGCTGTTCAGAGGGGCGGACTGGATCACGTATAGAACCAGTTCAGTCCCCACAGGTTGCATGTTTGATGGCTATGTGTTAAAAGAAGATTTTGACCTTTGTTTGGTCCAGTTACAGTTAACCACGTGACGTATATACTACTGACAACTGTTAATCTATAATAACTGGTACTTTCAGTATCTTTTGTAGCCAGTTTAGTCAAATGTTAAATCATTTTAAAGTATTTTAAACTGTAGTATTTCCAGCTTCATTAAATAACTGTATTAAATACTTGTTTAAAACATATTATTTTTTACATTTAAAATCAGCATGGGCTTTAAAATGATTTTAGATTAAGCTGGTAGTTCTCAAATCAATCACCATGAGGTGACAAAATGCACAAACTGGCTTACAACCTAGGGGAAAAATTTGGTCAGGGGCCAAAACACACTGGGAACCCCCCTCTATGCTCTCCCAGAAAGAAGCAGGACCTCACCTTTCCATTGACAAAAACAATCCTTTTTCCAGTGGTGGTGCCATGAGCGAACTCGATCCTATAAACGCCGTCGCTCAACGCCACCTCCCACACGGCCACCACATCTCCGCCTAACATCTCTGCCTGACCTCGGGATCTGGTCCTGGATGTCCAGAAACAGTCAAAAAGTCCGCTGGAAAACCATCTGTGGGAGTGAGGACCGTCCGTCCCGCGCAGCTCTGCCTCTGTGGTGTCGGCTCAGCAGTAGGTGAATTACTGTAAGAGGATTATGGATGTGAGCTCACTATATAGTGCCACAGACAATTAGGTCAGGCTCTGGTTTTATCTCAGGCTGGCTTGAGGCAGCAGAAATGTTAGCTGGGGCTTTAAAAGTTCAACAATTGTTTCCTGAAGCTGGCACTTTTAGAAATCCAGCCAATATTCACCTTTAAGAAGCTTGAGTTTGTAATGAGGCATTGAAACGGTTGCCATTAATTTGTCTGTCATTTAACTGATTAATCCAACAAGCCCTCAAACCTGAATAAGCCTATACTAGATTACTGGCTACCCTCTACTTAGGAGTTATCAGTCAATTTTGGGGTGGGCTGCATCTTTACACGGACCTCACCTGTAGAACCTCTTTCAGAGTTGTTTCCTCTGAGTACAGCAAGCACCATGTTTATTATGACTCAGTGGGAACTGATATAAAGATGTATTTTGACTGCAGGACCACGTTACCTGTAGATGAACTTGATATGTTCTGACTGTTGGAATAGTTCCTAGGCATCAGAGAACCTTAAAGAAAGTGCAGGAACTTTTCCTATAAACTGGAAACCTTTGAAACAGCTTGGATTGTTTTGATTATATGAACCTACCCCAGCAATTAGGAGCCTTTCGAGGAACTCAGTATGTTTGGACTGTAGTACCTTTTTCTGAAGTTCAAAACTTGGTTTGTTTTGATTGTAGAAACCTACCCCTGGAACTAGGAACCATTAGATGAAAACAGTATGTTAGGACTGTAGGACCTTTTGCTAGGAACTAGAAACCTTTAGAGGAACTTGGTATGTTTTGATTTTAGGAACCTACCCCAGTAACTAGAAACCTTTAGAGGAACCATTTCATTCATTTATCTATTTTTAAATTGTCATAGACAGAGAGGATATCCCTAACGAACATACCGGGTCATATTTAAGATATAAACAGCATGTTCAGCAAAATGTTTTAGCTCTCTTATCAACTCCAAACTCCTCCCTTCTCTGGTTTCAGCATTTTTTTTTCATTCTTTCATTCCATCTTTTCATCTTTTCATTATTAGATTCTCTTCCCAAGTCACATTTCACAGGGATTTACATCACACGGTGTTTGAAATCTTTTGAGCTGCCCAGATTCTGCAATTGTATCTGTATTGATTACATGTTTAGACTTTCTCTGTATCTGCAGCTCAGACTCCAGTCTCAGCGTTTTAAAGCAGAAAGCAGCTCTGCCGGCTCGTCCTGGCGCTGACTCACACAAAGCTTCTATTGTGTCTTTGTTTTCTGGATCTTTGCGCTTTAATGTGTCTCATATCTGAGCCGCAGCCAAAAACACGCTACTGTGAAACTCAGTCACACAGAGGGGAAGGAAGTGATTAAAAACCGATGCATGTGCGAGGACGCCTGTCAGTCACAGCTCTGATTTATTTCACCTCTCTCTCTTATAGCTCAGGCTGTTTGATGCTCTTTAAAATTTCTGTTCTTATCTTGTGTTTAACTTAATTTAAAGACAAGACATGAGGAAAAAAAGAAATGATGACAAAGCACAAAGAAAAACAAAAAAGAAAAGGATGACTTTTGCTCAGATTTAACCCAAAACATTGCCTAGATCTTATCTTTCTATCTAATCTAACCCTGTAAGTGACTCAGAGATGTTTCTGATTGCTTTAAAAAAATCTGCATGACATATGACAGAGCTATTGAAACAGGGATTCTTTTTTTTTTCTATTATGCAACTTTTTTCTTTACATTTAAAATGACTTAAATTAAGTAATTCATTTAATTCAAATCTGTGGATAATATCAAGGTTTTCGTTACTTTTCACCTTCTTAACCCAGATTTAAATGTTTTGTGGCTTTGAGCTGTCAAATTAACCTGTCAGATACATGTTATTAACCCTTTATAATGATAAGAGTGCATACGACAGGATAAACTGAGGGTTTTCTGTTTTTTTGGCGATGTTTGATGTATGCAGCCTGAATGAGGAAGCTTCTTAACATAATCTGAAAAGTTTCCTGATGTGTTTATGAAGCCTGGTGGAGCAGAATCTGCAACCTGAGCTGCACGAAATGAGCAGAAACAACAAGACAAATGTTAAATAAACCCCAAAGAAAACAAAAGTGGTCAGGGAGCAGAGTGACTAATGATGATGATGAGGAGGAGGAGGAGGAGGAGGAGGAGGAGGAGGAGGAGGAGGAGGAGGAGGAGAGTTTCAGGTTGGACGAGTTCGGCCTTCATTGTTGTTGTGCAGCTTTAGTCGGCGTGTGATAAGAGCAGAGATCCAAACTCTTCTGTCAGCTATTGTCTTCACCTCATTGCACATCACAACAAGTTCATTTTGTTGGTTATTTAAGAGTTAAGGTAAAAGAGTTTTAAATTAAGATGAATCTTCAACCAAAAACACCACAAAGAAGGAAACAAGGATCAATCCCACGGTGGCAAAAAGTACTTTCACTTTTACAAAACGCAAACTAGAGACACGCTGCTGTCAAAGTACCCAGCTTTTAGACCGAGCCACGATTTTGAGTTGTTACAGCGAGCCGACAGGAAACAGGTCTGACAGCTGGATTTCACCTGTCAGGTGTCACACGTTTACTTTAAAGGTAAAAAATCTCATCACGATCGTATTTTACCTAAATTCCTTCATTCATGCGGTGCTAAACATGTTGAAATCGTAACACATCTAAACATGTTTTACGATTGTAACAACTCTTTGTGACTTCAAAGACAAAAAAACCCCCTCACTTTAAGCTTTAACTTGGATTTATTTTGGTCATTTAAGACGAAAAATGTTAAAAGCAGAGACTTTTAAACCTGCTTTTATTTATTTTCAGAAGAAGTGTTACGTCCCAGCTTAAACGCCCCAACATAAGGTGAAGAAACGTTGGTTTGATTTTGAAGGATTTAACTGCCTTAGCAAAAGATAAAAGACCACATGACGAGATCCACACTTTGTCAAGTGTAAAGTAGGTGTTGGAGAGGAGCATAAAGAAATGGGTCCTAAAGAAATGACGGAAAAGCCACTCTTGAGTCATACGGTTCTTCTGCACCTGAAAGAGCAACAGGGACAACATGTTGTAACCCTGGAAAGAAGCCTAAGACTCCGAAGCAGGTCATGCTTGAGCATGTCTGAGGGGCACACAGCAAAACCAAGAGTCTCAAACTTCACTAAACATACATGAGGCTCATACAATAGTAACAGTGGTCACCCATTGTCCTGTACCGCAACAAGTCACCATATCAACAAAATTCAGTGACGCAAATGTCCTAGTAGCCAACCACAAAATGTGGAACCATGCCCATTCAATGATCTTCACAAGTGTGACTCAGCGCACACAAAGCACAGTTACTGCCATCACCCAGGCAGCAAGTGGACCAGGAGCAGCATCAGGAGTCGCCAACCTCTCCTAAACACTAAAGATTGTGGTACAAAAACACCCACCTCACTACAAAGCTGTAACTAAAGCCCACTTTAGTTCGGCTGAACGTCTCCCTGATGAAACCACAAGACCATAACTATCAAATGATCTCAAACCACTCTCAGAATTTCCAACAAAATTCAGTATCAGTGGTTTAACTTTGAGCAAATCTCAACCTAAGACACCTAAAAACAATTAAACTAACTTCACTTACCCAGCCCTCAGTGGTGTACCAGGCTTAAAAACTGAACTTGTGAGCTGTAGTTTATTGTGAAACTCTGAAGTTTACCTCCACCCAAGATAGCCAAACACAATAAACTAAAACAACAACACAAAAAACACAAACAACTGCTTCAGTGGAGATCAAATGAACCTCAAATAAACTTCTCACCAGGAGAGTCCAAAACAACCCGGACGAGCCCCCAGTTATGTTATAACCTCGATCAAAAGCACCATCAAAAATTTAAGACTGATACCAAAGTTTACAGAGATGTTGGTTTAATTCTGAACTATAACCTCAGTAAAAATGACAACCTAGAGAGTCTGAAGGCAACAAACAGTCAGGACAAGGGGGGAAAAGATCTGGGTTTAAGCATCTTTAACAAATGTAAACAAAACTTATTTGTTCAAATTCAGTTAAATAAATGTGATAAATGTAATGTTATTTAAACCACATTTATTCCTGATTTTTCCTTCTTCTGAAAACGGAATATCTTTTCTGTATTAGGAATCATCCTCTGATTTCATGTAGTCTTTGCTCAAATGAAGCAAAAATATTGAAATACACAAATTCTTTAAAAATAATTTTATTGCTTATTTTCCTTAATTAAAAGGAATATCTAATTAATTTGCACTGGATTTTAAGAGCCATCTTCTGATTTCATGATTTGAAGAATTTACAGAGAAATAATCTTCATTAATGTCCACTTCACTGTTCTTCAAAGAGGCTGGTGTTCTCTGCTGTTTCTAAATGCATCAGTCAGATGTAAAAAAGGGGGAAAATAAGAAGCCTGCACTAAGTGCATGTGACTCTTATGAGTTTAAAAGGTCTGAGCGAGGCTCAGTCAGATCATAAAGTGACTGAAAATCACCAAAATTGTTTATAATTTTAACCTGCTAAAGATTTGAGGACAGAAACGTGGTGACTAAAGGCAGCACTTTAAATAAATGCCTGGGCAGTCACAATATGTCTATTTGCTTTCAACACAAAACAAACACGATTTTTATCCTGAAACCAGAAATCAATCACCAGAAAATCTTTAATATCATGAGGTAGATGGTTGCTGCTTTCTTTTCTTTCACTTTAAGAGCAAACGGATGTTTAAAGCTGATTTCTGAGCCTTTGCCCACTTTTATTTTCAACACGTGAGACTCCAGTTAGAATGAAGATGATGGTTTTTTTTTCTTTTTCGCTTCAGATTGTTGTGGTGATCAAAAAATGACGTCAGGGTGCCATCTAGTGGCCGAACATTGAAAATACAGAAGCTAACTGGCTCTCTCACCTCAAGACAAGATAAGAGAATAGAAAAAGAATAAAGGTAAGAGAATAGGATAAGATAAAATAGAAAAACATACAATACAACAAGAATAAAATACTATATACAATACAATAAAGTACTATACAAAAAAGAACAAATACTGTACAAAACAGAATGAAATGCTTTGTTATAGTAGGAAAAATTGCACTTGGTAATATTGCACATCAGTGAGGCAGTTACAATTGTGTATGGGATGTGTGTGTCTGTCTGCATGTTTGTGGTCATCTGCTGAGACCATATTGTGGAGTCTGACAGCAGTTGGAAGAAAGACCTGCGAAATCTCTCCGTCCCACATCGTGGGTGCCGCAGCCACTGAAGGAGCTGCTCAGTGCTGTCAGTCTCCTGCATGGGGTGGGAGATGTTGTCCATCAGGGATGACAGCTTAGCCACCGTTCTCCTGTCACTCACCACCTCCACTGGGTCCAGAGGGCATCCTAGAACAGAGCTGGCCCTCCGGATCAGCCTGTTCAGTCTCTTCCTGTCCCCGGCGGAGATGCTGCCGCGCCAGCAGACCACACCGTAAAAGATGGCTGAGGCCACCAGAGAGTCATAGAAGGTCTTAAGGAGTGGGCCCTCCACTCCAAAAAACCTGAGTTTCCACAGCAGGTACAGCCTGCTCTGCCCTTTTCTGTAGAGAACATCTGAATTGTGAGAATTTTTTACCAGTGACACCAATATAACATCTCCACATTCACAAATATACATTTCTGACATTCAAAAACAAAACAAAAACAAATCAGTGACCAATATAGCCACCTTTCTTTGCAAGGACACTCAAAAGCCTGCCATCCATGGATTCTGTCAGTGTTTTGATCTGTTCACCATCAACATTGCGTGCAGCAGCAACCACAGCCTCCCAGACACTGTTCAGAGAGGTGTACTGTTTTCACTCCTTGTAAATCTCACGTTTGATGATGGACCACAGGTTCTCAATGGGGTTCAGATCAGGTGAACAAGGTGGCCATGTCATTAGTTTTTCTTCTTTTATACCCTTTCTTGCCAGCCACGCTGTGGAGTACTTGGACGCGTGTGATGGAGCATTGTCCTGCATGAAAATCATGTTTTTCTTGAAGGATGCAGACTTCTTCCTGTACCACTGCTTGAAGAAGGTGTCTTCCAGAAACTGGCAGTAGGACTGGGAGTTGAGCTTGACTCCATCCTCCACCCGAAAAGGCCCCACAAGCTCATCTTTGATGATACCAGCCCAAACCAGTACTCCACCTCCACCTTGCTGGCGTCTGAGTCGGACTGGAGCTCTCTGCCCTTTACCAATCCAGCCACGGGCCCATCAAGACTCACTCTCATTTCATCAGTCCATAAAACCTTAGAAAAACCAGTCTTGAGATATTTCTTGGCCCAGTCTTGACGTTTCAGCTTGTGTGTCTTGTTCAGTGGTGGTCGTCTTTCAGCCTTTCTTACCTTGGCCATGTCTCTGAGTATTGCACACCTTGTGCTTTTGGGCACTCCAGTGATGTTGCAGCTCTGAAATATGGCCAAACTGGTGGCAAGTGGCATCTTGGCAGCTGCACGCTTGACTTTTCTCAGGTCATGGGCAGTTATTTTGCGCCTTGGTTTTTCCACACGCTTCTTGCGACCCTGTTGACTATTTTGAATGAAACGCTTGATTGGTCGATGATCACGCTTCAGAAGCTTTGCAATTTTGACACTGCTGCATCCCTCTGCAAGATATCTCACTATTTTTGACTTTTCTGAGCCTGTCAAGTCCTTCTTTTGACCCATTTTGCCAAAGGAAAGGACGTTGCCTAATAATTATGCACACCTGATATAGGGTGTTGATGTCATTAGACCACACCCCTTCTCAGTACAGAGATGCACATCACCTAATATGCTTAACTGGTAGTAGGCTTTCGAGCCTATACAGCTTGGAGTAAGACAACATGCATGAAGAGGATGATGTGGACAAAATACTCATTTGCCTAATAATTCTGCACTCCCTGTATGCGGTGCGCATAGATGCACACCTTTCAGCATTGATGGTGCCTTTCCAGATGTGCAACCTGCCAGTTCCATAAGCACTGATGCACCTTCATAGAGAGATGTAGGCTTTGAACTAAGCGTTAATAACAAGCCTAATGATGCTATCCTCTTCAGTCCAAAGTGTGTCTAAACATTCGATTTTTCTTTGTTCTAATGTGAACAACATATGGGTTTGTGAGCTTTCTAGATCCTTTCATTCTGTTTATACATTCATTTTACACGGTCACAGTTCAGTTTCCCTCAACTCAAGCACTTCAGAAAATTATGGAGAATGTAAAAGTCAGTAGTGAGGGCCGTGCAACCTTTCTCCGTCATGTCTTCCTCTTCTTTCACTGCACTCACTGTTACCAACAGTTGGGTGTCACTGCTTCAGCCTTGATCACATTAACCACACACTGCCTAGATTATCTTAAAAACTCAACATCACAGCTTGTCTCTTGTGTTTTCAGGTCCAAATGATCCTTCAGTTTCCAAAATCAAACAAACACTTAGAGGCAAAACCTGTCCGGACTCATTCAGCTCGAATGAAATGATCGATGTGGTCATTCTGCCCGGTGTTACAATAAAGTTTAACATCAAGGTATCCATGAAAAAGATGATTTAGGAGGTCTAGCTGATTAAGATGACAACGTTTCTATTTATTCTCTATTCTGACTGAACCATTTCTTTAAAAAACAAACAAAGTTGTACACTTCTGCTTTCATTTTGGACAGAAACAGACTGAAAACTAAGTATCAGTGACTTTTGACAGATGACAGTGTGCTAGATGTGGAGCTGTGATTATGCTAATCTCTTTTTTAATAAAGCAAACACTGTAAATTTGATTATTCATTTTATTATCACATTAAGAAGAGTTTATCTACAAGCCGACAGCAACAAACACATTCCAGCTTTAATTGAGCTAAATGTGTAATTAATTAGAGTATATGCAGATGATGCAAAGATTTAAAGGGCTGATTCCCTTTGAAACTTTGATTATAAATTATGACTTTATTCATAAAGGAAGTGAAAGCTTATTACAAAAGGAGTGTCTGGAAGTGGTATAATCAGATATGAGGAATGTCTGATACTGTAATACTGAAAACAGACATACAAAAGAGCTAAATAACGAGAAAAATTAGGTTTTAAAACAAGTGGGAGCACAGACACCAGTTTAAGTAACAAAATTCAGATTTGAGAGAAAGAAAAACACTCTGAAGTGTACGAACCTGTTTGTTCTCCACATAAAAAGACTGTGTGCTTCCTGTGAACTCCAGTTTTACAAACAATTGACGGACCTGCTTCTGTTATTGAAAAAAAAACAAAAAAAACCTGTGGTCTTCTACATGTGCCATATGTTTGTGGACACAGCTGGCAGTGAGGAGAGTTAAAGTAATCTGATTGTTGTGTAGATAAAGCACGATTTCAATCTGCCCCACAGCCCTCAGATGCTGACATGAGCAGCACGTTAATACCAGACATATAGCAGACGTGTCCACATACTTTGGGCCATTCACAGCTGTGCACAAAGAGTGAGTAGTATCATGTGGAGAACAAGCAGACGCCAAAGAAGAAGAGAAACAAGAGTGTTGTGCTCTGTGTTTGGCAAGTGAGGAGTGAACGTATCGAGTGCATTTGCAGCTGCTCATCTGAAGCTGCTTCAGTCTCTCTCAGAGAAGTTTTCCTTTTCTTTGGTTTTTGGCACACGGTCGCGTTGCCGCTGAGCTCAGAGTACGCAGCAGTGCTTCTTCTTCTTCTTGCCACTCGGCCAATTTTTGTCTTTACTCTCAGACATTTTCTTCTTGCGGACCTCCCTCATGAGGTCAAAGAACACCTGCAGACAGATTACATGGATTAACTGTTGGTCAGAGCCTTGTCTCAAAGGTCAGAGCTCTTTGTTTTGTTTCTTTTGTTCTCTACCTTGTCCACATTGGCTCTCGTCTTGGCTGAGGTCTCCACGTATTGGACGCCCCACTCGCTTGCCTTTGCCGTGGCCTCTTCAGCAGAAACCTGCCGCCGATCCTCCAGATCTGACTTGTTCCCCACCAGAAGGAGAGGGATGGCCTCCTCTTCTTTCACCCGCAGGATCTGCTCCCTGAAAATACAAGAGAGATTTTCAAAGTACAGGTCACTCTACATTAATGGTCCTCAAAGTTTCTTTGAGACAAGACTATTAAACATTGATGCCCTCATTAGTCTGTTAAAGTAAATATTCTCATTTTATCAGTGGTAGAAAATGAAGCTGCAGTTCTTAGAATGTCAACAAGAGGCTGGGTCCAACAGTGAGTCAATCTCCACTACAGATGTGCAGTAACGCACTACAAGTAACACGTTACTTAATCTAATTACTTTTTTCAAGTAACGAGTAATGTAAAAGCTTACTATTGCAAAAAGTAATTAGATTACTGTTACTTTCCTGTAAGCATGCTGCGTTACTGCGTTACTAAACTGTTGTGATTTTGTTTGTGAGAGTGTCTCATGACAATGACGTAAGCGCGTGCAACGCCCATGGCAGTGAAAAATCAAACTTCAAATCTGAGCAAGCATGTAGCAAGCCGCCATGGGAATGTGAAAATCACAAACCCCAAGATCCCCCTGCTGTCATGACCGCTGCGGCACCAGGCAACACTCCACCCTCCCCACTCCTGCTAAACAGGTGACAATAGATTTAAGAGCGACGGGGCTTAGTATCGCTGAATCTTTCATTTTATTTATTTTTTGCTGTGTTTTACATGCATCTATTTGAAAGAGTGTAAAAACAAAACATTATTTTATTTTATATGCTGGAATATGCAGAAAATGGTTTTAAATGTTAAACAAATGTTTAACATTTAAAAGTCAAACACAGTTGCACATAATTTAATTTTTGCTTGAAGCAATGTGTATAAAGTTAAAAGATTAAAAGAAGTTTTAAAGAGAGGCTTTTTCATTTGATTACATTTTATATGATAGATTATGCAGAAAAAGTAGAATTGGGCTGAAAGGTCTGTTGCTTTATTACGTATTCAGGTTGTGTATGAAAAGTAACTAAGTAACTCATTACTTTTGAAAATAAGTAATCAGTAAAGTTACGGGATTACTGTTTTGGAGACGTAATAAGTAATTAGTAACTAGTTATTTTTTTTCAAGTAACTTGACCAACACTGATCTCCACAGATTCCCACGTTAAAATGTCTGAATTTACAACAGAAATAAACATGTTTACAGCACTCTCCAAAAAAAAAAAAGCAAGCAAACACTTTTTGTTCTCTAATTTTCCGTCACAACAGCTGTACAGCAGTGATTTCCTCTTTTTTATGACTCACCTGTTTAAACTTGGATCACGACTTAAAGTTTGCCTTTCTAGTTTTTACTGAAAGCTGTCAGCAGTTCTTTACTGTAGCTGCTAGCTGTGTGCTGCGCTTGATCTAAAGTCCAGCCTTTATGGGAAGGAATGGGAGGAATCTGTTGACTTAAAAGCGACCTGTGTGTGGTTCTTTTGAGTTTAACAGCTCAGTTTTCGTGTCAACATGTAAATGTGATTTTTTTTTCCCCAGGGCTGAATTTTTAAAAATGTTTTAAACACAGTCATTTTCACTGCCTGGTTGTATATTACTGTGGAGATTTTACTCCACATAAGTCGATTAAAATGTACCTCTGCTTGTTAAGAAGACTCAGACACTGACCTGAACTCCGACGTTGCTGTGAATGACTCGTGCTCTGTGATGGAGAAGACGAGCAGGAAGCCCTCGCCACTGCGGAAATAGTTATCCCTGATGGCTGCGTAGTCTTCTTGACCCGCCGTGTCCAAAATGTCAATCTGCACGTCCTCGCCGTCCAGCACCACCTTCTTCCTGTAGCTGTCGGCTTTGGTGGGCTCGTAGTCCTCCACGAACTGCGAGCAAAAACAAGGGTCACGTGACTGGGGAGAAGAAACAGCACAGAGGGAAGGGCTGATGGAAAATGTAGTTCTCGAGTCTCACCTCGTCATACATGAACTGCAGGGTTAGGGCTGACTTCCCTACACCGCCGCTGCCCACCATGATCACCTTGTGGAGAACCAGAGAGCTCTGGTTTTTGTTCTTACCAGAGGCCATGACTCTGGTCTAGGTCAGGTGGCTCACAGCTCTGCTCTCGAGTTCTGACGACCTGTAGAGACCAGCAGAGGTCAGCAGGAAAGGACATGAAAAGACTCACACATTCATTTTGGGACTTACAAAAAACCCCACGTTTGGTTTGGCACAGATTTTTATGCTGGATGCCCTTCCTGACACAACCGTCACAGCGCTTTGCGTCTCCTCCTGAACTTGAATTGGGGATCTCTCATGTGTCAGGCAAACTTGTTAACCACGACACTATAAGCCACTATATGATGTGCACCTTCCTAGATATGCAACTACACGCTGACACAGATATAAATGCAATGATGATGTTGGTCACTTGCGCAGGCAGCGTCACAGAATCTACATAGGTTCAATGCAGAAGTATAATTAAGGTGTGACGCAGTCTTGAGATTCCTTACCAGGTGATTCAACTACCACTCACTCCTTAGCAACTCATATGATGACAACAGGATGGGTCAACAACTCATAGGACAACCTGTGACTCCACTGTAGGGTGAACACCTGGAACTACCAATCAGCTTTTAGAGCAGATGAAACCTCTCAATGAGATGAAAACCATGTTCAAGAACCTTAAAAACAAAGAAGCCAAGTTCTCTTCAGCACAAATGCCTAAGACTACCAGGAACCTGCTATTTCTAAGACCTGGACACGCTGCTTGAATAATTATTTTGGCAAATATTGGGATCATGATTTATCAGGAAAGCATTGGCAAAAAGTCAAAAGAAAAGTATATTTTTAATAAAGGGGATTTCCTGGAATCTTCAAATAAAATTCAGATAAAAAAATAAAGAAATTAATCACTGTGAAGTTGTGATTTCAACCTATTAAGGATGGGGAATTAATGAAATGCGTAAAGTCAAAAATGGCAAAAATGAAGCATTATTGCTTTAATTACAGTCCTGCTCTACATGTGAACGTTTAAGGCTTCTCCACTGTGACCTGCAGACTGTACTGTTATTATACATTTATTACAAAGTCATGAATGTGTAGATATGTTGTTGAAGATTGAGCTTAGTTTTAGTTTATACTGTTCATCATCTGTTTTATGACATACTCACTTTAACACTTCCTGCTGTCTTTCTTTTTTTAGAGCAGTGGCATAAACCAGCATATTTTGCTTTGTTATTATCAGAATCATGTGTCTTACAGTTGCTCCAAGGTAGTAACGGTAACAGACTAAACTATTTAAATAATACAATGTTACAGATTTTACAGATTTAATAAATAGCACTAATATACACAAATCACTCAATTATAAATATCAAGGATTAACAGTGATGATTATAAATAAATATCAAGGATATTGACAAGAATATTACAGAGTAGAAAAGAGCATGTGCAAAAAGGATGTAACTATTGCAGTGTTTACATGTTTGAACATGGAAAGGTTTTGAGGTTTTCCCTTTAAATGCAGGTTGTTACGCAGTGGTTTCACTGGTCTAGCCCACTTTAGGTCAAATTGGGCTGTTTGTGGACCAGGATCTATGGTTAATTTGCCGCCTCTGCTCTAGAGGATTCAGAAAAATTCAAACACACAGCTGAGTTTTTATGCTTTCCTCTGAGATCCAAAGAAACTGGTACAGAGTGACGCCGTTTTTCTGTTTCATATCCTCAGAGACGGACAGTCTGTGGTTTAAGTCAGCAGTTTGAAGGCTTTACATGTACATGCATATGCTTATGCTCTGTTGGTTTTATAAAGAGGTTAATGCTTTTATTTTGAAAATTAAAGTCTGGGTGCTTCTGTGTATGCTTAGACACATATGTGATAAACGTACTTCGATCACTATGTGAGCTGAAGCTGCATTTGCACCTAATTTAGTGAAGACTACAGATTTGGTGTGGCGGGGCGGTAATATTTGAATATTTTGTCATTTAGCTTGTTGTGATTATGGAGCTACGTCTCCTAACAAAGGTTCTTCTAAAAATAAGAACCTTACTGTGAGTAACGAGATTTTTTTCAGGTGCCAAACAAATGAGCAGACAGAGGAAACAACAGGATGCTTTCCATTCTTCAGCTGATTGAGATAATCACATATTTATCTTTCTGAGAGATATTGGCCTTGCTGCGTTCCTCTTGTGCTTCAGTTTACGTTCGCGGCCCTGACACAAAGACGATATGGTTTGGTAGCAATGAAGACGTTTCAAGAACTCCTCAATAAGAAAAATCTCCTGGTTTGTTCGTGCTACAGTTTTCACAGACATTTTGAACATCGAGGTCCTCGTCTTCGCTCCCCTGCGTTTTGATTATGAACTCACCAATCAGACTTTTTCCACTTGCAATTGGATGGAGTTAACTTGGCTGTGAATATCAACTGTAGGTTACTGACAATGTAAAGATGTATTTGCCTCATTTACTGTCCCCTGGCTGATTCCAGCTCAGTGTGAGAGTCTTCACTGCCGTTATTTACAGTGTTTGTTAAGTTCCATTCACACAAAAAGCAACATTGTGCTTCGCTTTGAAGGGGAGTATGTTGTTTTCGGCATATAGCCAAAAACAACATACTCATGGGTTAGTTTTAAGAAATAAAAAATAAAAATCGTTCAGCCCTCATGTCGCTAGATGATATTTCAGGCTTCTCACAAGGCAATCAGTGGTCTCCTTCGCCTTTACTGGTAGCGGCTTGAGTGGACGTGGCTTAACATCGAACAAACGTTCTACTAGACCAGGAATCTCAAACTCATTTTTACAGTAGCCCGTAAGTGTGCCAGCTCAGTGAAACTCGCCTTTTTTGTCAGTTTAAATAAGCTGAAGCACACATGTAATCCCAGAGATATCTTAATGTAAGAAACAAGAAGTGCAATTTCATCAACATGTCTCAGTTTTTCTACATAAAGAAGTGTTGGAATAAATCTGAAATTCTGACATTTAACTGCTTATTTGTAACTTATTTACTCTGGTGGCACATGAATGGCTACAAGGAGGTCTTTATCAGCGGGAAAAGCTGTAAAACCTGTGAAAATACAGGTACAAGTCCAACATTTATGCCCTTCTTCACTTGTTCCAAAAGCTGTTCAGTGGGGCCGATTAGAGCCTTTGCCAGGCCGATTCTAGCCCTCAGTGCCTGATGTTTGACACCCCTATACAAAGCTCTAGTTCTTACAAAGTCTCTGCTGTTAGCGTGCTTCACACTGTGATAGCTTTGTGGTGTTGTAAACACAGAAAAATTGCAGAACTGAACTCAACAGATCGACTGATTGTCACCGATATGCGATCCAAGTTTCTGATTCAGGATTGGACAAATAAGTGATCAACATTTGTAATCACTGACAACGTTACATCAGCTCTAACATCAGACAGAAAGTAGAGCCCCCTTAAGCACACTGAGGGGTAAAAATCCAGCCCTGAAAGTGTCTGCACTGCTGGAAAGTACTAGGAGGAGAGCAGGGCCAGTTCCTTAGAAGCTCATGGGGAAAGTTCCTGCCGTGGAAAAGGGTCGTTAGCTTCAGGTGTGAGTGATACAGGTCTGTACACCCTGCATGAGTGATAAGTATGGGAGGTATGTGGAAAAACCCTCTCGTCAGTGACCTTTCCAGTTGCTCGACATGCGGGCAGTGATAAGCTGGAGCTGTAAATAAGCTCCGAAATTAGCCATAGATTAATAACACGGCTGGCTGAGCTCAAAGAGGAACTATATGTGCTCCTATCAACACTCAACTTCAGCTTCCTCTCTGTCCTAAACAGCTGGAAACGAGTCTCAACAAGACACTAAACAGACACTGCTCTTCCCGGTTTCTGCCCCCGTCCCTCAAACGTCATCTCTGATTGGCCTCGGGCGCGGACAGGCCTGTTGTCATTGGTCGGTCGCGCTGCCACTCAAAGCTGCCCGTAAAGCAGCGACAGATAACGATTTCTGTTCCTCCACAGGGGGAAACTGAGCGAGAATCCGCCGTTAAAACGCTGCCCGCGAGGCAGAGGCGGACCGTGCCGGGGTGAACAGCACGGTCGGACTCCACTCACTCACCTGCTGAGGTGTTTTCCTGCCGTTCACTCAGAAATCCGCTTCACGCACAACTTTTACAAGTTCTCCAGCAGACTGTGCGCCCCACCTTGTACACGGACTCGGCGAAGATCGTCTGTGTTCGCGAGGACGACCCACTCTTTCAGCTAATCGCAGGCGGCCGCTCAGCGCACGCGCAAATGTTACCAGGGCGACTGATGTACCACTTTACCCGCTAAACAAACACCAACACATGTTATTAAGCATCTTTGAAGGTTATACGATTCAAATAAAGTCCACAAAATGTCTGGCCCTGTTATTTCTAGCAGAGAAACCCGGAAACAGACACAGAGTGACACCTCCTACCTTTACCTTTACCGTCTTGTCCTCTACAGGATGTGACGTCACGGAATTCCCTGTCTTTATTGTTACTGAAAGAAAACAAATATTCATTCAGTAATATTTTTATAGGCCACTTTGACACTTCACTTTATTTACTACTATATATATATAGGTGTTTTACTCTGATTTATTTTTACATACAAATTTTGAAGCGCTAAATATGGGAATTAAATTAAAGCTCTTCCATAAATCTGCTTTAGATCCTTTTATTATTTAGTTTTTGTGTTTGTTATTACTTAAATGTCATATATCATATTTAACTTTTTTCAGTCTTTTTTTTGTGATTTACGTCTTTGCATTTGAGCTACTTTACATTTTTATCTTTATTTTTTCTTTAAATTTCATTAATTTTGTTCTACATACAGCTGACTAAAATTTGTGACCTTTGAACTTGAATAGATGGGAAACAGAAATTTAAAAAGGCAAATAAATATGATGACTGTTTTGTTCCCTTCTTAGATCACTGCAGTGAAGTAACTGTGATCCATACAGGAGGGGAACAAATGATGAAATTAGAATAATTTTAAAAATAGAAAAATAAATAAATAAATAAATAAAAATAATCTAGTAATTATGAAGCTGGATAACCTCACACTTTTTTCTTTTGGGACCATGATGGCCATAACTCATGAAAAGAAGCTGCTTTCTTTCAGTTCCCTTCACCTCTGATGACTTTATATTTTATATTTTTCAAAAAAAAAAAAAAAAAAAAAAAAAAAAAAGGGAAAGAATGAATCGGTTCTTAAATATCAGTCTCCCAACACCCCCAGACAAACTGATGTGAAGGTCTTTACAGCAGTGTTGAGTTTGTTTCTAAACCAAAAAAAAGAAGAACAATGAGCAGCCCAGACAGGACTAACAATTCTGACTATTCTGTAAACTAAGAGGACTGTGGCCTGCTTTGCTTCAGGATTTTAGTTTATGCTTATGATACCATCAGACGTCTTCTGCAGAGGAAAAACAGCAAAACAGGAACACAGATTTAAAATCAGTGATCCCGGTTTAAAGTAAAAAAAAGTTCAGTTTCTGAATTTCTCCTAGTGTGTGCCATGACCCTCTGCTGGACTGTGAAGGTACTGCAATGATCAATTATTGTAAGTAGAAAGCTACTTTCAGCTGCTCCCTGATTCACAAGGGCCGAAATAGGTTTTATGTCGGATGGTCTTCCTGTTTCAGCCCCTTCCAGCGGATTTATGTCTCCTCCCGGCACTGAATCACTACACTATGAGGCCAAAAAATGTAAATCTTAATTCTAACAATATGTTACAAAATAAAACCAACAGGAATATAACGTTTTAAAAGTCACCTCTTTAAAACTTTTATATGATTTAATGCTGCAGCATGAACTTATAGGATCAGATGCAGTTTTATAGGCTGAGCCAAATGATCACCCATCAATCTTCAGGACCAAAGCAGAATGCGGTTGGTTTAATTCTTATGAGACTCTGTAGGACAAAGTACTTTGGAAGGATTATTGAAACACATTTTTTCTCTAAAAAATTTCTTTGTTTCTTGGATTAGCTTGGAGACCTGTCCAGGGTGCTCCATCTTCAGACAGTAACAGCTGAGTTAGACTCCGTTTGGAAAGTAAAGCTGCAGACAAACAATTAGAAAAGCAAAATGAAAACAAAGGAAACAGCTAGATTTTCTCCTGTGTGATGATCTGAGGTTTGGCCAATGTTTGATTTTCTTTTTTTTTTTTGCCTGTCCCATTTGGTTATTTAGCCATCAGAATTGTTGTCTGAAGACCAACAAGGATACCCAATGGATTTACTTTGCCAAATGGATCTTCGTGGCATTGCCGTATTGGTCCATTTGGTCGATCTTTGTTTTTATTATTTATTATATTTTATTTTCAGATGTTACAGATGGGACAGACATGAGTGAGGGCAATGTTTGATTTTCACATGTCAAACTGGGCTTCAGTCTAAAGTCTGGTAAGTTTGGCGACTTTAGAAGAACCAAAAGCACAATGAGGAGATCTTTGACTTTCAGTGGAGCAAATTTTCAATCAGTCTGTGAACAAAGAGAATAATTTCCTTCACAGCCTCATCAATTTTATGTTAACTGTTTAACTTTTGTCCCCTTTTCACTTGGATAGATCCCACTTTTTAGGTTTCTGCTGCAAAATTTCAAAATCATACATTTACTTACCTGGAAAGCATGAACATTTTCTTGGGGTGCAAAACTATAGAATTATTGAAAGATTTTATACATGATGTAGTTTCAGTGTTTGGAACAAAGATGGCGCCATTTCATTACTTTCCTCACGCATGACAAGGAGGAGCGGAGATCAATGACTAAAGTGCCAACCTTTATTGAACTGGTGCTATATGGAGCTCCAAAGTTAAGTAAAACCTGTTTTTAACCTTTTATTTTATCATATTTAGGATATATAAAATAGAATACATTTAAGAGTTCGTATTAATTAGAAATTATGATTCATGTGGTCATTAACTGTGAGGATAAAAAGGGAAAAGCAGATTGTGTCTGCTCTTCAGGTTGTTTTGCCTTGTGATAATCACCAGCTGAAAGGTCAAAGGTCACTGAGCCCAGCCTCTCTGCCTATCTCGCTAGTGCTGGCTGTAAAGGGGTGTGACGAGCTCATTTGGTTCTCAGTTTTACTAACAAATGTTGTTGTCCGGACTTCCTGCCGTGTCATTAGGACGAGCTGTTGCGGATCATGTTCCATTTGACTACAAAGAGCGAGGCTCTCCGATTATTTGAATGTTCTTTTAGGGCTTATCGAAATGAGCTTGGCTGAAAATGTAACGCTGTGGTTTGAGCTCCCATGGTGCTTCAGGGCGTTTACGTCAAAGTTTATCCACTTGCAATAACCCCAGGTGTTTATTTTAATACATGTGGCAACATTTGTTTGAATTTCCAAAAGTATGTGGTCACATCTTAGTTTGAAACAATAACACATGAAGAATAAAACCAGCCTTTTTCTATACAGCTGAGAGGAAATATCAGGGTAAGTCAACATTTTTCCATCTATGTTGTTTTTTGCCTGCTGGTCACTGACTCAACTTGAAAATCAACCGTTTTAAAGAAGCTAAAGGACACAAAACAACAAAGTGTCTACAAAATCACTTTTATGGACCATTAACGTTTAATAAGTTTCTACAGGACGAAGGCTGTAAAGAAAAGCTTTGATGCACATTAAAAGGTAATCCAGGCTTTATATTATAGCTACAACATATGGTACAACTGAAATGGTGGTATTTCCATACTTTGGGTCACATTTTTCTATCCAGTTGTAAGGTAATGTTATATAAACTGATTACCATATACATATCTGTGTTATGTTGTCTTTCTGAAGGCTGAGCATTGATTCAAGTTCAGCTTATAACAAACGTCCTTTGGAAAAAGCCAGATTTAAGGATCTTAAAGGATATAAAACAAAAGCAAAGACTATAAATTTCCTTTTATGCACCAGAAAAACTTTAAAAGTTAGTATGAGAGTATTAAACACAGGCTTCTGCCACTCTTATTAAGATTACAGTTTAATCCAGACTTTATGTTTTGCTGGGTCTTGATGTTTTATGTGATTTTTCCTTGTTTTTCCTCTTCCTTGTACTCATCAGACTGCAAACACCCTCCCCAAAGTTAAAGTGTTTTCCCTGTTTTATTTATTTTAAAGTGTGCTCCTGGATGATTAAACCAAACTGTAGTCGTGTTTTAGCGGAATCTTCTGTGATGTGACGTCTTAAAAGTCCACGTGAGCTGAAGCACTGCAGGATACAGGATACATAGACAAATAAACAAAAGCGTTACAAGTGGTATTAGAAGAGAGAAAAGGGTAACACCGAAGTCCACTGAATGTTCTTACTGTCCACACAACAAGTATTTTACATGTAAACACTTTCATTTTGAGTATTTCCTTTTTTTTTACATTACAGAATAAATATTGCAGCTTTTACTCAATTAGTCGTACTGTACATCGAAACTCTACATGAGCATGAAAAAAAAGTTGTGTTTTATCTCTAAATTTAGCAGTGGAATGTTTTCAGAACTGAAATAATATGACTACATGCAATAAATAACATTTGATTACAATGGCGATCGTGGCTCAAGAGTTGGGAGTTCGCCTTGTAACTGGCTTGGACAGTCTCAGTCGTTGTGTCCTTGGGCAACACACTTCACCTGTTGCCTACTGGTGGTGGTCAGAGGGCCCGGTGGCACCAGCGTCTGGCAGCCTCGCCTCTGTCAGTGCGCCCCAGGGTTGCTGTGGCTAAAACGTAGCTTGCCATCACCATGTGTGTGTGAATGGGTGGATGACTGAATGTGTAAAGCGCTTTGGGGTCCATAGGGAAAGTGCTATACAAATACAGGCCATTTACCATTTAAAGTACTCAAGAGGTGGTAATCAATAACGAGAAAATTCTCCAAGTAAATAGATAATTTTTAAGAAATCCAGCTAAATAATCAACTTGAACATTTATGTTTAAAGTAGTAAATAAATTAGATGAACTCAAGCAGATCAAATACAATTTGTGATGATCATTGAAAATAAATCACTCAAAAAGAGAGAAAGTGACACATGGCGACTGAAACGAAGTACAAAGAAAATAAAAGTTTTGACTATTTAATCCAAATAACTACTTATTTACTAACATGGTCCCTTCTTTAATTAAATTAGGGCATTTAACTTAATTCATTTTGATCTCCAGTTCCTGAAGTTCACTTTCTTATTAATTTATATGTACTTTTTATCTGCATACACAGTTTTAAATACTTGAGAAATGGCAAAGACCACCAATGTACAACATTATAACCTTAATTTATTTCAGGTATATTGTGTTTGGACTTTTAGAAGTGTGGCTGTGTAAAGATTTAGATATAATAAGGACACCAATCCTCCTGCAGTCCCATTCAGTGTAATAAAAACATGTTCCTACAAATGTGCGGTGTATGGGTCACTGAAGCAGCCCTCACTGTGCTGTATGGGCCACGTGAAGGTGACAAAATACAGATTTTTTAAACACATAATGTAAATATTAAAAATGTTCTAAAATAGAATAGAAATAATCGATGTTTATAAACATAAAACTGAGTGTAGCTGAGATTTTTTTTGCTCTACTGTAACTTGATGTGATATCTCCTCATTAAGCAAATTTACTGTAACTCACCTTTTGTAAGGTGCAATAAGTTTATTATACATCATTTACATTTTTGTTACATTTACATCAAATAAAGTGAGCAGCATAAATTTCAGCTGCTTTTTTTTTTTAGTTTTTGGCATGTGTAGAGCACATTTCTTCAGAATTCTGCACAATTCAGCCCTTCCCACAGCTGTTTTGGGTAATCAGATTACTTTAGCAACAGAGGAGTCCTGTGGTTTTCTGTGGGCGGAGGAGGGCAGAGGGGTGGTGTAAACCTGTAAACAGCTCGGGTTTTTAGAGTCTGCCTCCCTTTAGGGCTAATTTCCCCACAGGGAGTTTTTCAGCAGTGAGCACCCCTGGCGCTTCTCTGACTCCTCGCTAGCCCCGCCCACACTATCCCCCATCCCAACCCCCTCTCCTGTATATAAGAAGTTTTGGGAGACTGCAAGCTCACACGGCAGAATGGAAACGCTGCTCGGTGCGCTCACAGGCACGCCTCCCTCTCATCTTCCTCCTCTTCCTTTTAATCTTCTTAATTGCGCGTCGGCACTCCGGCAGCAGCAGCACAGCGGGAGTCACGAGCAGGGCTGCTTGTAGACAGTGAGGATGATGATGATGGTGATGCTCACAGACTGAACTTTGAAGATGCTCGTGGAGGACTCTGCGCGTCTTCTCCGCTCTCTGTGGAATACGTGGAACCTCCTGCGGGGCCGATGCTGATTACCGTGATGCTTTTCGGGTGAAGCTCCAAAAAAACAAACAAACAAACAAACAAAAAAACTGCACCAAACAAACGGATTATCGAGAACTGAGCTCCGCACTGCTGACAGGCTGCTGGTAGCGATGTGATAGAAAGGTCTCCTGCGCACACACCTCCCAGTGATCAGAGCCGTGCGGGCTGCCGTTACGCGCGGAGGCTGCTCTGCGCTTAAGGAGCGCGTTTCAGTCTCCGTGTTTGAACTTTATGATCTGAACTGTGACAAAAAAAGAGGGAGAAAAGTTTTTTCTGCTCCTCCTCAGACAGAAAATGAGTAGCTGTCTTCTCAGACTGGCACTCCTCGTGGCTTGCGTCCTCTCCATCCGCTGCACCGCTGCGCCCGGTACCGAGGCGGAGGCGCGCACGGCGTCCCGGGACACCTGCGCGTCCTGCGGCGGCGGCGCTCTGCCGGAGGAGCCGGAGTCCGGGCGGCTCGACGGGGACTTCTTAGAGGCGGTGAAGAGGCACATCTTAAGCAGGCTGCAGATGCGGGAGAGGCCCAACATCACGCACCCGGTCCCCAAGGCGGCCATGGTGACAGCCCTGCGGAAGCTGCACGCCGGGAAGCTGCGAGAGGACGGGAGGGTGGAGATCCCCAACCTGGACGGGCATCCGATGAGCAACGAGGTGCTGGAGGAGAGTTCGGAGATCATCAGCTTCGCGGAGAAAGGTGAGGAGTCACTCACGCCTCACTGTTCTCATCATAAAGTCGTTTCTTTTTTAAATTTTATTGAAACTAATTAAAACCAATCAGATCACCTGTTTTATTTAGGTATGAAAAAAGAGAACACATTGATTTTTCTCTCCGAGGTGGATCTGTGCTTTTGTTTCTATGCAGAAAATAAGTTCAAGGTGAAAGTCTTTTTTTTTTTTTTTTAAAAGATAACCCTAAAACTAAAATATTTCCCTATAAAAACTAAGTCTTTATGGACTTTTTAAAAGTATGCAGGTGTGAAAACAGCAGAAATTTATCAACAAAAAGCACTAAGTTTTAAAAACCTTTAAAAAATAGATTTTGATAAATCTTTATGGCTGCAGGTTTGTATAAAGCAGGCAGGACACTTGTTCTCCTAAAATTCAGGATGTGAGCTGATATTTGATGTATGCAGAAAGGATCAGGAGACACACACACACACTGAACTTCCTCCAACTCTGCTGCTCTGTGTGTGTGTTTGAAGTGTGCGTGTGTCTTTATATACTGACTGAGTGAGAAACAACCCAGAGAACATGCTGATGTTGAACAGATGTTGGTGCTAGGACCTGAAAACCCCGCCAAAATAAAAGCAGAGGGGCCAGCTGTAGCTGTAGCTGCTACCTGAAGTTGTTCTGTGAATCGAGAAGCTTGATTTCTTTCTAGAATCAACCCCTGGGGATAGTTTGGGACTGTTTTTGACCCCAGTTAAGCTGTCATCACATGTTGGCTGTTTCCACTGTAGACAGTCTCAAAGTAAACCAAAAGAAATGCTGGTTTTGCCAGATCTAAAAACTCATTTCATGCATTTTCTGCACACTTTAAGTAAAGTTTTGTGATTCTTTGGGCAGATACATTACAAATCAGGCACATTTTGAATGGAGTTTGGTGGCTGTTGCATTCATGTGAGTGACAGAAAGTGGGGACAATCCAAAGTGAGTGCTGTGTTCACTTCCCTGTAAAAAATAAACCAGTGTAAACTCTGCTCGGTGTCGGCGGAGGTTTCACTCCCCGCTGAGAGGCTTTTATGCTCTCAGATGTTTCTCTCTGTGGCCGCTGTGTTGCAGACCTTCCACCTCGGCATCACCCACTTGCCAGTTGGCTGGCGTTGAGCGGCGCTGAGCGGCTGCCAGTGGGGACATGGCACGGCGTCAAGGCCCACAGGAACAGTTTTGCTTTATTTGAAAGGAGCAGGGCTGAAAATGATCAACGACACCACCTGCTTCGCCCACGTGTGTCTCTCAGCACGCTCGCCATCGCTTCTCCAAAACATCTGCTTTCTACATCAACAAATCACCACTCAGAGTGTCTCTGTGTTTGTGTGCATGTGTGTGCATGTGTGTGTATTGATTATATCATGTGTTTGAGTGTCATTTATCCCTGCCTGTTTTGGAGGATTTGAGCTTTTGTCCAGCTTTTCTGTGAGTGCCTGCATGCACATGTGTCTGCATCCAGGATACTGTGTGTTTATGTGTGTGTGTGTGTGACACAGCAGGCCTGTGTTGAATCAGTCTTCTCAGTATAAGGTCAGAGCTTTTGTGCTGGTTGTCGTGCAGCCTGAATGCAGATTGACGGGCTGAATCCTGCAGCCTGGCACCCCATTAAAACTCATTCCGTGTGTGTGTGTGTGTGATCTAACTGCAGCCTCTAAAAACACAGGGACCCGAGAGCATGGTGTTGGTTTGTTAGCTGCTGCGTCACAGTGACACACAGTTTGGGTTCTGACTTTCAGGCTAACTTTCTGTGAGTGTGAGCTCCATTAGTGGCGATGCCTTCACTTGCTGCTGTATTTATAAGCTCACTAGTGACATTTGGGTCACTCCCAGAAACAAAGGGTCCTGTAAAAATCAGTAGCTGCCCCTGTAGGTGCACCAATGTACCTCTTAAGCTTGACGGTTGGATCTCAGGGCAACTTTGTAGTACAGATTTGCACCTCTTTATATCCACCAGGTCACTGGGGTAAAGGTTAACATTCACCCAAATAAAAAAAGCTTTTAACAGAAAAACACCAAAAGACTTTGTTTGAAGTTCAACATCTTCTACTTTATGAATGTTTTAAAGTTTTTCTTCTGCATGTGTATAAAATAAAAAACAAACTCAGCCCCTACTCTTGCAACCTAGTCACTGCTAACCTCTTAACATCCAACTAGACGAGGGGTGGGTGACTCTAGAAGCTCATATTGACTTAGTAAAGCAAAAGACCAAACAGTTGTTCACTGCACAAGCAAATAATGCTAACAAAAACATTCTCCAAAATGCTGCATGAGCATTTAAATTATCTCACATATTGCCATTTGGATGAAATGCGTGACTGAACAGGTTAGTGATAAAACAGGCTGAACTGGAATCAAGTCCTTTTTTCCTCCCCTCACCTCCACCTGGTTGTGGCAGACGGCTGCCCCTCCCTGAGCCTGGAAACCCCGTAAAAGGGGAGTTTTCTTCTTCCCACTGTCACCAAGTGTTTCTTCTCTGTGGGTCGTCACATTGCTGGGGTTTCTCTACAATACTGTAGAGCCTTTACCTTACAATATAAAGTGCCTTAAAGGGACTGCTGCTGCGATTTGGTTTGAACTAAACTGAAGTAAATGGCAGTTTAGAGTATTTAGTATTTATTTATTTATTGTCATTGTCAAGAACAATGAAATTGCGTTTGGGGCTTCCATACAACCCAAAAAAAGGAAGAAAATAATAAATACCCCTTAAAACCCAAGTGTACATATTTAACCCAGTGTGACTCCAATGCAATAAGACAATCCTTAGCAATAATGTTCGTAGAAATTCAGACAAAGACCTGAGAAACATGACAAAATACAACAATGCAACCCATTCAATATTATTGTACTGTGAGATATGATATCAGATATGATAGTTATCTATTTAAGAAAGAGGAGGGGGGGGGGGGCAGGAGGGGGAAGAGAATAAAGATATGATGCACCAATGCAGACCAGTTCATTGCTATTAAGAAGTTGGATATGGTTATTGTCCGTGAGAGGGGGGCAGAGAGTTCAGGAGCCTCACAGCCTGTGGATACAGGCTGTTGGCCAGTCTGGATGTTCTGGCCTGTATAGACCTGTACCTTCTCCCTGAGGGCAGCAGATGGAAAAGGTGGCGCGCAGGGTGATGTTGGTCCCGCAGGATACTGTGCACCATCCTCAGACAGCGAGTGGGGAAGATATTACTGATCTCTGGCAGACTTGTTCCAATAATTCTGCCAGCTTCTTTCACCACCCGCTGGAGTGCTTGCTGATCGGCCTTGGTGCAGCTGGGGAACCACACTAGAAATCCATACGTCAGAACGCTGCTGATGGCACAGTTGTAGAAGTTCAACATCAGAGATCTGGGAATGTGTGCGCTCCGCAGTCTCCTCAGGTAGTAGAGGCGCTGTTGGGCCTTCCGTACAACTGAGGTCCCAACAGCGCCTCTGCGGTCATTTGCTTTAAGATTGTTTGGCACAATGCTGTCTGTGGTTGGTTTTTCATGGGTTGTTTTCAGGACATTGTTGGTAGATTTAGATGGTCTGTGGGCCGGTTCTAGTCCTCAGGCTGGTGGCAGACATAGAGTTGCATTTCTAACCACATGCTACAAAATACAAGATGTTACCTTCCCATCTACTCAATTCAATTCTGACACATTTAGCACCAAAAAGTCTTGCCTGATGGTCATTTCAGTACATTATGAGGACCTTTTGATCATATCAAATGATCTCCATAAAATAGCAATGTGTAAAATAGTGTTTATTTGACAGTTTTCCCCCTCAAACATGAATAAAATTGCTGTACTGGATGGTTCATTTTTGCCCATTTTTACATATTTAGAGTAAAACATTTTGTAATCAACGTTCAACATCTTATTTAGTGTAATTTGTTAAAGCACAGGATGCAAACTTCATGTTGCTGAAACACACGAGTTTCCAGAAAAAGCACAAGCTCAAAATTTCTACGTCAGGATCTGGATCTTTTAGTATTATTATATAATAAATCACAAAGGGTCATTCATTGTTTTAAAAAAAGGAGAAGTAACTGAGTTTTAACAGATCTCTGTTGTTTGACCACTTTGACGGCAAGAATAGGATTTGCTTATCTTCCTCTTTTCATTTTGGCGCCACTGATCTCATAACCACAAGCGGGTCAGCATTTCTTGTAGCCACAGATTTCAAATGAAAGACCATTCAGAAAATGTCCAGTGTCAGCAAATGTTTGACAGGAAAACAGCAGATAAGTGAATTCAAATGAAAGTGGTTACATGCCGTCACGTCGGCTTATTTTAGCTTGAAGTTTTAGTTACTGCATTAGAAATTCTTTTTGCAAATTTGCACAGTTGGGCCACTGCCACATCACAGCATGCTTTATTCATCTGTCTCTTAATCCTGACTAAACATTTGTGGCTCTGACCACGGAGAAAGTAAGATAAATAAATGATAAATATGTGCCAGATGTAACACCGAGCCAGTTGCTGTCTTTCTTTTCCAGCGCATGATGAGCAGTTTATTAAAATAAGCCTGTTTGGACACTTTCAAAGCATTTACCATCAAGCCGAGCTTGGTATTGATACCAGAGTCCTTTAATCTCTGGGTTTATCTTGTCCAGAAGAATCCACGACTTCCTTGGTCCCATCAAAGACAACGCAGCTGGCTCATCTAACAATGCTTGTAGATCTCATCCCCAAACCAACGCCAGCCCGTTCAGACCCCTCCTGCCACTGAGTGCTTGTTTATATCTGCATCACAGGCATTTTAGCTGTCGCTTTGATCTCTACAGTTTAGAATAAGTGAACAAGCCGAGGGTTTTAGCATCTTGATAGAATATGTGGTGACAGACGAACATAAACCACCTGTGAAATCTGCGCCTGGAGCTCAACTTAACCTTTGTTATCCTTTTGTAGAAACTTTACTTTATCATCCTTGATTTTTATGGTGACAGCAGCGGTCTAATCTGCGGGCAGTGTTTGATGTAACAGCCAAGTTGCTGACTCAGAGATGTCCTTGTCTCAAGATGGATGAGGCGAAGCTTGTAGAGTTAGAATGTCTTTCACACTGTTTCAGATTTATGTTTTGTGTACTCACAAGCCTTGTATCCAGTTCAGGGAAGCTTTCATGGTATTTGGTTGGTCTTCTCCTTTTTTTTTTATGGTTAAAGCTCTCGAGGTTCATTCACTGAAGTCTGTGGCCTCCTAAATGCTGTCAGTCTCAATTCATCCTGGTCAGCTGCACTCAGTTCAGTTCAGGAGGTTCAGACCTGATTAATGGCACTAAGCGTCTTCATCTGACATCCGTCAATCAGCTTCTCATTGGGGCATTTAAAATAAAAGCAAAGTTGCAAGTTCTAGGTTTGAAACAGCCACTGAAAGCTCCAGAAGCATCTCAAGATAAATGACCCCAAAATGTAAAACACAGTAGATTGATTAGACCGTTTCTTCTAGTCATGAGAGTGTGGAGTACTGTTTCACTCCACCATCAATTACTCAAGAGTACTTAAAGGATATTTACATGTCTCTGCTCCAGATCAAAACTTTATCCTTCGTTAATGGGCAAACTTGCTTGCAGAATAAATCCCACAAGAGAAATAAATGAGATGGATTGCAATCCATACAAAGCAGCCCAGACCAAACAATCCTGGCATTTTGTTGTAGTTTAAGTACTTGGAATACTTCTAAGACCAACATGGTGGTATTAATCTGTCTAGAGGTATCATTGGGTTTGAGGGGATTTGAGGATTTGTATTTTTCAGTCACAGTTCTTCAAAAGAGCTAATAGTCCTTAAACCTGTGTCCATGTGCAGTGTCTGCACAGTCTCTGAGAAAAAGCTAACGCCATGGAGATAGTCTTTCTTGTGTCTCCTGAGGCTTCATAGACCTGTATTGCTCTGTCAGGCCTCATTGTAAGGACAGTCAGGCTTTGTATGATTTTATTTTCTAAATTAGTAACATATGATTTTATTTTCAGCCTTTGCTTTTGTGAGGTGCGTTTTTAGGTGCCAAACTAACTTATCCCTCTCCTTTCTATATCTAGATCTTTCCAGTCACTTGTTTCTCTTTTCTGAAATGAGCAGCTTCTGTCATCTTCAGGACTGCTTCAGAAGTTTATCAGAAGTTATCTGCCTATACAGCTTACTAGGGCTAATCTTGGAAAAACCCAGAACCTGTTCTCGTGCTTCTTTATTGATATATACTGAAGTGTCAAAACTGATCATTAAGGGTACAAGGGAGGTCATCAGATGTTGCCTTTATGGGGAGAAAGAGTTATATCTTAATATAAACATTTACCCATGAGCTGGTTGTCACTGCCCTTTACTTTCAATCGTCAGTGGTCTTTCCAGATGGCGTATTCTGAACAGTTACTTGACATCATTGTTAATACCTCTGATGTGTTTTTGCTCCTTAGATGATACGGTGACATCCCAGTCCAGCCTGTTTTTCCTGATCTCCAGCGAGGGGAACCAGAACCTGTATGTGACGCAAGCCACCCTATGGCTCTACTTTAAGGTGCTGCCGGCACCTTTGGAGGTGCGTGCCAGGCGTAAGGTTACGGTGAAGGTGTACTACCAGGAGCCCGGCCTTGGCAGCAAATGGAACCTGGTGGAAAAACGAGTGGAGCTAAAACGCAGTGGCTGGCACACCTTTATGCTGACTGATGCTGTCCGGTTGGTGTTCGAGAAAGGTGACAGGCGACAGAACCTGGATATCCGCTGTGAGGGCTGCGAGGCAGAGGGTGTCTTGCCCATTTTGCTCAATGTCCATGATGAGTCCCACCGGCCTTTCCTGGTGGTACAGGCGAGGCAGGCTGACAGCAAACACCGGATCCGGAAGCGAGGACTGGAGTGTGATGGCAGCAGCAACCTGTGCTGCCGGCAGCAGTTCTACATAGACTTCCGACTCATCGGTTGGAGCGACTGGATCATTGCACCGTCAGGCTACTACGGGAACTACTGTGAGGGGAATTGTCCGGCTTACATGGCCGGTGTCCCCGGTTCAGCTTCATCCTTTCACACAGCAGTGGTGAACCAGTACCGCTTGCGGGGGATGAGTCCGGGCTCCATGAATTCCTGCTGCATCCCCACAAAGCTCAGTACCATGTCCATGCTCTACTTTGACGACGAATACAACATCGTCAAGCGTGACGTTCCAAACATGATCGTGGACGAGTGTGGCTGTGCTTGAGTATGTTTTTCCTGTTTACTTAAAGTGGAACTGAAGAACTAAACAGATTCACAATATTACAAAAAAATTAAATATTAAAATATTTATGGACGACGGAGAAAACATGTGCACGCACAACCTCATCCACACATATCTACACACCCTCATATATGCCTGCACAAAAACTTGTATATATATTTATGTTTGTTGATATATTCATAATATGAGTTTGAAGACTTAGTCTCCTGCAGACAGAAATGAAGAGTTCTCTTCCAAATCTTTAAAAATCCACTTGGAAAACAATCAATATCTGAAGTTCTTCATTAATTATCTCTAAGATAATGAGGATCTGGTTTGTTAAATTGTGTAAGACTTACTTAACCTACTAGCCTTTACAAAGCAGCATCATCTGATGTAATTTTCTGCTATCACTCAAGTTGTTAGTATAGGCGCCACTTGAAACTCTTCATGAGTAGAACATAAACCCAACCTTGAATGTTAAAATGCTGTCTCCAGAGGAGGTAAAAGGAGCTTTACATGAGTAACAATGAAGGTTGGGGGGTGATTCTGCTATGCCTCTTTCAAGAGTACTTTGGACAAACACTGAAAATGTCTTCACACCACTCAAGCTACACCAACATACAGCACTTCTGGCTTGGATCGTACAGCACTTCTGGCCTTAACAAAGTTTGTTCCATAATAAGACCTGCAAATTCCAGAAACAGATTTTTGAAATGAATGGAAACATATTCTATATTCCAGCAAACCCCAGTAAACAAGGTTTTTATTACTCCAAAACCATTCAATAATTATCCAAAATACAGGTAGAACTTTGTGAGATGTCACAACTGAAATTCAATGGAATATCTGCTTAGAGGCCATGTTTCTGATATGCATTTCTTCACAGTTTTCCATTAACTTTAGTGCTGATCAAACATTTTGATTTGAAAATTGTTTTACCCAGTAGAATCTGTAGATAAAAAAGAAATGGGTTAGTAGCTTGTCCAATTAATGTTTATACTTAATTAGCACTTAAGTAACACTCAAAGTGTCATAAGTTTATGCAAACTTAATTTTTGACCTCTTCTAAAGACTTTGGATGAGTCAATCAAACGCCTTCCCTTTCTTTTTGGGTTTTGTACCTCTGAACTTAAAAAATACATCCTGTAGTTGAAATCTTCATCACCAGTAGAATCTGTACATCATAAACTAGCAGCTCAACCAAATTCTACCCTTCTTTTGGGGAATATGTACCGTTAAAAGTAATAAACCCCATCTTTCAGGAATCCACCTTAATTTCTCATCAAAGTATGTGTCACATTTTGCTCCAATAAAAATATTTGTATCTGAGAGTAGGGCAATAGCTCATCCAGTCAATATATAATGAGCACCCATTTACCAACTAAAGTTCCACAAATTCTATGATATAATATTTGGTTTTCCCAGAGGTTTTGGCTCAGTCAACCAAGCTTCTATGCTCCCTTCTTAAAATCTGTACTACTGAAAGTAATAAACCCATCTTTAAGGAGACTATCTTACTTTTGCACTCAGGAATGTTCCCTCAAACTATTGCCCCCAGAGAAATCTGTAGATCAGAACGTCAGTAACTATGAGCTTTGATTTACCATCCGAAGTTTCAGAAATTCCACGTTAGTTTGTTTTGAGACCTATTCAAGATATTCCTGTTAGGGTGAAAACTTCGACCCTTTCTTCTTGGTCTTTGTATCACTGAAGTAAAAGAAAATCCTTTTAGTTGACGAACCAACCTGCTCATTAAGGTGCCAGTCAAACAAATATTCCTTTTCAGCATATCAGGAATGACCTCACAAGCAAGATATTTCCTTCACTTTCCTGCAGCTTCTCCTTGAAATGGAAGGTTTGACCCCTTCCTTATCAAAATACATTTAATGTAACTCTTATTTCCGTCAGTGAAAGTGAAAAGTTGCCATATTGCTCAGTTAAGAGAAGGTGCAACTTTGCACTTCCTGACGCACACTTTGATAGCACTTGCAGATTGAAATGCCTTTAATGAGCCCTACGTGGCACATCTACGCCCACAGTCCTTCTAAAATAAATAAGTGCCGCATGAGCTATGCAATGTATAGTATTTACCCATATATCAGACAAGATGAACTTAAGCTCTAGTGACAAACTATCACCAATACTTGAAGTAAGTGTGGCAGGCAGTGGTGTGTTGGGCTTCAGGTGGGAGGCTCTGATGAAAAAACATTCCTTCTCTTTTAAGAAGGAAACACTATTTATTTTTCTTTGATTTATGGTTAAAGAAGCAACAACAACAACAACAAAAGCAGGGCAACAGTTTGACTTATTCAGTATCCTCAAACCTAAAAATGCACACACCAAATCTCTGTGTATTTGTTTGTTTGGAAACTCCTTCAACATGACCGGGAGTTGAGCAACCAAACTTTGTACACTGATATAGCTTAGATGCCTGAAGGCCCATATATGTATATATATTATGTTGCCTAGCAACTACCTATCAACATGTGAAAATGCCCAATTTTTAGAATATATGCACAAATAAATGCTTTTAAAAGCATTGCATATTTTTATTTCTCAACATTAACATAATTTGTAGCCACAAAACTTCAACATTTTAATGACTCTATCACGCTGCCTGGCAACCACCTACCTAAAATGACATTTACATAGCAGCGAAGGACCTGAGTGTTACAGAGTACCCACAAAAATAGGCTAATTACTGTACGTTAATACATTTTCTCAGAGTGATGAAGTGTATCACTTTGCCAACAGCAAGAACAGACCAAACAATAGCATGGGCACTAGTCAGCTGTTGCTGACTGCTTTGTGGTGTGTGTATCTAGTAAAAACCAATGTTTGGAATTTTATTTAAATAAATGTATTTACTCTTGCAATTTTTTGAGATTTGGTTGGCTAAATATTGAATATGTTGCACAGTAAAATTGAACCAACACAGCAGCTTAAGCTAATATATCTTCAAGTCCAAAGGTTCTTACGATGGAGAAAACTGTCCAAGGACCCCCTGGTACTCCTTCCACCAATATAACTTTTTAGAGTTTGGTGTCAATTGATGTATTGGTGTTGGTTCAAAAATAATATTGGAAGGGAGTAATCTTGCTGTATTGACATAAAAGGTCCACTTCTGCATATATGCACGTTTTACTGATACAGCACACTGTTTACTTTGCATGTAAAATATGAATCAGTGGTTCCAAACAGCACCAACATTCGTTCTACAACTGCACATATAATGTACAAGTTTGTTTCAATGTCATCCGTACATTGCTATACCAGCTCAATCCAATAATCTATTGGAGTTTTTTCTTCTCTTTCATCTAAAAAGGTTTTACTGCCATTAGAAAAATAATCATCTGAAATGTAAAAAGAGGCTAACTGGGGCTAACTTTGACCCAAATGCGATGCACGAATAGTGATTTTTAAATAAATGCATCCCAGCGGAATTCCCATCGCGGCCTGTTTGGCACCATAACACACTTTGAGACACACTTTCAGGCCTCAGTCACTTTGATATTTTCAGGTTAAACGCTTCAGCGACCTGTTATTTCACAACCTCGTTACACATTTTTCTCTTATTCGCTGGGTAAAGAGAAATACCTGAGACTTGATACTGCTCATTATCTCGTGTTTTCTCCAGCCTCCTGCCCGATGCCCAACCCTAGGCTCACCTGCCACTGTAATCTTTTGCTTATTCTTCAAAGCGAATGGTTCTTAGAGTATTTGCACTGAGGAGTTGCGTGACTAGTCATAAAAAAATGAATAGAAACTGCCATTGAAAAAATAAAAGTTATTTTTATAGAAGCAAAATTGAATTCTGTTCAAATGTATTATACCTAATCATGGAACCAAAGAGGCCAAGAGGTTTAGCTATTGAAAGATGGCAATGTTGTCATGTTTTGTTTGTAAATGATGTTGTGACAGTTAAGAGGCCTAAACACTGTATCAGGGTATAGTATCAGTCCATAATCTGCTTAATCCTTTTTCTATTTTGTACCTAGACATGGAATATTTCATATTTTTTCATGAGATGACTTAAATATTCCTAGTTTCCTCGTTTTGTTAGCATCCTTCCATTTAGAGTAAAGCCCACACCATCCAGTCTCTGTACAGTCGATGTAACATATGAATATGCTTTTGAAATATTTTGTTCTTTGTTATTGTTGAAAAATAAAGTTCTTATTACAGATTGTTTGGGTTTGTTGTTGTGAGCACTTCCAGGTATTTAACATTGACGGCTGACGTGACATCTTCTTCTGAAAAACCTCAAGGTGCGGTTAATTTGGATGGTTGCCATGTTTGCCCCTATGGAATGACACGTCTGCCTTCCATGATGTGGGTGGTGCCCCTAAATATCTCACAAAAATTCCCATACTTGTTATTATAAGGAGAGATGATGATGCCTGAGGGTTTTTCCCAGCTGACTGCCAATCATCTCATGTAATACTTGATAAATATTAAACCGTTGTTGGGCACAAGGTGAAACTGTTCTTATCGAAATATTTAGCCATTGCATTACCCAGACCTGTATGAGAGAGTTTCAGCTATTTGTTGGAGTAATGTGCCAAACTTCCTTATATAATGATCTATAATGGATAGATGTAATTAAATTAATTTAAAAAATAGGAAAAAACTGGGCTATGATTTAGAGTAAGTTTCCTCTTAGTATTTTATATTGAGTTACACTTACATTTTTTATTTAAAAAACACATAGTAATTTTTATAAAATGTAGTAGGATATTAAGATTATTCAATTTAAAGCTACAAATTATTAATCCCCACCTACTTTAACACAGTTATGGATTCTAACATTGAGTCAGCATCATGTTTTCTTGGTCACCAGTTTTGATATTTTACATGCTGCTAGCAGTATGTTTTGACATGAAACTTTTGACTAAAATGAGAACAAAAACATCCAATATCCAGACATGCAATAGTGTATTAATATTTATAAGTATATAAGGCTCAAAAACAAATACATTATTACGCTTAATTAAAAAAACAACAAAGAAATACAAACTTCCTAAATTGATTTTAACACTTCCTAAAGCTAGAAAGCCTCAGTCACACAGCCCTAAAGACGTGGTAAAGTCTAAATGTGTATGAGTGGTTGCTGAAATCAGTTACAAAGAGGTACACAGTGCTGAATCAAAAATCTACTTGTGATTCTTTTAGTTTAGTTTATTGTGGCCTACTCTGTTCGGTATGGAAGATGCTGACTTTTCAGCAATTAGTTGATATTTTAAAGTTATAAACAGTTTGCAAGTACTTAGACTTTGAAACGTGTTGTTGCAGTCTCTGTTTCTAGGTTGCAATGCATTTAATGTTTTAGTACCTCTCAGAGAGTTGATGAGTTACTGTAGAGTAGTTAGGGTCTCAACTGATAGTTACCATGAGATCACTGACTGGTCTCTGGGTCATGTGACTGAATGTTTTATGCACTTGGCTAAGTTATTTATTGCAAGTAAAACCCCCCCAAAACAAAACAGCCTCCAAAATCTTGCTGCAGATAATGGCATTGGCTTACCCCATGTTATAATTTTCTTTCCAAACAGGTAAACTTTGTTTTAAGGCATTTGTTAGCTAATCCTATCTGTTATATGTTAGCCAGAGATGGGCAGTAACGCGTTACTGTAATCTGATTACTTTTTCAAGTAACGAGTAAAGTAAGGGATTACTATTGCAAAATCGGTAATTAGATTACCGTTACTTTCCTGTAGGAATGCTGCGTTACTGCGTTACTAAAACCGTGATTTTTTTGCGAGAATGTCTTATGACAGTGACGTAAGCGAGTGCGCCGTTGGTGACAACAGCTGTGTGCAGATCAACAATGGATCACATATCGATTGTGGGAGAGAGTATGAGCGTGCAGCGTTTAAAGCGTGGAAGTACTGACCTTACTTTGAGTTTGATTCCATAAAAAGTGACAAAAACATTAGCGTCCATCGTGCGTGGGAAGAAAACTTTTTACAGCGAAAAAAACCCCTAAACTTCCAAGCAAGCACCGAGTGCGCAACGACGTAATGGGAAACTCACAGAGAAACTCGCGGATTCTTCAACTGACCGCGGCACACCTGCACCAGGGTAAACCTCCGCCAACCCTACTCCTGCTTTACAGGTGAAAATAGAGCAACAGGACCGCTGAGTCTTTGACTTTATTTATTTTCTGCTGTGTTTTACTTGCATCTATTTGAAAGAGTGAGTGTAAACACAAAAAATATTTTATTTTATGTGATGGAATGTGCAGAAAATAGTTTTAAATGTTAAACTAATTTATTCAAGTCAGAGAATGTTGCATATAATTAAATTTTTGCTTGATGCATAAAGTTTAAAGATTAAAACTGATAAAACAAGTTAAAAAAAGAGACTTTTCCATTTGATTACATTTTGTATGATGGATTATGCAGGAAAAAGTAGAATTGGGCTGAAAGATCTATCGGTTTATCACCTCTTCAGGTTGTAAATCGTGTTTTTAAAAAGTAACTAAGTAACTAAATAACTAAGTAATTAATTACTTTTGAAAATAAGTAATCAGTAAAGTAACGGGATTACTTTTTTGGGGAAGTAATCAGTAATTAGTTACTGATTACTTTTTTCAAGTAACTTGACCAACACTGATGTTAGCATCACTGACTTTGCTAGCTAAACTTATCAGTTAGCAACCCAGCGAGTAGTCCATTTAGGCTGAAACCAGCACAAACATCCATGTCAAAAGTAGGAAACTAACGTTTTCTTACCTGGAAATAATAAATGAAGGCACTTTAAAGTCTTTGTGCTCTTAATAGTTATTCTGCCTGTCGTTTTTTTCTTTTGTTCCATCTCTGCAATCTATTCTTGTGTGGACCCCTCTTTAGATACTGGTTTTAGTGAACTAGCTAACACTTGCACTGAGAGCCTAGCTAGCATTGTTCTTGGCACCTCTATAATTTATTGGAATGCAAAAAATAAGCTTAAGGCATAATTTATATACCTGATAAACTAAGACCTTACTTCTGAACAAGATGAAGTAGCATCCGCCTGGACCTCAAAGCCACCACACTGTCTCTAAATTGGATAGACTAGTTTTTGGAGCCAGCCTCAAGTGGATGCTCTTGGAACTGCAGCTTTTTAAACCTTTTGTGTGTGTGTGTGTGTGTGTGTGTGTGTGTGTGTGTGTGTGTATGTGTTTCACCACTAGGACCAACACAGTATATACAGTGCTGGTTGTCCTTGAAAATGCTCTCTAGCACTGGGAGTAAGAACAGACCAGAGCTCTCTGCACTCACCCAGGCGTACAATGGCTCCAAACAACCCTAACTATATCGAAGCAAATCTCAGCAGGACTTCAGGGGTTAAGTGTTTGACCTTTAGGGTCACATACTACATGACTGGGAGGAGGTACACAATCACCTACTGCTGGTGTTGGGTTGACGGTAAAAACATGATCTTATGCACTTTCTGTGCCTCCGAAGGCACTTGCATAAAGAAGAGGTAAACATCAGGAAGAATAAGAACCACATAGAGGTAAACAGTGTGACATGCAGGTATCAATCATGGTATAACTACCCCTAAAAATAATCTGCTAAGTGTCAGCTGAAGATGCTTAAATGAGAAATGTTTTTGTTAAGTGGTGTCAAATGATATGTTTCAGTGGGAACACAGTTGACTCTTGCTTTGACAGGTGATGAACTGACGAGTAGACTCTGATATTATCTACCACCGCTACAGCCATGAGAAAAGGGAGACAAGAACAAAAACGGAAAGGCATGAGGCAAAGAAAACCAGAAAGTCAGGGACATGCCTGTCAGAGGCTTCAAACTGAAACTCTGGGAAACAGAGTAATGAGTCAGATAATGTCGGATTGTCACTCACTGTCTCTCCTATTAATGATTATCTGCATTTCTCTGATGGATATCACCGTAAACTCAACATGTTTTGGCTCTACACTTAGGACGTAAAGAAAATGTGAACATTTAATCCAATGTAGAAGGTAATAAAGCCAAACATTGATCAATAATGACAATAACTGTTATGACAAACACTTCACTTACATCAGTATGAGCAGCTGTTTTTGTACCACGGATATTAAGGATTGTATGACCTGAAATTGCAAAGCATTTAATGACTAAAATATATCATGACAGTGCTAAAGTTTGCCTCGCTAGGCCTGAAAAGGATGTAAGTGGCCTCAATGACGAGATTTGTGTCCCAACAACAGCGACTCAGACCTTGTAGGGCTAACAGTTTGATTACCGAAGTTTAAATATTTTAACACTTTTATTCCCTACACATCACAAACTTAAACATTTTTTTATTTGGCGTTGTAAAAATAAAATGTGAATTAACTACCCAACAAGGTAATTTTTGGATGCATACTTCTGAGTATTCCTGGAGGCCCCATCTAGTGGTCCGTAGAGGAAATGCAGCTGGAAGCACCAAGCGGTTCAGTTGAGGTTGTAGTTTCATGAAAAACATTTAAAGCCTTCTTCATAATCAAAACAGCCACAAAGTCCAGAGATTCTTCAGACTAGGAGGGGATTACGAGGCATTTATGGGATGTTTTTAGCGCCACGGTAGCGGGCGTGTGGAGGAATTAAGCCGAGTCAATTATAGAGTAAAGTTTGTGGCCTAGTCAGGTGACACGCAAGAGCTGTTTTATCATGTTGCGCAGCATTAGCTGGTCTGCCACAAAACACAGGAATGTTAATGAACGGAGCCCCGGGGCACGCTGCACGGCGCACACTAACCTCAGGTAAATAAGTTGCCGTAACGTTTGGCAGGTCTGACAGGTGAGGAGCTTTGATACCCACAACCAGCGCTGAGTGTGTTTTTTTTCCTGCTGATTTATGATGAATGAGGTGCAGATGTAATTTGTTTTGGGAGAGGGAGAGGTCATGAATCATCAGTCATACATTTACAGTATGTGACATGTTGGTATTACCTGTTGCCTTGAGAAACGGCTATAAAAAGGGAGCTCACGTGTCTTCAAACTGTAACTCCAACATCTCAGATCAGGTCTTCATTGCATGCGTTTAGCAGAAATGGCTGAACATGAAAGAAATAAAAATGAAAAACATAAGAAAAACACATTCTGTGCCATGTGAACAGTCAAATGATCAAAGAGCTGGTAGAGTGGCATATAGACAGTATACCCAAATATTAAGTTATAATGCCATTTAATGGACCTCAGCCAACTCCCGTTACATAACCTGGCATAAAACAAACTTTTGCAAAGAAGAAATGAGCACCAAAGGCCTCAGTCACGCAGGAACCTCCTGGCAGCCTCCAGTTGGTAAGTACAAATGTGCATTTCTCAGCTGGTTGGTGTAAACTTGCTTTGATTGTTAGCAGATTTTCACAATCACCTGTAGTTTGCATGAAGTACACTAACTTGTCAACAAGTTAGTGTATTTTAGACAACCAGCTGCCGAGCAGTAGTGAAACTTTAAACTCAAGAATATTTATTTTCAAAATAAAATATAGTTTTTTTTAAATGACTTTTCACACAGTTTGACTACCACATGGTGAGAAATTGATGACTGTTTACAGACAATTCGGCATCTTCTGTGCAAACTACAGCTGACCGAAGAAACCTGCAGTTGAAACGACATTTTTTGTGTGACACCAAATATACCTTTGCGAACAATTTTACCTAGTGACTGCCAGCAAATTCCAGGAACCGGTCAAGAAACATATATTTTATCCTGGTGGCCGGGGGCTAGCTAACAGCTGTCTAGGCCATTGTCTTTGGGTTGGATAAAGCAGCAGAAAACTAAGGACTTAACTATCTGCTTGGCTTCTTTTTTCAGTAATGTGGACTTGGATGTATTTTTACTGGGCAGTTTAGTCTAAGGTGCTTTGTGAGGCAGTGGAAAAAAAATTTCAGTGACCTAAAACTGCTTAGAAAACCTTTGGCCGGGGCACAACAATGCTTTACTGTCAGCTGCATGCTGAATAGATGAGTCCTCTCGGTCCATTTTGGGTTGATGTTCCATCAGAATATTGATGGGGTTTTCCATCAGAAAGAAATTCTGGGGGAAGCTGATGCACTCTCACAGGAAACTGCGGTGTTTCAAGGCCATGCGCAGGTAGATGATATCAAAAAGTCATTTTCATGCATTGAGTAGATTTCAAGATGTGGAAAAAGCAGGGGTTTCAATTTATTTTCCAATAAGACTGCATGGGAAAGAAGCATTCCTAGAAGTTAATCTCTAAAAGACTTACCGTTAGTTTGTTCCTGTTTAGTAAATCACTTTGTTTCTTCCTCAGGTGTCAAAAACTTGCTGTGGTTTAAAGGATTTGAGCCCTGGTGTGCGGTGTTTCCTGAACAAAGTGTTTGTATTCACAGGCACTTGGTTGGTTAAAAGTGCCACAGGGTAATAACAGAGACAAACATCCCACGCTGAGCTCAGAACGGAGGCTTCATTAACATGGGTGTGGAGATCTTAGTACACCAATCTGTTATTACCTTTTCTTTGGAAGTGTTATTTATTAACATGACTCCAGACTATGTGGTGACAGACAGATTTTTATTGCATGCATAATGTTCTTCGTATTGGATATGTATGAATACCTGCATGGATACTAGTGGAGAGTATAAACGCTGATTATTATTTCATATTTCATGTAAAATTAAGGCTTTATGGCCTTTTGTATTTGGTCTTTACACCCCTTTGGGACACGGTCTGGGTATCCTTAGGGACACTATATACTACTTCACGTGTGGTACAATAGTTCAGGGTGCACTCTGCCATTTGCTCTATGACATATATATGCCCAAGCAGTTAAGATGTTTGTGCCATTTTTGTCTAAACTGAGCTGTTCTTACATTCTTTTTCTCTTATGACTAAACTACAAAATGTAAAAATGTTTTAAACTTTGGCCATTTTATTCAGAAAACAAACAAGTACCATTAGAAAAATCATGTTTGAACTCTGTATTAAAAAGTTTTGTCTGTGAGCCAATAAGTGCTTGAAATCAAACCTCAGAAGGTCAGGTGAGGGAGAAAAGCACCAGACAAAGGCAAAGCAAAAAACAACAAAAAAAAGCAGTGCAAAGAGAGAGGAATAGGAAACTGTTTAAGAGTTTGATTTGTTATGTGGTGGTATGCCAAAAATGTTTTATTAATTTACTCTATAGCTTAATTATTATTTTTTACATTAACGTGAGAACTGTTAAAACTTTGATGTTTTTATGCAACATGGTTGCGAAAGGCACCGGGTCTCACCAGCGCAGCCAAACGAAATAACAGAATAAAAGTTTTAGATCCATCAGAACCTGAAATAAAATATATCAGGAGGACGAAAAACTACTTCTACCAGTACAGCAAATATGACTATAACACAGTAATTCACAATTTGCTGTGAATCACTAACAAGTCAAGTCAAGTCATCTTTATTTATATAGCACATTTAAAAGACATCAAGTGTCGGCCAAAGTGCTGAACAGAGGGATAATATAATAAAAGAATTAAAATAGAAAGAAAACATTTTAAAAAGAATTGTAAGACATGTAAGAGTATATAGCATATAATGTACATGCAAATATGCACATACATCTATAAAACTGTACACATTCACACACAAGCACACATATGTGTGAAAATATGGAGCAGGCCGTGTTTCCAGCTTCCTAACTATAAATTTAAAATATTGTTGCATGTAAACTTTGTAAACAAAAAACAAAAAAAAAACTGAGAACAAAAAGCTGAGACTCATTCTCAAACATAAAAAGACACAGAGACGGGGACGACGAATCAGAACGTTTCATCTGCACTTCGTTCAGAAAAACAAAACAAAACAAAAAGTGTAGTTACTCACATCAGTATCATCTCAACATAGTAGGCTACAAAGTGTGAGCAGTTTTATCTGGACACATATGGAAGATAAAGCCAGACACTATACCCAAGAAGAACAAGAACAACTTGCATGCCGAAACCTTCTGTTTGGTCAGTGTCCGTATTTTCTCTATTGCATTTAGTCAATCTAGACCAGGGCTGCCCAATCCCAGTCCTCGAGAGCAACTATCCTGCAGCTTTTAGATGCATCCCTACTCCAACACAGCTGAATCAAATGGTTTGATTACCTCTTCAGCATGCCATCATGTTTGGCAAAGGCCTGATAACAAGCCATTCATTTGATTCAGGTGTGTGGGAACAAGGATGCATCTAAAAGCTGCAGGACGGTAGCTCTCGAGGACCGGGATTGGGCACCCCTGATCTAGACCCAAGAGGGCTGAGAAAATGCACTAAATCTGTGACATCTACATCCATCTCACCCAAATGGAGGGTAAGATGGATGTAGATGTGAAGGGTAGTTTCACTTTCACAACAAACTGTTTTTACACACACATTTCCATGTCATAGAATGCATTGCATTGAATTTAATTATACCTGTGGACACTGATACATCACTGTTTTCCTGGTTTAAAACTAATCACAGTTTAATTGTTTTTAATCCTTAAAGAATCTGTGGCTGTTTTCACATTTTTGCAGTTTGAACCTTACAATGTGTTACAGAGTTTTTTTTTAATACTTGTTCAACAAAAATTACAAATGCAATAGGATTTTGATATTATAGATGTTTTTATAGATGAACAGCAGATGCCTGCCCCTCCTGGAACCTGATTCTGCCAGAAGTTTCTTCTTGTTAAAAGGGAGTTTTTCCTTCCTAGTCTTGCCAAGTGGTTACTTGTAGGGGATCATCTGATTGTTAGGTTTTTTCTTTATTATTGTAGGGCAGGGGTCAGCAACCCTAGCCACGAAGGGTTAACTGATGGCACGGCCATAGCTGGACTGGCCATCGGGCATACCGGGCATTTGCTCGGTGGCCCGATGATTTTTTTTTTTGTAACGGTATAAACAATGAAAGGTGGTGTATTGGCCAGATGCTGGCCGGTGTGTAAAAATATCTCAATTGTTTGGTGGTGGCATCGCGGAGCTTCCACAGATTCAGTAAAATTAACAAGTGGTGGAGGCCAGCAGGTGGATGAAGGAGATCGGAGGCAGGACGAGGAGAGACCCGAGGCGGCCGCTGGTCTGAGTGTCAGGTGAACTGAACTTCAGGTAAGAAGTTATGACCTGCAGTCTATCTGGGTCAGATATAAACCAAGTTTAGGTGGAGTTTATTTTCGGTGTGCTGACTTTTTACAGTCAGTTACAACAACTCGTACTGCATGCTAGCTAGCATGACGGAGTTTCTATACAGCTGGGTGGGTGCTATGATATTACTGATGTTGAACTTTATTTAATTCATAAGGTTAGTTAGTAGAGTTGCCAACCGTCCCGTAAAAAGACGGAATCCTCCCGCATTCAGAGAATATTACGCGTTTCGTGTTGAGCTGAGAGGGGACGCAGTTTGTCCCGGACTTCAGCTAGAATGAAAAAAGACACAAAGCTGGAGTTATTCTTTGTCTTTGCTGCACAGCTGCCTCTTCTTCTCTCATTCTCCCCCTTCCCTCTCCTGTTGCTAATTTAATCATGAAACTGATCAATGATCAGCTGATCGTCTCTCTTGTTTGTTTATCGCTCACTTTGCGCCAGAAAGAGGAAACCGCCGGATGTCGCGCTAAACAACAGCAGCACGTTTAAGCTTGATCAGCTGTTGTTAGAATTTATTTAATATTAATTTCTAGTATCAGCTGATGTTTGCTGGAGCCACAGCTGTAAAGCTGCTGGTCATGATGTCAGTTTGGTTATTTGTTGAGAGGGAAACATGAAGATGAAATCAGGAGATGTCCTTACTGAATCATCAGAGCTGAACAGGTGATGGAGAAACAGGTTTACCTTTTAGGTGAAATGAATGAGTTGAAGGGAAGTTATAAACTGTTTCTGAGAGACAAATAACACCAGGATCCTTTTTCTACGTAGCTGACAGCTGGTAACTGTGCAGGGGCGGGTCTAGCAAAGTTTTGCCAGGGGGGCCAGGTAGGGCATTAACAGGGAAAAGGGGGCACAAAGAAATACTTTTCTTTGTTCTTCTCATTTAAAATGTCTGGCTGTTATTAAATAATTATCTGAAGCTTACAACCAAAGTTTTTATCTGATGTAAAATGTATAGAAATCATACATATACCAACAAGACTGTACATCACTGTCACAACAGCATTTGTTTTCATTCAAAGGCTTTATGGCTTTAATACCTGGTGGGCCGGTCTCTATAGTCACAATGCCCGGGCTGTTTTTTTGTCCCAGTCCAGCCCTGGGAACGACACGCAGTGAATTAATCTGAGAAGGTGCATTAAAAAATAAATGGCCGTGCCAGCGGTGCACATCGCAAATCAGCTCGCATAGACACATTAGTTGTGCTGCTTCTTAATGACTGTATCTTAGCTAACAACCCCAACTACCAGATTCAACTTGTAATTGGCTAAAAATAACTTAGCCTGCTGGTGAGAGGGACGTTGCTAGCTTTCCACATTCCGACACTTCAAAAGCTTCAGGAGCTTTCCGCTCAGCGCAGCATCAGCACCACGGAGATACACGGATGCATCCATAGACTCGAGACACAATGCATTTTTGGGACTTTCAGGTTTATGGACCAATGTTTTATTTTCTGATCAAACCAGAAAGCTTTAATGAGCAGGTGGATTTTTGTCTCGCATTAACTGGCTGAGTTAATGCCAGTTAATGCAACATCGAAGCAGCTGGAATCCACAGCTGTGCGTGTTTATGGAGCTGCATTTTCACCAGCTGGACATCACTACCTGACAAATTTAACTGTCTTCAGAACATTGCAGAGGCCTTATTGACAGTATTTGGCTCTACATATCTGTGTGAGCAGATTTTCTCTCACATGAGTGTCCTCAGGTAGCCATCTGAATGCTGGACACTCGGAGACCTGAGTCTCTGAGTGGGAGACCAGAGATCATATTAACATGTGTGTCTCTGTATTAACAAACATGCCATATTGGATTAGTTTAGTTTTCTTATCATTCTTGTGAGGAGACCATAAATAGCATTTGTATTTTCTGTTGTACAGTTCATTTGCTGTTATGGATAAAAAGTGTCTTTTTTTGTTTCAAAATAGCTGATAACTATTCGCTGATAGCTGCCAACATCTGCCAACATCTGCAAACAAATATAAATCTATAAAGTGGTTCTATATATTGTGTAACTGTTAATATAGAGCATTATTAAATTTATTGCTAATGCAATCATATGGCACACTGACCTCTGAGGAAATTTTAAATGGCACTCGCCTTCAGAAAGGTTGCCTACCCCTGCTGTAGGGTGCCTTACTGTCACCTTACTATATAAAGTTGGGTCAGTGATTGGTTGTTTTGTTGGGTGGCTCAATCTTTGAATTAACAGTTGGGTGATTTGATAGCTGGTTGGTTGCTGGCGGTCCAACTGATTGGTCCATACCAAAACAGTTTGGCATCTGCTGGTTAGTTAGATAAACTCGTGAAGACTTTAAAGACACTCAGAGGATGATGCACTCTTAAAATAAGCTCACCATCTAATTGCAGGACTTTACCTTGTAAATTAGTATTTTTCCATTGCAGTGTTGCTAAATTTAGACCAAATATTTGGGTTGTTTTTCCACTGCTGGTTTGTTGTAATGTGGGTGAAAAACAGCTCGCTGAGCCACTAAACAGAAACACAAACACATTAAAGTGCCTCTCAACATTTCAGACAAGCGGAAACTTTCTCCATCGAGGCCCTTTATGGTGACCTTCAGTGAGTGGGAGGGAGAAATGATAAGACAGCAGGTCTGAATGAGACGCTGTGATAGAGAGAGCTGCAGGGGAAGAGAAGATGAGGGTCTCACTGTGAAGGGCGTCGCTGCTGCTCGCTCTCAGGAGTTTATGGTGGAGAATGACTGGAATGTTCCACTGCACTTATCAAAAATATGCACCATACATCTTCAGGTTTTCTTTCACCCGGGGCTTCAGCAGCTTCTTCCTCAGCTTATCAGCTGTCTGTGGTTTCTTTAACACGCTGTAAAATTAAAGTGGAGGTTGGAGCCAACAACTCACCGCTGATATAAGCAGTCCTCGAGGGGATGGTACAATGATTGATGGAGCTAAGACTCATCAGAAATGAGGGGCAGTAACACTTTCACATGCTGATACCTCTACAGGTGAAATAGCTTTTTGAGTGCTTTTAAACCGAGTGATCGTTTTATGACATGGAGCTCCAGGTGAAATGAGAACTCATGATGGCAACCACCGAAATAAACAAAGTGAGACTCTCACTGCAAGGAAGGATATATCTGCTAGAAACATGCAAATAAGGGCCTCTACCAGCCATATCTTTGGGATTGATAAAAGCTGACGAAAAACATTTAAATTGCAAACGACATTCAAAACAGTTTAGCTTATATCTTAATTTAATTTTCAATACAACTATTGTGATTTTTACTCAATTTCCTATACCTTTTACAGCATTTATCTGTGACTTGTGGCATAATTGGCTTTCCATAAACTGCACTGAGTGAAAAATGACAGCACATTTAATAAAATGATGCCTCAGACAAAACACAGGACCCCCTAATGCCCTAACAAACGAGCAAAACACGATGGAAAAACACAACAGAAAGAAACTTAATCAAATTTGGAGAAAAGGAATGTTTTCAGGGTTTAATTTAGATGTAGCGAGGACTATGAAGCCCACAAATAACAACTGAATTTAAGAAAGGAAATGAAAACATAAAACAAGAAGTATAAATCAACATGAAAAGAAACCAAATTAAAAGCACAACTGGCTTTTGTTTGGCCTAAAATCCTCAGCCGGCATGCTAATCGGGTCATTTAAAGGTTCACCCGAGTGTTGCATCCTCTTTGGGAAGGATTCAGGTGCGACTTCACACGTCTGAGTGTGCTCTGTGGACTGTGACTCGTGGCCGGTGGCTGGTTTCTGACTCACGCCTCAGGCATTCCACTTCAGCCACAGCGTCTCAGGTCTCTGAGACCCTGAACACTCATGGATGCTTTCGTGACTCATAGGCTGCATGTGGTAAAAGAAACCACAATCACAACAACCACAGCAGCTCCTCCCTGATTAGTCAAGAGGGCACACAGGACTCCTGCTGACCCCTAACAAGGTGTAACGGCAATTATCACAAACAGATGGGTAAACAAAGTCGTTTTAAACCTAAACTGGCACCAAAGCCACAAAGTCTTAAACATATTCAGTTTTATCATTCCTGCTGTGGGCATGTGTTATTTACCTTCTCCACATAAGACTGAAAATATATAAATTCAAATGATTGATTTCAAACAAAGGATTATAAAAAATTTAAATACTTATGGTGTTTTTTTTCTGAACATTTTCGGCTTTGTAGGTCTACCCTGTCCACAAATTTTGACCTACATGTAACATATGGGAAAGAGCAATTTTTTTCAGTTTTAAAAATATATTTAGTTCCATCTAGCCAACCACTTTCAGATCATCCTCAAACACTTCCAGGCATTCCCAAGCTGAGTGACATGATCTCTTCAGTGTGTCCTGGGGTCTGCTCACAAAACACCACCTATCACAGAAGCGGCTCATCCCCTGGGCTTGTCCTCCTGTGAAGGACAATCGATAATTTGGGTAATTTTAGGTCTTATATATGCATCAGAAAGGTTATATATATATATATATATATATATATATATATATATATATATATATATATATATATATATACGTGTGTGTGTGTATAACTATGCAGCTAAGTGCAAAACAATATCAGCTCCTCTAAGTCAGACACCTTGGATTTTAGATGGAAAATTGTGGAGTTGCTGCCCTACGTTGAGGAGTTCAGGAATCAAGGAGTTTTGTTTATGAACGAGATGAGAGTGGAGCTGGAGGTTGACAGATGGACTGGTGCAGTGTTTTCCAACATGTGGACGCTGAACTGGTCCAGGTTGGGATGAAGACAGAGCTGAATGCGAAAAGTAAATCTTTTGATTTACTGGTCCCACCCTCACGAATACCTGATGAGCTATGCCACCATGAGCTGTGGTCATCATAACTGCAGGACAACCAAAGTCAGTGAGAACAATGCAATGGTTGCTAACATGAATCATCCAATATGAACTCAGACGTCGTCAGTCGCGTTCCAGTTGGTCAAAGAGAGATAAACACGGTAAATAATGAAGGCTTCAGGAAAATGGTTGACTTACTGGACAAAAGATGTTATCACCTTGTGCAGTTATTTTTTTCAAGTCAGCAAAACTCACAAAGACTAATAAAATAGTATTTTTGTACCAACAAGATGATTCTCAATGAGCTATTAGCTGAAAACTTGGCATATCTCAGCATGGTGTGCAGTGTGTAGTTAAAAAATTTGAGGAAGGTGGACTAGTCAAGGACAAAGAAGTTTCATCCCTAAAAAACTACCTACAGCATAAGAGCAGTATCTGTCCTTAAGATATACACAGGTTCTGCTTTCTTAGTGTTTTTTATTTTTGTGTCTCAGAAGAAGATTTGGTTTGAGGAGCAAACAGGCGATCTTTGACATGTTTCTTTTCCACCTGATTTGTTTTCCCAGGACTCCTTCCATTTCCATCACTGACACTCTTTCCAAGCTGGACTATAAGCTTAGCACATACAGTCCTTGACAGAAAAGGTTATGTGACCGCGATAATGACATTTCAAGGTTTATTTTGCTCTGACAGCTGCATTGAAATGTTAATGAGGCGTGAAGAAAGTGTCTTTACTTCCTGAAGGCATTTTTCCAGTGAAGCAGTTGAGATTTTAGCGGGAACTCATGGTTAATCAATTAAACCCCCATTTACAGTACAGCTTACCCCCCCCCCCCCCCCCCCCCCCCCTCGGCACAAACATATCCTCCAACCACACACACCCATATTTTGTTTTCAAGTTCCTTTGCAGTTTATTCCACACCTCAAACCTTTTGTAGACAATTAAACAAATAAAAGTTAACTGCAATAAATTAAAGGTTGCAATTAAATAAACCTCTTTTAAATAACAGAAAAACAAACCATCTTTATGGTGTAATTGTTAAACCTTATTAACCTGTTCATTATGCTAGCAGTGTCCAAGCGTTCTTTTTAAATTTTTTTTAATTCATACCGCGCCCCCCCCTGCAGTGGCACTGCACTGGCACTCTACTGATCAACTCCTGATGAGTTTATGGTCTCAGTCAGTAGTTTCTTTGTAGGAGAATAAAGCAGATAAACGACTTATTGCAGGACATGAACCAATGAAAGTGCAGTAAATGCAAAGGCTGAGCACAGACACCCTTCAGAGGAAACAATCAGTGAAAATGTGTTTCCTAATAAAGGTGACTGGGATCATTCTCAAAGGATGAAGAGGTTGGTCATTTAAGAGGAATTCAGAGTAGAGTGATCACATTGCAAACAGCCAGTTGAATATTAAATGAAATTGAAATTTTTAAATCAGTATGGCTCAGAATATGACCAGGATGCCTCCTAGATGAGGTGTTTTGAGCATGCCCTACTGGGAGAAGGCCCAGAAGACAACAGAAGCTTTGGCTCTTGGCTAGCTTGATGTGCCCCCACCAATAAAAGTTGGAGGAAGTCGTGGAGAGAGGGAGGTCTGGACATCTCTGCTTAAACTGCTGACTCTATGATAAGGACCTGGATAAGTGTCTGAAAGTGGATGGACGGATGGAGTGCCCTTGATTTTACAGTCAGCTAAAACGGGCACAAACATGAGCATGAATTAATTGAACAGCTATTTGTTTAAAACAACAACAACCCAAAAACAGTGATTTTCTGTTTGTCTGGAGTGGTAGGGGGTGTAGTTAAATTCTGTCAAATTTGTAATAACAATAATGAAGATAAAGTTTATTTGTATAACAGTTATCAAAAGCAACGTTACAAAAGTGTTTCATTTGTGTCATTGTAAAGTCATACAATGTATATTGAAAAAATAATGTTTGAAAGAGCTCAAACAAAGAAAGTGCTTATGTCCCCAATGCCTAATACATTGCTTTAAAATTTGGAGATGATCCAGTGAATCTGAAGGTTTTTCCTTATTCATGTGACCCTGACCTTTGACCTATGACCTTGATGCATTACATAATAAAGTGGTGTATTTTATTATAATTACGCATTTGACTGGAGCAGAATTTGCTGAAATCTTTGGCTTTTATAAGTTGTAAAATATTGAAATTTTAACATACAGTATGAAGTTTATGGCATCATTGTAAAGTTATATAAGTCACATTAGGAAAATTACAAGTGTGTTGTACAGCTCTCTCCATGCCCTTTCCAATGATCTATTACTTCATATGATTTCTTACATTTTATTTCAAGGTCAACTTTGACCTTGAGTGCTAACAATGAAGGTCAACCAATCTTTAGTGTTGATTTAAAAGAAGAAATAAATGAGTTGAGCTGGGAAGGTCATTCCACAAACTGATGCCTTTTTGCCTTTATGTGTGAGGCAGGAACAGCTAACAGGTTTCTGCCCTCAGGATTCTCGCTCCAGTCGCTACGGGAACAGCAGTGAAAGGCTTTAAAGATAATAAGTAAAATCTTAAAGGCAAGTGCAGCGCTATTAAGGCAGGAGAAATATGCTCAATTTTCTTGGTCTGGCCGTTGCCTTTTGCAACACCTGAAGTCGATTTACTGTTTTCTGATTGATAGTTGTTAAAAAGATCGTTACAGTAAACTAATCAAGAGGAAATGAGACCATGAATGATGGTGGGAGTGTCACTAAAACTCTGATTATATCATTGTGCTATTCCTTTGGTGGCAGCAGCACAGCTGCCTCACCTTGTTAGAGTCAAACAGCCACCTCAAAATCTGCACTGAAGTTTCCAAAACTTCTGATTAATCAAAACTGAAAGTGCTGCATCACTAAACGCCACATTTTTTGATTGGGAACATTCAGACACTCTTTGGGCCCCATACTCTGAGGAAGCCGATGTGATGGAGCTAATGCCTGGGAAAGGGCCGCTTTGATCAGCTGATTCAGCTTCCATTGAGGAGAAATTGAGCGACGGCGTCCTTTCACGGGAGTTTAAGCACGCTGCTTCTCATTGATGTAATTCATGTTGTACTTTATTTTATGCCGGTGGCTTGCTGGGGTGCGGTAACATTATGCTCCCTAAATGCTCCAGATGGTTGGTTAAGCCGGAGCTGCTGCTGGATCACTGCGTCCGACTAACCCGCACGGTGCAAGCATCCTCCCTCCCATCATGTATATTCATGGGCTACAGAAAAAGAAGAAGAAGCAGGCTGTGGAGAGAAAACGGGCCGGGCCTCATTAGAATATTCATACCACAGAGAGCAGGTTCACCAGAATGACGTGCCGGCCTTATGACTATTCATGAGATGGCTCTAATCTAATGGTCATGAAGGGTTTCCAGCCCCCACCTCCAGTAATGAGAGCCTCATTCATAAGTGTACAGTGAGCAAGCTGCCATTTTTGTTGCCTGATTAAGCCTGATGCTTATCCCTGTTTCTAGGTCAGGGAGAGGCATACCAAAAGCATTAGAGCATCAAGAATCAGGCGGATGGTTCAGTTAAGAAAACACGCCGGGGCTTTATTTAAGACGAGCAGCTTCCTGCAAATGCAAGCTTCCAGGATTCATACCTGTTTGTTTTCAGGGTTAAAACACACACACACACACACACACACACACACACACACACACACACACACACACACACACACACACACACACACACACACACACACACACACACTGCCCCTCTCTCTTTTTCTTTTTTGGCATTTTCATTGTTGCACCCAGCACCGGAGAAAGTAGGACAGAGCAAGTTGCAAAAGGCACGATGGGGGACAGTTTGCTTTTCTTGGTAACTCCCAATTAGGCATTGTTCTTACTCCAAATGTTTCGTTTGAATAATTGACAGTAATTTAACTAGAAAAAAGAAAGAAAGAAAAGTTACATCCATTATCTAAATCAGGCCTCGCGTCTCTCCCGAGCTCTCCCTCGGTGCCCTCGACTGATATTTTTGTAAACGTAGTGTCCAGTTAAAGGGTCTCTGAGTTAAAGGGTCAAAGGCGTTACGACAGCGGCTTTTGCCTTGATTTACTTTTTCTTGTTCCTTGTTCCTCCTCCTTCTCTCTAAGGGTGCTGGGTCCCTGTGCTGCCGCTCGCGCTCTCTAGGGTGCATACTTGTGGGGCACATATATTCTCTCTCATTAGTTCTGCAGCTTTGGGGCCCTCGGGGTACTCCTGTGCACATGTGCTAGGAGTGCGGTTCCCACTGTGCTCCGCGGCTCTGATTGAGTCCCTGATTGCCTCCACATTAAGGGGGCTGCAATTCTTGTGTCGTGCCCGGCCTGATGAATTGGCGGTGCAGGAAGGGGAGGCAAGGCGGAGGTGGGGGTCGCGGCACACTGAGCTGTTGTTGTCGCCCTCGCCGGCCGCTGTTCGCCAACCCCCCGAGTGACTGAAGGAATTTTTCTGTCCAGCACCTGATGGGAGAACATCACGAGATCATGATCAGCGCTGATCAGCAGCCAGACCGAAGAGGCGGATATGTGCTGGTGCTTTTGGCAGCTTTTGAGCTTTATTTCTTCAGTTAACCATCTATTCCTTTTTTCTAACCATCCTCAAAGGTAACTTAATAAATCAGTGCAAAATCTTAGCCTACGTGCTCTGAATGCTGTCCAATATTTTCAAATTTGGTCCTTTTAAACTTATTTTTCCACTACACCTTCGTGAATAGAATTGAAGAAATATCAGCTCTAAATCCACTCCAAGTGTCACAATTCAAAGCCAACTGTGAGGATCAGTATCATGAGTATGAATAAATGTGAGGAGCAGAAGCATCCTGGATGTTTGATGTGTTTTCTGATACTTCACTGAAGAAAACTGCACTTTTTGGGTAAGCTTTAAAGGGTCATATCACCGTGTGGGATAGATGGCTCTTCAAAGCAAGTTACCGTATCTGAAAAGTGTCCTTTTTGATTCGAGGCTCATCTTCTAGCTGCAAATCCTTCAGAAATGTTAATAATTGTCTCCATCGTATGCCAAAGAGCCCGTCCAATCAAAAGATCATTAATAAAGTGTAGAATATGACACTGATTATTCTTGCCAAGCACCAGATGTCCACAGACTGTTTTTTCTGGCCTAAATCTGGTGGGTCTGAAAACAGACATCCCTCTTAAAGGCCATGACTTTCCAATGTCCCTTTACGTCTAAATTTGCCTGAAAATTGAGAGGAAAGAGTGTGGTTTCAGGCAGACATTAAACTTAATTTGAACCACAAATTCATCCACAGAGAAGTTTTTTTGATCAGAGCTCCAAAAGACATCCAAACAGTTCATTTTTGGTGGAATAAATTTGGTTTAAAGGTGAAATTTTAGACATTGTTTGACATTTTAGTTGGTTTGTAGATGCATGCAAGCCTGTCTTTGTGCTTTTGTATGTAACTATGGGTAAATATATATGACCTCATACAAGCTGTGGGCAGGACGGGGTTCTAAGTAAGCGTGGGAAGCAGACAATACTAAATATGCCAAGACAATTGTTATTAGACATCAATAAAGTGATTAAATACAAGAATTAAACCCCAGGGTCAATAAAATGATGTCAAACACCAAACTGAGTGCAGGTTGGACTTGAACTGAAAGTTTAAAGCTACTTTCAGCCACAGCAGGCTGCTTGATTTGCAAGAGTTTTTTTTCCGACCAGACGGCCGTTGTGACGCAATCCCAAAGGGTCGTTTGCTTGTTTGGTGATTGTATCAACCAGGATGGATCCACTAAAAAAGACACTTTAAAGGCTTGAAATTAAGATCCAAAGCTAAGCCTAGCTTTATCATTCACAAAACAGACTGTATGAGGACAACCTATCTGGGTACATGAGGCTATGATTAACCGATTGCATGTTACTCTTAATCGCAATAACAGATATTATTAATGTGGGAGTTGTGCAGATTAATGGCCAGGGCAGATGGAGGATAAGGAGTGGATGGTAAATGTTGCAGGGATGAGTAACAATAATTAGGAAAAAATACTTAGAATGAACCTCATGAATGTCAGCACCATCACAAGCAGATGTGGTTGAGTAGTAGGTATGTTCAAAGCCAACAGATGCTGTCAGTTAAGAAGCTGGTTTAAATCTCAGGACTGGGATTTGTTTCACGTTTAATACCATTATTTTAGTTCTGTTTTGAGGAAAAGTAAGTAAACAACAAGTGTAGTGTTAACTTTTGATTATACATGACATAACCTTTATGATCACATGATGAGTGCAAAGATCTGTGTGGATGTTTGCACACCTGCCTTTTGTTGTGTCAGAATTTATAATACACCAACTATGAACCCTAGGTGGTGAACTTCAGGCAGACTTCAGGAACCACTGAGTCTTCATCCGTTAGTGTCCACATGTATAGATGATATCTATGTTGGGTTACCGGTAACCCCTCTTAACCCTGCACCGTTACGTTCTACACCTTCCATGCCAACCAGAGTCATTGCGGGCTGCGTTGACCTGACGTGTAGTTACATTTCCTGCCAGATTACTTTGTCGGGTTAAGATGGGTTTCTGGTTACGTCGGAAGTTGATGTAGATTTCCTGCAGAAGCACTAGCTGGGCTTTAATTTCCAGCTGCTGCTCCTTCTGCAAAACGCTTTGCAACCTACCCCACATTCTTTCATTTCTTGCTGTTTCTGACTCAATGTTGTATTTGTTAGCACAGATGTCACTGTTTTTCATCATGTTTCGACTGCGTTAATGAACAAAGTTTATACCAAAGTGAAGATAGGAGTTCCTGTAAAGTACTGCATCACGTAGCTGCTGTAACGGGCTACATGCTTTCTAGAGACACAGATCGCTGTTTTGGCTTTGACCTTTGACTCAGGAAATGTTAATTCAACATGGAGAACATGACTCCTGAGAATAGCAGTCTCTTTTGCAAGAGTGTCCTGGCTGAAACAGACAATTAGTCCACCCACAAATACACACTAAGATAAGTATACACCAATGGCAGCTGGTCCACTGAGGTAGAGTAGGTTACTCCTCGTCTAATTTTTGAGAGACACAAAAGGAGTTTAAAATATAGGAAACAATGCTGCTGTTTAAGTTTACTCTGTCCATAACAAAGTGGACAGAAGCAGGCAAATAATGTAAAATAACACCACATGGTGAGTTCATTTTTCTTCGAACTGGTTCATGTTTGAGTCAGGAGCTGCTACTGAAACAAAACCTCCAAAATGATGAACTTCAAAGGTAAGAAAACTTTTAAAAATCAGATTAAATCAGTGTCACAGTCATTTTAGGCCAAACAGTGGCAGTAATGTTCATGGATAGCATTTGCAGCCTGAAGTAAATTTGTCCAGATCACCCACACTCACCAAGTGAGACCAGCTCACTCATATTTAAGTGATTAGAGTGCCTTTGTTTCAATTCCAGTCTGAGTTTTAGCCGCAGACAGAAGGAAAAGAGGTAGAGCTACCAGAGGTAACTGAATGTGCAAAAACACTGAGATACTTGAGCTCACGCCCTCACTGACCCCCTGAAGCCGAAGACTCTGGAGTTCAAGGTGAGTCTTTGGCCCACCTGCTGGCTTCCCTCGCCGCTCTGAGTCCCGCTTGTTTCTCGTCAGTCCTCCTCCTGTCAGCCTGTCAAACCGGGGAAACATAACTCTGCCGCTGCTCCGTGCACACCATGTACTTTCTGCATTTTTAATCATTGCTTTGCTCATTTTGCCGAGCTCCTCTTTGTTTTTCTGCCCAACACCTGATGTGGATTTGGGCCCACTTCACCTACCTCACATCATGGGTCAGCAGCAGCCCATCCTGCTGGAGGTCGAGGCCTCCCAGCCGGCTAATCTCCTGGTATGAGTGACTTCATCAGTTAAGAAGGCGCTCGCCAAAAGAATGTACAACTCATGTAATTAAGAGGCTTAGATGAATTTGTGCGGGAGTACAAAACGCCATTATCGTCTTAACGGGGATTTTGGTGCAGAATTATTTTCCTCACGGCCGCACACTTGGAAGATTATTTTTCTGAATAGCCGTGAGGCCGCGCGGTGGATGTGTGAGCTCACCTCGGAGTTCTGGGCAGTAAGAACAAGAGCTGAAAGATTAATGAGCACAGTTGTTTTTCCAGGAATCACAAGAGTCGTGATGTTTAGATGTGCAAAATACATGAAGCGGACTGGCTGCGCCGCTCGTGGTCGAGTTTACCCAAAACTCAGAGATTATGTCCTTACAATGAAATAACAGCTGCAGAGGTTTGGAGGTTTGAATCAACAAGACCGAATACTTACCAGGAGCTGGTTATTAGCACATACTGGAAAGATCAGTGAGGCTGCAGCTCTGATTGGACAGAAAACACTCCCAACGACGATTTAAGAGAATTAACTGAGACTTAAATGTCCTTAATTAGACTTTTATCAGATTCTGGTCTTGATTTCACTGAAAAAAAAAACTGAACTGGGGTTGAATTTATTTATAATTTACCTTTTTGAACTGCATTTTCATTATTAGGGGTGTGGCCTGTGACTGGTGTGCAATTAAGCTAAGATTTGAATTATATGTTTTGCATATAACAAACACAATCTGCAAAATAAACTTTAGGTTTTCCTGGTTCCTACATCTGGGAGTTAGTGCAATCTGTTGCACAACATAATGAACCAATTGTCTTTTTTCTGACATTTTCACATTACACCCAAATTTCCCCTTGTATGACAATTAAAGGATTATTCTATTCTATTCTTATTCTATAAAAAATGTCCACTGTGGCTACCTGGTTAATAAAATGGTAAAACTGGATTTAGCTGTGTCACACAAGAAAATAATATAAGTTTACATGAGGAGATGTCGATGATGGGAAGCTGGTTTTGGTTCTAAATCCTGAAATTGTTGTTTACTTCAAGCATGACATGCACATATCGTCCAAATTATGATGTAGCACGTTAGCTTTTCCTGTGATATCAGTTTTTAAACGGTAGGTGTTTAATGCTTGTTCAGTTTTTATCTCCAAAGGAGATAAAATGTTAATATTGATATTTCTACTGCCTTTGCACACTGGACTGTGACAAGATTTACACAATCTGCAGCCATTTTTCCACAAATCGACACCATCTAGTTTTCCCCCCAGATTTTTTGGATGAGTCATGTATTTCTTACAATTTCTTTATAAATATATGGTTTGTAATTACTGAGGAAATGTTATTTAGAGGATATGTGTAACATTTTCTTTATGCCAATATGCTGTTTGTGAAGAAGAAGAAATTGTTGTGTTTACAACTTCTGTGTAACTTTTTTCTATGATAAGTTGTGTTCTAGGGTTGTGGGAAAAGTTTTGTGCTGCATGATGCAGACTGTAAATGACATAAACCACATTAATATGTATAAATGAGAAACTAAATGTTTAACTCTGTTATAAATGTCAGGTTTAACATACATGATTTTAGAAGAACAAACAAAAAGGATAGTGATCGAACTTTAACTTATTACCGTGTTCTTGTTTTCAGTGTTACAGGTTTTAAACAGCCAAATTGTTACTGTTCTACTTAAGATTTATGTGCATATGAAAAAGCCTTACAGGGTAAAGTGAAACAGCTGGTAATTGTAACACTTTTCTTTAGTGTCCTTAACAGGAAATAAATTCAGTGCTAATCTTCAAAGCTGCCTATATTACACAAAATTTTACACCCTGTTTTTATTTTTTCCGCAGGATTGCAGGTTGCAGACAGAATTTTGTGGTGATACTGCACAGTTTTTGGCTGTTTGTGGCTTACCTGCTGGGTAAAGGAAATTAACTTTAAGAAAATTAGCTAAAGAGATAATTATTTCATCATAGAGTGCTGGCGATTTTCATAGTGAGCAGTGCCAAAATAGCTTCCCTCAGTACAGCTGTCAGTTTCACATCCTGATGATGACATGACAGGTTTATGGCTTCATGAAACCCACAAAACAAAGTTCAGAGCAGGATCTAACTTACATAATCAGAGTGACAAAGCAAAAACCGCACGATGCAGGGCTCCGTCGACGTATTTGCATAAAGAATCATTGCCAAAAAAGCATCCGAGCCAACTTGCAAGCGAACTAATTTAACCTCTCTTTGTTTCGGGGGTATTTTTGATTACTGGCTGACCTGATAATAGCACGTGTGAACATGTGTGAAAATAAAGACACATACACAGAGTCGCCGTATTCTCCAAGAGAGGTGGCAACCATTCAAGAAGGCAGCTATTAAGAGAGCTTACTCCTTTCTGAATGTGAAACGTCGCTCAATGAGTGACATCACTCGCAGCTTGTGTTCATACAAATCTCCAGATCTCACTGGAGGCAGCTTGAACAAATATTGGCAGCGAGGACGGAGCTTTAACTCGCAGCTTTCCTCACACACACACACACACACACACACACACACACACACACACACACACACACACACACACACACACACACCCTGTTTGGCTCCAATCACCATCACAGCCGAACACGCAGCCATAATTTATGGTAATATATGGTCGGGGTGTATATTTACTTTAAAGGCAGCCTGATAAGGATCATGTGGCATGTTTCTGGTGAGCGTTGGGGAACACAATTGGGAGATTTGTTGCGGGGCTCTGGAGGCCCCCGCTGACCCCCCGTGGGGCCTGAACACTGAGGCAGTGTCTCCGCCTCAGGCTCCGTCCATCACTCAAAGGCCGTCCATCAGAGCACCGAGTCCCCCGGGTGAACGAATGAATGAGAGACTGAATGAACGACTGAATGAACGAGAGGGTTCATCCTCACACGTGATCCGTCAGCTTCTCTCAGCTGTTTGAGATCTGAACTCGGGCGAATTCTTTTGCTTTTTATTCAGCAACTCATTTATCCGTCTTGGTGCGAGTAAAACTCTCAAAGCGATGGTCCGGTTTTCGGGTACAGGAGATTGATTGGCCTTTTCATGGAGGTGCTGGCAGGCCTGAAGTTTTCGTTGGCCTGTTGTGAGCCTTTGCAGTCGCGGGCTCCTGTCAAAAGGTCCAATTTTAAGCTGCAGCAGGTTTGTTTTAATATTACCAGAGCAGTTTTCCTCCTGTTATGACAGCTGGAGAGGACTGCAGGGTAATAAAGCAGACAGATGAAACTGAATCGATCAACATTTCCGTAGGTAGAGCTGTGTTATCTGGATGAAACTCTGCACAGAAGAGGTGTGATTGCTTGTGCAGACGTCCTCAATAATTGCCTCCAAAGCTTTAAAAACACTCCGTGAAAGCAATCAATATGAACTTTTTTCCTCTCCTGCCACCTGTTGCCTTTTTACCACATTAAATGTGACATACAAAGACGAACTCAGGCTCAGACGAGGTTCAGGCTGGAAAAGTGGAAAAAATGGAAGACTCTTTTACTGTCTTTAGTTCTTTAAATAACCCCAGTTTGTGCCACCACATGTGGAGACTCCCTCCTGTTTTCATTCAGGTATGATTTATTTTTTTCACAGAAAAGTGATCGGCGTGTGGAGACCTGAGCATGTCAGCCCATCAGCCAGAGACGAGCCCAGATTACCGATTAGCACAGAGGAGCTTTGTCACGTCTTCAGAGGAATCCCAACATCTGAACACCACCAACTTTCTTATGCGTACGGTGTTGTTTTAGCAGCTAGCGAACTATCAATCACTAAACATCAAATGAAGTCATGTCAGGAGGCCTGGCTTGAGCATGACTTTTTCTTACAACTTACACGGAAACTGTAAAAGTACAACTGAGTAATATTTAAACATAGTACAACTGATTTACCTGGAATCTTCTGCCATCATGAGAAAACGCCAACCAAAGCAGTCAGTTAAATTATACAGAAACTACCAAATGTTCTAAAACTTGGTGTCACAGTGGAGCAGAACCGATGTAAGAACCCAATAAATTCTGGATATAAAATCCAGCCAATTGTGATATAACTCAGGCTGTCTGCAATATCAGATAAATTTGCGCAGGTTTCGAAATAATCGCAAATAATCTTATTTATTAATTCTAAGGTCAAATGGTGGAGAGTCCCAGATATAAGCCTAGTGGGAGTAACCCCCCACAGAGGGACAAAAGGACCCCCTGATGATCCTCTAATCGCCTGAGCCAAGGTGTGAAATTGGGTGTGGGTCCCAATCAGCCAGAGTTTCGGGTGTGTTCATTGTGAAACCTGGCCCCACCTTATCATGCGAATTCCTGAGATCAGATGGCCCAGGATGTGAGTGGGCGTTAAGGCCTCTGGGAAGGGATCTCAAAACTGGATTATAGATGGCAGAGAGTTGGTGTCGTAAACCACCGCCTCTGTTCAAAGATGGTCGCTCACAGTGGACATAGATGGCTTCTTTCACTCCTCTTTCAAACCATCTGTCCTCTCTGTCCAAAATGTGAACATTGGCATCCTCGAAAGAGTGTCCTTTATCCTAAGATGCAGATGGACAGCTGAGTCTTGTCCTGTGGAGGTGGCTCTTCTGTGTTGTGCCATGCGCTTGTGAAGTGGCTGTTTGGACTCTCCAATGTAGAGGTCTGGGCATTCCTCGCTGCACTGTACAGCATACACCACATTGTTAAGTTTGTGTTTTGGCGTTTTGTCTTTCGGGTGAACCAGTTTTTGTCTGAGCGTGTTGCTGGGTCTGAAATACACTGGGATGTCATGCTTGGAGAAAACTCTCCTGAGTTTTTCTGATACACCGGCTACATAGGGGATGACAATGTTGTTGCATCTGTCCTTCTTATCCTCCCTCGCTGGTGTCTGGTCTTCTTTTCTGTGCCTCTTTGCTGACTTTAAGAACGCCCATTTAGGATAGCCGCACGTTTTGAGTGCTTCCTTTACATGTGTGTGTTCCTTCTTTTTCCCTTCAGGCTTAGAGGGAACATGTTCTGCCCGGTGGTGTAGGGTCCTAATTACTCCAAGTTTGTGTTCCAAAGGGTGATGGGAGTCAAAGAGGAGGTATTGGTCCGTGTGTGTGGGCTTCCGGTAAACTTCGATGTTGAGTTTGCCGTTCTCTTCAATGTGCACAGCGCAGTCCAGGAAAGGCAGACAGTTGTCCTTTGTGTCTTCCCTGGTGAACTTGATGTTTTTATCCACAGCGTTAATGTGCGCAGTGAAGGATTCCACTTCTTGTGTCTTGATTTTGACCCAGGTGTCGTCCACATATCTGTACTCTTCCTTTGAAAGAGCCAAGAGCCTTCCTTTCCACTTCCTCCATGTAAAGGTTGGCTACAATAGGTGACACGGGGGAGCCCATGGCACAGCCATGTTTTTGTCTGTAAAAGCCTTCGTTGTATTTGAAGTATGTTGTGGTGAGGCAGAGGTCTAACAGTGTGCAAATCTGATCGGGTGTGAAGTTGAAACGTCTTCAAGCAACTTAAAGAAGTCCAGACGCTTTTCTTTGCAAGCTCCTTTGACTACGATGACCTGGATGACTGAGAACCTTCACAGACTTATTTATTAATGCAGATCAATTGCCAACATGTTGCAATCAATCTGAGCCTGTGCTAATGAGCACAACTTGAGTGCCTCTTTGCATCAGGTGGTTGCAAAATGGTTGTTTTCTGGTTATATTCCTATATAAAAGCAAAACCTGCTACGTCACTACTTGTGGAGAAATTTCAGAATTTCTATTTCTGGTCTGTGAATTTCTGGCTGGTCTCTTAATTGGACTAGTTGTGATTTTGAATTTTGCAGTTTGTAGATGGCAGCTGATTTGTAGTTTTTGCCAGTTTATCATCTGTTAAATGTAAGTGCCAACTGGACCTCATTCAATATCAAACTAATATTAGACTGACTTTATATTTATTGATTTAATTTTTTGATGCACCACAGTTGTGCTGACGATGGTATCTGATTGTGAGTGGTCCCCGTCTTTAAAGCCACAATTACAAACGCAACAAGATTTGTTCACTGGACATTTTTTCGATGATTTTGTTTGCGGCTGAGTCTTCAACCAATGATGTCCCTAGTGTGACTCTAATATTATTCCAATTGCAGGTAAATGTGCAGTTTTGCCCCTCCATTCACTCATACCAGGGAATGATGTATTTACCAACACCAACCATGTGACACAAAAATGTGTTGTATTTCAGCCAAAACACGTTTTCTAAAGTTCAGAAGACAATAGTATGTGTACAATATATGAAATCTAGGGCTTGCATCAAAAATCTTACACCTAGGGCCTTCCAGTACAGAATTATCACAGGTTTGCTCAGATTCACGCTCTACTAGATTTGGGAAGGAGATTGGCAGTAGCAGGCTCTGTAAGAACAACACACAGGACCACAGATTTGTGAAACAGAAAATTAGCTTTATGCAAATATCTTGTTCAGTTCCATTTGCGTTTTTGTTGAATTTGGAATACCTTAAAGCAGGGGTCACGAACTCCAGGCCTCGAGGGGCGGTGTCCTGCAGGTTTTAGATATCACCCTGGGTCAACACACCTGAATCAAATGATTAGTGCTTTGCCAGGCCTCTGGAGAACCTCAAGACATGTTGATGAAGTAACTTAACCATTTAAATTAGCTTTGTTGGAACAAAGACACATCTTAAATCTGCAAATATACCACAAAAATAATTTAAACAACAAAAATGGATACAATACAATTTTTCAACACCCCCAAAGAAAAGGAAAAACAAGGAAATGTGGTACCACTTCACTATTTACTGGTTGTCAACCTCCAGTTTCCTTATGATGTCAGTTTATCTTGGTCCAAGAACAAAGAACGAAATTAGTCTCAGGTGGAGAAAAGTAGCAAAGAAAATAATAAGGTGGCTCTCAGGTGGAATCCCTTTTGTTTTTCGTCTTCCACCCTACCAGTATGGCAAACATCCACATGTCGATGTCCTGACACGCAGAAAACATCCACAACAGCAATGGCATCCTGGACCACGATGAGGCAGTTCCTCACACAGCACAGACAGAATTGTCTCTCAAAAAACAGTCTGCATGTTTTAATGCTTTGTATCTTGTTCTATGTAATCTCAAAAAGCCCCTAAAAACAGTCAGTGATCACTGTCGGCCTCTCTCGGGTTTTAGTACCACAAATCATTTTAAAGCTCAGTTTTTAAAACCTTACGATGTAACTACAGCCCAGCCCATGCAGCAGTATATTAATGACTAACCTTATATTGTGGATTATCTCAGTTGTTCTCCCGACTGAAGTTCGGTCCGTTTAGAGCATCCTGCCATGCAATTGCATTTGTCCCGAACCTTTGGGGACCCTCATGATAACTTTTATTGAGTGGAATAAAATTAGCGTTCATCCTCCAGCTTCACTGTTTATATTATGCTAACATAGCTGTGTCGCTAGCGATCACGTAGCACATCATTATATACCAGCTAGTCCAACTTCAGTAACCCTACAAATGTCACTGTTGCACACAGCAACGCTAATCATTTTATTACAGATCAAAGGATTTAGACAGTTTTTAACTCTCAGTGATGCTGCAGTGATCGTGTGACTTAGGGACCTGCAGCGAGTTTGGGCCCAGACATGGCTAATGACGTCAGACTTAAAGATGGATAGTTCAAAAAGTTCGAGGACTCCGACTCCTTTGAGTTATGTACTTGTTTGTGGTTCATCGCTAACAGCAGCTCTCCTACAAATGTTCATGGAGCTCTCTTTTTCTGTTAACTGGAAAAAACAAAAGAAAACGTGTTTCACGCCAGCATGGAGTTTTTTCCTTGCTGTGTTCTTTCCTCTGCACCACACCTTCACACCCACTGGAGCTGCAGGTGATGCATTCAGGGCAAGCCCGGAAATGAAATTACCAGAGGAGAAAGCTACCATATGGGAAAACTACGATGCATTCAAGGAAACCCGTATTTCTGAGTGCTATAAATTCAATCAGGGTTACATATGGATGCCTTATTACACACGTAGAGATGCATGTGGTGTTGGGATGCATCTATTCAGTTAAATTTATTTTTTATTGACTATATTTACCACCAATCCACTACAACAGTCACCCCAAGAGACTTTATATTGTAAGGTAAAGTAGCTGCTATATTAAAAAAGCCCACCCGCCCCCAATCATTGACAAATCCATACCTCATCTCTTGATATTATATGTTTGATAAGAAGTTAAGAGAGACATTTGTCTTTACAAAACCTGTAGGATATAAAAGATTGGAAACAGTTAGAAACACCACAGAGCTGACTCTGATCAAGACAAAAGAGAACCCAACAAGAGGCTGAGAGCTTCCTAAACCTCAAGTGCAAACACTTTGGACAAGATGTCAAGCTGTGGAAATAAATCACCATCAGAGGTGACTCTCCCAATCACATTGCAGGAGCGGGCCTCTCCTCTGCAGCCTTCTAATCAAGCCTGAGAGCAGGGACAGAAACCAGCTGCACCGCTAATATGAAAGGGAGCGTTTCATGAGAAAACAGGTGAGACGCCTCTCTGCCGTCTTTGATGACTACAATACAAATGTCTTTCCCCCCCGTGGTGACTCTGAGCTTGCAGCCTTGCATCAGGATAAGCAGCAGCAGCTCTGGGGTCACATGTACAGTAGTTGAGATGTTTCAGGATGCTGGAACATTCCCATATCTCAGAATAACAAGAACAAGATGTCCTCCGGGGGGATCGCCAGTAAAAAGGCAAATGGAGGGAGCGGGTGGGGAGGGCACGGTGCGAGATTGAGTTGGAAAGGCGAGGGGGAGAATTGGAATGGCAGTGGGCCGGGTTCCTAATGCACACAACGAAGGCCAAAGTTTAGAGCCGCTCTGTGCCGGGAATACCAAGCGCCTGGCCCCCTGCTCGGCGGACAATGAGCCAATGGGCGTGCTATGGCAGCTTAATTCTCAAAGAGCGAGAGGCGAGCGCTGCCCATCTCTTTCAGCGCTGAGCAACAGAACCAAGTGGCATAAAGACATACTGTGGACGTGGCAGAAACTGAGCCATCCGTGCTTTCACGCAAACCTTCTTCAAGATCTGAAGTCAGGGAATTAAACCGCTACCAACTCTCAAACGTCTTCCAAGCCCAGGCACAATTTATGGCGAGGTGGGAAATCACCACCAGCCAGCACTTCAATGCAGCTAAATGCAAGTCTGGAGCCTTTACCAGCCACTTTGGAATGCTTTCTGCTCTAAACATGCCAGAGTCTGACATAAAGTCACTTCTGCAGAAGCTAAAAGCTGCTTCTAATTAGGAACATGTTGAAATATTTTTATTTTTGGCAGGTCTTTCGTTTTAATCTGAATGGGAAGTCCAAACATTTAGTATTACACTAAACCTATTTTTTTTTTTTAGAGCTGCTGTGGTTCAGTCTCCCGAAACACTCCATGATGGCACAGCAGATCCCATGGCTATGTCTTTTAATGTCCAAGCATCCAGGCGTTCAGTTATAAATTTGACGATATTGCTGTTATGTCAAGAGGGTTATTTTCATCTTTGAATTTGCAAAAGCCATCAGAGGACTGTTTTCACAACCTACACAGTATTAATAATAATAATAAGAGAAAAACAAGTCCACTCTTAGTATGTTTTTACTAATGCAGATTAAATATAATTACATTTTTATAACACCACCTCATAGAGTAAGGTAGGAAAGCTACAAAAATACACAGAAAACCCCAAGAATCAAACTGACTGTTTTTGAAAAAACAAACAAACCAAAAAACCAAAAACCCAAAAAACTTACAACTTAAAGTGTTTTTTTGTCCCCTGTCACCAGTGTTGGGGAGTAATGCAATACATGTACTGGCGTTACGTATTTAAAAAACAAAATATGAGTAACTGTATTCTGTTACACTTAACATTTAAAAAGGTGATATTGAGACTTCGATACCAGACTTCCAACAGACTTCGATATTAAAAAGTCTGACTTTACAGCAGAAATAAACATTGTTCACAGTCTGATTAGAAACCCCCCAAAAACAAAACAAAAACCTTTTGGCCTCTGTAGCTTAATCTACTGCTTTATAACAACTGTGCAGGTGGCGATTTATTTATAAAACTCACCTAATTAAACAGTATTAAGGCTTAAAGTTTGCAGTGGCATGGCCTCTTTGACTGACAGGCAGTTACAGCGACTAGCAGTTTGCTAGGCTTTTGTTCGTGTTTCATCTGATTTGTCTAATTTTCTAATAAACAGAATCACATCATCAGCATAAAGTGATCGTTTCCAGTCTGTTGTATTTGGAGCACCTTTAATGCAATTATCGGTGAAATAACACAACTTACTGGGCAGGTATCTATGTTTATGTGATGCACCAATATGGTCCATAGATGCAGCTTGCTAAACACACTGGCTAATGTTACCTGTTAACTTAGCACTATTATGAGGTTTCCTCATGCTTTGTGTATTTGTATCAGAGATGTCTCCCATATTGGATGTAATACAACTACTAGTTACTACAGATGATTGATATTTTTCAAATGGCTGGCAGTAGTTCCTGGAGGTTGCTAGCTCTGGCTGAGTGAAATCAGTTGCAAAGAAGTTGCTGCACCAAAACATGCTAGACAAGGCAGTGAGTTTGACTCAAACTACGACCATAACAATATGCAATCACAAGGAGGTTGTTGCACCACTTGGGGAATACATGTTTTTCCCTAGTTCAGGAAGGTTTCAAGGGCAAAAATGGTCTTTATGTCGGTGTGAGTGGGGCCTTATTCATTTGAATCTATATAGTCAAAATGGCCAACAAGTTAACATCACATGGTTAGTGATCATGTCTGCAAAACCTCCTTACGCTGTTGTAAAAACATGATCGCTTCTGGCTCAACGGAAATCACGGTGGCAGCTAAAATGCTAATCGCAAGACTTTAAAGAGGACTTCACAACCAAGTGGGTGACATAATGGTATCAGCATTACAGCAATTGTTTCTATGGTATCTACTGAAAAAAAAAATTAGACTTCAAGGAGCGCAAACAGAGCCCCTATAAAGATTACAACACTTTAGTTTTTTCAAACAACAACAAGTTATCATTACAGGATCTGCACTTGAGTGCTGCGTTAGCTGGCTAATTTTTGTACACCATTTATGCTAATTATATACCTGACACCTTATATAGCTACCACTATATAAAAATAACACCCTACTGAACCAACTATATGATCAACTAAGCCAACTATGATAGAGGAGGATCATAAGTAATGTAATCTTAATAACTGAAAAAAGCCATTTAGATGGCTCAAAACATACAAAGCAGTCGAATGGTCTATTTTGTCTGTTTCAGTAAGTAAGAAAAATCTGTGATTTTCACAAAACTTGCGGCAGAATTGACTTTCCATTTTAAATCAAGTTGTTATGTTAACCCCAAATAGGTCCAGGGGATGAGGGAAAAGTAATAAAAGGTGCCCAGGTTGAAAAAAGGAGACAGGGAGGCAAAATGGTTAAATTAATGGGTTTTATTAATGTTTCTATTAATAACTAAACTAAAAGAGACTGACAATACACTATCACCTTTTAAGGAAAGAAAACAACAAAACTCAGGTGTTGGTCAATAAACTGAAAAATAAGTCACAAAGGGTTCATCACTGAAACATACTCCTCTCCACAGAGCAGGAGCAATCAACCACCATACACACTCAGCTCACAAGCTGCAACCCAACAAGGCTCTCTGGCACTAGAGCTCTCCTTTTTCTGGCCTTAAGTATTCTTAAATGCTGATGGGAGTCAGCTGTACAAAAAAGGTGGCGCCTAAGACAGGAGAGCTGGCAGGACACACCCACACAAGGTCAGTTACAAAGGAGGTCCTGCTAGGGCCATAACACAAGTGAAAAATAACCGATTTGGATACCATTTCATCCATGCTTGTGTTGTGTGCGAGACATAAAACAGGCACACATAATGTCCTAACAAGAAAACCCCAGAACAAAACAAATTCTGAGAAAATAGATGTTTCCTGTCTCTTAAAAAATGTTCACGTTTGTGCAAAACCCGCAGAATCATAAAACTCAACAGCAGTTACATAATTTAACAAGAGAAACTGTAGCTGTAATAAACTGTCACAGAAAGAAAACAAATTAAAAACACAGTTGGTTGTTTGATGCCAGAATTTCTGTCCAGTGTGATTTCTGGATCATTTAAGATCTAAATAGCTGTTACAGTTGGGGGATAATTTAGCTGCAGGAGCGACGCTTTGTTTTTATCAGGCTGTAAACGGGTTTTTTTCTACTGTGAAGCTGCACATTTAAAAATGGAAGCCCATTGGTCAATTTGCATAGGTATTTGCCTATGCAGAGCCTTTACAGAGGTGTTTGCAACATATGTAAACGTGCAATTCTCCAATACACCAAAAACATGTAGCTTGATATTGATGACACTGTATGTAGGTTGAATCCTGATAGGCTTAACCTGTTTACTGCTTGCAACTGCTGATGCACCAAATGCACAACTAATGCCATCTGACTGTGATATACAAGCCGTCACATTTTTGCAGAAAAAGTGCTCTGTGATAAATAAGTGATCCTCAACATCAACATCCTGATGGCTCTAAACAAAAAAAGAAAGAAATGGAGATTCTGGCGTTTGATGACTTTTAATCTTGCCCATCAACTTTTTTTCATAAAGTTAAGAAAAATGTTTGGAAACCAAAGCTTCCTCTTACCCCCCGCCACATTGACTTTTTGGCCAGGTGAAGCTTTTCGCCCTGACAGCGGCGTTGACGCCATCACCATCTCTGCTCCACGTGTCCCGTGATTAATCTACTGGTCATTAGGCTGTGCTGAAACCCGATCCTCCTTTTCACTGCTCACTTTTTGTTGTTTCTCAGCCTCGGTGGTGAATTAGAAGCGAGAATACATTAGCATACTAAATACCAGAGAGAGAGGAGCTACGACCTTTTCTCAGGAAGTCAGGTTTACATCTGAGAGCACATCAAAGATAATGAGAAGGTGTCTGTTTTTATAAGTCTTTGCTTGATTTTTAACATACTTCAATAACAATTTTGGGGTCATTACGTGTGTTTCTTTCAAAATAAACCTTTTGCCTTTTGTCTAGCTGCTGCACACCAGCATTAATTCACAACAAGACGTCACAAATAGGAGTTTAAACGACTAAAATAGCTTTTTTATGAGCAGTGATGAATCAAATAGGCTGCAGCATGGGCCTACTTTCACATCCTGATAAAGAAAGTGAAGCAGAACAATGCAAAATTTAAAAAAAAAAAAAAAAAAAGGATCCATGATTTGTATGGTGTGGCCCATAAAGGCAGGCGGTGGTGGTGGTGGTGGTGGGGTTTATTAGCATAACAAGTGCAGTGCAACCAAAAGCCATTTTGCTTCCTTTGTTTCAGCTAAGCAGCTGTCATTTGCAGAACATTATGCATTTTGGATTCTTCTATGCAAATTTTTTTGGGGGGACAATTTTTCCAACAATACGCACTTGGGCATCGAACAGAAAGTCTTTCATGGCATGGACCCCGGGGTGCCGTGAGCCGTGCCAAGTCAAACAATGGCTTCTTGCTCTGAGCAAGCACATCTCAGCCCTTCAATGCACCATTAAGTTCCCAGCACACTGCAGCCCCGGCCGGCTCGTCCACAAACACACTCTGAACCTGGTTCCTGGGGCCGCTGGGCAATTAATCAAGATATTAATGAATATTGACTGGGACATGCATGGAAATCGATTGTTAAACACCAAACAGCGAGAGTGGGTTAAACCGCACATATCGCTCCGGAAGTAGCAGCTTCGTCAGTGTACCTGATTGTCAGGAAACTTTGAGCTAGAGACCGACGTCAGCTTTCAGTCATCTCACAGCTTTCATCCGAACAAGGAGTTTAGAAATGTGAGAACATCCAGTTTTTTTCTTCTCTCTCCATTAGTAGCTAAGCTTCAAAAGAGTTTGAAACCCAGAAAATTGGGATAAATCAGTCTTATAGTTATAAAAATAGCCACGATGACTGAAAGAATACTTTTGGTCAACAAGATCTATCTACAATAAGTAAAAGTTGGAAATGATTTCTGTATGTTGACTCCAGGCCCTTCGCTTGGTTCCATTTTCATCATAAGTTTTGGAGCCAACCTCCAGTGGCCACCGGATGAACTGCAGTTTCATCTTTCAGCCACACTGTTGCTGTTGGTCAAGCAATCTGGTAGTTTCCATGAACAGGGTGGTCCTGCATGGGGTCAGATTCCCAGCCTGAGTTATTGTTTCAGCCTGGCCTGAAAATAATTTGCAACGGCTAATATGTTTTAAAGGAAACAGAACCCAGCTTGTGCTTTGTTTTCTACTAAAATAATGATGAATGTAGTTTATTATCATGCATTTGTGGTAAGCCGCAAAGCGTTCCCCTGAAAACATTTAATTTAATGACAGTGACATAAACCATATGTGTCAAATATTTTATTTAAACATGCTGAGATTAAGCTTCAGAAACACCTAACAACAGATAATTATGATTACTTTGTTATTTATACGTAATGATGCTATGTTAGCGAATGATTTGCTTAATTATCAATGAACTGATCTGAAGGAACTGTTATTTCAGGCACTGAAACATCAGTACTACTCAGTACTAGTCGTGTGGAAGATCTTGTGAAAATTGATGACTTATGAACACAGAAAAGTACCAACAGACTTTGATCCTCCATGAAAAACCATGTGGGAAGGATCTGATTCATTGTTCAGCACAACAACGATCCCAAACAGACTGTTCTATGTACTAAAGCATACCTCGATAGAAAAACACACATTTTAACAGTCATTACAGAAAGACTCTTTAGGCTGTGTTGAAGAATAAAGGTGGTCTTAAGAAATTTTGACTATCAAGCTCATTATATTGTACAAACTGCCTGACATACTCTGTGTTCATATATGTTTGCACGTTTCAATAAATCACTGCAGCTATTTACCATTTTGTTTTGTTTATGCTTTGCTGTATTGCAAACCTCAGCGCTGTCTTTACATTCATCAAATATAGGTCACTTTGCTTTCTCTTATCTCCAAATATATGCCTGAATAACCAGGATCAGACTCCGCAAACAGTGGGCTGTTAGACAATAATATTACAACCAAATACACGAAAGCTTTTCTTCTTCCATCAATATCCTCTGATTCCTTTTAGTGTAAATGACTCGTCAGGTTTATAAACTGTATTAAACTCAGTTAAAGACGATTTTGCTTCAGTTAAAGGAGAAAAACAGTAAAAACCAACTACACTGATTAAAAGAATTAGGGTTTTAATCAGTCTCTCTAATTGGAATTGTAATAAACATTTTTCATTTTCTTAAAGATATTGGAAAGAACAAGAAACAATAACTTAACAGCTATTGAAACAGATTAATTGGTAACTAAAATAACCAATAATCATAACTGTTTTGCAACCTATACATAGAAAATTGCCCATATCCTCTAAAATCAAATATTTTTGATAGCTGCTAAAGATTTCTACTCTTTTTAGGGTCAGACAAGCCTTTGATTGTTGGCAATCATGCAATAATACCAATGAATTTTAGGTTTTTCCATATTTAAATAGCTCTCTGATTATAATAAAATGCCACTGCTATTTTTAAAGGATGACTTTTCTTGTTCCTGTATAACCTCCTTACCTTTTGAATTGTCAAGGAAAGGGGCTTTTATTCAGACAATGAAATTAGTGAACATAAGAAAAAATAAAAGGATATTTGATACAATGCTCGAAGAACAGAGCTCTGTCCTCCTAAAACATTCAAATATTCAATAAAGCGTGATATCTGTGGAGAGAGGGGAAGTTCCTCTCTTCTATCGATCCTGATCCTCCTGGCAGAGCCTTTCAGAGATGAACTGAATTAGTGTGATCGTGTGTGTTCGTGTGCATATATGCGTGCATGTGTGGGTGGTTTCTGTCATGTTTCACTTCATTGTATTACTTGAATTATAACAGCGCGTAGCCCCGGGCCACGGCTCTCCCTGAACGGGCAAAGTCAACTCAAATTGGGTTATTGGAGACCTCGGGCTGAGCAGCCGGGCCACCAGGAATCCAAAATAAAGCAGCGGCCCCTTCTCCCCCCCAAAAATAGACCATCATTGGCAGGCAGAAACCAGGTTAATGCTGAGAGAAAACTTCCCAAGGATTTTCAGCGAGCTTGTATCCTCCACGTGTCCTCCTGACCTCCACAAGCCCAAAGTTCACCCCTGAGATTAAAAGGTGAGCTTCTACCGTGGTCCTCAACCTCATGGACCAAACAAAGGAGGCCCACTTTGAGGTCAGGGTTTGACCCCTGAGGGCAAAATCAATGGCGTTATTATAACTGTGAACAACAAGATTACATTAAATCAGAGAGATTTAAAGAAAGTGGGCCTTTTCACTTAATCTCAAACCTGAACAATACAGTTTCCGGTCATCAATAGAAAAGTCCGAGACTGTGATGCTTATTGGATGGAGAAGCTTCTAGATATGACGCCTGAGGGAAGGTCAAGACAGACTGAAAGGACTGAGATCATTTTTTCATTCAAAGCCACTAAATGTGAAACCCATTTTACCAAAAACAGGTTGTGTCAGTTATTTCTTTGGTACTTCATCTGCCCCGCAGACAAAAAAGTCTTTATCTCAAAGATGTTTCCTCTCAGAGCACGCTCCAAGAAATATATATGATAAAGAAAGTGAAATATACATTTATATACATCTATATCTAGCTATATTATCCTTCTCTATAAATCTGTGTATCTATTTATATAACTCCATCTATATCTATACATAATTATTAGTGTTCATTAATCTAGCAGCTGGAGTTTTGCATTCAGCATTAGATAATCTAGACTTATTGTTAGATATGTGTGCAGTAGGGAAGCTAGTAGGCTAAAATCTCTGAAGTCGTAATACTGGAGACAGCCACTGGTGTAAGAATGCAATGAAAAAAATTGCATTTTTGGTTTAACGTCAACATGTCATTGCTATAGAAGCTACAGTCATGCTAGCAGCTTGCTCTATGAGGCAGGTCCTCGGGACGAGTGGGTACGTGTCTAAATAAGAAAATTCAGCTGATCTATGTTTTAAGGGTGATTCCACGAGGACCTCTGAGCCACTCCCTGGTCAGTCATCTCTGACACTCTTTGAACTTCACAGAAAGATGGTCTATAAATAAAGTGCCTGATCGCCAAACAGGAAGGTATCAAATGACATTCATGCCAACCTATCCAAAAATTTAAAAATATTTCATTCAAAGCCAAAAACATCAATGTTGCGGTGACAGCAGAGGACAATTCAGGATTTGGCAAAAGTTAGAATCCTGTTGGCACGTTCATGGTAAATCCTCTAAAAATCTGAAAAAACACTGTCCTGACTTGACAAGAGAAACAATCTGGATAATTTATTTAACTTTAAGCTCCAAAATTGAGCCAGTTTTAACAAAAGTGATTTAAATCTAAAGAATATAATTGTGAAAGCAATAAAACATCAGACAGCTGATTTCTAAGCATCTTAAACTGAATTTGGACTCCACAGCTTTCCTGCATGTCTCCTTTCTTTAAATTCAGTGAACGTGAAAACAGCTCATGAAGTGATGACTGACGTGGCGTATACTCATTCAGCCTCTTTCACAGGATAATCAGCCATGACTATACCATGTGGTATGGATCATATCACATGTTTGGGAGGTGGGGGTGGCTGCATTACGTGAAACAGGGGCTTCTGAGCATGGGCTTGTTCAAACATCTATTCTGACAGCGGGATTAGAAGCACCTGCCAGCAAAACAAAGGCAAGCCTCAAGCCAGATGAATGAAGTGCCACTAACTGCAAGCTCCGCCCCCATCCCCGCCACTACCAGTCTTCTCGACTGAGGGGAGATGTAATGAGTCAATTCAGCTCTGAAGACGTTACGCCTGAGAAAAGGTTTAAGAGAGATGTTTTTGGTGGTGTAGGGCTGAACGATTATGGAAAATAATCTAATTGCGATTTTTTGCCCCAATATTGCGATGCGATATGCGATTATTTTTTAAGGTCTTTGTCTTCTGTATTATTAAACAAAGACAAACAATACATCATATAGTATGGCCAATACTATATTACATTAATTTTAAACTGTTCTTTCCTGGAAGACAGACCTCTGTTATGATGACATGAGGTGATGCATGAATTGATAACTGACATTTTTATTTAACTTCTTCAATCACAACAGTATATTTGAACATACACAATAGTTTATTTTTAGCTTACAAACATCTGAGCATAAAGTGCTGACAAGGAACCCTGGTGTAAACATTAAAATGAAAGTCAGTACAATGTGCAGATTGCAGAAATATACATAAAAAAATCAGTGGCTTTACCACACTCAGTTTTTCGACATCTGTGAACTACTAGACAGTCATTAAATTAAAAAATAATATTAAATAAATAAAACTAATAAATAAAAAATACACACATCTTACTGATCTCTGCAGTCAGTAACATTACACATAAAGTGCAAACATAATAGCAATTGTATAAACACACACACAAACACGCCTTTAAATTAAAACTGGCTGAACATCTTGATTATCTGCAGTAAGTAACAGCAACACAGCACAAACTAAAGTGCACAATGAGTATGGCTCAGCTAGCCATAATCATCCTAGCTCACAGGTTTTTTGCTAGGAAGACCAGCATATCTACTTTTGCTGGCTTTAAGGATGAGCGAGTGCAGGTCACTATATTCCCTCCAGTGCTGAACAGACGCTCTGAGGGGGCACTTGTGGCTGGCACACACAGATATTTGCAGGCCATCTTGCACAGTTGTGGAAAGTGAATGTTGTGCACCCTCCACCAGGCTAAGGGATCATCCTCTCCGTCAATGACAGGGGTCAACAGGTAACTATTCAACTCTGCCTCCACGACATCTTCAAGTGGCAGAGGCAAAGCTGAAGAGGCCGCACTGGTTTTAAAAAGACTACCAAGAGCCTTTCCCCCAGAGGCCTGTGCACTTGGAGAATTTTGAGCAGTTTCAGTGCGAGACCTCTTCTCCTGCCAGATGGGAAGAGAGACATTAGTTTTGCAGTTAGCTTATATATAAATATTATGTGTTTGTGGAAATATAATTTTCAAGGATTTACCTGATTATGTGTACATCTAGCCGATTCCACCATTTCTGTCTTCAGTCGGGCCTTAATGGCAGGAAGGTTGTCTGCGCTGATGTATTGCGTTGTGAACCTAGGGTCCATGAACGACGCAACATCCAAAAGCTCCTGGGTGTTGAGGTCACTATACTTGTCGTTGAGGTATGCCAGGACCTTGGTTTTAATTGATCTAGTCAGATCAGTGTCCTCAGCATTTTCAGCCAAGACTGATGTTGCCAGAAGATGGAGAACTGGCTTGAGGTAGGAGATGCTCACATACTCTTCTCCAGAAAGAGCATCAGTAAATTCGGAGAGAGGATGCAGTGCCTTATGAATGGACTCCAACACTTCAGCATCCTGCCAGGTTGGGATGAGGGAGCATGCATGTCGGTCACCTGTCAATACCTGCGATATGGCTTTCATCTGTTCCAGCACTCTGGCAATCATTTTCTCTTTGGACCCACATCTTGTAGGGCACTCAGTAATGAGAGAGTGCTCAGGAAGCTTAAGCTCCTTCTGTGCCTCAGTGAGTGCTGCCTTTTTCTTCCAACTGTGCGAGAAGTGCCCCACCAACTTCTTGCACAGCCCAATTGCTCTTGTTACTCTACCATCTTTGATTGCATTTTCTGGAGGGAAAAAAAAGTAAAAAGTAAAATTAGTGTTAGACATACAATTGCAGTTATGATGCAAGGTTTCACCATTTCTCTCTCTCTCAAATTCAAAGTTGCTTTATTAGCATGACTATGGGAACAGTGTTGCCAAAGCTATTGTTACATACATCATGTCATACAAGAACATAAGACCATAAGACAAAAACAAAAAAGAAAATACATAAGAAGAGGTGGGTACATCAGGGTGGGGTTGACATAACATATCTAGAATTAACAGCAGTAAAGAACAAGATAAATAATAGTGTGGTGTGTTTGTGGGAGAGAGTGATACACAGGCTCGCACATGCATACGCACGCTCTCTCTCTCTCTCTCTCTCTCTCTCTCTCTCTCACGGCAGTAACTTACCAATAGCAAGATGTAATCTGTGTCCGAAACACTGGAGCCTGGTCCATTCGTTCAGCTGTGCTGCTTTCACCATATTTGACGTGTTGTCCGTCGTTATGCAGACAAGGTTGTCTTCAGGGAGATCCCAACACGCAAGCCCCTCTCTCAGGCCAGCAGCAATGTTTTCCCCTGTGTGGTCTTCGAGGAAGTAGGCCGTTTGTAGGCTGCGAGCTTCGAGGTGGAGGTCTTCGGTAATGTAATGCACCGTCAGACTTTGATAGGGCTCTGCTGTACGGCTTGACCACATGTCTGTTGTCGCCGCAAAAAACTCAACAGCCTTTAACTCCGCTGCAACCCTCCGCCTACATTGCATATGTAGCTCGGGTATTGCAGTCTGACTGAAATACGTGCGGGAGGGCATTCTGTACCTCTTATCCAGTGTAGTTACCAAATTATTGAACCCAGGCTTGGTCACCGTATTGACGGGCATCATGTCTTTCGCGATGCAGTGGGTTACTGCTTTGGTGATTTCCACGTGCCGTTTTGAAGTGCGTTCATATGGCGTAACACCTTCAAACAGTTCGGTCAGTGATCCTTGCCGAGTAACGTTACTAGGTTTATTCTGCACACTACTAGATTTTTTTAGCCATATATCTATCATACTCTGTTTTGTGCTGAGTCTTAAGGTGCTGGTACAAATTCATAGTGTTTCCCCGAGATGTAGAAACTCTACCAAGACAGGTTTTACACAGTACCTGACTCTGTGCGACATCATCTCTTTTAAACCCAAAATATTCCCACACGGCTGATGTGCAGTTCCTCTTTGGTACTAGCATCCCCGCAGGCTCTGGTTCTGTTGAACCTGAGGCCATTGTGTAGGCTACAGCTTTGCTTGCTAGTTCACTCTCAGTAGACTGTTTCAAAACTTTGCTCCCCGTGTCACGTGACCAGAGTGCAGCCTCTGTGGTTAGACAATCTCGTTTGATCATATCACATGTTTTACTCGCGCCTGTCACGTAAACAGAGTATAATCGCAGCCTTTGCGGTTAGAAAATTGCACTTGATCATGTCGCGATATTATCGCAAATGCGATATATCGTTCAGCCCTAGTAAATACCCCCTTTAAATCTGAACTTGAATCCTTTAAAGTCAACAAACAGCTTCGGTCTGGAGCTGTTTCTGCATTTTTTTCATTCTCAGGGATCAATGTGAGAAAGTGAAGAAATAGAAGGACACTAAAAGGAAACATAAAATGAAAGGAAACATAGACATAAGTTCATGGAAGTGATCAACGAAATATCTTTAACTTTGTTCAACATAGTTATAGGTCATAAAGGTTGGGACACTCAAAAACTTCCAATAATGTAAAAACCCCAATATATTTAATGACTTTCATTACAATTTGGAATTATGTTGATGTTTACACTATTCCTTTATTTCAATTGTGGTTTTATCAAGATATAAGGCCTTGAAAATTCTTTGGGTCCCCTAATTAGGATGCAATCTGAATATTCAGGTCAAGTTTGTAGGTTTTTGGACATAATTTTTCACAGTCTTGCCTTAACTACGCCAGCTTACTGCAGCATTACGCCAATTACCTGACACATCATTTCATCATTTATACTAAGAAGTAGGGTGGGTTTAAAAAATAGATTTTCGGATTCAAATCAATTGTAGCTTGAATAAAGCAAAATCGATTCATTACATCTCGAATCGATTTTTAAATATAAATGTATTTTTCCAGAAATGCCAGAATCTCAGGTTAAAACTCACAAAACTATTTCAACAACCGCCAAACAGCTAAAACAGCAAATGAGAGCAGTAAACACAAAGCGCAGATTGTTCACCCACGTACATGGACACACCGTTGGGGCTGAGAGCCGACAGCTCACAGATTCTGATGCTGCAGGTTTCGTCACTCGCCGACTAAAATTCACTGAACCAGCAGCAAAAGAAGATCAAAACTACGTTTCACGTTTGATAAACATCGTCATTAATTCCCTCTTGCTGTTTTGTTTCCACCACGATAAAAATCACACTTCCTGCACAGCTGTCTGTCTCTCTCAGTGAACTTCAAAAACAGTTTCCAATCTCAAATCTCTTTTTTCTGCATTATTGGCTTGTTTATTACGTACCAGTCTACTGTTGTGTACAGCGCTGTCGGCCGCTGTTTCTTTTTTCTTTTTTCTCCAAAATGACCTCTGACAACAAAGTCTAATTTCTGCTTTTCAATACCAAAGAAATTGAAACTTTTTAAAATTATGCCAAATTGCAAAACGCTTATCAGGGTCTCTGATAAAACCTCTGTAACTTTGCTCTGCTTCACTTCAGCAGCATCAGTTAATGTTCATATGTTGAGTCATGGTTTTCTTCCGTTTTTGATCTACTGCAGAATATTTTCAAGCGGGTTATCTGCTATAAAAAGCCAGGCCATGAAAATCTCCTTCATTTTTTTTCTGTTTGATCCTCAGTTACTTTGACACAAAGACATCTGCTATGATGCTTACACTTCTGATGAAGTCTCACAAGTGTCAGCTTTGTTTTTACACACAGATATAAAAATACAGATGTACTGATAAATGGTCATAATTAAAGTATTTCTGACTATCTGAGTCAAAATTGAATCGAATTGGAACCTTGTGAATCGGTATCAAATCGATCATAGAAATCAGTGATGATACCCAGGCCTACTGAGAAGCTGTTGGGTTGGTGCTTATTGGATCTTACTGGGATCTTTTTAATTTAGAGTACAGGTAGACAGTTTAGGAACCTTACTGTTAGTATTAGTGACAATCAGTGGTTTCAGTACTTAGGACGATTAAAGTCATAGTAGATGATGTATTAAACCGAAGTGAACCAATCCCATCCTTTAACGTGACAATTTAAAATTATAAAATTGTGCTGAAACTTTTTACTAAGAGTTTCTTAAATTAATTTGATTCAGTGTTTATTGTGGTAAACTCCTGGGGTGAAAAATTACAAAATCTGCAATCCCTCAAAAGCCCCCTTTCCATTAGTGCCTACTTGGATGGAGGTAATTTTTCAGTATCTGTTCACCCGGGGTTCCAAACAATTCGACAAGGTACTAAATTGTGATGTTATCAGACTGCATGCAACCAATTGGCTGGTCAGTAACGTCACTCAATGAATCATGAGATCAACTTGTTCACGAAAATCAAAACTGCCATTCTTGAAACCTGGCAATGGGGGAAATGTCTGCAAAAAACAATGCAGTGATCCCCAAGTCTGACGAAAAGCCACAGACTGAGGAGCAGGTAAAAAATTAATTGCGTCACATATTAATTACTTCACAAGACGCTTTGATGCGTTGGTATGATGACAACCACACAACTTAGGTAGTAAAGGATTGTAATGGAACCAGTTGATCCGAGTTGAATCGAGGCAATCTGTGGCGAGTCGATCCGAGTAGGTACTAATGGAAAAGGGGCTTAATGTCCACTTGATGCCCAAAACGCAGTCAATTGTCAAAGGTAAGTCAGTCCCCATGGACCCCATGTTGAAATGTTCAAATTTACAACAGAAATAACTCTTTCAAGGATGGAAACTTATGTCTGCAGCTGCTAGCTATCTTCTAGGTGTCACTTCAGCTAATTCGTCTTGATGCATGCTCAATCATCCAGGTAAGTAAATCTCCAAAAGTTGATTCTGTTCGTCTGGACGTAGCGTTTTGTGGGAGAAGCGTTTCGTAGATTAAGGAACTGACCTCCCAGCCCATTGTTCCTTCAGTGGTCTGGTTTCAGTCATTATGCAAATGTGCTGTTTATAAGGTTGGGGAAACCTGCAGTCAGCTGAGACTGAAGAAGTCACTTGGATGAGTGACGAAACGTTTCTCCCACAAAACGCTACGTCCAGATGAACAGAATCAACTTTTGGAGATTCAGCTAATTCGATTGCCTGAACTGGACCTCTGGACCATCATCACCATATAATGATATGCTCAGTCTATCCCGTTTGGAGAATTTTAACGTAATTATTCAACAAACAATATTTCTTGCTTCATGTTTAGCTTTACCAACTTAACTACATGATGCACATATACCATTTTTGATTTTAGCTTGTCATTAGCTGATAACTTAGCACTCCACTCTGATCCAAATATGATCACTTATTTGGATCACTTCTGGTCTAGATATAGACACAAGTGGCTATATGATGCTGATTTGTCTTTGAACTCCCTATGAAAGCTTGTTTCTATAACTGAAAAAAAAAAAATTTAATCCATAATCTAAAAATTTAGGTTATTATCTTAACTTTGAGTTGTTTCCCTCAGAGTTTTGAATGAGAAAATAGAAATGTTGAGATAATACCATAAAATTTGGACTTTGATAGCAAAAATATATTTTTCAGTGCCAGAAACAAGCTTTGATCTTGATTTCCACTGATGTTTTTTCATCAACATAAGAAGTAGTGAAGGGGTATAATGCACAGCTTTTCTGCACACAAAAATTAAAAGGCATTTTGGTTTATTTAGCAATAAACCAATAATCTTTCTATGAAGGATGCTTTTACAAAGTTAAACAACTCATCCAACGGGCTGCATCGCTGACATTAATTCATCCTAATTCATCCTGCTGTTATCTATAATTATCCTTTTTTATATCTTTTTTTATTAGAAAAGAAAACGATTTACAGTGAGACTAGTTTCCCTTCTTCATTGTAATGTAACCTCCACGACTCACACAGCAGGTTTCTCCCTCGCCCAGCATGGGGTTCGTCCCCCTACTCTGTCCCCTGATTGAGAGAGAGAGACCTGGGGGCTGGCAGGCCGGTGGAGCTCGCCATCGACATCAAGCCAATGAGCATCACACTCAACCACAGAGGAACAGGAAGGAGGCTGGAGGGATGCTGAATGGAGGCCATCAGGTGCAGTGTGACAGGGATACAAATCAACTGGGTAGATGTCATAAAGCTTGTCTTTAATGAGTCAGGTTTTGAGCTGGGAATTCACTTGAATGATATGAACATATAGCTAGGGATGGGTATCCGGTACCATTATGGCATAAACGGTAGTAACCAGACCGAAAAGCAGCGCACATTTCGGTGCTTTTTTCCCTGAAATGTCATACACTGGATTCAAGCCAATCATTTTACCTTTGCAAGTGTAGTAGGCGGGCCCGGGTGCGTACGTTCTTTTAGAGCAGAGCTACAGATTAAAAATGCCCAAGGTGAAGCGGTCAAAGTCTGGCTGTACTTCACAGCAAAAGATGCAAATTCAGCAGCCTGCAACAAGTGCTTTAAGGTGATACTGTGCAAAGGAGGAAACTCCTCGAATATGATGAAACACCTGGCGACCCATAGCGTTTTTTAAAAGCCGAGAAATGCGCCGTATTTGATAGCTTGCTGCGAGACCTCACACCGAGCGCATCTACTGCGGGTGGGTTGCCTGTTATCGGACCCGGAGTTAGCAACATCCCCCAAAAACCCGAAGATTAGAGTCCTGGCCCCTAGCCCTGCCAGTGTAGCAGAAATGATGACGGATGATGATGGCAGCAGCAGCCGTTCTTCTCTGCGTGAGTAGCTTAATGTTGTTCGTGTGTAATTTACGTTGAGTAGGCTAAATTAAATTAATGCATGTAAGGTGAACTAGCAAACACCGTCGTAGTTACATGTGGCTGACTTCTTGTTTGATGGCAGATACTCCCTTCACCCTGGCCAAAAAGGCTAAAATGACCAAAGAAAAAGTGGAAAACAGCTAAACATGAGAGGTTTTTGGACAAAGTTTGTGTTTTTCAATTGTTTAAGCACTGCTTCCAGCCAAGAGTGATACCATAAATCCCCTATAGCTGCAGAAAAGGCTAACATTGTTATCTTTTTACAAAAAAACAGCTGAACATGAGAGGTTTTTGGACCAATTTTGTGTTCTCCATTCCTTAAGCACCGGTTCGAGCACCGTTTAAGCACCGGCACCGTTTCAAAAGTACCGGTTTGGTACTGGTATTGGATAAAACCTAAACGATACCCATCCCTACATATAGCAAGAGTATATAATATTTCTTAAAGCTTGCATATAAAGAGAAACTTATGCAATATTAAAAGCTGTAATCATCCAAAAGATTTTAGAACATCTTTTTTGTTGTCATCATGTCTTCACATCGTTTAAAACCAGCACAATGCTACTCTAGTTTACAGGTAAGGGAACTTTAAAGGCCTCTAATCTGACTTTTATTAGAATAAGATTTACTGTGTCTGAGGTTTTTATTCTGCTTGGTTGGCAGATCGATAGAGAGAAACCTCCTGTGGAGAAGAAAGACAAAAGTTCATCTTCTGTTCGACTTTGGGGTTTTTAAGGGGGCGGTGGAGCAGAATGCTACCTTAGGGATAACTAGCCAGTTGAATTGGAGGAAACAGGTTGAATTTACCCAAATGATGTACTGGTGAAACAGAGCAGTTGCCCAAAACCCCATCAGTCATCTATCTCTAAAGGTTTCTTTCCTCATGAATCCTACAGAAATTATTACAGCTTCCATTCAGTAAAGGAAGCCACCCCCACTTGGTATCATCCAACTGTCAAACATGAATGCTCCCCACCGTGTTGCATTTGGAACAGGCCTTTTTTTTTTTTTTTTTTAAATCAACCCTCATATGATCTCTGGGTGGTTCCCCCCTCCCTTCTTCCTCCATCTTCTATCCTCCATCCTGCCCTCCCTGTGTGTTTGCCTTTCTGGTCCAGTTCCCATTTCTAAGCCCTGGGGTGTTGACAGCAGCACACACAGTCACTGGGTTTCACATGCTGGTCCAGGCTTCTGTCTTCTCTTTATTTTTGTAGAGCTGAGGAAGCTGTTGATCTGGGAGCTGTTGTCTGGCAAACAGGTGAGCACCCATTAAAGGAGAGCTTTTGATCCCATCTCTGCCATTGATTTGGTACATGGCAGAGCACAATTAAGCTTTGAATGGAGCTCTTTTCATCCTTAACATCAGGGCTGACAGGGTTAATCTCTTTTTAAGTGGAAGTGTTTGTCAGAAACTAAGAGGAAAGAATCTCCTTCACCACTGATCCAACATACACTCTAATTTCAGGCAAACGGCTGCTGTAGTTTAGACTGATGGAGTCTTCATTGTATAGTTTCTGCCGAAATCAGTGGTTTAATACTGTACAGTCACCTGACGGAGGATTCAGGAATCATTGCTCTTGGATTCATTAGTAAGTACAGGGTGTGTTTTTGTATATGAAATGGCAGAAACATAACAATTTATGTTTGATAAGGAGATATAGCTACTGAGGTTTACCTAGAGCAGGGGTGTCCAACTCCAGACCTCAAAGGCCGGTTTCCTGCAGGTTTTAGATCTCACCCTGGGTCAACACACTTCAAATGATTAGTTCATTACCAGGCCTCTGGAACACTTCAAGACATTTTGAGGGGGTAATTTAGCCATTAAAATCAGCTGTGTTGGATCAAAGACACCTGCAGAACCTAGAGAGATGGTGCTTAGATGGGTCATCCCTCTAAGGCTCATTCTGAGCCATGAAGACTCCAAGGTCAACAATGCAAATGTTGACAACGCTGCTGTTGAAGCACATGCAATATGCTTACCATGGAAAAGTGGGGATGATTCGTGATGAGAAGGATGGCAGCAAGAGGGAAAGAAAAAGTCTACAAGATGGTAGTGAGACCTGCAAGTATGTAGGGCTTAGAGAAAGACAGGCGATGGTAGAGTTTAAGATGCTAAGATTTTCCTAAAGGGAGAAGCCAAAAGAAGGAGAAGAAGAAAAGTTGGAGACTCTTATTACAAATGTTGTGACAGGATAGTGAAAGGATATATTTTCACCCAAAAGTCCAAGTATTTGTTATAGTGCGTACACCTACAGAAGTTATTTTTGATGTTTGCACCTCACCAAACAGGTTTAAGCACCTAAAACCAACCATGTAATTTAATACCAGACATAACAAACATTGTCAGAAAAGTCAAAACAACTTGAGAAACAAAGTACAGAAAGCTGTTCTAGATATGGCTTGAATTAAAGGTTTATTGATTAAAAGTCACCTGATCCATCTGCTAACCCAGCTGGGTGGAGTTTTGTTGGAAAATGACTAAGAGGTATGCCTGTGCTTCATAAAATGATGCTTAGAATCACCCCTTGGCTTAAACTATGATGAGACGAGGATCCTTACCAGGCGCCAGCATGTCATGACTTTGAAGTGAGAATGTGTTATTTTTGTCACTATAGCTTGTGAGCTTTCCCTGACAAATGATGTGCTGATGATAGGGGTGTGAAACCAGAAGACACTTTTTTGGGTCCTTCTTAAAGTCTTTGAGATACAACTAACTAGAACAGGTACCATTCAAGTTTGACCACTGTAAAAGTTAAACAGTCCAGAGTGTCATTAACCTTCCTGCCTTCTTGGGACCTTTTTGTGCCACTGCTATGTGTTAAATGGCTGCCATTTCCACTGTGTTCAGTGGAATATAACCAAACTTGCCACAGGATAGTTTTTACCTGTCAATGTTAATATTCCAGTGTGAATTCCTTAAATCAGCCTAAAATGGCTGAGCAGCAGAAATCCCCACACCCATCACCCTGGGGACCATTTTCTGCCCATTGACTTCCATTATAAACGCTATTTTTCAACCCCAAATTATCATCATATGATTTTATTTTTTCTTCTTTTCTTGGATGTCAATGAAGACTCAGGGCCTTGAAGTTTTAATTTTTAAATTGCAAAAAAAATGCAAAAAAAATAATGGCAGGTCAAAATGTATGTTGGTGCCAATCTTTGGTCCATCTAAAGGCCTACTTATAATGACAATCACATATTACTTCAACTGTTTTTTTGTGGAAATATTTAGTTTCGTTTTTTGGTTTTTGGGGCTTATAACACAGGGCGCTCATGTAATAACACTGGGATTTGAAGGGTTAAAACAACGAAAATATAATTAAAACTTTACATGAATATTTCAGGGAGAAGTAGTTTTACAAGGTTGGCTAATTTAAAGTGGAATAAAATATGGATATATGGTCTTTTTATGGCGTGGCTGAGAATGGTCCCTAGGGTGATGGGTGTGAGTTTTTTAAAGGATGGCAGGAGGGTTAATAGATGTGATTGATCACAGCTGCAGCAGAAGACAGAATCTTGATAGACTTTCTTTTTTCGGGTTACTCCAACATGCTTGGATAGTTCAGCCGCCCAGAAAGCAAAACTCCTGATCTAAGAGACTTTGTGTTTTTTTCCTCAGATATGATTATACTGGTATGCAACATGACTCTGTGAGACGAATGCACTGTTGGGGTTAGACGAGGTGGTCTCAGCGTAAATGAGGCTCCTGGCTCTAACCGACACAGCAGAGAAAACAAAAGTGTGAAACGAAAGCCTTTTTCAAACGAAACCCGGGCGGCGATGAAGTCAGATAGCTAATCCTTGGCTTATCATCTCAGTGTTTGGACAGTGCCGATGCTCTCCAAGGTGGAAGATTTGGGGGTTTAAACCACAGCTGTGGGAGTGTTTGGGGTTTTCTTTCACCCACCTGCAGCAGCTAGGATGCAACTGCTAATTTACAGAATGCTTTTATTGTGTTTTACCATTAGAATTTACTTTGTTGTGCAAATTATGTCCCCTCTGAAAACAAAAATGATACCAGGGACTCAACAGTGTGCATAAAGTGTATGAAGGCTTTCATCTTTTCCTCCACAACAAAGCTTTTGCCCAACATATTCCCATTGTCCCAGTACAATTATCCAGTTATAGCAGGGATGCTATTTACTTTAAATGATAACTACTTATTCTTTATTTTGTATTATTATTTTGTGTGAGATGGATTTGAATTTTGTAGAGTAGGGGGTTATTTTCCAACATATGCAGTGTATGTCTTCTGAGCCTACTGTGCAAGGGCGTAGATTTGGTTTTGGCATTGGTGGGGACGGATGATTCAACCACCGAACCCTGCCCTGTTTCTTTTTTTTCCTTTTTGTCTTTGCTTCTTGATAAACAAAAGAGAGAAATATACTTGCCTACTTATGCTACTCTACATGCTTTTAAACCATTTAAAATTACAATTCATAGTTTTATATGTGAATTATATAATGTTAAATTACTATTAAACAAATGACTGACTAAATATTTTAGAGTTTAGTTTACTTCAGCCATATTCCATATAAATCAGGTATCATACAAAAATAAAAATAGCTTCAAATACAGTCATGACAATAAAAGAATATGACTTTAAGGACTTAACAACATTACTTCAGTTATAGTACACCAACATCTGTTATATACATTAGCACTAAGGGAACACTGAATGACCTGGTGGGTTTTGTCTATAAAACTACTCATCTAAGATTACCACAAAGTAAAAGATCTCTCAGCAGCAAAATTATGCAACATTTTAGGCACACTATACAAACATTACTGATGAGTCACTCATCAGTAATGTTTGTAGGCTGAGTGCATTTTTAAAACAATTTGTGCGAACTGCACTACAAGGTGGAATATTTGCAAAATCATGGCTACCTCATGATATATTGTCTCAAAAATTAACCCCATGAATATGTCAGTACCATTGGGTTGAAATGTTAACGTTAGACGTATAATTTTAACAGCCTCTGTAAACTAATATCCTGGCTTGCTCGAGGCTGCCGTTTTCTCTGACAGTTTCAATCAAAATTAGAAACACTACTGGAGACTGAGATAACTAACAGTGCTGCCTGTTGTGCAGTTAGTTTCCTGAACACGTTATTCATGGTTACATACAATTTTAGACTGATGTGGGCTAAAGCCTAGCATAGCCTGTAACGTTATTATGATGGACACATTTTATGAGTGAGCTTGACTATGAGTGACTTACAGGTTTCTTTGAAAAATACTTTCTTATATCCAGGTTCTTCCTTTTTGCTGCCATCATCCTCTCCTCCTCGCAGCGCAGGTTTGCCGCTGCTAAAATTAAACAGAGCTCCCTGAAAGGCACAGCCAATCACATTGGCCAGATTTGTCACATGAGGTAGGACTCCAGTAGAGAACATAATTTAACTGTTTCTGCACCGCTGGGTGAATGAGACGTTGACAGATCGTTATTTCTTTCTATCGGGTTTGTCTTTCTTAACTCGAAGAGATCAAATTATTGGTGGGGACATGTCCCTTCCGTCCATGCCAAATCTACGCCCTTGCTACTGTGCATTTGCAAATTTGTAAGAAAATCAACAAACAAATTGACAATAAAAAGTTCGAAGTCTAAGTCTACTCTAAGCTATACCTAGTAAATACCAGTGAATCTACATGATATAAGAAAGGAGACCTACACAAGGTATTTTCTAAATATTAAGTATTGAAATGATGCAGTACACACAAGCAGTTAATATGGTACAATGAACTTCTGAAAATATTTCTGAACAGTGTATCCCAGGAGCTTATGAGGTGATTTTAAAGTAGTTAGCTAACAATGAAACATGCATATATTTATTTATACTGCAAGGTGCCAGAAGTTCTCCCCTTCTTATGCTGCATGCACACAGTACTGCTAGAGCTGTAGGCTGTGCTTGTGGCAATCTTTAGCTAATACTTTATAATGGCAGCTAAAAATTGCTACCAATTTCAAAGAGCAAATATAGAGAAAGTTTGCTCTGAAATAATAATTTCAGAGCAAAAACTTAGCTAAATCTCATTGCTGTGAACTCTAATTAGACAGTAGTACTTGGCGTGCAGGCCATTTCCCAAGTATCCCAAGTTTCCTACTTGTTAAAGGCAGTTTATGCTCACCACTGTTGCTCTTAAATGTGACAAAAGCACCGTCACAGCTGCTGGCACTTCATCTATCAGGCCACATTACAACTGTTTAATGTTTTTCATCCACTGAATGTTGTCAAATGTTTGGCACTGTTTATCAGTAATGTACCCTCTAGGTATGCGTGACTATTTTTAAAGCTTATTCCATTTTATATAATCTTAGTACTCAAGCTGCACCATGTAAGCTGCATGTGGAATCGTGGGGAAGTTTTTGTGTTTACCTGCAAGAAGCCAGTGATCTTCAGCAGCAGCTCATTCCTGAAACAAGACTAACATCTGCACTATGAAGACATTTAGAAAAAAAGCTGCACACGTTCATCGGAAACCTTCGAATGCGCCGTAAAGGTGGGCGTTTGTTTTGTTGCGCGACAGCTAGAGGAGAAACCAGAGGTCAGCCCTTTGCTGTTTCACTCTTTCAGTGAAAAACACCCACTCTTCTTTGGTGTTTGATGCTTACTGAATGTTGACTGCTGTTGTGCTGCAGGAGCAGGTCAGGAGGTCCTGAACTCGACTTGACTCATTTAATTGTAATTGTTATATCTGTATGTAACCATAGAGAAACTTGATTGGTGTTTTGTGCACAGTAAGCGTCCTAAAATGACGCAGCTTGTGCCCAAATGCACAAGACTAATTACTGTTTTCTTTTTACTTTTCATTTGATGTTTACATTTTGGTTTTTGGTTTATGCACATTGGGTTTTTTGGTTTTAGCTTGGTTTGCAGAGTGTATGCAGAGTAGAGTGGAGTAAAAAAAATTGTTTAAAAGATCATGAGCAGAGGGAACAAACGAGTGCTGGGCTGTGCCTTTGACATGACCTTCATTTAATAGAGATGCACCAGAAACATGTCAGCTCCAGTTCGCAACTTTCTCCAATTTGCTCCCATTTTTAAGATTGACATTACCAAAGAGGAATATTTCTAAATCAAATCTTCCTTTAAAAGCAGATTGACGAAACCTTTTACATAGAGCCGCTGTTTGTGAAACCAAGTTTAACTTCTCTGCCACAACAGTGCCCAAATATTTTGTTAGTCTTAGCCACACATATTTTAGTTGAAAGTCTGGACAGAGCAGTAAACAAATTCGCCAAGGACTGGGCCTTGAGCTTGCTCCTTAACCTGTTTGCAGTGTTAAACTCATAAGTAAAAATAAGACACTAAATGATTCTCAGTGCTAAAATGTGATGCAAAGGGATCCAAACCAAATGTCCCTCTGTGATGGGACACTGTGAGACCAGGCTTGCCAAATCCTTCAAAAACAATATATATTCGGTGTTTCTGGGAATTTAGACCACCAGATTTAAGCCTGAATGTTTTAGTTTGTTGCAGGAAAAAATGATTTTGAACACAGCCCTCCACATGTTTTACTCACTGCTGTTTTCTTTGTCTTTTCTCTGAACTATAATTGAGTTTGACAAAGTGGAAAAGTAAAATATGAAAACTTTTTGGTGAATTTTGGCTATAAATTGTTCTTTTGAAGTATATGGCTTTTCCTAAAAAAAGAGAGGATTGTTTATGCATTGACTGTGAGGGGGACCAAACCTCAGTGGGTGTACATAATTTATGTATAATTCAAGCTGTTAAATGTCCCTGCTAGCATGCATGGGGACCTGAGTGGCCCTTCTTTAGAGTGTCCTTCACAAACATTATTAATCAGGCCCCCCATTCTCACAGGCCTCTGCTCTCGCTTCACACAAAGGTTGAAATTTATCCCCACACATCAGGGTTGGGAATAGCTCTGCTGCACATACAGTATTCATCAATCATAGCCTGAATCCATTGTCAGGATGCTGAGAGTGTGACCCTGACGCTGCTGCCATTAAAGGCTCTGATCTGGGAATGGGAAGCCCACGCCGCTGCTGTAAAAACATCAGCCAAGCGGCTAAAATGTAAATGCATGAAAATGTGCAGTAAAACAGTGGGTTGGGTCATTTGGGATTCTTCAACTGGATCCTGCCAGGGAAGGTTGATGGCTAGCAGAGCATGTGGACTGGACTTTTGTTTTCGTGGTGGGAAAACCTTCAGGTCCGCAAAAAGGTTTGTGGAACTAATCTTCATCTGACCTAGGCTTAGGGTTTCGATTTAGCCACATGTGAAATGAGTAAAAGTAAAGTTCTAAACGAGTTTTCATGGTAAAACAAACTAAATTTGAGTGAGGACATTAACCAAACCCTTACCCTAGATGGGTTGCCCAAGACCTGGTGGATAAGAAGACGTTAACTAGCTGCAATTTTCTTGAAGAGCAGAGATATGTTTCATGGTTTCATTCCACTAAAACCTGCTTCTTCAGCATTTGTGCTGTAGTGGGCCTCTTGAGCTTTGTTGTTCTTATTTTCGGGTCACCTTTGTACAGGTCTGAGCACCAGTCTGAAAAAATAAAACCCAAGTGTGATGGGGCGGGATGTAAAGGCACTCCCAGTCATCACTGGAGGCTGTTGATCAATTCACTTGCCTCACAACATCGCCCTCAAATGTATCAGAAAGGCGGTAACAAAGCCTCACTAAAACCAGTTGGATGAAAACTGAACAGACAACAAAGACTAAGATGATCGTCTACAGTGTTTGTGTCAGCAGCCAAACCTAGATGACTTTTGCCAGGCAGGAGGAAAGACTCAACAATACCTCAGTAAAAACAAGACAAACAGCCACAGCAAGGGAAATTAGACCAACCCTATCCAAAGTCATCTTTGACTGATGGAGATCTACCACCTGCCAGCAGCCCCTAGATAGACCCAGAAGTCACTGGAGGGATCATGTATCTCATCTGGTGTGGGAATGCCACAGGAGGAGGGACTGGGAAATCCTGCTGAAGAAAAGGACGCCTGGAATACAGTGAATAACCTTGTACCACCCCGACCTGACTCTGGATAAGGGGAAGAAAATGGATGGATGTTCCAAATTATTCAAGTAGTTGGTCTTAAAAACAGATCAGAAAGTAAGAAAACACTCAGCAGCCAAGTTGAAACCATTAATCAGCAGCACCCTTCTTTTCCTTACACCTGTGCAGAACATGGTTACTGAGTTACATTTACTCTGAAACAGTTGTTACATCAGAACCTGCTAGAACCTTTCATAATGCAGAACCACGCTGGTCAGGAGGACTTTCTGTATATGTGGATACTTTATGTTGGCGTAGATTGATGAACATACAAGGAGTTGGTTTTGTAGGTCCTGCAAAATGGACCAGAACAATTAACTCAGCAGAGCACACTCTATATGAAACTAGACTTCTACGTCTTCATTTAAATGATGGAGCACCTCCACAATCCACAATTCAAGACTCTAGGAAAATTGTTAATGTTTCTTAGACTTGACTGAACTCTAGACTTGAGGGCTCATTTCTTGAAAAAACTGAAAAAACCTTTCTTGTATCCTGTCATTGAGATTTAATAAATACAATAAACAGTTAGCAGCAATGGTTTGAACTTAAAAATTTTTAAGACTTGAATTTTTGACGGTCTCTCGGATTGTCAGAGTTGGTTGTCCATCAGGGTGGTCAACACTAGAACACTACACAGACAAGTAGACGCTGGATTTTGATGCCACCCATTAAAAAAAGCCTGATGGTGAAACATTTTAACTGCTGCTCCTGCCACCTGTCTTTGAAGCTCGCGTCACCTTTGTACCTGGTTCATCTCTGGAGCACCTGGGAAAACTTTGCAGATCAAACTCCGGTATTATCCCGAGCCCCAATGCGGAGCACTTTGCTCGCTTATTTTTTGTGAGAGCCATTTTTCTCCCCGTTGTTGCTGTTGAGAGAGGAGGATTACTGATGTACGGGCTTTGAAATATCAAAGCGTTTCAAATAAAGTGATGCCTCCGTCCTTTTATGCCATCACTCATTAGGGAAGCTGCGCTCAAAAGGCAGCTTTGTACGGGGAGTCGTTTTAAGTTGGAGATGGCTTTACAATAGATCACCACGAGCACAGTGAGATTTCAGCCTGAGAACGTGAATGAAAGGCTATGCAAATTGCAGCATGTACATCAAGACTTTCTGAACTGGAATGACCTCGGCCTCCTTTTTAAGATCCTAAAGTTTTTCCCTTACAGTGACAGGTGGAAGGAGTCAAAGGCATCCTATCTTGTTTGAGACAAAAGCTATTGAAGGGCTGACAAGCTTGTGCAAGGAAGGGCTCAGCGTGGCTCGGAAAGAGTGGCTGCAAGCGATTGAAAGTGAGACAAACAGGGAAGGAAAAACGAGTGTACCTCCGGGCGACTGCGACCTATAAGGCGCTGTAATCTGGCGTCTTTTTAAAAACCATCTCTGGCCATCAAGACGTGAGGGTTTCTCTCACGCTGAGGCCGAGAGCTCCGAGACGGAGCCTTTCAGAAACTCTTGATTTCTGCCACGGTGGCTGGCCCCAACTATCTGATAGCCTTTCTCCTTTTACATGGTGGCCTTTATCGCCTGGCTGAATGGAGACAAAGTGGCCTTACCTGACCTGAAGCAACCTCCAGGTACGCTTTACAGGAGTGTCAGCAAAACACTGAGGGAGCAGCCAATTTAACGGGTTTCCTGCAGCTTATTTAAAGCAAAACAAGAGTGAGGGATGGTAAACTGATGTCCTGGATTCTGGTATTTATAAGCAAGATGCGCACACATACAGATTTAAGTGCTTTTGAGTCATGATGATGCAGCGCACTCACAGAGGCATCACATGGCACCAACCAGTGGTGCAGATTTGAAACACTCTTGACCTGAAATCGAGTCGGAGTGCCAACTATTATGATGATGTGGCTCATTATTGACTTAACACATGTCTGGATATTTACATTTCTTCTCTAAATATGTGCTACCACAGGCTAGCTTTTTAGAGCTTATTAGCTAACATATCGCTACTTGCCAGTCAAGGACCTGAAGTACTTTATTATATTAGTTTATTTCCTACTGTCGATCAATTGAACTTAGTAAAGTAGTTAAAGTACATTTATGGACAGTGAACTGAAGTACTGTAAGAAACTCTGACTTATTAAATATGTTGGGTTTTTTTTGATTGATGGATATAAATAAAGACAGATGAGAGGAAGTGATAAGGATGGCAACAGTTCAGCTCTCAGCTAGGATGGTGTTAAAAACTTTTTTGTGGAGTTTCTGCTTCATTGTTGGATTCACTTCATGGATGACTTCTGCTGCCTTTACATCACTAATCTTCTCATAAAAAACTTAATGCCGCAAATGCTCTGTTTATTTGTCTGATTCACAGCAGAGTGTTATTTTCTCATTGCATGCACAGAGAGACTGAGGAGGTAGAAACAGGTGAGCAAAGTGGCAGATAGAACAAGAATCTGCGTGCTTTCCAATAGTCCAAAAACAAACTGAATACTTTCACTGATATGAATGACTCAGATTGCATTTTACAGGATTCATACCACTCTAAACGTGGCTGCCTGACACTCTGTGCTGAGTTTGCACAATAAATGTAACTTTTTCTGTGTAAAAGCAAATCTGCTTCTCCTCCGGAGGTATGTAGTAGTAGTTTGATTTTCCACCGTCTTTCCTGAATAATGTGACTTTAATCGCTTGATACTTTGGTGTACAGTCCTTCTGGGAGTAACCTCTTTAAATTTCTCTGGAAAATCCACCCAGAAACACTAAACTGAACTCTGCGATTATTCATTTTGAATTATTTAAGAACACTACAATCAGCCATCCAACTGAATAGGTTGCATTTGAAAGACACTTTTTGAAAGACTCTTGCAATGTGTACCTAACTGAACTGAGTTTGCAGGGTTAAATATACCACCTCTCAGCCTCCTAATAGATGCCCCTATGGCATAAATATGAAAATTCTAGATGACTTCCTTCTTCCTTCTTATCGCATTCACAATCATTTCCCTGAGATTTGAACTTGTCTGAGATTTTTAATAAATGCATTTATGGTACCAATCTGAAAATTCTACGTCACCTTGTTCTTGAGTTATTGTGTTGACAAAGATGGGTGTCCACACCACCCGCCTGATGAAAATAACCCTCAGCTTTTTACAGCTGAGGGGTGAAAATGGGTTGAATAAATGTGCAGACAACACAACTCTAGATGCTAAAAGTATTTTTTTAAAAACTTATGTTTAAATTGCGGTGCACTCTGTGAATGATACTGTGATTGGTTTGATCCCAGAATCACCCCTGGTATTAATGTTGGTTTAACAAATTCCACAATATTGTGGAAAAGAACTACTCTACCCACAATCCTTGAGTGAAACAGTGACATTTAACTGGTGATGTTTGTGGTTACCATTGGAATGTCCAAACCTGTGAGCACTGGTGAGTGTAAACCTTCAGAAACCCTGAAAGCAGCGACTGCAGTTGGGAATGAAGCTGAGATTTGCAGTGCCTTATGGGAAGAGTAGTTCACTGACTGTTAAAAGTAATTATGTACACAGTCTGGCAGCTTTTCCTTTTTTTTGTTTTCCTGCTTTTTTCAATCCAAAACAAACATTTTTATGATCATGCTTCACTTCATAGCTGATCGGCTGTGTTTAAGGATTAGAAGTCTTCAAACAAGGATTTTCTGAAATGCCAGTGAAGAAAATGAACTGGAAACCACAACCATTAAACAGCAGGTGGTCACTGTTGAGCTCTATTTCCAGGGACAATGATTTGGCTCCAAACCACATGACCACATGCTCGACTTGTCCTTTCATGTTGCCGCACTGCTGAATGTGTATGACTGTTTTTTTATGTTTTCTTTTTTACTATCCTGTTTAAAAAATGTTGTCTGTAATATGTTTTATGATGAACCGGATGAAACCATAAGTCCAAACAATAAAGGTACTCTTTCTACTACAATCAAACCAAATGTTTGGGCAGTGACACAGTTTTTGTGCTTTGTACTCTTTCCCACTTCAGTTTTTGTTTTGATTTTTTTTGACATGTTTTATTATATAGTGAAGAACAATCATAGCCATTTCATAAGACTTTTACTGGCAAATAAATCAAATGTATGCAAAGAGCAAGTATTTACAGTGTGGATCTTCTTCTTGTAGCTGGATATCAGCTTGTATCCTGATTGTTGGAGATTCACTCCTGCAGGCTGATCACAGTTTGTGAGCTTCTGCTTTTAAGGACTGACCACAGATTCACTTTTGCATTGTGCTCCAAACACTGGAAATTGCACACATTGCCTCTAAATTGCTCCTGGATCATTAGAAGAAGTTTGTCTTTGATTTTTTAAAATCCTTTTAGTGTTGTCGCTCCTTAAAAAGCAGAAGTGCACAAACTATGAACAGCTTGGAGCTCTGACAGCGCAGGAATGGACCAACATCAATCAGGATTTGGCCCAGAAGCTGATATCCAGCTGCAAGAAGACTCACATTTGATGTGTTTTCCAATAAAAGTCTTTGAACCTTATAAATTCCTGATGGCTGCGCTTCACTGTCATAGAAACATCGAGTTTGCAAAACAAAAAAAAATCATCTAAATAAAGAAAGTGAAGCAGGAAAGTGTGTGAAATGTTTGGACGTGACTGTACAGGTCCTGCTGGAGCTTCAACCTGTTCAGACATACGGTAAATGGCCTGCATTTGTATAGCGCTTTTCTAGTCCCTAAGGACCCCAAAGCGCTTCACACTACATTCAGTCATTCACACACACATTCACACACTGGCGATGGCAAGCTACATTGTAGCCACAGCTGCCCTGGGGCACACTGACAGAGGCGAGGCTGCCGGACACTGGCGCCACCGGGCCCTCTGACCACCACCAGTAGGCAAACACGGGGTTAGTATCTTGCCCAAGGACATTTGGCATGCAGCCAGGGGGCAGCCTAGGATCAAACCACCGACCTTCTGATTAGTGGCTGACCTGCTCTGCCACCTGAGCTATAGCCACCTAACATGAAGGTGTCAGTCCACCTCTGAATATTGTAAATCTGACTTGAAAGCAGTACTTGAGTTGTTTTTTCCTTTTAAAGCGCTCTTTGGAAGCACATATATTGGCGTATAAATCAAATAACTCCAAGAGTCTCTCTTGTTTTTCCTCTTTTTCTCAAAGTCTGGTCATGTTTAACCTCAGATTTCTTTCAATACAAGCCTTCAACAGGGTCTTATTGATCACATTTAAATGTATAAAATAAGACAGTTGATCCTTGTCAGGGTTGTGGGGGGACTGGAGCCTATCCCAGCTACCATAGGGCGAGAGGTGGGGTGCACCCTGGACAGTTCACCTAACAGGTTGGCTATAACACAGAGAAACAGACAACCATTCATACACATTCATGATGCTTTAGTCATTAAGATTAGATTACAAAAATATATGGGAGGAATCAACAGTACTCAACAGGCCAGTCATGATGGTTGTGGGCTGCGTCGGTATGTTCACAGCCGGTTATGCCAGGTTACATCGTCGGGGTTCTAAGCACCAATCATCTGTTTGCTATGCCTGAAATGTCATCTATTACACACAGTAACAGTAACGGTCAACAGGGAGGAGGAAAGGGATTAAATGAGAAATGTAAACTCTAATGGTAAATTATAAAAGCAGCTCGTCTATCAGTTTGAAAAGAATAATGACTTCTGTCATTTGAAGCTGAAAGGACCAATTAGTGGGGCTGTCCCTGTAAAAGTCGCAGTGCAAAGATGGCTAATTTACTTCGACTTAGTTCTGGATCAGTTCCTGGCCAGTCTAACCTTTATGGCATATTTCATAATTCATGTCCAACCTGATACTTGAAAAAATGCCTCTCAAAAAACCTCCAAAAAGGCAGAATAAACTTCCTCTCCATGATCGGGGTCTGCCTGTTGCTTTCAGTGCAGTGGCTGAAGCCTACGGAGGAGCGATGGGACTTTTCCAGTCGTCTTCAGCCTCACATTTTACAAACAAGAACAATAAAAGCCTCTGAGGAGGAGGTGGAGGACAGAGGGGGAGAGGGGCACTATGCTCCGACTCCTCGTTAAATGCAGCCAGGCCCTGACACAGCTCAACACGAAGTAGATGATTATCAGGTCGCATTTGTTTGACCTTGAATTAGCCTTGACATTTATGCTTGACCACCTCACCCCCGGGTTCAAAGGGAGTGGCGGAGATGCAGAGGTCACGGGGTTTGAGGCAGACACTTAAACAGCAACAAGAGAAAACCTTATTTTGGACCCTGCAGTGCTCCGTAGTGCAACAGCAGACAAAATGATGAAAGATTCACCACATTAGGCTGCAGCCAAACCACAACTGTTGGGTTGAGTGTGTGCAGACACACAGCCTGTTTCCCCTCAGCAATTATCCTGAGATGGGGGAAGATTTATGAAACATTAACATGACATTTTGGTGGCTTCCAGGGCTTTATTTTCCACTCTCTGTGCTCCACCTACAGCACTGGGAGAGCGGGGATGAAGATGTACAGACGCAGAGGCGAAAAGTGACAAATAAGGTATACAAAGCTACAGAAGATAGAGGCAGAGGGGCAAAAAATAGCAGGTGAAGGGATGTAAACAAGGGCAATAGATAAAAGAAAGAGATGGAAGCTGATCTTTTCATGGGAAATTAAAATTCTAAGTAATTCTTTTTGCTAAGGTTAATCAGAGCTCCTCAGCGTCTTTCATTAGTTTCCAAAAATCGGAGGCAGTTTGTGAGAAACGGTCTTATTGTTGAGTTTGGGGAGTCAAAACATATGTGGTGTGGGAATCCCGCATTTCACAGTAGGCCTTTAAAGATAGAGGGACGTTATCTCAAGGACGAAACATGTAGACGATGCTTTGGGTGGAGGATAAACTGACTTTTTAAAATGAGGTTACACATCCCCATATTAGCCTTAAAAAACACCACATCGGTCCTCTGGCAGCTGCACTCTTTTTTGGGGGGTAATTTTAATTACCAAATATAATGATCCCCTTATCTTTGATCAAAAAGGATGAATTATGGGCATTTAGTCTGGAACAATAGTCCTCCAAATATGAATGGGGAGGGGGGGGGGGGGGGGGGGGTGCTGTAGCACTGGCTGCATTCTTTCTTTTAACCAGCAGATTTATGATCTCTGTTAACAGTTTACAGATGAGTTTGTTGTCCCTGTTTTTTGTTTTCTCTGTTGTTTTACTGAATAATATATTATGTTTCATTTGCAAATGATGGTCCAATTCCATGTTCGATATCTATCTAAGCATGCTGTTTGAGTGTTAAGTTTGTATATAGAGCAGCTTGCAATAAATATATAAACTTCTTTAAATGCACAAATGGAATTGTTTTAATGGGGACCTGTTGATATCTGTTTGTTTGTCTGGTTTTGATTAATGTGGGATGTGGTCTCTTTGCAGTTAAATTGTACTCACAAATCATCTATGTAGTCCACACTTCTGTTTTGGTGAGTGAAATTTTACGACTTTGTTTTTATTTTTATTTAACATCAAACTAATTTGCAGTTTAAGGATGCATCTTGTGTGTGTGTGTGTGTGTGTGTGTGTGGGGGGATCCTGGCTGCCATAGAATAGAGTCATAAGGAAGTTTGAGAGATCTGAAAATGTTATTTGGACTGGTATTGCACACTGAATTACAAATACTGTATCTGTGGTTATGACTGGTGGGAGTGATGTCAGTCATATGCTTACTAAAACCTCTGATTAGATTCAGTAAAATTCAGGCTTTAGTCAAAACAGCATTATTCATATCTGTAATGTTAGTTTCAGGCTTCAAACTCAGCTTAAAGGTTAAAATGACTTGATTTTAATTCCCACAAAAAACTTAACCTATAAACTACCAGATCTCTGGGCAAAGATACAAAGACTGAGCATACAAAGATATCTTCATCCAGATACACATAACATTTTAGTTCCAGGTGTAATTACAGAATAACTGCACCACCACTGAGCTAATCACCACGATGACACTGAAAGTCCCTGACAACTACTCTAGTGTCATTTAACTGCCTCGTAGCACACACCTTGTCCAAGACATAAAAAACTTTAAAATCTTTATTGTTGTTTTCAGATGCATTTAACGATGTATAACCAAATGTGACAATGCTTCGGCCCCACACAATATTAAAAGCATCTACACACAAAAAACAACTTAACAATCCTCCTCTCTTTTGGAGGTGCGAACTGGGGGTAAAGAACTACCTGTCAGGGTTTTAGGACTACATATCAAAGTTAGATATAGCCAGTGTGATACCAACAATAGAGTTCTGAAGTTTTGAGGCTTCGATTCAAGCATTTCCGCTTGCCTTCTTATCAGTACTTTAAAACCAGAGGTTTTTTTTTTTTGTTTTTTTTTACAACAGAACAGAAAGCAGATAACTAGCTTATAGGTAGCTAGCTTGTTAAGCAAGCAGTCATAGACTGTATGGGTGCATCACACTGACAGATAACAGACACCTGTTAATGCTCCTGTTAATGAGTGCTGCTGTAGGGAACGTCCAAATTAATGTCCTTGTGTTAGCAACTAACACTAGCTATCATTATTAGAAAGCCTCCAGTTGTCTTCAGTTAGTGTTAATTAGCAGTAACTGTTACACAATTAACCATGCACTAAGTGAAACATTTATAAGATAATTGTACTGTAAATGCTTTAGAAATGCCAGACTGAGCATAAACTATCATCAATTGCTGATGATGTGATTCTATTTAACACCAAATTACACAATTCAGGACAAACATAGTTCAGTGGTTCAGTTTAGGGATTAGCCATGCTGATAGCTAGTACCTACAGCCACATCTGTTGCCATCCACCTGTCAGTCAAAGAGGGCAAGCTCCCAATAATACAAAATTTAAGACCTAATACAATTCAAATGGGTGAGTTATAAGTAATTCCACTCCCTGCTGAGTTGTCGTGAAGAGGTCAATTAGCTCCAGAGACCAAAACAGCTTTTAGCTGGCTGTAAATATGTTTATTTGTGCTGTAAAATCGGACATTTTAACACTGGAGTCTATTAAGTCATGGGAGCAGTAACTTTGATGTAAGTAGCATCAAAATGTATGAAGAAAAACAATCTGTTTCCTTTCATAAGATCCATCCAACTAAGTCAAACTGAGTCAAACTGAGTTTTTTTTTCAGCTGTGGAAACAAGATGCCCTAAAAATGGGATATATTTACTACTTAAGTCCAAGATGGGAATTTTATAAATATATTTATCATTTTCAGACTCACAATATAATTTTCTTACCAGAGGAAACACAGAGATATGTCCTTATTTCTAGATACTTAATCCTTGAATTGTTTTGCTGATTGCACTAAAGCAGGGTCTTTGTTTGCTGAATTCTACTAAATACATTTCAAGCTTGTGCAGCATTACATCCCCACAGGTTACTCCACTGCACCAAAACCACTACAAAGGCCCATGTTAGTCTGTGATGCAGCAGAGCAGAGATTAGTAGACAAACCCTTCATTTTCTCGGTTGCATGCATGTGTTTGCGGATGCTGTTTATACGAGCAGATGTTAGTCTCAGAGTGTACGGAGCGACCTGCTCGCCGTGCCTTTTACGAGGCCGTGCCGCGGCGACACAAGTTCAAATAGATCCAGGAAGCTATGGTCTGGAAAGAGAACAACAACAACCTCTTTAAGTGTCCTGGAACCATAATGAACCGTCACATGGTGCTGATTGCCAGACTTTAATGTGGGCAAACAAGACATGAAAGAGGCCCATAAAGAATCCAATGAATAGATAATCTATCTCCCTTATGGGACGTTTGACAAACGAGGGGTTTAGAAGTTTACTGCAGCCGGGACGCCCTCACTTTTATCGGGTGTCACTGCCCCAAAAGGCCTCACCTAAAGACATTTCTCAAACAGCATATTTCAGAACATTAAGAATAGGATTCGTCATTCAAGCTGCAGCATGGCAAGGAGAGGGTTAATCAGCGCTAAGAGCACTAATTGGAAAGCGACTGTGCTTTTTCCCATGACCTCCCTACACCCGTTATTAGCCGTATTGTTCTGGAAAGCAGAATTATCATATAAGCTGCACAAACATCACAATTAGTACAATTTGACTAAAATAAATGGCTCAGCAAGTGACACAACCCTCGGCTGAACTCTGGCTACGTGTTAAGAAGTAAACAGAAACCATCCTTAAAGTGAGGCTGAGAAGACGTGAGAAAAAGGCTGGAAATTACCCAGGGAGGATGTGGAGAACTTCAAATCCATACAGCTGAATCAGCTGGGCTTGTATTTAAATTCAACTGCAAATGGCTTTATTCCACCCCTCTAGTTATTACAAGCTAAATATTGTTGTTATGAGTTTAACTGAGCTCAAACTGTCATTTGTAAGAAAGACTCAACTTCTTTAAGGTGTCTTGAGAGTTTGGCGCGTTTTCAGTGCTGTTTGTGAGTAATGTTGTGCAAGAACCGGGGTGGAAGTGAAGTGGAACGATCCATAATGGAGTTCCAGCACCTTCAGCAAAGCCAGAGTTATTTTCAGAGGCAAGAACTGCTCAGCAAGTGTCTGCATGGGGAGAACATATTTGAGAACCTATCAAAGCTTAATAATATCATGCTATTTAAAGGTTATTATGGGCTGTTTACAGTGATGGTTGCATGGTATCTGTAATCACTGATGGTTCAGGCATGGATACCAGCAAAGACATCATTATCATTATTATTATTATGGTAGAAACTTTTAATACAGCAGAGCCTGCGTGATTTAAAACTTTCTGAATGCTGACAAAACTAATGGTGAGCTTTACATGTGTCACTGCAGTTCAGGGCTCTGTGATTGAGTTATTATCTCACTAGAAATGCTCATGAATTATAATTCATGACTTCCTCTTTTCATACGTCACGCTCAGCAAACGGAGAGAAAATTTAAACTGACTTTTTATTTTTGAATTGAGTCGTGTCTGTCCTCTGAGAAAAGAAATACTTGCTGCTTCCACCTTTATGCCAGTGCTGGATTATGGTGATGTGATTTACAGTGGGGCAAAAAAGTATTTAGTCAGCCACCGATTGTGCAAGTTCCCCCACTTAAAATGATGACAGAGGTCAGTAATTTGCACCAGAGGTACACTTCAACTGTGAGAGACAGAATGTGAAAAAAAAATCCATGAATCCACATGGTAGGATTTGTAAAGAATTTATTCGTAAATTAGGGTGGAAAATAAGTATTTGGTCACCTCAAACAAGGAAAATCTCTGGCTCTCACAGACCTGTAACGTCTTCTGTAAGAAGCTTTTCTGTCCCCCACTCGTTACCTGTATGAATGGCACCTGTTTGAACTCATCATCTGTATAAAAGACACCTGTCCACAGCCTCAAACAGTCAGACTCCAAACTCCGCCATGGCCAAGACCAAAGAGCTTTCGAAGGACACCAGGAAAAGTATTGCAGACCTGCACCAGACTGGGAAGAGTGAATCTACAATAGGCAAGCAGCTTGGTGTGAAAAAATCAACTGTGGGAGCAATCATCAGAAAATGGAAGACATACAAGACCACTTATAATCTCCCTCGATCTGGGGCTCCACGCAAGATCTCATCCCGTGGGGTCAAAATGATCATGAGAACGGTGAGCAAAGATCCCAGAACCACACGGGGGGACCTGGTGAATGACCTGCAGAGAGCTGGGACCAAAGTAACAAAGGTCACCATCAGTAACACACTACAACGGCAGGGAATCAAATCCCGCAGTGCCAGACGTGTTCCGCTGCTGAAGCCAGTGCATGTCCAGGCCCGTCTGAAGTTTGCCAGAGAGCACATGGATGATACAGCAGAGGATTGGGAGAATGTCATGTGGTCAGATGAAACCAAAGTAGAACTTTTTGGTATAAACTCAACTCGTCCTGTTTGGAGGAAGAAGAATACTGAGTTGCATCCCAAGAACACCATACCTACTGTGAAGCATGGGGGTGGAAACATCATGCTATGGGGCTGTTTTTCTGCCAAGGGGACAGGACGACTGATCCGTGTTAAGGACAGAATGAATGGGGCCATGTATCGTGAGATTTTGAGCCAAAACCTCCTTCCATCAGTGAGAACTTTGAAGATGAAACGCGGCTGGGTCTTCCAACATGTCAATGATCCAAAACACACCGCCTGGGCAACAAAGGAGTGGCTCCGTAAGAAGCATTTGAAAGTCCTGGAGTGGCCTAGCCAGTCTCCAGACCTCAACCCCATAGAAAATCTGTGGCGGGAGTTGAAAGTCCGGGTTGCTCGGCGACAGCCCCAAAACATCACTGCTCTCGAGAAGATCTGCATGGAGGAATGGGCCAAAATACCAGCTACTGTGTGTGCAAACCTGGTAAAGACCTATAGTAAACGTTTGACCTCTGTTATTGCCAACAAAGGTTATGTTACAAAGTATTGAGTTGTATTTTTGTTATTGACCAAATACTTATTTTCCACCCTGATTTATGAATAAATTCTTTACAAATCCTACCATGTGGATTCATGGATTTTTTTTTCACATTCTGTCTCTCACAGTTGAAGTGTACCTCTGGTGCAAATCACTGACCTCTGTCATCATTTTAGGTGGGGGAACTTGCACAGTCGGTGGCTGACTAAATACTTTTTTGCCCCACTGTATATGTGTTCATGTGCTTGCATGTGCTGGATTCTGTCTATCATGGAGCAGTGAGATTTATTACAAACCTAAAGCTCTTACCCACTGCTGTAAGACGTTTACTTGGGTCACATGGTCTGCTTTGCCATTTCATAGAGTCAACCACTGGTATGTTATTATTTATGAGGCTGTTCTTGGTTTGCTTCCATTTTACTGACTTACAGTCAGACGTGTGGGAAGTTAGTGTCTTCAGTCCCACGACTCATTCCTTCTGTCTGCCCCAAAAGTTTGGACTGAATCTGGAAAAAAGCGTTCAGATGTGCTGCTCCTTCCTGCTGGAATCTAAATCCTGTAAAACTTCATGAGCTGATCTACTTCAGGCTGCTAATGTTTTTCCTACACACTGTTATTCTTGTTCCCGGCATTAGACTTTTATTGGTGTTTCAGGCTTTATTGCCACTAAAGTTGATCAGTTTTGGTTGTTTTTGTATTTCATTTTGTTCTTGCTTTTTGTTCAGTGTATGTTTGTGTATGGGTGTGTTTTACCAGTTTATGCAACAACTATTGATTTTACTGTTGTCTTTATTAGCCAGGGCACTACCATAAAAGAGGTTTCTCATCTCAATATTAATTTATTTTCATAGTTAAATAAAGTTTTCTTTTGTTATTTTAAAAATAAAGCTTAGGGGGGAGATAAAAATTTTAAAACCTTATTTTCACATTTGACTGGATATACTGTCCGTGGGAGGTTTTAAATCTTGACTTAAACAATGGCTCAAGGTAACTGCCCACATATGTTTTTAGTGCGGCTGCAGAGTAATAGGACTTGTTTTTAGAAGGTTAGGAATTTGCCATCACCCCCAACCACACTTACAGCCGGTTGATTCTCGAGGTTTTTCCTCCAGTTTGACTTAGTTTGACGTGAATTTAAGCTGATGATGCTCCTCAGTATCACCAAAATCTACCTTTTTATCAGCTACCAGTCATATCTGATGAAGACCCTTGAGAGCTTGGTCCTCATGCATCTTCGCCTCTTGGTGAGGACTGGTGAGCAGCCTAGCCTCAGGGTATCAGGGGTCACCGGGCTCTGACCCAACTGGAGAAGCCTGGAAGCACTGTGAGGATCATATTCTTTGATTTCTCCAGTGCTTTTAACACCATCCAGTCTAAACTTCTGAGGGATAAGCTGGATCTGTCAGGAGTGGGCCACCACCGGTCCCAGTGGATAATGGACTATCACACTGGCCGCCAATGGTATGTCAGGATACAGGGCTGTGTCTGCAGTACGGGGGCCTCACAGGCAACTGTGCAGGGTCCATTCCAGTTCATGCTCTACACTGCAGAGTTCTCCATCAACTATCCAGGCTGCCATCTACCATCTAAATTTCTCTGATTACTCTGCCATAGTCACTATAGGTGATTCCTCTCCCCAACACCTAGGGATGGGTATCGAAAACCGGTTCTTGTTGAGAACCGGTTCCCACTGTTTCAATTCCTTGGAATTGTTTGCCATTTTTGCAAACGATTCCCTTATCGATTCCAGTCGCCCCGAATGACGTCACCACGTTGTGGAGCGTCATTTACCTGGCAGGAAACACAGCGCCTAAGCGGCTCAAACGCTAAAAAGTTTGGTTATACTTTACGAGAACGGATGACAACAGGGCAACTTGCAATACTTGCAAAGTAGATATTTCATTTAAAGGAGGAAACACTACGAATATGCAAAAGCATTTGCTCACAAAACAACGTGATGACCTTAGATGAATGTCGTGTTTTTAATTCCGCTCCGGACTCGTGAATCTCAGCAGCGGTAACGTTTGCACGTCCTCTCCCGTTAATGCGGCAGGTAAATAATCAACTAACAGTGCATATTATGTTAGCGCGATATGCCTTATTACAAAACCTGCCATTACTGTGCATTTAGGTGACCGTGATGAGAGAGACAGACAGAGTCTGGCTTGCGCTGGCTGGCAGTTCTCGCTGCAGTCTACCGGTAGCGTCTCCTTTCAGGCCAGGATAGACTAATGTCACCGAGCAGTGACTAAGTTTGTGGTCAAAGGCTTGAACGCATTTGCCACAGCAGATGATTTTCAGTAAGTGAATGTGTTTAATTGTAGGCAGGGACATTACTGGATATTCTTGTGTAATTGCTACAAATAATTTATGTTATACTTTGTTATTGCTACAGAAGAATATTTATTTTATTATTTTACATTTACAATTTTTTTCCCCGGGGACCCTGTGACACCCCATTGAAGAGCCGTAGGCTGGATCTCTTAAGATCTCACTGTTGGGTTTGTAAGGCCATGCTACTCCTAAATTTCTATCTTGTTCAAAGAGAAGATAAAAAACAAAGTTCTAAGCTAATCGACCTTAGTGTTCTCCTTTTTTAAAAAGAATCGATAAGAGAATTGATAAAGAATCGAATCATTAAACAGAATCGAAAATGGAATCGGAATCGTTAAAATCTTATCAATACCCATCCCTACCAACACCTGATTTCAGGTTTCCCCCTTCACGTGCCAAATCACCTGCCACTTTTGCTCTTATAATACAGTACAATGTGGAGGAGCCAGTTTTTCGCCCCAGAAAGAAAAGATTCAAGATCTTCAAAATATGATGTTATTGTGTCCTTTAGCCCCTCCCCTGATTGGCTGCCCCTCACAAACAGCAGATGACATTTGGGTCTCTATTGCCTTGGTTATCCTGCTACCTGGAAGCTTTAAATGTTATATCATGTTTGTCAGGACATGTTTAAGTTTTGTTAAAGAACATCACAGATGGTGGTATAAGCCCAAGCTAAAATCTGTACACTCCTACATATGAAAAATTACTCTTTTAAGTCTGCAGACATATAACCGAAGTCTCAAAAGGTGAGAAACAGTCTTTAGTTCAAACGGTAGAAGCATCACTTAAAGGTAAACAAGGAGTAAAATCATTAATAATTAATAGACCGGAAATGGGTTCCCCTCTACCTCCACCTCTACCATCCTAACTACGGCAACTGGAAGGCATGCATAGCTAATGTCTGCAGGATTGTGTGGAGGCCTTTGTCTGCCCTCGGTGAGAAGACTTGATTACTCGGCCTTCTTTTGGCATCATCCCCAATTCGCAATTCATTATTTTCATCTCGTACAAGGCCGACACTCCTAATATGACACGTATTCCCAGGGCAGGCCAGTTAAAATTCATTTTAAACTGTTTACCCAGGCAAAACAAAGGGCAGCAGTCACGGATCTTGTTATTGAGTTATTGGTGAAGTTGGGGAGAGAAAGGACTGGCAGGCATGCAGCGGCGACAGTTTGGTGAGATGGCAAAGGAGATGGGCTCTTTGAGCAGCGGGACAAAAAGATGAAAAAGTCCTGGCACTGAGCGCTCCTTTCATTAGGCACAGCTCATCATTGTGTTTGGAAAATGAACCAATTTCCATAAGCGATTGGGAGGACAATGTATTAAACAAGCGTGCATGCAGAGTGACAATAAGAGAGTGACAAAGGAGAGTCCTGCACCGTCTCGGTGTGGGCATCCCTGATGTTACAGCAGACTTTTGATCTCAGATGTTAGTGTTAGATCAAAAAAAGAATCACAGCAGGAAAAAAAGTTTCAATAAATAAATAAATGTCCAGAGGAAGCCAAGAAGAAGTAGCCCAGTTGGCCTTAAAAGGTCTAAAAATGCCAAAAACCTCATTTATCCCACTGTCACCTCTCTGACCTCCTGATGATTTTGCACCTTAAAAGACATTCTTATCCCTCAGCATCCTCTGACACAACTGAAACGTAAAGTTACCTTCAATAAGCCACTCCTTGTCATCTTCTCACTTATTAAAAAATGCTTTATTTTATTGATATGACTGTGCAAAAGTTTTGAGTCATCCCTCATTTCGTTATGTTTTGCTTCCAATGACCCAGACTTGTAATACTTTGAAGTGCTCCTCAGTAATATTTTTCCAGACTTTCTTAAGGTCATTTTTCTTTGGACATTTTCACTTTTTCACTTATTTTCAGTCCAGACTATTTTGACCTATGAATCATTCAAGGATGAAAAAGATCCCTAACTCAGTGGAGGAATCACTGTTGTGTCTACACATAAGAAAGAAACAATTTTGTTCCATTTTATTTAGTGGAATCTATAAAAAGTGCCAGAGATAACATAGTTTGAGAGACATAAAATAATATTTTTACACCAAAAAGGTGATTCCCAGTGCCGCGAACTGTCTACAGCAGATGAACAGCATCTGAAAGTCATGACCTTAAAAAACATTTAAAAAATTTAGCAAAGCCCTGACACATGACCTGAGAGATGCATCTAGACTTTCAGCTGATCCATCTACTGCTCACTGAAGCCTCATCGTAAAGAAACCATTTTAAGGAAGGGAAACAGGGACAAAAAGCTGAAGTGTGAAAATTACACAAGAACTGGACTGAAAATCACTCTGATGGAGTGATGAATGCATTGGAGATCTTGTAAAAATTGATGAATTATGAACACAGAAAAGTACAAATAAATGTTGATACACCATGCAATACCATCTGGAAAATGTCTTCTTGAAAACAGCTTTATTTTTCAGCATCACGATGATCCCAAACACAATGCCAATGCAGTAAAATCGTACCTGGATATAAAAACACACAGTGGAGCACTATCAGTCATGGATTGGCCGCCGCAGAGCCCGGACCTCAACATTATTGAAGCAGTGTGGGATCATGTTGACAGAGAACAGAACAAGAAACATCCAAAGAAGAGCTTTGAATGTCCTTCAAGAAACCTGGAGAACTATTCCTGGAGACTACTTAAAGAATTGACAAGAAAGCTGCCTAAGAGAGTTCAGTCTGTCTGTTTTGCCTTGTGTACTGTATTTCCATGTGTGTTTGCACATGTTTAATAAAGCACCACAACTATTTTCCATTTTCCTTGCAAAATATAAAAAATGACGGGTGGGTCATGGAAGTGCGTCTGTAGGCTTTTTTATAGTGAGAGAAACTACAAAAGTTCATTTAAAAAGACATTGTTTAAACCTTTATCCGTGGCAGCAGACACCAGTGAGAGGGTTATATCCCCCTAGAGGCAGCCTGTAGCGGGCCAACATGTTGCTCTTGGCATGGCTTTGAGCCCTCAGAGGCAGAAATTTGTTCTCCACAGCGCGGGCGCCGCGCAACTCGACTGTGGCCTTTTGTGCACCGTGCTGCACATCACCCGAAAAGGCTTAATCTGTCAAAAAACGTTATATCTTTAAAAGAAGTTGGCCTGCGCTCCGGTTGCTTTTTGTGAATATCCGTGGCCAGTGCCAGGGAGCACCGCGCCGGGAGTGCTGGGAGTGCATGCGCCAGTAATTAGATGCAGTTTATTGTCCACGCAGGGTCATTGGAGTGAGATTTTGGAGGATTTTACTGCTGCTTGAGCGCACCGATTCACTGTTGATGCTGATAGGAACACAGCAGGGGAGCACTCCAATGACGTGAGTGTATGTACATTAAAAGAAAGACACACACACACCCTTACACAGATACGGGAATGCACACACACATTATTGTGCTCCCAGTCATGCAATGTCCCATCTTGCAGCATCACTGTGAAGCACAGCGGGGGGCGCATGACATCCTCCGCTCCCCACAAAGCTCCTACTCCCTATTCTTTCGATGTGTGTGTGCGCTCTGAATGAGGAGCGGGAGGGAGTGGTGGAGTGTATAGAGTGTTTATAACTCGTGATGTAGGACCATAAATCTGTTTACTCAGGCACAGTGTGGGGAGCCACCTCCAGTTTAGGGCTTTTAAGAAAAATTCCCACAGAAGAAATGATTCACTTTAGCGTGAATTTAAGGTTTGGGTGGTCAGTGTGATGGAGCTGTGTATGTATATGTGTGTGTTAATCCTCATTGTATTTCACGTCAAATTCGAGCTGATGGAGCTCGTTATTATCCTCAGATCACCCCGCCCCAGTGACATCATGGCCTTGAGGAAGATGTGGGAAACCAGCGTTGGTGACGTTGACTCTTCTTGTTGCGGTTGTTGCAGACCTCTGTCACTTTAACACCTCCGCATGACTACGTTTTCATACACTAGAACATGGGGCTGTTTACGTCTTTTGGAGACAGCAGCTGGATGTTGTTACACAGTCATAAGGGGTATTTAGGGTGGAGGTCAGGGTTGATGGATGGGTCAGCTTTTCTTCCTGTGTGGTTACTTTGATCCTAAAGTCAAACTCTGAGGACCCATTTCTGATATTGCTGTGTTTTAATCTTTGGCTTTCAGATTTTGCCCAGGATGTTTTATTGCATTGGTTTTTTGATGCACATCAGGAGATAATGGTACTGTTTTAGAGACCTACAAAGTGCATGTTAGGCGGCTGGAGGGGAACATTGGGAACTTTGTTTAGTTTGTACTTATTTTCACCAGTTGGTTAAATAGGTATAAAAGAAACCGTAACCCTATAGCCTGGCTAGGTTTAGAGAAAGAACCATTAAAAGTGGTTGAATATGGAAAACTCTCCCTTCTTCTACCCTGACTAGGTTGTTCAGTATGTACACATTCAGCAAAAGGTAGGTCTATTTTCTGCTTTATAACTCCAATTTTTTCCTTCTTTTAAATTTCTATTTTTGATGGCTGTTGGTTTTTGTGTGCAGAAATAATATAATTTTACACTCACTGGACACTTTATTATTTACATGTTGTTATTACTGGATTAAACCTCCTTCAGAACTGTCTTAATTGTTCATGGTACAGATTCAACAAGGTCCTGGGAACATGTTGACATGACAGTGTCACACAGTTGCTTCAGATTTGTCAGATCCACATCCACGATGTGAATCTTCTGTTCCACCACATGCCAAAGGTGCTCTATTAGATTGAGATCTAGTGACTGTAGAGGCCATTTGAGTACATTGAACTCATTGTCATGTTCAGGCAACCAGTTTGAGATGATCTGTTTGTTACCAGGGGCCCGTTCTTCGTACGTCGCTTACTACATCCAAGATCAAATGACACATCCAAGACCAAATCATCGCGCTAACCGTGAGCTCGCTAATCCGGTTCTCCGAACACACCTGCTGTTGGCGATTAGTACAGCTGGATGAAGTAATGTGAGATCACTGGGTGTCGTAAAAGGGGCTACGCATCGATAGTAGAAACATTGATCGGCAACCCTCTGATTGGTCGGCGAAAATGTCGAAGGAGCGCGCTCGGTATTTTTCGGCAGCAGAGCAAGAACTCTTGAGTGAGGGATCTCAGGAGTTTCAGAGTTTAATCAGAACGCAAGGGAACACTGCAAAGGCTGCAAAAGCAAGGAGAGAGGGCTGGCAGAAAGTTGCTGACAAATTAAACTCGTAAGTAATTTAATAATAACAATAATAATGGATTGGATTGATATAGCGCTTTTCAAGGCACCCAAAGCGCACGACAATGCCACTATTCAGTCACTCTCACATTCACACACTGGTGGAGGCAGCTACGGTTGTAGCCACAGCTGCCCTGGGGCAGACTGACAGAAGCCAGGCTGCCATATCGTGCCATCGGCCCCTCTGGCCAACACCAGTAGGCGGTAGGGTAGATTTATCATATCACACTATATTATCCAATATTATATTACATTATATTATATTATAATATGTTATGTTATATCCCCTTTCACATTAGAGCCACAACAGGACCCACTAGAACATGGGAACAAGTAAAAGTGAAATATAAGAATATTCTATAGAATGGTAATATTTATCACTTATATTGCTTTTAGTCTCTTGGAAAGAGACCCTGAAATAATCTGTTTGTTTGTTTATAACAGCAACCAAGAAAAGGGCAGAGCAAAAAAAGACAGGTGGTGGTCCTGCACCCCCTCGTCAACAAGTTGGTTAAGTAAATAATATCCTCACGGGAAAATCGATATCTCTCAATGAGCACACTGTCGCGCTGAGCTAAAGGATCCTGTCTATCCCGCAATATATGCTGGATTCTGAGGACTCTCCTTATCAATCTTGCACCTTCCGCAATGGGTGATTCGCGTATACGGACAGGACATGGCTGCGACAGACTTCCCAAATCCACCTTCGCTTTTATAGCCGTGGTCTCATCTTGATTACACGAAGTAATTTACAATTACTACTCTGAAATATGAATTACATCTGTAATAATCACATACATGTAATAGAATGTTAATAGTACATTTCCCTTTTTTAGGAAATGACCTGTATGTATCTGTGTGACATCAATAAAAGGATCAAGTGCTGCATTATCTTTAGTTACATTGATGTTATTTATTTATGGTACAACAGTGGTAAAATATCGCTGTTGCTTTCGTATACATGAAGCGGACATACCTGCGTGGCCGCGATCTAATCCTGTTTACATAAAGTAAACCTGCTCCCGAGCAGGTTTACGCTTACGGCTCTGTTGCTATGACAGCAAGTCCCGGATGATCCAGGATCACGCGAAATCGTCAACAATCAAATCCAGCTAACTTACTTAGCGAGGTACGAAGAACGGACCCCTGGTGTGTTATCCTGTTGGAAGCAGCCATAGGAAGATGAGTACATTGTGTTGATATTAGAGATGGCACGATACCACTTTTTAATGTCCGATACGGATATCATAAATTTGGATATCTGCCGATACCGATATGAATCTGATATAGTGTGTTTTTCAATCAATAAAACTGTTTTTTAAATATCTTGCTGCATTTTGTATAAGTTCATACTCAAGTTTAAATAAACAAGAACACTAAAGCTATTCTGTTATACCTGTATGTAAAAAATACACTGCACCCAAAATATTTCATAGTTCAGCAATACTGATCAATCTAATAAACTTAAACCTATTCCATCCTCCCTATTCTGGTATTTTACATAGTACTTAGCAGAAATATTAAGCAACCTAACTAATAGGGTTGCAAACTCCCAGCAAAACAAAATAGGGAACCATCCCCCACCCTCCACCTCATGATGCTTAATCGACACAATCAACTTTAATTTGATGCAGTGTGAAAAAAAATGCACAGAAATAAATTATTTTTCAAGAATAATTAAATAGATTCAACATCTTTCTTCAACAGAACTGCAGACTGCACAGACGGTGTCTTCCCAAAGGAAAAAGTACTATAGCTTACTAGGGTATATTAGACTTAACAGTTACTATATACAGTAATGGACTTCTATACAGTTTACATCAGATTAAAACTTTGGGTGTAAGATTCTGATAATTATTTATTAAAAGCTAGACATTTTAAATGACAATAAGAAAGAAAAGTATGTCTTTGTGCCCCCCTTTTCCCTGTTAATGCCCTATCGGCCCCCCTGGCTAAACTTTGCTAGTGCCGCCCCTGCACAGTTACCAGCCGTCAGCTACGTAGAAAAAGATCCTGGTGTAGAAAGTAATTAAATAAATTCTAACAACAGCTTATCAAGCTTAAACGTGCTGCTGTTGTTCAGCCGCTGGTTTCCTCTTTCTGGTGCAAAGTGGGCCAAAAACAAACAAGAGAGATGGACTCACGACAGAAAAGCCGATCAGCTGATCATTAAGCAGTTTCATGATTGAAGTAGCAACAGGAGAGAGAGAGGCAGTCGCTCCATATATCGGTTGTTAAGCTTACACACTTGCTTTACTTCTCTCTGGGATCACTTCCTCTGAGATGAAATGCTGGTTTGGTAGCAAATATACACAGCTGCTCTATCACGTGAGCACACTGCTCCCACGTGCTACGGTTATGTAGCAAGTTTTGTGAGGTGCTTTTTTGATATTTAATGGATCGGATTACATTTTTTATTTCTCTCCAATATCCGATCCAGTAATTCACGTCAGTATCGGACTGATACCGATACGAAATATCAGATCGGTCCATCTCTAGTTGATATAGGGATGGACATGGTCATCAACCCTACTCTGCTACGCTTTCATGTTTAAATGATGCTCAGTTGGTAGTAAGTGTGTAAAAAAAAAAAAAAAAAGAATCCCACACCATCACACCAAACAAATTCTATCTGAATCATCTGAATGTCACAGCAGACATTGAGATTCATCAGATCAGGGAACATTTTTACAATCTTCCATTGTCCAGTTTTGGGGAGCCTGAGTAAACTGTAACTTCAGTTTCCTGTTTAGCTGATAGGAGTGGGTCCCAGTGTGGTCTTCTGCTGCTGTAGTCTATCTGCTTCAGGGTACAATATGTACATACAGAGATGCTCTTCTCCATGCCTTGGTTGAAACTAGTGGTTATCTGAGCTACTGTTTCTCTGTAGACCCTAGAGAAGGTTGTGACCAGTAGTTTCTAAAATATTTAGACCAACAACTGTGCCATGTTCAAAGACTCTTAAATCAAGTTTTTTCACTGTCCTGATGCTTGGTTTGAACTTCAGCAGGTTGCCTTGACCATGTCTAATGTATTGCACTATTAACATGAAGATTTTTTAACCCACAATTTATGATGTCAAGTCATGAAATCAATGTAAAGCCGTATTCCCATCCCTACAATCCATCTCACACAGTCTGAAAGCTGCATGTCTTTTATATTGTGCAAAATAGACTTCTGTCTTCAGGTACTTGGCCCTCTTCAAACATCTCTTTTCAAACCAAAGCAGAGAGCACTGAACGCATCATCAGCTCCACCCTCTTTGCACATATGAATATTCATATTTTCAGCTCTTCTTTATCTAAATATCGGTCCTTGTTGTAACATATGTTGGTCTTCCTTCCCCTCTTCTCCCTTTTTCCTTTCCTGCTTACCCCCTCCTGCTCCAATTGTGCAGCATGTCACTGTAAGCTGAATTCCTGCCTCAGAGAGGAAGTGGTGGAGGCGACCGAGGGCCTCGCTGGTTGACAGCGAGCTTTTATTAATGACAGGTCCCCCACCCTGCTTTGAATAGGTGGGCTGGGACAGACAATAGACGTTGTCGGGCAGTTGGAGGAGCAGCGCAGACTTTTGAAAAGGTCTCAGCTCGCTGACAGGTGCTGCTGAAAAGATGAGCAGGGTGTCGGTGCCTCGGTGCCCTCGCAGGTGTGGAGACGTCAGGGATGACAGAACACCTGTGACGGCCCAGCCTTCATGCTGATGAGCTCACTGTATCGCTTTTCATATGCTGCCATCATAAAGGATGCAGGATGGCCGGCTGACAACACCGCCATGCTCCACCTGTCCATGACTCTGATACCTGAACGACATGAGTTCTGCTGCCAGAGGCTGAACTTTGGGGTTAGGTGTGAACACCTGCCATTATTTTCAGGCTTAAAATGATCTGTTTTGTTTGCTTTGTCTTTTCTGACATTCTTTTTTTAAATTTATGTTCATAACTCATTTGTAATTTTATTCTACATGTTTTTTAGGCATTTAATATTTTATGTTTATTCTGAACTTCTTAAATCTTACTGATTATTGGTTAGTTTTATTTTATCAATATTATTATTTCGTGTATTTTCTCATTGTATGTGATGTATATTTAATGTACTTTCAGAGGTTGTTTTAAATATAAATTTTATTTGTCTGGTATTAAGGATTGTAACTGGTGGGAAACTCAATCAAAGTGGGAGCTCTGTTGGTGTTATTGGGGCTAAACCCTGTGAAAAGTGGCAGTGAACAGCGTGGGTGGCGTTCTTCTCCTAATAATGAAATAATTGGCTGCAGCAGGTTGTGGTGGCGGTGGTAGTGGGGGGATGATGCTGGTAGGGAGGGGCTTATCACCAAACACCCAGTACCCGAGCACAATCGATGCATTAAGCCAGCAATGGTGAGCAAATAAACATGAGCCTTTGTTTCAGGAAACACATATGAAGTGAACTGGAAACGACGCACAGCGTAAATCGGCAGCGGGAACAATGCCGGCATTCACTGATGGGTCGAATTATCATCAACAAGCTGTCATGTTTGTCCTCCATCACGGCTCATTAGGCACAGATGTAGGCAACATGCCAATATAAAAGGTTCCCAGGCATCATCATGATAAGGAAAAAGTTAGATTAATTTGATTCATTCGTAAAGCAAGTTGCAGGTTTGCAGTTTATACATGAATTTCTAAAATAAAAACAGCAATTTAGAAATTTCTGATTCAAGGTTGAAGAAATATTGTGGACAGATAGCTCCTGCCTGCAACAACACAACAACTCTTCAGCCCCATTGATATTAGCCACCCTGCAACACTGTCTACGTCCCTTACCCTTGCCTCATCTCTAATCGGTGAAGATGCAAATTTAATCGTGTTTATTTTAATGATCACACCTTGTAAGAACTCCTCTGGCATGCACAGATTTCCAGTCTTAACCCTATCCAAAACCTTTGTAATGAACTTGATCAATAACAAGTGCTGGATGTCACTAATTCCTCTGCTTCTGAATGGGAGCCAACATCTACTGCCAGGTTCAACATCTGCTGGAAACCACACGAGTGGAGGCAATGCACTAATGCCTACAGCTTGGCTACTATCACATATGGCTGCAATGTGTGCATCCGCATACCACAGTGTCCACATACTTATGGAAAAAAATAGAGTTCTGTGTTTTTTATTTGTTCTCATTCTTAGAATTTACTCCTGTGTGGAAGGAGCATGTATCTAACATTGGGAGCTTGGACAGGACACGACTTCACAGTAGAGCAGAACTCAAATTGTTAGACACCTCCACCTAGATGACCTGTGCTAGAGCTTCCTGCAGGTGATGAAGGGTGGATGCGGCCCGATCACATGAATCCTCCCACCATTTTCTTCTTTTCTCTTTCCTGACCTGTGAGCAGTCTCCCGTTGGAGCGTGTGCAATGCTTAAAAATGTAGTTAATCCCCTTGTTTTCTGCTTCTGGAGATGATTTTAAAGTTGGGCAAACTCAAAACATGTGACGTGAGAGACAAGTCCAGTTCTGATTATGTTCTGTTATTTCGCCTTTTCTAACCTGAAATGTTATGAATGAAAATGAGATTATGGCATCTTTAATCTCCCCGTTTCCCTCCCTTTTTTTGCTTGGACGCAAGGGGCCCCGCGGAGCCCCTACCATTCCCACCTGGGGAGAACAATATCCTAAGATCATCTTAGTGTGCTTCCCAAAGGCTTTGGTTAACAGATGGTTCCTCAAATCCCCCGGTTTCCTCCCAGCTTGAACATGTGTTAATGTGATCCTGCCCTAAAAAATATACCAGAGGAGGATATGTGTTTTGGTCAGTGGCATCACACTGATGTGGATTCACTTCCCAGTTTGAATGCAGAGTGAGAAAAGTCACTAATTTCCTTTTTGTCGGAAATATGACAACAAAGAAGGCGGAGCTGAGAACAAATTTTCAGTAATTCTTCAGTGCATCCTCTGTAACCTTTGAAGCCACATGAGGGTTTCATGGTTAGTGAGCTGGAAAGACCATCGATTGGGGGGGAGTGGAAGCCCACTCTTCAAAAAAAGAAAAAGAAAACTGACAACAAAGAAAAGGAAACCGATGCCAGATTTGGACTCTCCTTCTCCACCCCACAGGAGAGTCATGCATAATCATACATCACGCCTATTGTTTGCGCACTCAGTGTTCATAATATCACATTTTGAACTGTCTGCCAGCTCCCCTTCACCCCCCCACCCCTCTCTATGTACTGCTGTGGCCTCCAATTATGATAATTCAAACTCCTGGCTTGGTGGAATTTGACTTAGTCTGCCCAGTATCCCAGAATATACTCCTGCTCTCAGGCCAACAACCAGCTCACTGTCAGATTTGTTTGTTTGTAGCATGAGCTCTGTGTCTCAGCTTGTGTACTGCATTCTCTCTGCTAATGGCAACTTGGCAGCAGCTCATCCCAAAATTGGCCTAATGGAAAACTGTTGTAGAACAATAGAAAATGAAAACTGCTCAAACACACGATGAAGCCAGCCAGACCCTGGTGCTCAGATGCTGCTCTGCTGGTCAGAAAGGTTTTGCCACTGCAATGGATGGAAACCTTGAAGACTTTGAAAGTCTTTTTTCATATTTTCAGTGTCCACCATGGACCCAGCTTCTTTTCTGAAGAAATAATAGCTACATTCACTGGATCTCCTGGCTATATTGTATCCTTTTTAGATACCTTCTAGAATCAGTAAGCTCATCCCATGACAACAAGTCTGCTGTCCATTTATCTGTTTACAGTTCACAAGAATCTCTCCTCTTCCTGCAGTATTTATCGCAATTTAATGAAACTTGCTAACAAAAGTGACCAAAGGAGTCTTTAACCAAACTGTGCTAAAGGTCAAGATCAAGGCCGTAGTTGTCCTTTCATGGCCAAAAGCCAGACTTGCTAGCTTATTTAGGAAGTGACAGACATAAACCGGATCACAGACTTCTTGGATGATCTTTTAAAATGATTAACTGCAAAGAAAACTGTATTATTTTTCAGACCATTGCATGAAAAACACACCAAATTGGACAGACTGAGCACAAACTATCACTATATGCGGATGATGTGATTCTATTTATTACCAAATCACACAAATCAGTTCAAACATTCTAGAAGTATAGTTTAGGGGGTTCAATTAGCTGAGGTTAAGCCTGGCAGACTTCAGCCACTTGTTATACAGAGGCCACACACCTAATCATGCTAAATTTAAGCCTTAACACAAGTTTAACAAGTAATTTATTCATAATCCCCTCTCACCCCTATAAAAGTGATAGGAAGTGACCAAATGCTTTTTGTAGGAAGCTGTGAACATGTTTTCTTCTGCTGTAAAGTTGCACATTTTAAAATGGGAGTCTATGGGGACTGACTCACTTTAGAGCCAGTCTCAACTGACCAAGTTTAACAAAATGGCAGTATTTCATCCCTCTGGGAATGATGTCTGTTATCATATTTTCTAAAGTTCCTGTAGAAAAAAGCAAGTCCTGTTTCTAAATGTACCTACTAAAGCAACACAAAGAAATAAGACTCCATTCTTGTTTAATAAACATCTGAGATGGCAAATTTTTGGCTTTGACGGGGTCAAAAAAATGCAGACAGACACATGGGGAATCAAACTGACAACCATCCTGATTATAGAGGCAGCCTTCGCACTGTCCAAACACGGCTGTGCGTTGGTTAAAGATCTCCTAAAAAGCGGCTTGTCCACTGTTAGGAGCATTATGGATTAGTTACAGTCTGCAGGCTACAATAATTACCACAACAAACAGGAGGCCTCTAAGCTGGGCACTTTTCTGCTCGGCTTCCAGACTTTTCCAACGTGTAATTAGGATTTTACTCATCGCCTCCTCCTCCTTCCTCTACAGATCCCCTCCTACTTCTACCACTCAAAATCAGCTCCTTTTCTCCTTCTTCTTTATTCTTTTATTCAGTCTGCCTTCCATTCTCCTTCTCCTCCTCCAATCCAAGGTAATGAGTGATTGGAGTTGAGGAAGGACAAATCTTTTTGAGGTGAACAGATTGTTGGATGTTTGTTGACCTGTCAATGCGAGCAGAATTGCAGCACAGGATTGAAAATCTAAATCTGCATTAGAGGCTTTTGTTGGGCCTGAGGCGAGGCGCTCTGCACGAAGGGGTCTTTATCTCAACATTGAGAGGAGGGACACACACACATGTTGCCTGCATTTAAAGCTTACACAAAATCATGATGTCTAAGGGTTTTTCAACCACAACTGGTCTCAGTTCAATTTAGTAGTAATTTCTTTAAGAAAACTATCTTAACCTCCTAAGACCTGAAATCTTCCATAGCATGCATTTTTTATTTCTCTTTGACATCTGGGCATGTTGGGACCTGCTGAATGTAAAAACAATGAATTTTCAGATTTATTTATTTTTTTTTACCTGTTTTTTGTTTCTGAGAAACATTAGATCCACATATGAGGACATATGTTTAAAATGTCAATAGAACAGTGGCAGTATGATGTCCTCGTAAGTGGATGTCAGGCCCTTGTAGAGCAGAATTTATTATTTTGGTCTAGACATCCCAAAATGTGATGTCCACATATGTGGATGTCAGGTCATAGGAGGTTAAACTGGCTTGCAAGTCATTAAAGTAAAATGAAGTAGTTTGAAAATGGTCATCTAATTTACCAGGTCAGCCAGAGAGTTTGACTGAATAATGCCT